>NC_082684.1:118732079-119332079 GCF_949987515.2 Delphinus delphis | reverse complement strand
GTTTGTTTTGGGAAAAGTCAAAGAGGGAAAGGCAGCCAGAGCAGACGGGAGGCCTTGTCAGCACTTCCCAGAAGCAACACAGCATTTCCTGGGTCCACAGCAGAGAAACACTGTGCAGGGAGCCTGAGGGCCTGAGGGGCCCATGGAGTGTGTGATAAGATTATTATTCATTTCCTAGGGCTGCTGGAACAAAGTACCAGAGACTGAGTGGCTTCAAGAAGAAAAAGTTATTCTCTCACGGTTCTGGATGCTGGAAGTTTGAGACCAATGTGTTGGCAGGTTGGTTCTTTCTGAGGCCGTGAGGGAGACTCTGTTCCAGGCCGCTTGCCTGCCTTCTGGTGGTTTGCTGGCAAACTTCAACAGTCCTTCTCTTGTAGAATCATCACCCAGTCTCTGCCTTCATGTTTGCACGGTGTTCTCCCTCTGTCCATGTCTGTCTCTTTGTCCAAATATCCCCTTTTCATAAGGACAGCAGTCATATTGGATTAGGGGCCACTCCACTCCAGTATGACTTTTTTTTTTTTTAATTAATTAATTTATTTTTGTCTGTGTTGGGTCTTCATTTCTGCACGAGGGCTTTCTCTAGTTGAGGCGAGCGGGGGCCACTCTTCATCGCGGTGTGTGGGCCTCTCACTGTTGCAGCCTCTCCCGTTGCGGAGCACAGGCTCCAGACGCGCAGGCTCAGTAGTTGTGGCTCACGGGCCCAGCCGCTCCGCGGCATGTGGGATCTTCCCAGACCAGGGCTCGAACCCGTGTCCCCTGCATTAGCAGGCAGACTCCCAACCACTGCGCCACCAGGGAAGCCCTCCAGTATGACTTTTAACTAATTACATCTGCAATGATCCTTTCTCCAAATACGGCCACATTTTGAAGTACTGGGGGGTTAGGATTTCAACATATGAATTATTGGGAGACACAATTCAACCCATCACAGTGAAGGAAGGATCTGGACTGCCCCTCCCCCCAGGAGAAACTGGATCTGAGAAAGATGGGTTTTATGACATAAATTCCACAACCACTGACCCAAGCAGAGTTAGAGAAAGTGTTATAAAACCTGGGAATCCATATTAAGTGGCTTTTCTCTGGGAAATCCCCAGTCTATGAAAAAAAATTAGGATGTTTACAAAGCATTTGTGGGACGGTCTCCACATCTTCGGCAAGTGTCACAGAAGACACTGTCATTTCTTTCTCTGAGGCCTCAGCCTGTGGGGCCAGAGACACATTCATGGATGGATTGGGCTGGAGCAAACCTCCGAGCCTCAGCTTCTTCATCTGCAACCTGGGGAGGATAATGCCAGCCTCACATGCAGAGTGAAGTAACTCATGTAGTGGCCCTGCACCACCTGGCACATGTAAGGGCTCAGTGACCTGGTCAAGGAGGACGGTGCCCACCCTTTGCTGCCCTGCCAGGTGCTCTGAGGGTGATTCTCATGTTGCACTCCCCTTGCGGGCCCTCCTCCACAGGACCAGATGCTGCACCCACCTCAGCCTGCTTCCTTCCCTTACACACCACCCCCTCCCCTGACTGCAGAGTCACCCATGGTCCCCACTGCAGACCCCGGCATCTGCTCCTAACTCCCTCACAAACAGAGGGCATGCTAACACCTCCCTCCACAAAGGCCCCTTTCCCAGCCAGAAGATGCCATTCCAGCAGAATCACAGATGCCCCTGAGTGTCACATGAGACCCTCAGGAGGGAAAGGGAGTCGCTTATCCCATCAGCAGTAGGACCTGCACAGGGAAAATCGCATACAGCAGGATAATATCTGCCAAGCAGCTACTTGTGCCAGACTCTCTCCTTTCAACAGCCCTCCAGGAGCTGGGGTTGAGGAGGGACCTCCTCCCATTAAGCTGCTCCGATCTTGCCCAAGTCCAGAACTTGTTGAGAGCCAGAGGAGGCAACCAACAGGAAGTAAAAATGTCACCATAATTGTAAAATGTGGCTTACATCTGCAGACAGGAGAACCAGTAACACACCCCAGACAGACAGACTTCCTTAGCCATGTAAGTCTTGGAGCCAGAGACACAGAGCAGGCCATCCTCCAACAGATATGTGTTAAAGCTGCTTTTCCTGGTGGAAATTTCCTGAGGCAACAGGAAGTTTTGAAACTTTTCATTCACTCACTCAGAGTCAGTCAACAAACCTTTACTATGCTTATCATTGAGGCCCCAGGCTGGGCCCTGGAAGTATAGAAGGGAAAGCTGTGGATTGTGCTTGATGTGAATATAGGTGGTCTGTGCGACAGCTGTAGCCATGACAGAGGCACAGCACTAACTAACTAAGGGCTATCAGCCCTTAGTGGATGGGGATACTAACTAAGGGCTGGATGGGGATACTAACTAAGGGCTATCAGCCTAGCCCATGTGCCATCAGTAAGGACATCTAATATCTTAACTTGGGCTTTGTGCAGATGACAAAGGGAGTGTTGAGAATGACAAGAACAGCAACTCTGAAATGGGGCCACCTTCTTCCTGGCTGGAAGGAGGTGTGGGGTTCCTGCCAGCATCAGCTCCCATCATGAAGAAGGGACAAGTAAGGACAGACTCTCCTAGGCCAGGCTTCCTCCCACAGTTGTGGGACCACAGGCCCTGGGCATGATCTGTGTGTCCTGGGCTGTCCAGCCATCTCTGGACAGGCTTTGCTTCCTTCTCAGTGTCTGCAATGCACAGCGGTCATGTGGGGCCAGCTGACAGGGGCAACTGGGTACCCTGGAGTCCAGGTCCATCCAGCCCACTGATCCGTGCTGGGTCATCTTCCCCGGAGGGCACACAGCCAAATCCTCCCCCAGCAGCAGCAGCAGCAGTAGCAGCAGCCACAGGCCTTTTCAGGTCACCCCCTCCTGCCCAATGCTCTGTGGCCCACGCTTTAATAGGAGCCCAGGGCAGAGGCGTTAACTCTTCTTGGAGGGCTCAGGGATTTTTTCAGAGAACATCAGTTAAGTTGCGTCTTGAGAAGGAAATCAGAACCCCTCCAGCAGACCAAAGGAAAAGGGTATTCCTGGTAGAAAAAAGGGGAGATGTGAAAAGGCATGAGAAGGTCCAGCTGAAGCAAGAAGGCAGGGCCTGGCAGAGGAGGAATTGCAGGCAGGACTGCTGAGGCCGGGGCCCTACCTGAGGGGGGCCCAGGGAGAAGGAAGTAAGGGGGACATGCTGGGGGCTGGGCTGGCCAATGAGAGGCTTCCCTCTGTAAAAGCTGTGTTTACTTCCAAGTGCAAATCTCAAGAAATGGAAATTTGCCATAATATTAGATACCATCATCTGAATAGGCTCATTTGGTATACTAAGATGCATAATTTCCGTTAACACAGATAAACTCTTATTTCCATTTACTTAGAAATGAGTTTTAAAACATACTGAGAAGGTAGCCGCCTCTGTGGATTAATTTGCAAGGTGCTAAGCTGTGCTACTAGCTGGTCACTAGATCCTGACATTTCACCCTTCGGATCATGTCCACAACTGTCTCTCATTAAAATACAAGCATCTTGGGCCAGTGACACTGACCTGATTTTAACCTTGAGTGTTTACCACACCTGAGCTAATCTGGGGAAGTGGGTGTAGGGAACATTCAGGCAAGGGGTGTGGACCAGCCTCCGGGTTCTTTGAACAGCTTTGTGAATCAGCTCCAGACTGTGCTGGGGCAATTCAGGGGCTGCAACTAGCCGAGGTTACTTGTCTTGGTGCCGGGAGGAAGTTCTCTGAGTTTTACTGTCAGAGCAGCAGCCCCAGTGGAAGCTGGAACCTTTGGGGTTTAATTTGATAGAGATTAATCCTGCCTTTTCTAACGTAGATAAGGGCCTCAGTTAGGCATCCTCTTTTACACAGGAGGCCTGGGAACCTGGCCTTTGCCAGACTGAGAAATAGGTCCAAATAGAAATCCAGGAATGTGCTTCCAAATTGGCAACATATCCACTCGTTTATTGTTGTGTGTGTGTGTTTGCTTATAAATACCCAGTTTTTTCAGAAAAACATGAGGCAACTCATAAAATTGACATATAATTGGTTAATAAAATTAAAAAACAAAAAGCTATGAGAGTTAGTCTCTGGGTTAAGCTTTAGGTTTTGCCCTGAACTTGCTGGCAGCTAGGGCAACAAGGGACACATCCCAAGTTTCATAATTCTCATTATGATAACACCTCAAAGATTCCTCCCCCGGCCTCCCTCCTTGTTCACTGACATCCTCAAACCTTCACTGAGCACCTACTGTGTGCCAGGCCTAGGGCCAGTCAGAGGGCCCTGTCCTCAGAGGGCTCTCAGCCGAGGGTGGTGTTTTCCAAGCTGTTGCAGACATGCCCAGTTCTGGGCCATGAAATTGAATGAGTGGGTCACAGCCGGCATCTTACAAAATGGAAAATGATGAGCTAGAAAAGAACAAAGGGCACCATCACATGTCGGCAAGGGAGGGATGGTTTCTTTCAAACAGATCTCTGTTGGTGTGGACATGAGTCCCAGGTCAAAAGGATGGTTGGGGCATGGTCATAACAGTTTGAGAAACACTGTTTCCAATTGGGATACTGCAGGCATGTGCTTGGGAGGCCGTGGTCTGCCTGGGTGCCCCCCCCCGCCCCGCCCACTCCTCCGTGAGCGCCCCATAAGTTTCTATTTGACACCACCAGGTTAGGTTTCTAAAGCAATGTCATCAGGATTGTAGCAGGCGGAGGTGGGGGTGGGTGGGGAGGGTGGAGGGTGTCATAAAGATTCCTCCCAACCCCAATTATTGCCGTGTTGTACTTTAGCAATAACCTTGCCAATTCTGGCATCCAGATCTAAAAAAGAATCATAAATGGAGAAAGCTCAGAGAATGGGCTCATTGAGAGCAGTCATGGACCACTTTCAGGCACCCAGAAGGAGGATGGAAACCCTTCCATCCAGCAGAGGGTGCGACCAGAGGAGGAGCAACTCTTGGTAGAGGAACCAGAGCACAGGGTTGTGTTCCTGTATGGATTAAGGGTCTACTCACCCTTTTCACTGCCATTGTCCCCAGCAGAGTCACAAAGGAAAAGGGCTCTGGGATGAGGGAATTTTAAGTTTCTTAAAAGCCCAAGCAGTGGTATAAGTAAATATATACGGCCTCTGAGCAAAGCAAATGATCTGGGCTTGGTGCTGAGAACACCATCGATCTGTAATCCAGGGGTGGAAGCCAGAGTCTGGGAAGCATGTTTCCAAGGGTGGGGGCTGCCTAAGGCTGCTTGGGGCTTCCACAGCACAGATTTACAGGGTCGGGTGAGCCCTGAACCCTCAGGCTGGGCTGGTTCTTCCTAGGAGGACAGAGCTCCCCCAGAAGCCAGCCAGCTGAGAGGTCCTGCAGCCTGGAGCCAGGCACGTGCAACAAGGCCAGAGGGCTCACTCTTAGCTGGGAGGGGCTGAGGGGACGTCTTCTGGCCAGAGATGGGCCTGTCTCCAATTGTGCCATTGCAATGGCAGCATGTCGCTAAAGAGGACAAATCCAGGACTCTGGGCCAGACTGCCAGCATCTTACAATGAATCCTGACTTGGGCCTCAGCTCTGTGACCTTGAGGGGTTACTTCACCTCTCTGTGTCTCAGTTTCCTCATCTGTAAAATGGGGGTGATAATACAGGTCAAAATTTCAAAATCCAAAAAGTCTCAAAAAAATGAAAAAGGTTGTAATAAGTTGGGGAAGACCTCACTACATTGATCTGAGGACATTAATATCCCTCATTTAATCCCACTTGGTATGTCTATTCATAAGTTTGCTGCAAAAATATGAATGTGCTTAACAAGTTGCTCTTCTGGATCCTGCCAGGGTTTTATATAATAAAAGCTTCTAAAATCATGTCTAAAATCAAAATTTTAGAATTCTAAAGTGTATCTGGCCCCAAGGCTTCAGAGGTGGTCTTGGGGTCCCTCCCTAAGGATCTTAGGATAAGTTTGTTGAGATGATGCTCAAGTCACTTAGAGCTGTCCCAGGCACACCAACATTGAGACTGAACACTTCCAGGGCAGAGGTGGCATCACTTATCATTTCAGCTAAAGTCAGGGGCAAATTTTGTACCACCCTTTCTATCGGATGCACTCCTTGTAGGGAAAACTGCCTGTAGGCTGTACTTGAATAACGATCACTAATCCCTCCAGGAAGCTGCCCTCAGAAACCAAGGGTCATCTCATTTGGAGAGATCTCTGAAGTCATTGGAGGGCCACACGCTCTGCTGGTGGTGTTCCCTTAAATAGTTGGAGTCTTTTATGAACACCTCTAGGGTGCAAGTGCCTGTGTTTGGGGAAGAGAGACAAGTTAATGCCTGGATTTCACATAAGCAGGATTCCGAGGTGTGCATGGTGTCCCTGAAGAGAAAATGTGTTTATAATTGTTACCAACAATCCAAGTGAAACCTCCATCAATCGGGGGACAGGGGGCAGAGCCTCCAACATGGTCTTCCAGGTCCCAGTTCCATTTGAATAACTGAGTGAGCCCTTGTTTTGGAGGGATGACTGGCCTCAGGCCACCTGTCTTATGTGTCCTATTTGTCCACACCACCAACTGGGTGGCATTTGTCCACTCCACCGAATGAACATCTAGGGAAGTGGGGTATTGTGTCAGGGTGACTTCAAGACCACCCTCAGTTTCAATGATTAGCTGGAAGGACTCACAGGACTCAGAAAAGCTGTTATAGTTACAATTTTTTATAGCAAAAGACTCAGCAAAGAAAAAGTATAGATTAGACTCAGCAAAGGAAAAAGTGCATAAGGTAGAGTCCAGGAGAAACCAGGTATAAGCTTCCAATTGTTCTCTCCCAGTGGAGTCACACAGACGGTGCTTAATTCTCCCAGGAATGACATGTGACAACGGGTGCAAAGTATTGCCAACCAGGGAAGTTCACCTGAGCCACGGTGTCCAGGGTTTTTACTGGGGGCTAGTTACGTAGGCATGGAGTGTCCATGTGACTGACCTTAGTCACTCAGTCTTCAGCCTCCCAGAGGTCAGACTGATACAGTGTGGCCCAAGCACCCACCATAAATCACATTGTTAGCACCAACCGCCTGCTGTGGCCCCAGGCCCCGGGTAATCAAAGACACTTTTTTCAGGTAGAGTATTCAAGGGCTGAGAGGATATCCCCCAGGAGCTGGTCAAGGGCCAATTCTGAAGACCTTTGGAATGTGCAGAGTCTGGGCAACCAAGGCCTGCTGAGTTAACTCATGACTGCCCCAAAATGCAGTAGCTGGGCCATCATCCGCTGTTAACAAAGACAAAGGTTTAGAGGAGCAGCCATCAAATCGTGGTTAGGGCTGTCTGGCAAGGGATGGCACCTCTAGCATCAGTTAAATTTAAGGCACTTGGGAGAACCACACCAGGACAGGCATTTTCCTCAATGAAGAAGACTCCAAACCCCATCAGTGGAATATGGGCACCTCCTTCCGCAACAGGATCAGGTGTGATGGTGACTTGAGCACATTTATCCAATAGAGCCATAAAAGTTTGAGTCCCTCCCCCCTTGGAAGTTCCCCCAAATACTCAGCTTTTTCCTTAAAGTGGCTGAGGTCAGAGTAGAGGGGATGGGAGGGGTTGGGGGCACAGAGGGAGAGAGTGCTCTGCACAGTTAGCAAGGTTTTACATTTATTTTCAGGTTCAAGTGGCCAATAGTGGACTAGGATCAATTAAAGGAACTTGTTTGGGGTCTACCCAAAGCTCTACACTGCAGAGCAAGTTCCCTCTTGCTGTGTTCAGCTTTGGGGACTCCTTGACTCAGCAGCCATAACCACACTGACTAGGGGGTGGAGCTGCCCCAGTGTCATGATCACCTCCTTTCCTCCTTCCTCCCAGAGGAGAGCCAGCAACAAGCAGCATATTATTCCAGCTGCTTCTTCCCATCCTCCCCATCACTGCTCAGCTGCTAAACATTCATTAACAGGTAGAGCAGTGGGGGCCCTTACTCCCTTGACCCTCACCCATCACTTGGGGGAGAGTGTCTACTGGACCCCAGGGAGCCTCCTCATGTCCCCTCACCCAGGCCACAGAGGCTCTGGTCCTTTCTCTTCAGAAAGCCTTGTCTCTGTTGTCATCCCATCCTCACTACCAAAAACTGCCCAGATCTATGCAAGAGTCTGAGATTTCACACTACTTGCAAGATAACAAGTCAACCTGCCACAATTACGTACATGCTGGCCAAAGATACAAGCCTTCTAGATCAGAGGAAAGGGGCTTTGCTGCTCACAGCACAGCAGCACCATAAACTTCATGTTGGCACCATTTCTCTTGCCCTCCTGTATTAGTTTCCCAGGGCTGCCCCAACAAATCACCACCAACTTTGTGGATTAAAACAACAGAAATTAATTTTCTTACAGTTCTGGAGCCATAGGTTCAAAATCAAGGTGTCAGGAGGGCTGAGCCCTTCTGGAGGCTCTGAGGAATAATCTGCTCCATGCCTCCATCCTAGTTTCTGGAGGTTACTGGCTACTTCTTGGCATCACTCCAGTTTCTGCTTCTGTCTTCACATGGCTTTCTGCCCCTGCATCGCCTCTACGGCTCTCCTCATAAGGACACCAGTCATTGGATTAGGGCCCACCCTAATCCACCATGACCTCATTTTAACTTGATTACATCTGCAAAGACCCTATTTCCAAATAAGATCACACTCACAGGTACTGGTACTGGTTAGGACTTGAACATGTCTTTTGTGGGGACATGATTCAACCCACTATACTCACAGATTCCACAGGGTGATGCCAAGGCAGGTACAGGTGGCTTCTGTGCATCTAGTGGGTTTGCATCACAGCTGAGGAACCCTGAGTTCAGGAATCCTCATTCTTTTATAATGAGCTGCAAGCAATTCTGCCCAATCTGCTCCAGAGGGAGAAATCATCTTCATTATACTGGACAGCAGCACATGTCTGCCCTTGCTTGATAGAGAGAGACACTAGGTCAATCTTCCAAGGATGTTTACAAACGTCTTTGAAAAGTTAGTCCAGAGTCAAAGACTATGGGTGCCGCTGCTCACAAGATGTGCAAGATCGGGAGAAACTCCTTGAGAAGTGCCTCCCAATGGGACACAGGCTTGTTGGGGAGGGGATGGCAGAGCAGCTTCTCAGCAGAGGAACAAGAGAGGCTGGTGTGATGCTCCAGAGCCCAGGACATCCGGGGCCACCGTCTCCCAGCACACGTGATGCAGGCCTGAGCTGAGCATGGCCATAGGCAGGCCGGTCACCCTCTTTCTTTTCCTCTCCTACTTTTCTTCCACACAGCAAACACAAGGAGCCACGTCAGCATCTCCTTCAGGGCTCTGTAACCCTTCTGCCCCCTGTTTTGCCACACGGCAACCTGACCTGAGTTTGGACTAGGGCCTGGGTCCCTCCTGCCTGTTTGTCTTCATGGTGAACAGGCAAGCCTGGCATGGAGTTAACTGCCCAGGCTCTGTGGTTAGACATCCAGCTCTGCCTCTGGGTGATCCCAAGTCTCAGTTTCCTCATCTGTAAGATGGAGATCACAACAAGAAGGCCTGTTTCGGACAGCTGTTATGAGGGTAGAGGAAGCTGGTGCTCACTACCATTGCTGCAGTGTAGACACACATTGACAAGGCCCATCTACCCTTTAACAATGGAGCCCCGGGTGGCTGGGGGGTGCATTGCAAGGAAGCTAGAGCGTGATTCACTTGAATGTGAATCAATGGGCCATTCATCACACAAACTGATGGCCTGTTGCAAAACTATCTATGACATGGGCCAAGGATTTAAATCAGGTTATGAAAAAAAGAAAGCCATGGATGACTTAAGAAGCTGGCCACTTGACTCGCATCTGACCTTCTCCAGAGCATCACCAGTCTCACACCAGCCACCCTTTGAAGAGGCAGAAAGGGAGGGCGGGAAACTCGTTCGTTTCAAATAAGTCATAAAGTTTAAAAGTTCACGTTACAGAAAAAGTCTCCAAATAGATCCCATTGTGCATATGATTTTAATGTTCACCAAAGATGGTATTTCAACCCAGCAGGAAAAGGATGAGCTACTTAATAAATGGGTCTGGCACAGTTGGCCATCCAGCTGAAGACCATCAAGTTGGACTTTATTTTACATCATACACAAAAATTAATTCCAGAACAATGAAAGATTTAAATGTAAAAGAAATAGTAATGCAGTTCAAATCTTAGAAGAAAATATAAGGGATTAAATCTACGTGAAAATTTATCTGGCAAAACAGCCAACCCAGAAGCTATAAAAAAAACACATCTGATTATATAAAAATTAAAAAATTTTGAATGGCAAAAGGCACCACAAACAAATTTGATATACAAATAGCAATTTTAGAAAAAAGGTTTGCCATGCTAAAAGGCAAAGCGTTCATATCTACTAGGGTGAATCATATGAACTTGCTGTTTTCATTGGTCATAACAGTAAAATATTAACAATTTCATACAGTTCAACATAATACTGTATTGACATGAAAAAAAGGCAAAAGAAAAAATGGAAATGACAGGCAAAAAGAAGGCAATTATAGCAGGGATTTCTAGTTGCTTATTCCAATTACCATCTCCCTAAACCTCCATCTTTCTCAGTAATAAAATTCTGATTTTACTCAGAGTAGTAACTCAGAACCTAAATTTCCCAACCTTCCTTGCAACAAGGTGTAGCCACCGGATTAAGTTCTGACTGAATATATGCAAGCAGGAGTATTGTGTGTTATGTCCAGGAAATCTCCTTAAAGGGAGGGAGTGTGCCGTTCTTTGTGCCTGCCTGTCTCCTGCTGCTTGGAATGAGGGTATGATACCAGCAGCTATTTTGGAACAGGGGGCTGAGGACCACAGCCATACTGCAGAGAGCAAAACAGAGCACCGGAAGACATCTGATTCACTGACAAGTTTGTAAAGCCATGATTCCAACCATGTACTTCCAACCTCCAGAATCCTTTTATAGGAGACACATAAATTTCTATCCAATTTAAGCCTCTGCTATTTTGGGAGTTTTCTGCTGTATGCAGCTGAACCTAACCCAACTAACACAGCAATTTACAGAGGAGCAAATTTAAATGACCAACATAAAATGTGCTCAAACTTGTTAGTAATTAGAAAAATGTAAATTAAAGAAACAACATTTCACTTTATAACCAACAGATAAATTAAAAAAAAAATAAGTGTTAATGTGTATTGTGGGCAAAGATGCAGGGAAAGGGGTACTCTGAAAGGAGTTGCTGAAATGTGAATTGTGGCAAAGCAACTTGGTAATACCTAGTAAAATTAAATCTACTCTTAACTTCAATTCAATTCAATTTATTAGTAAAATTAAATTAACTCTTCAATTCAGCAATCCCATTCCTGGGAATGAGAGTGATAAAGGAATCCATATATATATAGGGCTATATTTGCATGGATATTAACTTTATATTGGAAAAATAGGAGACAAAGTGAATGCTATTGACAGGGAGATGGTTGGACGACTTACGGTTCATTCACAACTTGAATAACATCGTCTCAGGTTTGATTCCCCAGGAAAAAACTCTAAGGCTGGGATTGGCGAACAGGAAGGTTACTGGGAAATGCCCTTGGGAATTACCCTATGAGAGACGTCTCTGCCAAACCACAAAGGGCTGGAGCTGGACAGGCTTTTCAGCGTTGCCCAGAATTGAGCTCAAAGGGACAGGCCTTTGTACCTCTCTTACTGACCAGGGTTCTTGGCCTCCTTAATCAATAGAAATTGATAAGAGGCCAGACAAGAAATTCAGGCAAGGCTTTATTGGGACTCCTGCTGCAGCATGAGGGAGTGAAAACAAGTAAAATGTTCCCTTGCTTGCTCACTGAGTGGGGGGCGAGCTGGTTCCTGATATGGGGTGAGGGTGGGGGTGTGTCCAGGGGTCGGGCAAGTGGGCTGGCTTAGGTGGTGGTGTGTGCAGGGGGGCATGCGCAGTACCCAGCCTTTGCTCCTGGCTCCTCAGAAGTGGCAGTTGGGTTTTTGGTATTTTTGTATCTTGTTGTTCACAATTTGCCCCAACCGTGCATGCACACAGGTATTCTTAGTCCTGTATAGTTTCTTTGTATTTTGTTGCTTGAGGAGATGTTTGTCCAGGTGCAAGCACTGCAGCAGAGGGTCCCAGGTCCCAGGTCCCATCCTGTCCCACCTCCACACTAACCACTAACCTGGATGCCCCCAGGATGGGACTTAACCTTCAGCAGACAGCAATCCCCAGAGTGAAACTCAGCTGTGAGCCACCCTGACTAATGATCCTGGCAGTTGGAGGGGCGGGGGGCACCATAGCATCCACTACTGTCTATTCCTTGTGTCACTTGGGTCCACTGGATTTGTGTGGTAAGTTCATTTCATCCTTCAAGATTTTGGTGGGTCTCTTTTCCTGGAATTTTGGAGCTGGATCACCTTCTGGCCAGCGACGAAGACCACATCACTGGTGGGAGCTGGAGCGCTAGTAACCTCTGGCGTGCTGCTACGGTGCAATGGGCAACTGTCATGGGGGGGGGAGTACTGGGGTAGTGTATTACCTCAGATTGCTTTAACAAAAATACCATAGGCTGGCAGATTTAAACAACAGACATTTGGACACAAAGCCAGATGCGTACAGAAGGAAGATGATGTGAAGAGTCACAGGGAGAAAAAAAAATCCACAGAGAGAGTCTGGAACAGATCCTTCCCCCAAGATCCTCAGAAGTTCTGGGAGCTGGGAAGTCCAAGATCAAGGGGCTGGACAATTTGGTTCCTGGTGAGAGCTCTCTTCCTTGTTTGCAGACAGATGTCTTCTTGCTGTTGTTCTCACATGGTAGAAAGAGACCCTCTTTCTCCTGTCTCTCCTTATAAGGACACTAATTCCATTCCTGAAAGCTTCACCCTCATGGCCTAATCACCTCCCAAAGGCCACACCTCTAAATACCCTTATATTGGGGATTAGGTTTCTACATATGAGTTTTGGGGTAACACAATCATTCAGTCTGTAGCAACTTCCCAATATATCATGTATTAGTTTCCTAGGGCTGCTGTAACAAAGTACCACAAACTGGGTGGCTGAAACAACAGAAATTTATTTTCCCACAGTTCTGGGGGCTAGAATTCCCAGACCAAGGTGTCAGCAGGGCTGGTTCTTCCTGAGGGCCATGGGGGAAGGATCTGTTCCAGGCCCCGCTCCATGGTTTGTAGATGGCTGTTTTCTCCCTGTGTCTCTTCACGTTGTCTTCCTTCTGTATACATCTGTCTTTGTGCCCAAATTTCCCCTTTTTGTAAGGACACTAGTAATATTGGATTAGTGCCCACCCTAATGACCTCATTTTAACTTGGTAACCTCTGTAAAGACCCTGTCTCCAAGCGAGGTCACATTCTCAGGTTTTGGGAATTAGGACTCCAAAAAACATATTTTTTGTGGGGACATAATTCAACCCATTACGTACCATGTCCGCTGTCTGCCGCAAATGGCAGTTGACGTTGTGCAGTGTGGGTGTCCTCTGTGCCCCAGTATGCCACAGAGACCCTCCTCACCCCCCACATCAGGTAGGGTTATGACTGGGTTAGATCAGCACACTCCTCACAACTGAGTCATGTGGTATGACACTCTTAATTTTAGATCCTGCACTAGTTTCTATGGGTCGTTTTGAATCATGATTGTTGGATTTTTTAAACATCTATTTAGTTTTCTATGTTTTTATCAATAATCGAATCCTAAACTCTCTCCCAGTCTCTTTCAATACATTGAGACATATCTGACTTGCTTCAGTCTAGACTGGGGGACCACCCCCGCTACCCCCGCCGTCTCATGCATACCCTTCACCACCACCCATCCTTCTGTGATGGAGTCTCTGTTTCCTGGATGCCTTTTCATCACTTTTGTTTTATTCCTTTGTTTTCGGAGTAACAAATCCTTCAGTGGCATCCTGAGAAATGGTATACGGGAGGTAAATTCTGGGAGATCCCACATATTCAAAAATACTTCTATTTCATCTTTTCGCTTCATTGATAGTTTTGCTGGATCTAGACATTCTAGATTGAAAGCCATTTCTCTTTAAAATTTTGAAGACATTGTTCTACTCTCCCTCGCTGCCTCACGAGGTAGCTCCACAGCACTTTTGTCTCCTCCAAGGTTCCGGCTCCCACTGTGTAGGCTCTCATGACATCACCTCCTGCTAATGCCCCCCAGCCTAGGGGGATGGTGGCTCCACCATGGTGGCTAATGCCCTCCACTGGTTCATCCATTACCAGTGACTCCAATCCCTGAATGCAGTTCCCTCTAATGTGAATACTCTGAGTTGTTTCTTGGTTAAATCCTGACTGTAGAGAGGTCCACTGTTCCTGAAAGGACCTGAGGCTGGAAATGATGCTGAAAGGTTTGGTTAGAGACACAGCAGCCCCTCAGTCGATGGTAGCTTCATGCTTTAGGAGCATTAGTCAAGTACATATTCAAATCAGTTACATAGATGTTTTGCCGAGCCCCTTCTGGGTTCTAATCATGGGGTTAAGAAGATGTTTACAACCTGGTTTTAAGCACCTACTTTGTACATACAGGATGCATTAGTTTGATGTCTGTTTGGAGGTGAGAACAGTCCTGCTGAGGGGCCCGACATGCTCATGCGTGTGATCAAAGCTTTTGTAGCCCAGGGGTCCTGGCGGAGCGGCATTACCAAAGGTGCCTACAGTTCCATAGGTTCATGCTCTGACCTGCAGTAACACAGAACACTAGCCGAAAAGTCTCTCTAGGCAGAAAACCCTGGTGGTCCCACCAGGGCACCATGAGGAAGCTTCTGGGCAGAATGCTGGGCTGAGGAGTCCAGGGCCCTCCTTCAGCTACCTTGGCTGCCCTTGGCCTCTCGTCTCCCTCAGTCCCACACCCTGGCTCCAGGCGCTGCTTCCAACAGCTGCCCCTGGCCCCCCACTCTAATTGGGTGGCCCATTCTCACTCTGCAGTCTGAAATATCACTGAGTGCGGCTTTCTCCTGGACCTTCCCCCGGTACAGGTGCCCTGAGTCTTGATCTGAGAGACCTCCCACCTGCCCAGCCAGCCCTGCTGCTCCCAGCCTACCACCACCTGAGCGGAACTTCAGGTCAAAGGGTTCTGGTTGGAATGTCTGGGGAGGGAGGGGGTGGGCATGCCAAAGAAGTCCCTTTGGCACCATCCTTGCCTCCCTTCATCCCTGCCCCGCTGTTGACATTCTGGCCAAGCTTGGAACTGACTCGAATGGTCAGGACACCTGCATGTTAACCTTTAGAGAACACGGAGGCCTCCAGACAAATGTAGGCTCTGAACACTGGATTTCAGGCACTGCAGGCAGCACTGTCCAATAGGAATATAAGGTGAACCAGATGCAGTTTTAAATTTTCTAGTAGCCACATTAAAAAGTAACTAAGCAAGCAAAAGCTGAGAGAGTTCAGCACCACCAAACCAGCTTTACAACAAATGCTAAAGGATCTTCTCTAGGCAAGAAACACAAGAGAAGGAAAAGACCTATAATAACGAACCCAAAACAATATAGAAAATGGGAATAGGAACATACATATCGATAATTACCTTAAATGTAAATGGACTAAATGCTCCCACCAAAAGATACAGATTAGCTGAATGGATACAAAAACAAGACCCTTACATATGCTGTCTACAAGAGACCCACTTCAGACCTAGAGACACATACAGACTAAAAGTAAGGGGATGGAAAAAGATATTCCATGCAAATGGAAACCAAAAGAAAGCTGGAGTAGCAATTCTCATATCAGACAAAATAGACTTTAAAATAAGGACTATTAAAAGAGACAAAGAAGGACACTACATAATGATCAAGGGATCGATCCAAGAAGAAGATATAACAATTGTAAATATTTATGCACCCAACATAGGAGCACCTCAATACATAAGGCAAATACTAACAACCATAAAAGGGGAAATCGACAGTAACACATTCATAGTAGGGGACTTAAACACCCCACTTTCACCCATGGACAGATCATCCAAAATGAAAATAAATAAGGAAACACAAGCTTTAAATGATACATTAAACAAGATGGACTTAATTGATATTTATAGGACACTCCATCCAAAAACAACAGAATACACATTTTTCTCAAGTGCTCACGGAACATTCTCCAGGATAGATCATATCTTGGGTCACAAATCAAGCCTTGGCAAATTTAAGAAAATTGAAATTGTATCAAGTATCTTTTCTGACCACAACGCCATGAGACTAGATATCAATTACAGGAAAAGATCTGTAAAAAATACAAACACATGGAGGCTAAACAATACACTACTTAATAATGAAGTGATCACTGAAGAAATCAAAGAGGAAATCAAAAAATACCTAGAAACAAATGACAATGGAGACACAACGACCCAAAACCTGTGGGATGCAGCAAAAGCAGTTCTAAGGGGGAAGTTTATAGCAATACAAGCCCACCTTAAGAAGCAGGAAACATCTCGAATAAACAACCTAACCTTGCACCTCAAGCAATTAGAGAAAGAAGAACAAAAAAACCCCAAAGCTAGCAGAAGGAAAGAAATCATAAAAATCAGATCAGAAATAAATGAAAAAGAAATGAAGGAAACAATAGCAAAGATCAATGAAACTAAAAGCTGGTTCTTTGAGAAGATAAACAAAATAGATAAACCACTAGCCAGACTTATCAAGAAAAAAAGGGAGAAGACTCAAATCAATAGAATTAGAAATGAAAAAGGAGAGGTAACAACTGACACTGCAGAAATAAAAGAGATCATGAGAGATTACTACAAGCAACTCTATGCCAATAAAATGGACAATCTGGAAGAAATGGACAAATTCTTAGAAATGCACAACCTGCCAAGACTGAATCAGGAAGAAATAGAAAATATGAACAGACCAATCACAAGCACTGAAATTGAAACTGTGATTAAAAATCTTCCAACAAAGAAAAGCCCAGGACCAGATGGCTTCACAGGCGAATTCTATCAAACATTTAGAGAAGAGCTAACACCTATCCTTCTCAAACTCTTCCAAAATATAAGAGGGAGGAACACTCCCAAACTCATTCTACGAGGCCACCATCACCTTGATACCAAAACCAGGCAAGGATGTCACAAAGAAAGAAAACTACAGACCAATATCACTGATGAACATAGATGCAAAAATCCTCAACAAAATACTAGCAAACAGAATCCAACAGCACATTAAAAGGATCATACACCATGATCAGGTGGGGTTTGTTCCAGGAATGCAAGGATTCTTCAATATACGCAAATCTATCAATGTGATAAACCATATTAACAAACTGAAGGAGAAAAACCATATGATCATCTCAATAGATGCAGAGAAAGCGTTTGACAAAATTCAACACCCATTTATGATAAAAACCCTGCAGAAAGTAGGCATAGAGGGAACTTTCCTCAACATAATAAAGGCCATATACGACAAGCCCACAGCAAACATCATCCTCAATGGTGAAAAACTGAAAGCATTTCCACTAAGATCAGGAACAAGACAAGGGTGCCCACTCTCACCACTCTTATTCAACATAGTTTTGGAAGTTTTAGCCACAGCAATCAGAGAAGAGAAGGAAATAAAAGGAATACAAATCGGAAAAGAAGAAGTAAAGCTGTCACTGTTTGCAGATGACATGATCCTATACATAGAGAATCCTAAAGATGCTACCAGAAAACTACTAGAGCTAATCAATGAATTTGGTAAAGTAGCAGGATACAAAATTAATGCACAGAAATCTCTGGCATGCCTATATACTAATGATGAAAAATCTGAAAGTGAAATCAAGAAAACACTCCCATTTACCATTGCAACAAAAAGAATAAAATATCTAGGAATAAACCTACCTAAGGAGACAAAAGACCTGTATGCAGAAAACTATAAGACACTGATGAAAGAAATTAAAGATGATACAAATAGATGGAGACATATACCATGTTCTTGGATTGGAAGAATCAACATTGTGAAAATGACTCTACTACCCAAAGCAATCTATAGATTCAATGCAATCCCTATCAAACTACCACTGGCATTTTTCACAGAACTAGAACAAAAAATTTCACAATTTGTATGGAAACACAAAAGACCCCGAATAGCCAAAGCAATCTTGAGAACGAAAAAAGGAACTGGAGGAATCAGGCTCCCTGACTTCAGACTATACTACAAAGCTACAGTTATCAAGACAGTATGGTACTGGCACAAAAACAGAAAGATAGATCAATGGAACAGGATAGAAAGCCCAGAGATAAACCCATGCACATATGGACACCTTATCTTTGATAAAGGTGGCAGGAATGTACAGTGGAAAAAGGACAGCCTCTTCAATAAATGGTGCTGGGAAAACTGGACAGGTACATGTAAAAGAATGAAATTAGAACACTCCCTAACACCATACACAAAAATAAGCTCAAAATGGATTAAAGACCTAAATATAAGGTCAGAAACTATCAAACTATTAGAGGAAAACATAGGCAGAACACTCTATGACATAAATCACAGCAAGATTCTTTCTGACCCACCCCCTAGAGTAATGGAAATAAAAACAAAAATAAACAAATGGGACCTAATGAAACTTCAAAGCTTTTGCACAGCAAAGGAAACCATAAACAAGACCAAAAGACAACCCTCAGAATGGGAGAAAATATTTGCAAATGAAGCAACTGACAAAGGATTAATCTCCAAAATTTACAAGCAGCTCATGCAGCTCAACAACAAAAAAACAAACAACCCAATCCAAAAATGGGCAGAAGACCTAAATAGACATTTCTCCAAAGAAGATATACAGACTGCCAACAAACACATGAAAGAATGCTCAACATCATTAATCATTAGAGAAATGCAAATCAAAACTACAATGAGGTATCATCTCACACCAGTCAGAATGGCCATCATCAATAAATCTAGAAACAATAAATGCTGGAGAGGGTGTGGAGAAAAGGGAACCCTCTTGCACTGCTGGTGGGAATGTGAATTGGTTCAGCCACTATGGAGAACAGTATGGAGGTTCCTTAAAAAACTACAAATAGAACTACCATATGACCCAGCAATCCCACTACTGGGCATATACCCTGAGAAAACCGAAATTCAAAAAGAGTCATGTACCAAAATGTTCATCGCAGCTCTATTTACAATAGCCCGGAGATGGAAACAACCTAAGTGCCCATCATCGGATGAATGGATAAAGAAGAGGTGGCACATATATACAATGGAATATTACTCAGCCATAAAAAGAAACGAAATTGAGCTATTTGTAATGAGGTGGATAGACCTAGAGTCTGTCATACACAGTGAAGTAAGTCAGAAAGAAAAAGACAAATACAGTATGCTAACACATATATATGGAATTTAAGAAAAAAAAAATGTCATGAAGAACCTAGGGGTAAGGCAGGAATAAAGACGCAGACCTCCTAGAGAACGGACTGAGGTTATGGGGAGGGGGAAGGGTGAGCTGTGACGGGGCGAGAGAGAGTCATGGACATATACACACTAACAAACGTAGTAAGGTAGATAGCTAGTGGGAAGCAGCCGCATGGCACGGGGATATTGGCTCGGTGCTCTGTGACAGCCTGGAGGGGTGGGATAGGGAGGGTGGGAGGGAGGGAGACGCAAGAGGGAAGAGATATGGGAACATATGTATATGTATAACTGATTCACTTTGTTATAAAGCAGAAACTAACACACCATTGTAAAGTAATTATACCCCAATAAAGATGTTAAAAAAAAAAAAAAGTAACTAAGAGGTGAAGTTGTTTTTAATATTTTCTGTAACTTAATATATCTAATATAGTGTGATTTTACCATGTAAGTCATATTAAAAATTATAAACGAGAACTGTCCCCCATCCAACCCCAGGGGACTGGGAGGAGACGGGGACCATGGAGGTGTGGAGCAGGCCCTCTGACCCTAGGCATAACTCCCAGGTATGCCCAGGGGAGCCTGAGCTGAGTTTAAAGG
Source organism: Delphinus delphis (assembly GCF_949987515.2). Classification (NCBI taxonomy): domain Eukaryota; kingdom Metazoa; phylum Chordata; class Mammalia; order Artiodactyla; family Delphinidae; genus Delphinus; species Delphinus delphis. The sequence continues at coordinate 119,312,256 of NC_082684.1, read as the reverse complement.
TTGGCACCAGAGAAAGCAAGGAGATTGGAAAATGGTGAGGGTGGAGGAGTACTGAGGTTTTGCTCCTGAGAGGTGTTAAGATGTGTCTATGAAAATTTTAAACACCCTGTTGTATACACCAAGGTCTTGTGGGTGTTGCTACTCTGGGAAACCAAAACTGGAGACCAAATTTCCTGCCAAGGTGGAGGTGACAGAGCAGCCCCAGGTGGGAGTCAGACTGGGATGGCCTGGGAGCTCGGGCCAGGCACTGGTCTTCTCAGGCAGGCGCTCACTGGGTCTGAGGGCGGTGTCCCCGCTGACGCTGCCTATGACAGCCTGCCTGGTTCATCAGAGCCCTGTTTGCAGTTTGCAGGCACTTCCCCACACCCTGGCCCATGGGGATATGAAATCTGACACAAATAAAGCTGTTGACAAACAGACTTAAAACTCACCTGGGGGCTTCCCTGGTGGTAGAGTGGTTAAGAATCTGCCTGCCAATGCAGGGGACACGGGTTCGAGCCTTGGTCAGGGAAGATCCCACATGCCACGGAGCAACTAAGCCCATGTGCCACAACTACTAAGCCTGCGCTCTAGAGCCCACAAGCCGTAACTACTGAAGCCCGCGTGCCTAGAGCCCATGCTCCGCAACAAGAGAAGCCACCGCAACGAAGAGTAGCCCCCACTCGCCACAACTAGAGAAAAGCCCGTGAGCAGGAATGAAGACCCAACATAGCCAAAAATAAATAAATAAATTTATTTAAGAAAACACAAAAACTCACCTGAGAAACCTGTCTCCAGATCAGAGCAGTTCTGAGCCTCACAAACCACCTCCAGCTACCTAAGTTAGGGTAGGAATGTACTTTTTAATGAAAAATGACTTTTATGACTTTATGGTTTCCCCCTTGGTAACAATGATAGCCACATTCCCAGAATGCTCACTGTATGCCAGTCATCTGGAGAACAGCAGGGTCTATCACAGATCCTTTTTTTTAAATTTTATTTTATTTTGGAGTATAATTGATTTACAATGTTGTGTTAGTTTCAGGTGTACAGCAAGTGATATATATATATATATATATATATATATATATATATATATATATATATATTCTTTTTCAGATCCCATTTTATAAACAAGAAAACTGAGGCTTGTGGAGGTCACAGAATTTTCCTACAGGTCCTAAGGTATGGCTCTAGATTCAAAGTTGGACGACTAACTTGAGCACCTGTTGCTTCAGCTGCTGCTTGGCAGGTCCATCACCTCCTCATAACACGATAAATGTGTGGAGCAGAGACAAGTTTAAAAATGCAAATGCACACAAATAAGGCAATTAAAGTCACCTAGGAAGAACTACTAGGAACATTCTGCTTTACAACCTCAGATGGATGTAGGGTGATGCTTGGGTATTTGCCCCTTACTTTGTTTTCTAGAGATTTTTAAAACAGTGCTTTTTATTCATAAACATCCTTCCATGTCTATAACTACTCTTCTACAAGAGTATTTTAAATGAGTGTACATATTTTATTCCATTTCATAAACGACCTAAATGAGTTCAACCTAATCCCCTTCTATTGGACATTTTTGGGTTCCCCCCCTCATTTCTCACCACTAAGAATACTCTTATAGCAAATCTTTTTACATGTCCTAATTATTTCCTTGGTAAATTCCTAAACGTGGGAGGCAGAATCAGGGAATATGCACATTTTAAAAGCTATTGCTACAAATGTCCCAGTGGACATTCCCACAAGCAGGGCCTGAGAGTACCCTATCCCAACCTGTGCAACTATACAATCCTTTTAGGTTTGAGTTTTTCAGCTTCTTGCAGCTATCTGAGTTTCCACTGATTTGACTATCTGTAAAGTTAACACCCTTTTTCTATGTGTATTTCTTTAGTGAATTGTTTACAACATTATTCCACGGAATGTTTGTTTTTTCTTATTAAGGTCTGAATGCCTTTTATATATTAAAGATATTAACATATCAAAGACAACAAATTTTTTACCTGATTTGTCATATGCCTTTTAACTTTTTAATGACTTTTTTGCTGTACCAAATGCAATCTATTTCTTAAACCTTTTTTCTACACTTTCCCATGAATTCCTATAGTTGGTGACATCTTTGGAGCTGTGAGCTTTAACACTCATTGCCATGTTTCTTCCAAGTGCTTCTTTTCTAACGATGACTTTACAACATGTGGAAGAAGTCAGGAGGTTTTGATTTTTCCATTTTGTGGATAGGAGACTGAGCCACAATGACCAATGGATTTTCCTGTGTCACTAGAGAAACCACAACCTAAGAAACCAGATCAAGACTACCAGATTCCACAGAGTAGGTATGGCAAACCAACTTCACCTCCTCTGACAATATTGCTTGATTGGTCATGGCTGTCCTGTATATTCCATGCAGAGGCCTAACAGCTGTCTGGGCTTCAGTGATGAACTAGCAATGTCTGCCAGGTGGTGGGTGGAGAGTATGTGCTTTGAAAACTGCCACAGGGGTAGAGGGTGTGTCCAGACACTATGAGAAGGGAAGGGGTGTTAATTATAATTGTGTTGAGACAATAGGCATAACCTGGAATTGTTCCAGGCAGAGGGAATGCATGGCCATCCTGGGCATAGGGGACAACACAGTAGAAGAGGGGACAAAGGTCCAGAAAGCTTACAGGAAGATCAACGTTGCACAGCTGGTAAATGCAGAGCTGGCGTAGGACTCCATTCATTTTCCATAGTGCCTCAAAACTACTGCTAACCAGCTACGCACCCTCAGGCAAGTCCCCTGTGTCTATAGATCTTAAATTCCTCTCTAAAAAATGAGAAGTTGTGATGTAAGAAATTCTAATGGCTTTGCAAATACAATTCTCTGCTCTGTACTCACTGGTGTTTTGAAACATCCAGGAAAACAGCCACATAGCATCTGCTCCCATCCATCTCTCCTGCCCTCGCTGGGGCGTCCTGGGGACAAGGTCAGTGTCATAGTCAGCTCAGGCTGCCGTAACAAAATACAGTTGGGTGGCTTACACAACAGAAATTTGTTTCTCACAGTTCTGGAGTCTGGAAGTCCCAGATCAAGGTCCATTAGGGTTCAGATTCTGGTGCAGGCTCTCTTCCTGGCTCACTGATGGCCACCTTCTTGCTGGATCCTCACATGGTCTTTCCTCTGAGTGTGAGCAGGGAGAGCGAGAGAGTGAGAGTGATCTCTCTGGGGGTCTCATCTTATAAGGACACTAATCATATTGGATCAGAGCCCTACCCTTAGGATCTCATTTAACCAGAATTATTTCCTTATAGGCCCAATTTTCAAGTACAGTCACATTGGGGGTTAAGGCTTCAACACGTGACTTTAGGGGAGAGACACAATTCAGTCCATAGCAGGCTGACACAGGGACATGATGGCCTAGGTTTGGCAGGAGTATGAGGGACATCTGAGCAGGCAGGTTTGCTTGTGGATGTTTGGTCAGTCATAGCTTTTTCAGGGCTGAAGAAGTGGGACTGTCTCTGGTGGATGTGACTCTGGCACACTTCAGTAGATGAGCCATGTTTTTCCAACACCTCCTATCTGGCTTCACTCAGTCCTGAAGAACTGCATCTCAGCCAGTCTAGCCAAGGGCCTGGGGCAAAAACTAGGGGAGAAACCAAACTAGGGTATGTTTCAGAGGAAACTGTTAACCAGGTTAGCAGGTCTCTTTGGCTGGGCTGGGGCAGCAGATAAAGCAAAACTGAACCCTGCTCAGAAGCTTTCATAAGACCGTGGGCTTTGTAGTCACTGTCTGGGGTTATATCTTGCCTCTTGTACTTCCTAGCTATGATATCTTAGACAAGTAACTTAACCTCTGTGCCTAAGTATATAAATTAGGAAATACTTCAACTGCTACTAACAGAGATCTTCACAACCTCTTAAGCAACAGAGGTATTTATTTCTTCCTCACACACCTTCCATCTTTCTGCTTTGGCGTGCTTAGCACATGGATTCCACCTCCAATGTTGCCAAGATGATCCAAGATGACTGTAGGTGCTCTAGCCATCACATTCCAGGCAGCAGGAGCAAGGGTAAAAATATTTTACAGAGCTTTTGCAGATGTCTTCCTTTAAAAAGCATTTTAAGAAGTCCCATCCAACATTCTCCTCTTACAGTTCATTGTCTGGCACTTATTCACATGTGTACACCCCATTGCAAGGAAGGGAAATGTAGTCTCAGCTTGGCATATTGTTTCCCCAAATAATGTTAGGGCTTTGTTCCTAAGTAAAAGGTTAGAATGGATACTGGATATGCAACTTGCAATTCTCTCATACTCAGTTTTTCCATCTGGAAATTGGGGATTATAATAATACCTACATATACTGTTGTTGTGTTACTTGGTACTCAGGAAGGACTCAATATACTTTAGCTCAATTACTGGTTATCAAGAGAGAATGAAGTGGAAAATACAAATAATGTTGGCATTACTATGAAAATAGTTTTGACCTCACAGACCTCCTGAAAAGGTCTCAGGAATTCCCAGAGTCCCTAGACCACACTTCGGGAACCTCTGCCTTAGAGAATCAGATAATTCTTGCACAGGTCTGCTAACCAAGCTGGGACTTGGTTAGTGCTGAGAGGATACACAGCCATCCTTTTGCCCTTATGAAGTTTGGATAATTTTTGTTAACAGACACGACCATCGAAGCTCTAGTGAAATCTGTAGTGCTCTTTTCTGTATATATCTTTGTTTTTGCCCATCTTCCCTCTAGAAATGTAAGCCCCATTAGGACTTGCCAGCTTTACTTCCTACTGTGCCCCAGTGCTCAACACGCAGACAGAGATTCATTGATATAAGCTGGACAATGTTGAACTTTACCCAAGCCATGTGCTCCTGGAAAGCAATGAAGGTTAAGACCAACCTCCCAAACTTTTTGTGTTCTGGAAAACGGCTTATTGCAAAGAACCACCCTTCCTTCCCCATATGACTTAAAGACTCACAGATGCCCCCCTTGTTTACCTAAGACAAGGTCAGAAACAAATTTCTTTTCTTTGCCTCATAAATGATGAGCTGAGCCTCTTGTCCCCATTGGTCAATTGGAAACAAATGCTTGTTAACCAAACTTGCATTAAGCCTCTCTCCATCATCCAGGCCCCTGAATGAACTTTGGCCCAGCCTCAGCCTGAGCCAGCATACAGTCCCACCTGAGAATAGGCTGGATTTACTATCCAGTCCTGCCACCCTTTCATCCCACTTCCCCACACCTGGTTCTTTCTAGTCTTGTTTATTCCTCTTTGTAAAAGAGCAACCCTTTCTGCCTAACTCTTAGATGCTTGCAGGCATTATAGACCTTCTCTCTATTGCAATAGTCCTCCTCCCCCACTGCAACAGTCCCTTTCTCCGCTGGCAGTAATCCTTTTGAAAAAAGTCCCTCCTGAATCTGGATTTGTTTTTTATTGGACAGCTGAATGAAAGAAGCAACTATAACTGATCAGAGTGTGACTATATTAATTCAGATTTGCACGTTCTGTTCTGACTCCTCTCCCATTAATCACACTTTTAAATTCTGACTCCTAGGCTTGCCAAATATACCAGGCCATGGCTAGGTGCTCTGGACCAGACAGCTGGGCCTTTGGAATCAAACACAGAAGGAACTGGATTTTGGTGCTGTTACTTCCTTCCTGTGTACTTTACTGAGGTCACTTAATGTCTCTCCTAATGAACCACTACTTAATGAGCACCTACTAAGTGCAAGCAGAGTTGGGCATTGGGAGTGGTGAGCAAAACAGAGATGATAATTAGGGGCAGGAGGATTCTGGCAATAAAACAAGTAAATTAAGCGGGAAGTGCCATGAAGAAACAAATTGATCTGCCAGAACACGGAGGGAGCACACATGTATATAGGGTGGACACCTGCTGAGAAGGTGACTTATCTGAGGCCTGAGGGTCAGAAGGTCTAGCCATGCCAGCAACTGAGAGAAGGACATTCCTGTGAAGGGCCAGAGGTGGGAGATCTGGGTGTTTAAAGGCCAGAGAAAAGTGGGGCGTAGCTGAAAGGAACAGGTAGACTGTGCTGGAGCCCTCACACCACCCTGGACTTTGTCTGCCAAGATAAAGAACTTGACTTTTATTCTAAGTGGGATGGAAAGCCATAGAAGGGGTTTCTGAGATCTTACTGTTTTAATCCTTTTGCTTTGTGGTTTAATTTGATTGCTAGTGAGGGTTAATTTCTCTTCCCTGATAGCCATTTGTATTCTGCTTCTGCAGAATTGTGTACTCAATGCTCTTCATCTATTTATCTACCGGAATCTTAGTGTGTTTCTTATTAATTCAATGAGGTCTCTCTCAATTAAGGATTTTAATCTTTTGCAGTTTTAAACTTTTGTGCTTTAGTGTGTGAAAGAGTTCATCCAGCACGTTTAAGCTTAAGGAGTCCTCTGCCATCTGACACTTGATAAATTATGTTTCCTTGGTCCGTGTTTGCGTGGTTCAGTGTGTTACATTGGTGGACTTTTCTTTTTTATCCTCTTGGGCGGGGCGCGGCGAAGCAAACTCCTCCTGTGTTCTGGCCAGAGATGGCTCAGCATGCGGAGACCCCTCACCCTCCTAGACCGAGCCAGAGGGGCTCCTTTTCCGCCGGAGGCCTCAGCTGGTGACACCGACTCTACTGGGTATCTGAGCTCTCGTTACAGACCATGGACATAGGGCGGGGTGAAAAAGCCGAGGCTCAGCGGAAAGCTGGGAGAGAGAGCAGAGGCACAAACTGGAGCCAGAACTAGCCGGTGCAGCAGCTGCAGGCGGGCGGGTGTGGCAAGCGTCAGTCCAGGAGCTGAGGCCCCGCCCCAGACCCAGGGCCCCGGCCCCGGCCCCGCCCCCGGGGCCTCGCTCCCCGCAGGTCCTATGCTGACCTCTCAGCACTGCCCGGCTCGTCCCAGTCCCTGCCCACCGCTGATTTCATTGGTTGCCTCGCCGTCCCCGCCCCCGGGAACCTGCTGATTTCCGCAGCCAATCGGCAGGCGCAGCAGCGGCGGCTGCGATCGGTCTCGGCGGATCCCGGACGCTGAGGTACCCGGCTTGTGGGAGGGGGAATTGCGTGCGCCTGTTGCGGTGCTGCGGCGTCGCACAGCTCGTCGGCTGGGTGGCGAGCCGCCACTCCTGGGTCTCTGAGGTCAGCGTCCTGCAGCTGGAGGTGCAGCGTCCCAGACCGTCGAGGACTGCCCCGAGATTTCTGGGGTGGAGGTCAGAGGTCGGAGGTCGTGCCTTTGTGGAATGTTGGGGCCCCACCCGTCTAAGCATAGAGGCGGGCCGCTCTCGCTTTTTATAGTCAGCTCCCTTTCGCGGAAGGAGCTCCGAGGGAAACTGAGGCCTGCGAGCCGCCGGGGCTCCTGGCAGGCGCTGAGCTCCGACGGGAGGGTCCGCCCGAGCTCGGACCGTCGCAGGTGACCCTCGGGCACCCGGAGAGCCGCCTCCTCCCTCCCTCATCCCGGCCGGCGGAGCCCCCGGAGTGCGGGGAGGGGGCTGGGGCGAGGTGGGGGGGGGGGGGTCGCTCCGTGGCCACGCAGTCCCGAGGGGGCCGCATCTCTTCCTGGCTCCGAAGAAACCCGGAGCCAGCTCTTTTTGAGGCTTTCGTTCCCGGGTTGGAGATTTCATTTCTGGAAGTTCATTCGAGCAACTTGGAGAGGGGAAAGGCTTGTATTGTGGCTTCCGCACTGGTCGGGAAGTGAAAATAACCAGACACGGGGAGATTCTGAAGGCCAAGGGACCTGTGAGAAACCGGACGAATTTCTTAGTTTGACAGAAATCTTCCCCCAGCTTGCCTCACATGTTATATAATTCAAGTCGTTTCAAAATCAAGATTATTTAGTCTCATTGTTCTTCTAAGTAAGTGACCTTAGTCTTGACCTTAAGTGAAGCTACTTTGGAATGCTTGAAGTGTTGAGCAAGAATTTTTTTGTACAAAGGGTCTGTGCAAGGAAGGAAGTTGGGAACAGTCTTCACCTCTCATCGCAGTGATCCCAGCTGCTTCTTTACTACTCTGGGACCGAAAAGAGAAGTTGTTTATCGGCATATGTGGGTTTTGGGGAGACATAGCTATGGATGAGGAATAAGGGGAGAAGAAAGAGGACTCTTTTGTTTTCTGCGTAAAAAGTATGCAATTAGAAAAAAAAGAGTGTATTTATTTGCCTGTCTCTCTCCCTTCATCTCAGCCAGCGTAAACACGTTTTGACATTTTTTGTGCCGATGGTATGTGTTGAGTATTTATATTAGGGAAAGGAGTCATCTCTAACAAGAAGACACTTATCTTCAGTGTAGCCACAGAGGAATGAATATGCCTTGTGTGGAATTAACCCTGGGGTTTGGTTTTCAGTTAAGAAAATGAGGCAGAAGGAAGTGTTAGCCAAGACCTTCCAAGGCCCAGCCATGGTCTGTAGGACTCCGACCAGCCACATTTACATGTTTGAGAATGGTGTTGGGGACTCCGGGGACTCCTCTGAGGAAGAGTCCCACCAAGTAGCTCTGCGGCCCCGGGGCAAGGAGCGCCAGAAGAAGGGTGCCCACCACCCTCACCAGCCAGGAGCAGGGGACGTGGTGCTGCTGCAGCGGGAGCTGGCCCAGGAGGACAGCCTCAACAAGCTCGCTCTTCAGTATGGCTGCAAAGTAAGAAACTCCACAGGTGAAGGCGCCACCTGCCCTTCAGCCCCTGTGTTTAGAGGAACAGAGGAGCTCACTGAAGGGTGGGGACCCTTTCTGACCCCAGAGGTGGTTGGAAGAAGCCTGCTCTAGAGTAAAAGATACCCCTGTCTAGCTAGAGATGGAAGGCAGGTGGAAGTACCTTCCGTTCCTCAGAGAGAGAGGGAATTAGTCAGGAATTTCAGGTGACAGGGCAGTTCCCTCTCTGCACCTCTTCCTTGTCCCTCCAAAATGAAATTCTGAAACCTTTTTCCTTTTGAGCACATTTTATTTAAGACCTAATGGGGCCAGAGATGCCACGCAGAGTTTATCCAAGATTTCTTTGGTATGCTTGCTTTATTTTTTTGCTACTTTTCTTTTTCTAAACCTTTCTTGCTGGTTTTAGCTTATTTGATTGGTAAAGTTTTGCCTTCTCTCTTTTAGAACTGCATGATCTATCCTTTGTATGCTGTGTATCTATATAACCCTGTTTCTCTCTTTAATTATATTTTTAGCATTCAGCGTGATTAACAATGGCAAAGTAAGTAGGAAGGTATTTATTGAATTGCTGCATTTTCTCCTAGATAGAAACTATTTCAATTTGCTAGCACTGTGCTGCTACTATGGCTTTCTCTAAGGCTATATAAGCTACTTATTTAAAAAAATCTTTTCATCCTTGAAGGGTCTGTCATTTACCTAACAAGGATCAAATGACTCAACATGTTGTGTGGAGGTGTTGTTTCCCAGGGAAATAAACTGGTCTCCAGGGACACATAGTGGTCTGTAAACTGTACTGAGATTTATATTTGACTCTTATAATCAGCTTCTGTAGACATACTATATGGTTTATCGAGCAAGGGTTGAAAACTGAATCCTCTCCTACAAAGACCTGAATAGATGCAGTGGGCTTCTTGGAACAGTGATGTTTAATAAATCCAAAAGGACTATATAATGTATCTAAGAAGTGATTAATTTTCCTATTTGAAGTAAATAAATTTAATGTTAGTTTATTAGGATCAAAAACAAAAATATCTCAAGCACCTTAAGTTTCGGGATATAATAAATTAAAAATGTCCACCACCCCAATTCAATTAAATGATAAAAGCACTTGCTAAGTAATGAAAATAATGAAGATGATTGATTTGAATAAAGTCTGTTGGCTGTATTTACACTCTAGTTTAAGTGGACTTAGGAGTTAGAACCTTAGAGTCCATCTCTGATGCTTTTGGTAAGTTTTCAAACAATAACTTGAGGGAGGATCTATCTTTGACTTATATTTCCCCCTACTTTTTAAAAATTAAGGTTTGATTATGAGAGGAATTTGTCATAAACTTTGTTACTTTTTAAAACTCACAGTCGTGTTCCTTTCTCCTCAAGTCCTAATATTGGAATAGAAGATTTCAATCTATAGTTTTCAAGTTGATGCATATTCTCTGCATGTTTTTAGTGAAAAGAAGTGTTGTGAAATCCTTGAAGTGAATTAACTCTAGGTCGCTTTTATTTTAAAAATAAGTTTATAGGCCATACAGTGCTTCTGGGGAAGAAAACGTCGTATAATCATGAGGGCACACCTTTTAAAATGTTGTTACAGGTGAACTAGGTTCTAGTGTTTGTAGAGCTGGCTGAGGCTTTGTGTTTGCTGAATGCTAATGTCTACTACAGCTACTAAATTAAGTTCTGATGCAGGAGAGAGTCACCCAGATGGGGGCACTGTTTTCTCAAAAGTTAAATGTAGAAAGGGTACAGCCTTCTTTTACCATGATGTGTTTCACCTAAAAGCATTTTGTTGAAGGCACACTTTAAACAAACAAAGTCTTTTCCAAAACTAATCTTGAGTTGTTCAAACTTGTAAGTCTATAAAAAAATCTTATGATTAAGCTATACATTAAGGCTGAGTTAAAGCCAAAAAAACGAAGTTATTCAGCCTAAACTAAATTTTGTGTGTAGGTACAGTTTTCCAGTGTTCATCAGATTCTTAAGCTGTGTGGGCTTGGACCATCACGCAGAAAGGTTAAGCACCACTTTTTGGATATTAGTTTTAAGGAGCTTTACATCATTTCGTGATGTTTGTCTTCATGGCTTCCCTAGGTTGCAGATATCAAGAAAGTCAACAACTTCATCAGAGAACAAGACTTATATGCTTTGAAATCTGTTAAGATTCCAGTGAAAAACCACGGGATACTAACAGAGACCCACAAAGAACTCAGACCCCTCCTGAGCTCATCTACAGAGACCAGAGTGACCTTCGAGGAGCAGCCAGACCCAGACAGAGCAGCTGTCAGTGCCGGTGCCTCGTCTAAGACACTGACGGATTTCTTTAAGGGCATTGACCAGAATATTGAGCATGCAGTGCAGTCAGAAATCTTTTTGAGTGAAAGTTGCTGCATAGAGACCTCCAGTCAGCCATTGCTTCCGACTCCTCCGAAGATACCTACAAACGGTGCAGACTGTGGAATTCAGAGGTGGAATGCTGTTTTTATCATGCTTCTGATTGGAATTGTTTTACCAGTGTTTTATTTGGTCTATTTTAAAATACAAACTACTAGTGAGATCCCTAGTAGCTTGAATACAACTGCTGTCCCTAATGGCTCGATGGCAGTGAGTGCAGTTCTAGGGCAATCCCCCAAATTAGCGATTCCATTGCCAACCATCCCCTCTTCAGACAGCCAGTTCAGTCAGACCACCCACGGGAAGAACTAGCTCTTGTTGTTTCTAAGGAATCAGGGCAGCTTTAGCACTTGGGCTCCTAATGTGCATCAGTCGACACTGGCCATATCTTAGCGTGCTGCATTTTTTCTGTGACATATGGACACGTTTTCAGAAGCCACCATCATGTCAATCACAGTCATCATGGGGAATAGACTCGCCTAATCCAAGGCTGTGGGAGCCAAAACACCAGCGTCCTCAACCTCCTACATCTAAACAGGAGCGGCAGGAGAGACATTTACACATGACAGATGCTGTTCCTTGAAGGCATTTAGTGGACTGGCCATGAGTGTCTTCACAATAGCACTGTGTAGGTCCCCAAGCTGGACATGCTTGGAGGGAGATGAATGGCCTTGGCAGATGGACCTGCAGTATGGGAGCCCCTGGTATCAGCTTTGGTTGTCTGGATGTTTGCTTTGTCCCCTGCCTGCTGTGGAGGAGTGACTGGCTGTGACAAATGAAGTTTTGTGTCCCCCCCAACAAAGGTGTTGTGCAATAGAAATGGGATGTCACCCTGTTTCAGAGTGTGACACATGACATTGTAATAAGCCCTGCTTCACATTTGCCCCCTCAGACAGCCTTTTTGAGGCAATGTCATATCTAGAATTTAAAAAGCCCTAAATCTAAATTGCTATAATACTGAATAAATAGCACTTCTGTTCCTCGTAATTTTAGAGCTCCTTAATCTGACACGCAGGCATGTTTTAAGCACTTCCTGGCCAGGACATTTGGAGGCCATGGCCCTGTTTCACCTGAGGAGCATTTCCACAGTGATTGCTAACTGGAGCCCCCAAGTCAGCATTCTTGGAAGGAGCTCTTTCTGGTCAGTGTCTGGAGTGGAGTAGGTATAGGGAGAAGGATGAGTGCCTCTCACCGAGGTCCCAACATGTGACACTTCTAAGGCTGAACAGTCATCAATCCAGCTTTTGCTGGCCCCTATATGTGTCTGGAAGAGTGGTACAGGGAGAATGGGCTTGCTTTCTGCTGCTTCCTTGACTCCATCCTTAGGACTTCTAGAGCCACAGAACAGGAACGGGGCTCAGTCACTTTTCCTTGAGTGAATACAGTGTAGCTCATAATGTTAAAATATTGAACACTTAATGGAGGGCCTAGAGGTGACCCTTGCTGTGGAAGACCATAAAAAGAGTGGCCTGGGGGTTTGCCCATCTCCTTCTATGACAAGGCAGCAGTGGAGCTAAGTTCAGAGGCTCGTGGAGGGCATGGGTTGGCCTCTGAGACCTTGCTGGTGGAGCAAGGGTGAATGGGGTGAGGGCAGGAGCCTGCCTCGGTCCCTTGAAGGAGTGGAAATTGGCCAGGGTGGCTGGTGGCTCAGCCTTAGGGAGGTCTGTCTCCAGGGAGGAAAACATGCTGCTCTTGGGTTTTAGGCAGGTTTAAGGCATTTGACACATTCAGCCTAGAGATCAATTTAAAAGAGCTCATCATGTAAGAGGAGGGGAATGTGGCGAAGAAGTACCTGAGATGGGCTTCCAGTTTCATTCTCCTCTCAGTTATGTGAAAAACTATGTTGCCCTGGATTCAATTAGCAAATTTAAATTATCTTCAAAATTAAATGTTTTCTTCAAAAGCAAATGGTCTTCAGGATAAAATGAACTTATCAGCCTTTGCTACAGGAAATGTTTTGATCATGTAAATGCTTTTCCAGCCAAACGTTTGTGTGCACTGTGCCCCTGAGGGCCACAGGTTTCTCTAACCATTTGTCACCATTAAATTCGCCAGGCAGGACTCAGACTCTCATGAGAAAATGACTTTTGCCAGGCAAAGAATGAATATCTGTATACTTTTTTTCAAATGGAATAAAATAATTTCTTCTGTGAAGGAAAATTGATTCCTCCTTTTTAATAAGGGAGCTGGTAATTCAGAGTTAAAAGATGTGGGATGATGTTGGAGAAAATGGAAGTGTCCATATCCAAGGGATGAGGCCTGTCCAGGGCTTGGGCCCAAGGTTACCCCAGCAGGTGAAGAACAGGTAGTAACAAGTACAGTCTTGCTGATTGGTCTGCATAACATACTTTAAAACTTTTATTAAGGAGACTTCCTTGGTGGTCCAGTGGTTAAGAATCCACCTTCTAATGCAGGGGACACGATCCCTGGTTGGGGAACTAAGATCCCACATGCTGGGGGGCAATTAAGCCTGTGTGCTGCAATTGCTGAGCCCACACGCTCTGGAGCCTATACGCCACAGCTAGAGAGCCTGTACACCGCACTGAATGCTCTGGAGCTCGCATGCCACAACTAGAGAGCCTGTGCACCGCAACTGCTGAGCCCAGGCACTGCAAAGAAGAGCCCATGTGCCACAACAAAAGATCCTGCATACCACAGAAACGATCCCATGTGCTGCAACTAAGACCTGACGCAGCCAAATAATAAATAAATATTAAAATTGTTTTAGGTATACATAAGAGATACCATGGAGCTCATTTTCTATATATTTTACTGCATTTTTAGCGTGTTTTGGGAGTTAATGTTGTAAAGGAATAATTAGATTTGTTAGATAGTCTTCAGTCCTTTTTGTTGAACTGTAGTGCCTAATATTGCAAAAGCCTAGGGAATCTGTCATCAGGCAAATGATGCTCCCATTTTATTCTGGGGAGACAAGGCTGCAGAAACGAAGCAGAAGCCTCAGGGTCACCCAGAGCAGGACTACCCAGCCACAGCCATGAAACAGCCCCTCCTCAGCAATCTAGTTCTTTACATTGCCTCTGAATTAGTTGTGAAAGCCTGAGTTTGAGGGAGAATGCTATGCGCCCTGAGATGATGGCTTATAAAGGGGATTTTAACATTTTTTCCCAGTTTTATTGAGATAAAATTGACATACAGCACTATATAAGTTTAAGATGTACAGCATAATGAATTGACTTAGATACACTGTGAAATGATTACCACAAGTTTAGTTAACATCCATCATCTCATGTAGATACAAAAAAAAAAAAAAAAGAGAAAAAATTTTTTCCCTTGTAATGAGAACTCAGGATTTATTCCCTTAACAACTTTGATGTATACCATATAACAGTGTAAACTATAGTCATCATGTTGTACATTACTTCCCTAGTACTTATTTATCTTATAACTGGAAGTTTATACCTTTTGACCACATCTTCCAATTTCCCCTCCACCTCACTCCCTGCCTCTGGTAGCCACAAATCTGATCTCTTTTTGTACGAGTTTGGTTTTTTTCTTTTTTTTAGGTTTCATATATAAATGAGATCATACAGTATTTGTCTTTCTCTGACTGACTTATTTCACTTAGCATAATGCCCTTAAGATCTGTCTGTGTTGTCCCAGGATTTCCACCTTCTTTATGGCTGAATAACATCTCTGTGTGTGTGTGTGTGTGTGTGTGTGTGTGTGTGTGTGTGTGTCTGTATCACAACTTCTTTATCCATTCATCCCTTGATGGACACTTAGGTTGTTTCCATGTAAACGAATGCTGCTATGAACATGGAGGTGCAGATACCTCCTTGACATAGTGTTTTCATTTACTTCAGATATATTCCCAGAAGTGGAATTGCTGTATCATGTAGTTCTGTTTTTTAATTGTTTGAGGAACCTCCATACTGTTCACCATAGTGGCTGTACCAATCTATAATCTCACCAACAGTACACAGGGGTACCCTTTTCTCCACATCCTTGTCAGCATTTATTATCTCTTGTCCTTTTGATGTTAAGACGTTCTGATTGGTGTGAAGTGGTATCTCATTATGGTTTTGGTTTATATTTCCCTAATGGTTAGTGATAGTGACAGCTTTTCATGTACCTGTTGGCCTTTCATATCTTTCTTCATTGGAGAAATGTCTATTCAGGTCCTTTGCCCGTTTTTAATTAGATTATTATTATTTACTTATTTATTTTTTGCTGTTGAGTTGCAAGTTGTTTATATATTGTAGATACTAACCTCTTATCAGATATATGGTTTACAAATATTTTTTTCCCATTTTGTGGGTTATCCTTTCATTTTTGTTAATGGTTTCATTTGCTGTGCAGAAGCTTTTTTTTTGATGTAGTCCCACTTGTTTATTTTTTATTTTGTTTGTGCTTTGTCATATCCAAAAAATCATTGCAAAGACATATCATAGAGCTTACTGCCTATATTATTTTCTAGGAGTTTTATCATTTCTAGTCTTACAGTCAAGTCTTTAATCCATTTCAAGTTAATTTTTGTGTGTGGTGTAAGATAGGCATCTACTTTCATTCTTTTGCATGTGAATATTTAATTTTACCAGCAGTATTTATTGGAAAGACTGTCTTTTCTCCATTGAGTATTCTTGGCTCCCTTGTGAAATATTGCTTGACTGTATATCACTGAGTTTATTTCTGGGCTCTTGATTCTGTTCCATTGGTGTGTGTTTTAATGCCGTTACCATACTTTTTTTTTTTTTTTTTGCGGTACGTGGGCCTCTCACTGTTGTGGCCTCTCCTGCTGCAGAGCACAGGCTCCAGACGTGCAGGCCCAGCGGCCATGGCTCACAGGCCCAGCCGCTCCGCGGCATGTGGGATCTTCCTGGACCGGGACATGAACATCGGCAGGTGGACTCTCAACCACTGTGCCACCAGGGAAGCCCTACCATACTGTTTTGATAACTGTAGCTTTATAATACAGCTTGTAATCAGAAAATGTGATGCTACCCACTTTGTACTTCTTTCTCAGGATTGCTTTGGCTATTCAGAGTCTTTTGTGCTTCTGTATAAACTTTAGTGTTGTTTTTTCTACTTCTGTAAAAAATGCCATTGGAATCTTGATAGGGATAGCATTGCATCTATAGATGGCTTTAAGTAATATGGAATTTTTTTAAATCTTCCAATTCATGAGCACAGGATAGCGTTGCATTTATTTGTATCTACTTCAGTTTCTTTCATTGATGTCTTGTTTTGATAGTTTTCAGTGTAGAGATCTTTCATGTCCTTGGTTAAATTTATTCCTAAGTATTGTTTTTGATGCAACTGTAAATGGGATCATTTTCTTTATTTCTTTTTCAGATAGTTCATTGTTAGTGTATAGAAACACTACTGTTACTTTTGTATCTTGGAACTTTACTGAATTTGTTCATTAAATCTAACAGTTTTTTGGTGGAGTCTTCAGAATTTTGTATTGACATTTTTATTTCTTCTTTTCCACTTCTGATACTTTTTATTTCTTTTTCTTGCCTGATTGCTCTGGGTAGGATTTCCAGTACTATATTGAATAGGAGCTTTGAGAGTGGACACCCTTGTCTTGTTCCTGACCTTAGAGGAAAAGCTTTCAGCTTTTCACTATTGATCATGATATTATCTGTGGGCTTGTCATATATGGTCTTTGTTATGTTGAGGTATGTTCCTTCTATACCTAATTTGTTAAGAGTTTTTATCATGAACAGACATTGTATTTTGTCAGATGCTTTTTCAGAATCTATCGAGATGATTACATGATTTTTATCCATTTCATTAATGAGGTGTATCACATTGATTTGTGAATGTTGAAACATTTTTCAGTCCCTGAAATAAATCCCACTTGATCATGGTAAATGATCCTTTTAATGTGCTGCTGAATTTAGTTTGCTAATATTTTATTGAGAATTTTTGCATCTGTAGTTAACAGGAACACTGATCTGTAGTTTTCTTTTCTTTTAGTGTCCTTTTCAGGACAGGTTATGCTGGCCATGTAAAATAAGTTTGGGAGTTTTCCCTCTTTGATTTTTGAGAATAGTTTGAGAAGGATTGGCATTAATTCCCCTTTAATTGGTTGGTAAAATTCACCAGAAAAGCCATCTGGGCTTTTCTGTGTTAGGAGGTTTTTGATTACTAATTTAATCTCCTTACTAATAGTTGGTCTGTTCAGATTTTCTATTTCTTCCTGATTCAGTCTTGGTAGGTTGTATGTTTCTAAGAATTTTTCCATTTGTTCTTGGTTGTCTGGTTTGTTGGCATATAATTGTTTGTAGTAGCCTCTTATGATCCTTCATATATCTTTGTATCAGTTGTAATGTCTCCTTTTTCATTTGTAGTTTTATTGATTTGGGTCCTTTCTTTTTTCCTTGGTTAGTCTAGCCAAAGATTTGTCAATTTTGTTTATCTTTTCAAAGAAACAGCTCTTAGTTTCTTATTTTTTTTATTTTTTATTTTATTTATTTATTTATTTTTAACATCTTTATTGGGGTATAATTGCTTTACAATGGTGTGTTAGTTTCTGCTTTATAACAAAGTGAATCAGTTATACATATACATATGTTCCCATATCTCTTCCCTCTTGCGTCTCCCTCCCTCCCACCCTCCCTATCCCACCCCTCCAGGCTGTCACAAAGCACCGAGCCAATATCCCTGTGCCATGCGGCTGCTTCCCACTAGCTATCTACCTTACTACGTTTGTTAGTGTGTGTATGTCCATGACTCTCTCTCGCCCTGTCACAGCTCACCCTTCCCCCTCCCCATAACCTCAAGTCCGTTCTCTAGGAGGTCTGTGTCTTTATTCCTGCCTTACCCCTAGGTTCTTCATGACATTTTTTTTTCTTAAATTCCATATATATGTGTTAGCATATGGTATTTGTCTTTTTCTTTCTGACTTACTTCACTGTGTATGACAGACTCTAGGTCTATCCACCTCATTACAAATAGCTCAATTTCGTTTCTTTTTATGGCTGAGTAATATTCCATTGTATATATGTGCCACATCTTCTTTATCCATTCATCCGATGATGGGCACTTAGGTTGTTTCCATCTCCGCGCTACTGTAAATAGAGCTGCAATGAACATTTTGGTACATGACTCTTTTTGAATTTCGGTTTTCTCAGGGTATATGCCCAGTAGTGGGATTGCTGGGTCATATGGTAGTTCTATTTGTAGTTTTTTAAGGAACCTCCATACTGTTCTCCATAGTGGCTGAACCAATTCACATTCCCACCAGCAGTGCAAGAGTGTTCCCTTTTCTCCACACCCTCTCCAGCATTTATTGTTTCTAGATTTTTTGATGATGGCCATTCTGACTGGTGTGAGATGATATCTCATTGTAGTTTTGATTTGCATTTCTCTCATGATTAATGATGTTGAGCATTCTTTCATGTGTTTGTTGGCAGTCTGTATATCTTCTTTGGAGAAATGTCTATTTAGGTCTTCTGCCCATTTTTGGATTGGATTGTTTGTTTTTTTGTTATTGAGCTGCATGAGCTGCTTGTAAATTTTGGAGATTAATCCTTTGTCAGTTGCTTCATTTGCAAATATTATCTCCCATTCCGAGGGTTGTCCTTTGGTCTTGTTTATGGTTTCCTTTGTTGTGCAAAAGCTTTGAAGTTTCATTAGGTCCCATTTGTTTATTTTTGTTTTTATTTCCATTACTCTAGGAGGTGGGTCAGAAAGGATCTTGCTGTGATTTATGTCATAGAGTGTTCTGCCTATGTTTTCCTCTAAGAGTTTGATAGTTTCTGGCCTTATATTTAGGTCTTTAATCCATTTTGAGCTTATTTTTGTGTATGGTGTTAGGGAGTGTTCTAATTTCATACTTTTAAATGTACCTGTCCAGTTTTCCCAGCACCACTTATTGAAGAGGCTGTCCTTTCTCCACTGTACATTCCTGCCACCTTTATCAAAGATAAGGTGTCCATATGTGCATGGGTTTATCTCTGGGCTTTCTATCCTGTTCCATTGATCTATCTTTCTGTTTTTGTGCCAGTACCATACCGTCTTGATAACTGTAGCTTTGTAGTATAGTCTGAAGTCAGGGAGCCTGATTCCTCCAGTTCCTTTTTTCGTTCTCAAGATTGCTTTGGCTATTCGGGGTCTTTTGTGTTTCCATACAAATTGCAAAATTTTTTGTTCTAGTTCTGTGAAAAATGCCAGTGGTAGTTTAATAGGGATTGCATTGAATCTGTAGATTGCTTTGGGTAGTAGAGTCATTTTCACAATGTTGATTCTTCCAATCCAAGAACATGGTATATGTCTCCATCTATTTGTATCATCTTTAATTTCTTTCATCAGTGTCTTATAATTTTCTGCATACAGGTCTTTTGTCTCCTTAGGTAGGTTTATTCCTAGATATTTTATTCTTTTTGTTGCAATGGTAAATGGGAGTGTTTTCTTGATTTCACTTTCAGATTTTTCATCATTAGTATATAGGAATGCAAGAGATTTCTGTGCATTAATTTTGTATCCTGCCACTTTACCAAATTCATTGATTAGCTCTAGTAGTTTTCTGGTAGCATCTTTAGGATTCTCTATGTATAGTATCATGTCATCTGCAAACAGTGACAGCTTTACTTCTTCTTTTCCGATTTGGATTCCTTTTATTTCCTTTTCTTCTCTGATTGCTGTGGCTAACACTTCCAAAACTATGTTGAATAATAGTGGTGAGAGTGGGCAACCTTGTCTGGTTCCTGATCTTAGTGGAAATGCTTTCAGTTTTTCACCATTGAGGATGATGTTTGCTGTGGGCTTGTCATATATGGCCTTTATTATGTTGAGGAAAGTTCCCTCTATGCCTACTTTCTGCAGGGTTTTTATCATAAATGGGTGTTGAATTTTATCAAAAGCTTTCTCTGCATCTATTGAGATGATCATATGGTTTTTCTCCTTCAGTTTGTTAATATGGTTTATCACATTGATAGATTTGCGTATATTGAAGAATCCTTGCATTCCTGGAATAAACCCCACTTGATCATGGTGTATGATCCTTTTAATGTGCTGTTGGATTCTGTTTGCTAGTATTTTGTTGAGGATTTTTGCATCTATGTTCATCAGTGATAGTGGCCTGTAGTTTTCTTTCTTTGTGACATCCTTGTCTGGTTTTGGTATCAAGGTGATGGTGGCCTCGTAGAAGGAGTTTGGGAGTGTTCCTCCCTCTGCTATATTTTGGAAGAGTTTGAGAAGGATAGGTGTTAGCTCTTCTCTAAATGTTTGATAGAATTCGCCTGTGAAGCCATCTGGTCCTGGGCTTTTCTTTGTTGGAAGATTTTTAATCACAGTTTCAATTTCAGTGCTTGTGATTGGTTCTTAGTTTCTTATTAACTTTTTAGTCTCTATTTCATTTAATCTCCTCTAATCTTTATTTCCTTCCTTCTACTAACTTTGAGCTTAATTTACTCTTCTTTCTCTAGTTCCTTGAGGAGTAAATTTAGGTGGTTTATATGAGCTCTTTCTTATTTCTTAATGTGGGTGTCTATTGCTATGAACTTCCCTCTAGAACTACTTTCCCTGCATCCCATACATTTTGGTATGTGTGTTTCCATTTTGGTTTGTCTCAAGAAATTTCTGTTTCTCTTTTAATTTCTCTTTTGTACCATTGCTTGTTCAGGAGAGTGTTGTTTAATTTCCATGTATTCAAGAATTTTCCAGTGTTCTTCCTGTAATTGATTTCTAGTTTTATACCGTTGTATTCAGAGAAAATACTTGGTGTGATTTCATTCTTATTGAAATTGCTACGACTTGTTTTGTGACCTAACAGATGGTCTTCCTAGAAAATGTTCCATGGGTGCTTTGAATGTGTGTTCTGATGTTAGATATAATGTTCTCTATATATGTCTTAGATCCATATATAGCATCATTCAAATCTGCTCTTATTGATTCTCTGTCTGAATGATCTGTCCATTGTGAGTCAGGTATTAAAGTCTGTGACTATTATTGCATTGCTGTACTTTCTCCTTTTAGCTCCGTTAGTTTTTGCTTTATGCATTTAGGTGCTCTGATATTGGGTGCATAAATATTTACAATTTCATATCTTCTTGATGGATTGAGCCCTTATCATTAAATAATGACTTTCTTTGTCACTTTTTACTATTTTTAGTTTAACCCTGCTTTTTTTTTTTTTTTTTTTTTTGGTTTTGGTTTACTTGAAATATCTTTTTCTGTCCCTTCACTGTCAGTCTATGTGTGTCTTTAAGGCTAAAGTAAGCATCTTGTTTTTGTTTTTGTTTTTTATCCATTCAGTCATTCTGTCTTTTGATTAGAGAGTTTAATTCATTTATGTTTAAAGGAATTATTAATAGGTAAGGACTTACTATTGCCATTTCATTAATTGTTTTCAGACTGTTTTGTAGATCCATTTTTCCTTGCTTCTTATCCTGCTTTCTGTCTTTTTTCGTGTTTTGGTGTCTTTTGGTACCATTATGCTTTGACTTATTTATCATGTTCTTTTGTGTGACTACGATAGGTTTTTCCCTTGTGATCACTATGAGGCTTGCATAAAATATCTTAAAATTATAACACTCTTTTAAACTGACGAAAACTTAACTTTTATAGGATTTTTAAAGTTTACACTTTTACTTCTCCCCTTCACATTTTAGGTTATTGATGTTAAAGTTTACATTTTTTTATATTGTGTAAACCAATAACAGATTATTGTAGTTATGGTTATTTTTACTACATTTGTTTTTTAACTTTTAAACTAGAGCTGCAAGTGAATTACATGCCATTACCATATTACAGGATCTAACTTTGACTATATATTTACCATTACCAGTGAATTTTATGTTACCTTCCTATGTTTTAATGATGTTAATATGTGTCCTTTTACTCTCACTCAGAGAACTCCTTTAGCATTTCTTGTAAGACAGGTCTAGTGGTGATGAACTCCCTCAGCTTTTGTTTGTTTGGGAGAGTCTTTGTCTCTCCTTCATTTCTGAAGGACAGCTTTACTGGGTATAGAATTCTTGGCTGAAAGTTTTTTCTTTCAGTATTTTGAATATATTATTCCTGGCCTGAAAAGTTTTGTTTATTTGTTTTCTTCTTAATTTTTTATTAAAGTGTAGTTGATTTACAATATTTGTGTACTGCAAAGTGATTCAGTTATATATATATATATATATATATATATATATATATATATATATATTCTTTCTCATATCCTTTTCTATTATTGTTTTATTACAAGATATTGAATATAGTTCTCTATTCTATATGGTAGGGCTTCATTGTTTTTTTTAATAGATATTTATTGGAGTATAATTGCTTCACAATACCATGTTAGTTTATGTTGCACAGTAAAGCGAATCAGCCATATACATACACATGTCCCCATATCCCCTCCCTCTTGAGCCTCCCTTCCATCCTCCCTGTCCCACCCCTCTAGGTCATCGCAAAGCACCGAGCCAATCTCCCTGTGCTATGCTGCTGCTTCCCACCAGCCAACTGTTTTACATTTGGTAGTGTATATATGTCAATGCTACTCTCACTTTGCCCCAGCTTGGCACTCCCACCCCATGTCATCAAGTCCATTTTCTATGTCTATCTCTTTATTCCTTCCTTGCAACTAGGTTCATCAGTACCATTTTTTTCTTCTTTTAGATTCCATATATATGCATTAGAATATGGAATTTTTTTTCCTCTTTCTGACTTACTTCACTCTGTATGACAGACTCTAGGTCCATCCACCTCACTACAAATAGCTCCATTTCGTTTCTTTTTATGCCTGAGTAATATTCCATTGTATATATGTGCCACATCTTCTTTATCCATTCATCTGTTGATGGACATTTAGGTTGGTTCCATGTCCTGACTATTATAAATAGTGCTGCAGTGAACATTGTGGTGCATGTCTCTTTTTGAATTATGGTTTTCTCAGGGTATATGCCCAGTAGTGGAGTTGCTGGTTCATATAGTAGTTCTATTTTTAGTTTTTTAAGGAACCTCCATACTGTTTTCCATAGTGGTTGTATCAATTTACATTCCCACCAGCAGTATAGGAGGGTTCCCTTTTCACCACACCCTTTCCAGCATTTATTGTTTCTAGCTTTTTTGATAATGGTGATAATGGCCATACTGACCAGGTGTGAGGTGATACCTCATTGTAGTTTTGATTTGCATTTCTCTAACAATGAGTGATGTTGAGCATCTTTTCATGTGCCTCTTGGCCATCTGTATGTCTTCCTTGGTGAAATGTTTATTTAGGTCTTCTGCCCATTTTTTAACTGGATTGTTTGGTTTTTTTATATTGAGCTCCAAGAGCTGTTTGTGTATTTTAGAGATCAAGCCTTTGTTGTTTCATTTGCAAATATTTTCTCCCATTCTAAGGGTTGTCTTTTTGTCTTGTTTATGGTTTCCTTTGCTGTGTGAAAGCTTTTAAGTTTAATTAAGTCCCATTTATTTTTGTTTCTATTTCGGTTACTCTAGGAGGTGGGTCAAAAACATCTTGCTGTGGTTTATGTCGAAGTGTGTTTTTCCTCTGTTTTCCTCTAAAAGTTTTATAGTGTCTGGTCTTACATTTACGTCTTTAATCCATTTGGAGTTTATTTTTGTGTATGGTGTTAGGTAGTGTTCTAATTTCATTCTTTTACATGTAGCTGTCCAATTTTCCCAGCACCACTTATTGAAGAGGCTGTCTTTTCTCCATTGTATGTTCTTGTCTCCTTTGTTGTAAATTAGGTGCCCATATGTGCATGGGTTTATCTCTGGGCATTCTATCCTGTACCATTCATCTATATTTCTCTTTTTCTGCCAGTACCAAACTATCTTGATTACTGTAGCTTTGTGATATAGTCTGAAGGTGGGGAGCCTGATTCCTCCAACTCCGTTTTTCTTTCTCAAGATTGCTTTGGCTATTTGGGGTTCATTTTGTTTCCATACGAATTGTAAGATTTTTTGTTCTAATTCTGTGAAGAATGCCATTGGTAGTTTGATAGGGATTGCACTGAATTTGTAGATTGCTTTGGGTAGTATAATCATGTTCACAAGATTGATTCCAATCTCATAGTGTTGTGGTCAGAAAAGATGCTTGATACCATTTTAATTTTCTTAAATTTTCTGAGTCTTGATTTATGACGCAAGATGGGATCTATCCTGGAGAATGTTCCATGTGCACTTGAAAAGAAAGTGTATTCTGCCACTTCGGGGTGGAATGTTCTATAAATTTCAATTAGATCTATCTGGTCTATTGTGTCATTTAAAGCTTGTGTTTCCTAATTTATTGTCTGTTTGGTTGATCTGTCCATTGATGCAAGTGGGGTATTAACGTTCCCTACTATTGTTGTGTTACTGTTGATTTCTCCTTCCATGGTTGTTAGCATTTGCCTTATTTATTGAGGTGCTCCTACGTTGGGTGCATAAACATTTATAACTGTTATATCTTTTTCTTGGATTGATCCTTTGATCATTATGTAGTGTCCCTCGTTATCTCCTGTAATAGTCTTTATTTTAATGTCTATTTTATCTGATATGAATATTGCTACTCCAGCTTTCTTTTGATTTCCATTTGCATGGAATATCTTTTTCCATCCCCTCACTTTCAGTCTGTATGTGCCCTTAGGTCTGAAGTGGGTCTCTTGTAGACAGCATATATATGGTCTTGTTTTTGTATCCATTCAGCCAGTCTGTGTCTTTTGGTTGGGGCCTTTAATCCATTTACATTCAAGGTTATTATCAATATGTATGTTCCTATTACCTTTTTCTTAATTGTTTTGAGTTTGTTTTTATGGGTCTTTTTCTTCTCTTGTGTTTCCTGCTTAGAGAAGATCCTTTAGCATTTGTTGTAAAGCTGGTTTGGTGGTGCTGAATTCTCTTAGCTTTTGCTTGTCTGAAAAGCTTTTGACTTCTCCATAGAATCTGAATGAGATCCTTTCTGGGTAGAGTAATCTTGGTTGTCAGTTTTTCTCTTTCATCACTTTAAGTTTATCCTAACATGCCCTTCTGGCCTGCAGAGTTTCTGCTGAAAAATCAGCTGATAACCTTATGGGTATTCCTATGTATGTTATTTTTGTTTTCCATTCCATTCCATTTCCATTTTTAATATTTTATCTTTGAATTTAATTTTTGTTAGTTTGATTAATATGTGTCTTGGTGTGTTTTTCCTAGGGTTTATTGTGTATGGGACTCTCTGTGCTTCCTGGACTTGATTGACTATTTCCTTTCCCATATTAGGGAAGTTTTCAACTATAATATCTTCAAATATTTCCTCAGACCTTTTCTTTTTCTCTTCTTCTTGTGGGACCCCTATAATTCGAATGTTGGTGCATGTAGTGTTTTCCCAGAGGTCTCTGAGGTTGTGTTCCATTCTTTTCATTCTTTTTTCTTTATTCTGCTCCTCGGTAGTTATTTCTACCATTTTGTCTTCCAGCTCACTTATTCATTCTTCTACCTCAGTTATTCTGTTATTGATATTTTCTAGTGTGTTTTTCATTTCAGTTAGTTGTTCATCTCTGTTTGTTCTTTACTTTTTCTAAATCTTTGTTAAACATTTGTTGTATTTTCTCAGTCTGTGCCTCCATTCTGTTTCCAAGATTATGGATCATCTTTACTATCATTACTCTGAATTCTTTTCAGTTAGGTCGCTTATTTCCTCTTCATTTATTTGGTCGTGTAGGTTTTTACCTTACTCCTTCATCTGTGACATATTTTTTTGCCATCTTATTTTTTTTTGTTTGTTTTTTTTAATGAGTGGAATTGTGTTCATGTCTTTCTGGTTGTTTGGCCTGAGGCTTCCAACACTGTAGTTTGTTGGCTATTGGGTAGAGGTGGGTCTTAGTTCTGAGATGAGGAAGTCCTAGAGACCACACTCCAATGAATATTCCCTGGGGTCTGAGGTTCTGTTAGTCCAGTAGTTTGGACTCGGAACTCCCACTGCAGGAGCTTTGGCCTGACCCTGAGCTCATGAACCAAGATCCTGCAATCCGCATGAGGTGGCAAAAACAAACAAACAAACAAACAAAAAAGCAAAAAACAAAATTAGACTAGGAAACTAACTGATATGTTAGGAAGAATATAAAAATAAAAATATCAACCGGAAGGTACATCAGTACCACAATAGTAAAAAAGAGGGGGAGGTAGGAAAAAAAGGGGGGGGATGGCCTTGGTTGGTGGAGGGCGGGGCCTAAGCAAGGATGAGGTTTGGGCAGTGGGCAGGACCAATGCTCAGGACCCACAGGGCTGGAAAAGGCGCTAGGGGCTGTAGGGGGTGGGGCTTAGGCTCAAGGAACAGAAGGGACCCAGGCGTGTCCCGCACCCCTGGTCTCAGGGGCAGGAGACCTCACTTGGGAGTCCAGCAGGCTTTCTGGGCTCGAGTGGGCAGGGCAAATTCCCTCCTTTCCCCTGCTCCTCCTCTGGTCTGGGAGGGGCCCTCTTGCCTGCCTCTCCTGATCTCCCTGGCCTCCCTCCTATGCCCCCAAGGATCTATGCGGCCTGGAGGGGGCTTTGGAGGGCAGGGGACTGCCCTGGGGGCTCAGCAGGCTCCCCGTGCCTGAGTGGGTGGAGCAATCACCCTCCATCCTCTCCCACTCCTCCTGGAAGGCCCCTCCCACTTGCCTCTCCTGATCTCCCCAGCCTCCCTCCTATGCCCCCAGGACCCACACAGCCTGGATGCGGTTTTGGAGGGGGGGTACTGGCTTGGGAGCTCAGCAGCCTTCCTGGCCCAAGTGGGCCAGGTGATCGCCCTCTGCTCCTCTCCCACTCTTCCTGGAGAGTCACTCCTGCCTGCCTCTATTGATCTCCCTAGTCACAGGGGTGCCGATCCTGTCCGGCCTCCACTTCTTCCCCCTCAGTCCCCCTACGTCCTACTAGTTCACTTTGGGATTCCTTCCATCTCCTTGGGCCTCAGAGTCCCCACCAGTGGCCAGTAAGCACCCTAGTTTTGTGGCGATGCTAACTCCACATCTTCCCACACTGCCATCTTGACTCAGGTCCACCATACTGTTTTGATGACTCTAGCTTTGTCGTATAGTCTGAAGTCAGGAAACCTGATTTCTCCAGCTCCATTTTTCTTTCTCAACATTGCTTCGACTATTTGGGGTCTTTTGTGTTCCATACAAATTAAAAAATTTTTTGTTCTATGTGAAAAATGTCATTGGTGATTTGATTGCATTGCATTTGATTGCATTGAATCTGTAGATTGCCTTGGGTAGTATAGTCATTTTGACAATATTGATGCTTCCAACCCAAGAACGTGGTATATCTTTTTTTTTCTTGCGGTACGCAGACCTCTCACTGTTGTGGCCTCTCCCATTGTGGAGCACAGGCTCTGGATGCGCAGCCTCAGTGGCCATGGCTCATGGGCCTAGCCACTCTGCGGCATGTGGGATCTTCCTGAACCGGGGCACGAACCTGTGTCCCCTGCATCAGCAGGCGGACTCTCAACCACTGTGCCACCAGGGAAGCTCAAGAACGTGGTATATCTTTCCATCTGTTTGTATCCTCTTTAATTTCTTTCATTAGTGTCTTATAATTTTCAGAGTACAGGTCTTTTGCCTCCTTAGGTAGGTTTATTCCTAGGTATTTTATTCTTTTTGATGCTTTGTTAAATGGGGTGGTTTCTTTAATTTCTTTTTCTGATTTTTCATTGTTAGTGTAGAGGAATGCAAGAGATTTCTGTGTATTAATTTTGTATCCTGCAACTTTACCAAATTCATTGATGAGCTCTAGTAGTTTTCTGGTAGCATCTTTAGAATTTTCTACATATAGTATCATGTCATCTGCAAACAGTGACAGTTTCACTTCTTCTTTTCCAATTTGGATTCCTTCTATTTCCTTTTCTTCTCTGATTGCCATGGCTAGGACTTCCAAAACTATGTTGAATAAGATTCACAGAGTGGACATCCTCGTCTTGTTCCTGATCTTAGTGGAAATGCTTTCAGTTTTTCACCATTGAGTATGATGGTTGCTGTGGGTTTGTCATATATGGCTTTATTATGTTGAGGTATTTACCCTCTATGCCCATTTTCTGGAGAATTTTTAGCATAAATGGGTGTTTAATTTTGTCAAAAGCTCTTTATGCATTTATTGAGATGATCATCTGGTTTTTATTCCTTAATTTGTTAATGTGGTGTATCACATTGATTGATTTGCGTATATTGAAGAATCCTTGCATCCCTGGGATAAATCCCACTTGATCATGGTGTATGATCCTTTTAATATGCTGTTGGATTCTGTTTGCTAGTATTTTGTGGAGGATTTTTGCATCTGTGTTCATCAGTGATATTGGTCTATAATTTTCTTTGTTTATGATATCTTTTTCTGGTTTTGGTATCAGGGTGATGGTAGCTTTGTAGAGTGAATTTGAGAGTGTTTCTATCTCTGCAGTTTATTGGAAGAGTTTGAGAAGGATCGGTGTTAGCTCTTCTCTAAATGTTTGATAGAATTTGCCTGTGAAGCCACCTGATCCTGGACTTTGGTTTGTTGGAAGATTTTAAATTACGGTTTCAATTTCATTACTTGTGATAGGTCTGTTTATATTTTCTAATACTTCCTGGCTCAGTCTTGGAAAATTGTACCTTTCCAAGAATTTGTCCATTTCTTCGTGGTTGTCCATTTTATTGGCATATAGCTGTTGGTAGTAGTCTCTTATAATCCTTTGTGTTTCTGCAGTGTCAGTTTTGATTTCTCCTTTTTCATTTCTAATTTTATTGATTTTCTTCCTCTCCCTTTTTTTCTTGATGAGTCTGGCTAAGGGTTTATCAATTTTGTTTATCTTCTCAAAGAACCAGCTTTTAGTTTTATTGACCTTCGCTATTGTTTTCTTTGTTTCTATTTCATTTATTTCTGCTCTGATCTTTATGATTGCTTTCTTTCTACTGACTTTGGGTTTTCTTTGTTCTCCTTTGTCTAGTTGTTTTAAGTGTAGGGTTAGATTGTTTATTTGAGATTTTTCTTGTTTCTTGAGGTGAGATTGTATTGCTATAAACTTCCATCTTAGAACTGCTTTTGCTGCATCCCATAGGTTTTGGATCATCGTGTTTTCATCGTCAATTGTTTCTAAGTATTTTTTGATTTCTTCAGTGATCCATTGGTTGTTTAGTAACATATTGTTTAGCCTCAACGTGTTTGTGTTTTTTACTGTTTTTTTTCTTGTAGTTGATTTCTATTCACATAGTGTTAGGGTCAGAAAAGATCCTTGATATGATTCCAGTTTTCTTAAATTTACTGAGGCTTGCTTTGTGGCCCAGCATGTGATCAGTCCTGGAGAACATTCCATGTGCACTTGAGAAGAATGTGTATTCTGCTGCTTTTGGATGGAATGCTCTATAAATATCAGTTAAGTCCATCTGGTCTACTGTGTCATTTAAGGCCTGTGTTTCCTTAATGATCTTCTGTCTGGATTAATCTGTCTGTTGATGGAAGTGGGGTGTTAAATTTCCCCTCTATTATTGTGTTACTGTTGATTTCTCCTTTTATGGCTGTTAACATTTGCTTTATGTATTGAGGTGCTCCTATGTTGGGTGCATAGATATTTACAATTGTTATATCTTCTTCTTGGATTGATCCCTTGATCATTATGTAGTGTCCTTCTTTGTCTCTTGTAATAGTTTTTATTTTAAAGTCTATTTTGTCTGATATGAGTATTGCTACTCCAGCTTTCTTTTGATTTCCATTTGCATGGAATACTGTTTTCCATCCCCTCACTTTTCAGTCTTTATGTGTTCCTAGATCTGAAGTGGGTCTCTTGTAGACAGCATGTATATGGGTCTTGTTTTTGTATCCATTCAGCCAGTCTGTGTCTTTTGGTTGGAGCATTTAATCCATTTACATTTAAGGTAATTATTGATATGTGTTCATATTGCCATTTTGTTGATTGTTTTGGATTTGTTTTTGTAGGTCTTTTTCTTCCCTTCCTCTTTTGTTCTCTTGTAATTTGATGACTAATTTTAGTGTTTTGTTTGGATTGCTTTTTCTTTTTTCTGTGTGTATCTGTTGTAGGTTTTTGGTTTGTGGTAAACATGGGTTTTTTTTGGGGGTGTGTGGTGGGTCTTTGTTGCTGCAAGTGAGCTTTCTCGAGTAACGGTGAGCGGGGTCTACTCTTCGTTGTGGTGCACGGGCTTCTCATTGTGGTGGTTTCTTTTGTTACAGAATACAGGCTCTAGGCACACAGGCTTCAGTAGTTGCAGCATGAAAGCTCAGTAGTTGTGGCACGTGGGCCCAGAGCACTCAGACTTCAGTAGTTGTGGCATGTGGGCTCAGTAGTTACGGTGTGTGGGCTCTAGGGCACGCAGGCTTTCAGTTGTTGTGGCACACAGGCTCAGTAGTTGTGGCTCACAGGCTCTAGAGCACAGGCTCAGTAGTTGTGGTGCATGGGCTTAGTTGCTCTGCAGCATGTGGGATCTTCCTGGACCAGGGATTGAACTTGTGTCCCTTGCATTGGCAGGCGGATTGTTAACCACTGTGCCACAAGGGATGTCCCCCATGGGCTTTTGATATAGCACTCTATATATAAACAAGATTGTTTTAAGTTGTTGGTTTTTTAATTTCAAATGCATTTCCAATATCCTTCAATTGTACTGTCCTCACAGTTGCTGGTTTTGATATCATATTTGTGTGTGGATGATTTCCTACCTTTACTGTACGTTTGCCTTTACCAGTAAGCTTTTCCATCCATAATTTTCTTATTTCTAGTTGTGGCCTTTTCTTTTCCACCTAGAGAAGTTCACTTAGCACTTGTTGCAAAGCTGGTCTAGTAGTGCCAAATTCTCTTAGCTTTTGCTTGTCGGTAAAGCTTTTGATTTCTCCATTGAATCTGAATGAGAGCCTTGCTGTGTAGCATATTCTTGGTTGTAGATTCTTCCCTTTGATCACTTTAAATATATTCTGCCACCCCCTTCTTGCCTGTTGAGTTTCTGCTGAGAAATCAGCTGATAACCTTATGGGATTCCCTCATGTGTTATTTGTTGCTTTTCTCTTGTTCCTTTTAATATTTTTTCTTTGTCTTTAATTTTTGTCAAGTTGATTGCTATGTGCCTTGGCGTGTTCCTCCTTGGGTTTACTCTGCCTGGGATTCTCTGCACTTCCTGGACTCGGGTGACTTTCCTTTCCCATGTTAGGGAAGTTTTCAACTATTATCTCTTCAAGTATTTTCTCAGGTCCTTTCTCTTTTATATTTTGGGACTCCTATAATTCAAATGTTGGTGCATTTAATGTCCCAGAGGTCTCTGAGACTGTCCTCATTTCTATTCATTCTTTTTTATTTATCTGTTCTGTGGTAGTGATTTCCACCATTCTGTCTTCCAGCTTACTTATCCATTCTTCTGCCTCCAGTTACTCTGCTATTGACTCTTTGTAGTGTATTTTTAATTCCAGTTATTGTATCGTTCATCCTTGTTTGTTTGTTCTTTAGCTCTTGTAGGTCTTTGTTAATCATTTTTTGTATCTTGTCGATCTGTGCCTCCATTCTTTTTCAGAGATCTTGGATCATCTTTACTATCATAAATCTGAATTCTTCTTCAGGTAGGTTGCCTATCTCCACTTCACTTAATTTTTCTTCTGAGGTTTTATCTTGTTCCTTCATCTGGGATATATTCCTCTGCTGTCTCATTTTGTCTGACTTTCTGTGATTGTAGTTTCCATTCCACAGGCTACAGCATTGTAGTTCTTGCTTCTGTTGTCTCCCCCACTGGTATATGAGGCTGTCTAAGAAGTTTGTGCAGGCTTCCTGGTGGTTGGAACTGGTTTTTGCCCACTGGTGGGTGGAGCTGGCTCTTGTCACTCTGGTGGGCAGAGCCATGTCAAGGGTTGTGTTTACCAGGCAGCTGTGCACTTAGGAAGACTTTAAGCAGCCTGACTGCTAATGGGTGGGGCTCTGTTCCCACTCTGTTGGTTGTTTGGCCTGAGGCATCCCAGTACTGGAGCCTACAGGCTGTTGGGTGGGGCCAGGTCTTGGTGAGAAAATGGCAGCCTCCAGGAGGGCTCATGCCAATGAGTGCTCCCCAGAACTACAACTGCCAGTGTCTTTTTCCCCACAGTGAGCTACAGCTGTCCCCTGCATCCACAGGAGACCCTCCAATACTGCAGGTAGGTCTGGCCTCGGCTCTTATGAGGTCACTGCTTTTTTCCCTGGGTCTTGGTGTACATGAGACCTTGTGTGCGCCTTACAAGTGTGGAGTTTCTGTGATCAAACCCCACTGGGCTTCAAAGCCAGATTCTCTGGGGGCTCCTCCTCCCATTGCTAGACCCCCAGGCTGGGGAGCCTGCCATGTGGCTCAGAACTTTCACCCTTGTGGGAGAACTTCTGTGACATTATTTTCCAGTTTGTGGGTCACCCACCCAGCAGGTATGGGATTTGATTTTATCATGATTGTGCCCCTTCTCCTTTCTCGTTGTGGCTTCTTCTTCATCTTTGGATGTAGAATATCTTTTTTGGTAGGTTCCAGCATTTTTGTTTTGTTTTGTTTGTTTGTTTTGTCAATGGTTGTTCAGCAGTTGTGATTTTGGTGTTTCCATAAGATGCGTGGAGCTCATGTCCTTCTACTCCATGATTTTGTCTCCATCTCCCCTGAAATATTAAGATACTATTCATCATGATTACTGAGATTTTCGGCACCTCTTAGATTTTGCACACACGGCAAGTTCCTCATTCATCCCTCTAGTCTCAACCCTGCTGTTTAGACTTGGATTAGCATTTTTATAATATTACAGACTTTAGGCACTAGGCTAGGGGTTGATGCTGTCAGTGGAGGCACAGGGTATCCACTGAATCTTCTTTATCCATTGATCCATTGACAGACATTTAGATTGTTACTATATTTTGGCTGTTGTCAATAATGCTGCAAGAAACATGGGAGTACAGATTCCTTTTTGATATCTTTTTTTCATTTATTTTGTATATGTACCAGAAGTGAGATTCCTGGATCATATGGTAGTTTTAAAAAAAATTGGGGGAACCTCCATACAGTTTTCCATAGTGATTAAAGTAATTTACATTCTCACCAATGGTGCATAGGGGTTCCCTTTTCTCCACATCTTCATTAAGCTTGTTATCTCATCTTTTAGACGATATCCAGTCTAATAGGTATGAGGTGATATCTCATTGTGGTTTTGATTTACATTTCCCTGATGATTAGTGATGCTGAGAATCTTTTCATGCTACCTGTTGGCCACCTGTGTGTTTTCTTTGGAAAAAAATGTCTATTCAGATCCTCTGCCCGTTTTTAAATTGGATTGTTTATTTGTTTTTTGCTATTGAGTTGTATTAGTTCTTTAATATACATGTTTTTTTTTTTTTTATTTTTTGCGGTACACAGGCCTCTCACTGTTGTGGCCTCCCATTGCGGAGCACAGGCTCCGGATGCGCAGGCTCAGCAGCCATGGCTCACGGGCCCAGCCGCTCCGTGGCATGTGGGATCCTCCCGGACCAGGGCACGAACCCGTGTCCCCTGCATCGGCAGGCGGACTCTCAACCACTGCGCCACCAGGGAAGCCCCTTTAATATACTTCTGTTATTAAAACCTTATGAGATATATGGTTTGCAAATATTTTCTCCCATTCTGTAAGTTGTCTTTTCATGTTTTTATTGCTTCTTTTTCTGTGGAGAAACTCTTTAGTTTGATATAGTCCAAATTGTTGATTTTTGCTTTTCTTGCTTGTGCTTTTGGTGTCATATCCAAAAAATTGTTGCCAGGACCAATGTCAAAGAGCTTTTCCCCTGTGTTTTCTTCTGGGAGTTTTATAGTTTCAGGTCTTATGTTTAAGTCCTTAATCCATTTTGAGTTAATGTTTTGATTGGTGTAAGATAGGGGTCTGCTTTCATTCTTTTATGTATGAATACCCAATTTTCTTAGCATCATTGGTTGGAAAGAGACTATCAAATTTTCTCGGCACCATTTAGAGGAAAGAGACTATCTTTTCCCCACTGAGTATTCTTGACTCTGGGCTCTTGATTCTGTTCCACTGATCTGTGTGTCTAATTTTTTTTTTTTTTTTGCCAGACCAGGTGTCTTGTGGGATCTTAGTTCCCCAACCAGGGATTGAACCTGGGCCACCACAGTGAAAGCACCAAGTCCTAACCACTGGACCGCCAGGGAATTCCCTGTGTGTCTGTTTTTATACTCGTACAACACTGTTTTGATTACTATAACTTTGTAGTATAGTTTGAAATCAGTAAGTATGATGTCTTTATTCTTCTTTCTCAGGATTGCTTTGGCTATTTAGGGTCTTTTGTGGCTCAATACACATTTTAAGATTGTTTTTTCTATCTCTCGGAAAAATGCCTTTGGAATTTTGATATGGGTAGCAGTGAATCCATAGATGGCTTTGGATAGTATGGACATTTTAATAATATTAATTATTTCAATCCATGAATACTGGTTATCTTTATATTTGTGTTGTCTTCAATTTCTTACATCAAATTTGTACTTTTCAGGCAAAAGAACTTTTACCTCCTCAGTTAGATTTATTTCTAAGTATTTTATTGTTTTAGATGCTATTTTGAATGGGATTGTTCTATTTCTTTTTCAGATGTTTCGTTGTTAGTGTATAGAAACACAACTATTTTCTGTGTGTTGGTTTTATATCCTGCAACTTTACTGAATTTGTTGAATAGTTCTAGCAGTTTTAGGGTCATGTCTTTAGGATTCCCTATATATAAGATCATATCATCTGCAAGCAAATACAGTCTTACTTTTTACCTTCCTATTTGGATGTCTTTTTTTTTTCTTTTTCTTGCCTAATTGCTCTGGCTGGGATTTCCAATACTATGTTGAATTGGAGTGGTGAGAGTGTGTACTTTTGTCATGTTCCTGGTCTTAGGGAAGAAGCTCTCTGCCTTTCACCAGTTGAGCATGATGTTGACTATGGGGTTGTCATGTATGGCCTTTACTGTATTGAGGTATGTTCCTTCTATACCCACTTTGTTGAGCATTTTTATCATGAGAGGATGTTGTTTTGTCAAATGCTTTTTCTACATCTGTTGAAATGATCGTATGATTTTTATCTTTCATTCTATTAATGTGGTGTAGCACATTGATTGATTTGCGTATGTTGAACCACCTTATGTCCAGAGATGAATCTCACTTGATCATGGTAAATGATCCTTTTAATGTGCTGATGAATTTAGTTTCCTAGTATTTTATTGAAATTCTTTGCATCTCTATTCATCAGGGATACTGGCCTGTAGTTCTCTTTTCTTGTAGTATCCTTTTCTGACTTTGGTATCAGGGTAATGGTAGCCTTGTAAATGAGTTTGGGTATGTTCCCTCTTCTTCAGTTTTTTTTGGGGAATGGTTTGAGAAGGATTACCATTAATTCTTCTTTAAATGTTTGGTGGAATTCATCAGTGAAGCCATCTGGTCCTGGGTTTTTCTGTGTTGGGAGGTTTGTGATTACTGATTCAATCTGCTTACTCAATATTGGTCTGCTCAGATTTTCTGTATCTTCAGTCTTGGTAGGTTCTGTGTTTCTAGGAATTTCCATTTCTTCTAGGTTATCCATTTTGTTGGTGTATAATTACTCATAGTAGTTGCTCATGATCCTTTGTATTTCTGTGCTATCATTTGTAATATCTTTTATTTCATTTTCTGATTCAGTCTAGCAAAAGCTTTGTCAATCCTGTTTACTTAAAAAAAAAAAACCCAAAACCCAGCCCTTGGTTTCATTGATCTTTTCTAGTAATTTTCTGGTTTCTATTTATTTCTGCTCTGATCTTTTTATTTCCTTCTTTTTACTAAATTTAGGCTTTGTTTGTTCTTTTTCTATTCCCTTAATGTGTAATGTGAGGTTGTTTACTTGAGCTCTTTCTTGTTTCTTAATGTAGGCAGACATTTATCACTATAAACTTCCCTCTTAGGACTGCTTTTGCAACATCTCATAGGTTTTGATATGTTGTGCTTCCATGTTCATTTGTTTCAAGATATTTCTTAATTCCCTTTTCTATTTCTTCTTTAACCCATTGTTTATTCAGGAACATGTTGCTTAGTCTTATATATGTGGGATTTTTCCAGCTTTCCTCCTGTTATTGATTTCTGGTTTCATACCATTGCAGTTAGAAAAGATACTTAGTATGATTTCATTCTTCTTAAATATGGTAAGACTTTTTTGTGACCTGTCATGTGATCTATCCTGGGTAATGTTGCATGTGCACTTGAGAAGAATGTATATTCTGGAATGTTTGTATATTTCTGTTAGGTCCATTTGGTCTAAAGTATAGTTCAAGTCCAATGTTTCCTCATTGATTTTCTGTCTGGATGATGTATATATTGCTGAAAGTGGGGTATTGAAATCCTCTTCTATTATTGTATTGTTGCCTATTTCTCCCTTTGATCTGTTAGTATTAATATATTTAGGTGCTCTGATGTTGGGTGCATATACATTTATGATTGTTATATCTTCTTGATGAGTTGAACCCTTTATCATTACGTAATGACCATCTTTGTTTCTTGTTACTATTTTTGGCTTAAGGTCAATTTTGTTTGATATAGTATAGCTACCCATGCTCTTTTGGCTTCCACTTACATGGAATATTTTTTGCCATCCCTTCACTTTGAACCTATGCATGTCCTTAGAGCTGAGATCTCTTGTAGCGTACAGTTGGGTCTTTTTTTTTTTTTTTTAATCTATCCATCCAGTCTGTGTCTTTTGATTGGAGAATTTAATCCATTAACATTTACAGTAGTTATTGATAGGTAAGGACTTACTAATGCCATCTTATTGTTTTCTGACAGTTATTATATTTCCATTTTTTTCTTGTCTTCCTTTCTTGTTGCTTTCCTTTGTAAATTGATGATATTCCACAGTGTTATGTTTTAATTCCCTCTTCTCTATCTTTTATGTATATGTTGTAGAATTTTGCTTTGGGGTTCCCATGAAGTTTAAATAAAACATCTTATAAATATAACAGTGTATTTTATGCTAATAGCAATTTAGTTTGATTGCATATAAAAGCTGTATCCATTTATTCCCCCTTCCCCTCCCCTTTTAGGTTTTTGATGATACCATTTACATTTTTTATTGTGTATCCATTAACAAATTGTTGAAGCTAATGCTATGTTTAATACTTTTGCCTTTTAGCCTTTATCTAGAGTTAAGTAGTTAGCATATTATATTACAGTATTAAGGTATTCAAAATCTTACTCTATCCTTTACCAGTGTGTTGTATATTTTCATGTTTTCAAGCTACTAATTAGTGGCCTTTTTTCATCTTGAAGAACTCCTTTCAGCATTTTTTGTACTATACATTCAGTGATGATGAGTCCCCTCAGCTTTTGTTTATTAGGGAAAGATTTTATTTCACCTTTATTTCTATAGGACCGCTTTGCTTGGTAAAGTATTCTTAGTTGGCAGTTTCTTTCTCTTAGCACTTTGAATATATTATCTCATTTTCTCCTGGCCTAGTGTCTAGTGAGAAATCTGCTAATAGTCTTATGGGGGCTCCCTTGTATGAGAGAATTTTTTTCTCTTGATGCTTTTAGAATTCTCTCTTTATCTTTTAAAATTTTAAAATTCTCTGCTTTTAAAATTGGTTTTAGAAAATTTTATCACTATGTGTTTTGGAGAAGAATGTTTTGGATTGGTGACCTGTTAGTTTCATGAACTTGAATGTCCAATTTTCTTCTCATGTGTGTTCTACTCCTTTTCCTTCTCTCCTCCTTCTGGGACTCCAGTAATGTGTACATTATTTCTTTTGATTATGTCCCATAACTTCTGTAGGCTTTCTTTGTTCCTCTACAGTATTTTTTCTTTTTGCTTTTCTAATTGTACAATTTCAGTTGACTTGTCTTCTTGTCCACTGATTCTCCCCTCTATTTGTTCAAATATGCTGTTGAAGCTCTTTGTTGAAGGCTTCAGTTCAGTCATTGTATTTTTTAACTTCAAAATTTCTGTTTGGTTCTGTTTTATGTTTTCTGTCTCTTTATTGAGCTTCTCATTTTGTTCTTGTTTTATTTTTCTCATATTATCAAATTGTTTATCTGTGTTCTCTTCTAGCTCTCTGAGCATCTGTAAGCAATTATTTTTTTTGCAATTATTTTTAAGTATTTGTTGGGCAATTCATGAATCTCCATTTCTTTGGTCTGGATAGTGGAGGTTTACTGTATTCCTTTGGTAGCGACAAGTTTTCCTGATTCTTTGTGATCCCTGTAGGCTTGTGTAGGTGTCCGAGCATTTGAAGAGGTAGTCACCTCTTCCAGACTTTATGGACTGATTTTGGTAAGAGAAGCCTGTTACCTGTGGATAAGGGAACACCAGATTGTGTGGTGACCCCAGATCTAGCTGTACAGGGCACATGGCAGCACTGGATCCAATGCGGGTGTGATGTCTCTTTGTCTCAAGCCACTAGGATCTACAGTATTGACAACTATGTATTCCTGGGTGAGCACTGCAGGGAATCTGAAATGGCTGCAAGGGATGTTGGGCTTCTAAGCCATGCCTCCCCTGCTAGGGAGCAGGGCAGGCAGCAGTGGTGGCTGGAGCCAATGGTGTGCACATACTCTGCTTCAGGGGCTGCTGCAGATGCCTTTGTAGTGGGAGAGGTTATTTGCAGGCACACTTGAAGTGATGGGGGTCAGGGCAGGTAACAAGGGCCAGGGCCAGCTATGGGCTCACTGTCATCTGTGGAGGACCTGGGTGTCAGCATGTTCTCCTATGGCTTCACACTCTACCCCCGGGTATGTTTATTACAGTGGAGGACAGTGACTGACAGGGGTCAGGCTGTGGGGCATGCAGGTCCTCAGCTGGATGAACTAGCTACATGTGGGCATGGTGGTGCTGGCCAGCAACAGAAGACAGGGCCTCATCTGGACTCAGAAACAGCTGCTAGGGGCCCTGGTCCTTGGTGTTCTCTCCTGTGGCTGTATTCTTTCCCCCGGGCATGCACACTGCAGTGAAGGCCAGGGGTGGGGGTCAGGCTGGGGGCATGCATGTATACTGCTGGAGGGGCTAGTTACAGGTAGGTGTGGTGGTGCTGGCCAGAGACAGAAGGCAGGGCCTGATCCAGGCCTGCAGGCAGCTGCAGGGTCCCTGGATGTCAGTGTGCTACAGTCTCCCCATGGGTTGTGCACACTGTAGTGAGGGCTGGTGATGGGGGTTGGGCATTGGCATGCTGGAGCAAAGCTGGAGGGGCTGTCTATAGGTAGGCATCTTGTTGCTTCCCTGTGAGGGAAGGCAGGGCCTGATCCTTGCCCAAAAGCAGCATCAGGGGGCCTGGCTGTCAGTGTGTTTACCTGTGGCTGTACCGTTTCCTCTCCCTGCATATGTGCTACAGTGGAGGCCGGTGACCAGCATCAGGCTGGTGGCATACCGGTGGGCAGCTGGAGGGTCTAGTCCCTAGCACAGAGCCAGTGGTGGGCGTCAGCTGACGGCATTTGTGTCTTGCATTCATGTAGCTGTTGAAGCCAGTTTACTCTAAGTGTAGCTCCCAGGCTCTGGTGGGGGTGGGGAGGGACTCAGGTATCTGACTTCTTATCCATGTGCAGCCACAGAGACCTTGGATGGCTACTGGTGCAGGTCCAGGCTCTTGCAGGAGGCAGCGGGTTGGGGGGAGGGGGTTAGGAAGCAGGGAGGGATTGGACTGAAGCTCGACTGGCTGGCATTAGGGAATGTAAATACCTGTGGTGTGGCTGGCAAATCTGAGCAGCTGGCTGGTGACTTCATCAGTGGTGGAAGCTGCTGAGCTTGTCTGCAGGGCAGGTCTCCCACTCAGAGGCACTCTTAGTAGCTGGCCTTCTTGGTGCTGAATACTGTCTTGGAGGATGGGATGATACACGCAAAATGTAGTTGTCTTCCTTCTCTTTTTGTGCAGTTATTCTCAGGTTTTTTTTGTTTTTTTTTCCCCCACGATGTTGCTAAAATTTCATAAGTGGATTCTAGAGATTTCCTGGAGCTGTTTTTGTTTGTGGATAGCTGCCTAATCATTGATCTTTGCTCAGGGACAGGGAAGCCGGGATCTTTTACATAGGCATTTTTTCCAGAATCTTCTTCTATTTTATTATCTTGTTTGATTGCTCTGGCTAGGATTGCCAGTATGTTGACCAAGAGTGGTGAGAGTGGCACCCTTGTCTTGTTCCTAATGTTAGAGGAAGAGCTTTCAACCTTTCACTGTTGCATATGATTGTGGGTTGGTTGGGTGTGGGTTTGTCATATAAAGCCTTAATTATATTGAGGTTTGCTCCTTCTATACCCACTTTACTGAGCATTTTTATCATGAAAGGATGTTTTGTCAAATGCTTTTCCTGCATCTATTGAAATGATCATATGAATTTTACCTTTCATTCTATTAATGTGATACATCACATTAATTGATCTGCATGTTGAACCACCCTTGTATCCCGGGGATAAATCTAACTTGATCATGGTGTATTATCCTTTTAATGTGCCATTGAATTTGTTCTGCTAATATTTTGTTGAGAATTTTTGCATCTCTGTTCATTGGGGATACTGGTCTGTAATTTTTCTTGTATTGTCCTTATCTGGCTTTGGTTATCAGGGTAGTCCTGGCCTCATAAAAAGAGTTTGGGAGTGTTACCTCCAATTCAGTTTTTTGGAATAGTTTGAGGATTTTTTAACTGGTAGAATTCACCAGCAAAACCATCTGGTCCTGGGCTTTTTGTGTTGGGAGGTTTTTGATTACTGATTGAATCTTCTTGTTATAGGTCTAGTCAGATTTTCTGTTTCTTCCTGATTCAGTCTTGGTTGGTTGTATGTTTCTAGGAATTTATCCATTTCTTCTCTGTTGTTCAATTTGTTGGTATACAAGTGTTCCTTATAATGTCTTATGATGCTGTGTATTTCTGTTATCAGTTGTGATACTGCCTCTTTCATTTCTGATTGTATTCTCTTATTCTTAATTAGTCTAGCTAAAGTTTTGTCAATTTTGTTTTTAAAGAAAACAGCTCTTGGTTTTGAATCTTTTATATTTTTGCTCTGATCTCTATTTCCTTTATTTCCCCTCTGATCTGTTATTTCCTTCCTTCTGCTTACCTTGGCTTAGGTTGTTCTTCTTTTTCTAGTGCCTTGAGGTGTAAAGTTAGGTTGTTTATTTGGGATCTTTCTTTGTTTATAAATGCACTTATCACTATAAACTTCCCTTAATGAACTGCTTTTGCAACATCCCATTGGTTTTGGTATGTTTTGTTTCCACTTGCATTTGTTTCAAGATATTTCTTGATTTCCCTTTTGACTGATTTCGTTTTTGACCCATTAGTTGTTCAGGAGTGTGTAGTTTATATCTTGTTTATATCAGACATACCATTAAGTGAAGAAAGCAAAAGAAACAAAAACAAAGAAACCCACCAAAATGCTAATTTATGCAAAAGAAATAATACAGGGAGGATTAAACCAGAAGCTAGAGACTGGTTATCCATAGAGGGCTGGTGGGAAAACTCAGGGAGGGGGATGGGGTAGCAGGGGTGAGAAAAGAGTGACATTACTGTATCTTTTGTATAGCTCTCTTAGAACATAATAATGTTTCAGTTACCATTCACTTATCAAATAAATTAAAACCAACAAGTATGAGGGGGAGTACCTGAAATGAAATAAAAGCCAACAAGAGATCCTAACTATATTATATTGAATAACGTTAACACTGAAGGTGGTTGGGAACATAAAGTAACCATGGAAAACACTGTCCTCACTGGATAATGTAAAGCCAGAGGGAAAAAGAACTACACAAATGCTCTAATCTGGTCAATAAATGTGTTTCTCACGCAGGTGTGGACTGGCAATTTTTTTTTTTTTCCCATGCCATACGTCATGAAAGATCCTAGTTCCCTGACCACGATCAAACCCGTGTCCCCTGCAGTGGAAGCGCAGAGTTTTAACCACTAGACCACCAGGGAAGTCCTTGGACTGGCAATTCTGAAACTACCTTATATGTACGCTAGAATTGAACAAGTAAGTGAAAAGATTGCAGATAACGAGAGCCAGGTTC
This sequence comes from Delphinus delphis, assembly GCF_949987515.2. Classification (NCBI taxonomy): domain Eukaryota; kingdom Metazoa; phylum Chordata; class Mammalia; order Artiodactyla; family Delphinidae; genus Delphinus; species Delphinus delphis. The sequence goes on along the minus strand of NC_082684.1, from coordinate 119,270,421 downwards.
TTACCTTAGGAGAAAGAATTTACAAATAAGGAAAGGTTAAAATGAACCCTGTGATGTTGAATTGAAATTGGAAGTGTTACTGTAAGCTCATGTTTTTTCACATACACGTTTCAATAACTAGCTGCAGAATATGGATGTGTGTCTGTGAGTGAGCATACCTACATTATTTCCTAGCTTTGTTGGCAGAGAGGGCCAAAAAGCAGTGACTCTAGTAGCAGTGAGCACATGTAGTGCCAAAATCTTGGCTTCTCAATGCCATTCTCCGATAAATGGAACTAGGAATCCTTGGAGAGGTGGCTGTTCCAGTACCTGGACAGGGAATGAATATGAGAGTGTTTAACATCTTGCCAGAAAGTAAGGTAGGTAAGGAAATGCTTAAAAAGTGGGGAGGAGCTTTTCCAAAGAATACAGGTGTCTACCTAAAGGAGCTTTTAATGGCCAAAACTGGAATAATTTAAGGAATAAAATAATGATAGTACTAGATTATAACCCATAGAATAAAATAAATATCCATGATTCCATAATTAATATGATCAAATAAATTAGTGGGGAGAAGAGACAGCTCTTCCTTCATAAGTCCAATTAATAAATGTAGAAGAAAACAGGCAAATACTACAGAAATAGTTGTTCTAAACAAGATGCTAAAATTAGTAGGTGAAAGTTTGAAAAACCTATGTATAGTTTCAAAGTATCTCCCCAAGATACTTATCAACTACAAAGGGAAAGATAGTAACTTTACAGTGGAGAAACCCAATAGAAACCACTTAACCAAGTGGTCAAAGTCAACATCACCTGTACAAAATATGACATGAACTGCATGATGCCTTAAGGATACATTATTTCTGTGGCATTCTTGCCAAAATGCACACTCATTCCAATCATGAGAAAACACAAATCCACACATCAAGGGATACTATTCGGAGTAACTGATCAGTATTCTTCAAAAGTGTCTTGTCTTTTTGAAGACAAGAAAAGACTGAGGAACTATTACAGAGACATAACTAAATGCAATGTGGGATCCTGGACTGGATCCTAGAACAGAGATAGTGGATAAAGTGGTGAAATTCAAATAAGGTATTTAGTTAATAGCACTGTATCAATGTTAATTTCTTGGTTCTGATAGTGGTACTATGGTTATGTAAATGTTAACATTAGGGAAAGCTAAGTGAGGGACATATGGCACCTACTATTTTTCCAACTTTTCTGTAAGTTAAAAACTTAGTTCAAAATAAAGTTTAAAAAAAGGGTGGTGGAGGATAATATGGTGAAACCAGTTAGTATAACTAACTGATTTTTTTCTTCCGCAGCTGCGTTCAGCCGCTTTGGTATACATACACAGAGCAGGCAGACTGTGTAAGACAGTGACTGGAGTCTAGGGCATGTTCTCAAAGCGGGGTAAGCCGCCCTGTTAGTTTGGGTCCTCTAGGAAGCAGACACTGCAGTGGAGGTGGGAATTGACCCCAGCTATGTGCAGTCACGGGCTGGGGCCCACCTCTCACTCGCTGGGCTAAGTACGCTCTGCCTGGTGGCACGTGTCCACTCAGCACCCACGAACCCCTCCCCGTAGTGTTCCTGGTGCCTGTTTGGAACCTCCCAACTCTTGTGTCAGCTGAAAGGAAGACCGCTGCCTCCTCAGTTCTACAGCCAAGTGGTACTTTGACCCCCTTGTGAGAGACTGGACAGGCAGATGGGAGCAGGCAGGAGGAGCCATCCCACTGGCAGAAGACATCACTGAAAAGTCATTTTCTTGGCTGGTGTCATTCACAGAATCAACTGAAAAACAACAGAGCCTAGAGGGAGGCAGCACCCATGGGAGCCAACTAGGAAATCGCAATGAATTGATTTTAAGTAGCTGCCGGTGTGATTATTTTTAGCCACAGGCCTCAACCAGCTTTCAAAACCTGCTAGTAAGAGTCTCACAGTAGCCAGCAAGTAAAGCCAGCACAGAAATTTAGCTTTTGACAGCAAGAATCTGTTTAGCTGGGAGATGGCTTAGAAAGCGAATCAGAGGAAAAGAACTCTTTCTGCTGCAAGTTTAATTTTTCACATCTATCACTTTTGAAAATAAAAATTTTTTTAGTAAATCTGCCTTCTGCCACCCCAGCTCAGTATTATGTATGCATGTTGAGTAAAACAAATTATTTCACCACCTAAACTTGAGGGAGAAATAGACTTGGACAATAGTAAGTGCCGGCAATGCCCCACCCCCACACTTTGGTAGCATATCCTGCAGGAAGCCGCGATCAGAGACTGAATGGGTTTAATGTATCCACACCAGCATGCACAGAACGGCCAGGCTGGCTGATGCTGGGACTGGATCCCTGGCTGCTTCCTAAAGCGTCCAGGGCCGCCCCAGGAGGAGAGGCCTCGGGAGCCAATACAGGGGAGGCTGGCGGGGTGCCGCCAACAGTTTCCCTGACCACATCTCAAAGCAAGTGAAAGGGACCTGCAAGCAGAAAAGGGGAGGGGAGGGGAAGGAGGAGGGAAAGGGAGGGGAGGGAGCGAGGAAGGGGAAGGGAAAAAGAGGACGACTGGTGGCAAACATGACAGAGTCTGGAGTACACAGGAAAAGCCAGTCCATCTTTACTGTAGTGAGTGCAGGATACAAAGAGTTTACAACAACCTCTAACATTTTCTTAACCATTTGATAAAAAGTTCACTATAATATTTATTGTATAATGAAGAAAAAAAACACATTCAGGGAAAAATTGAGATTAACTTATTTTTCTTAAAAGGTTCATCTCAAGGATGGCAACAAAGTCCAGCTTGTGCCGCCAAACGGTTTTACATGATCAAACCGTGTACAGCTTCTTGTGTGAACTGTTGACTACAAACATTTACCAAATACATAAATCTCTTTTAAAAAAGCCATTTTAAATATAGCAAAGCAGTGTCTTCTTGCACAGCAAAGTGAAGTTTCTACAGAGAAATAAAAGTTTTACATTTGTAAAATCTTTTTCACATTCTAATCATCTAGCTTCTTATGATCCAATGCCAGGAGTTTTCTGGTTCCTTATTTACTATGTATTTCTTGTGCGCATGATGGTTAATACAGAAAATATGTTAATGCTTTATTAGTTGTCCTTACAGTAAAAGGAAATGATAAAACATATATTGTTCTTCTAGAACAAACCCCTGATTTAGTCTCTAACACAATGGACGTAATTAGGGCTCAAAAGGTTGATTTTTGATTGGGACCATCTGTAGATGTACAGTGGTGACTTTCACTCTCAATGTAGTACCAGGTAGACTGCTGAAGGAAGTACAGCTGCTGGAAACTGTACTTTAACCAGTGCAATTTAAGCTTTTTTTGTTTTTGTCTTTTAGTAATAAAATACTTCATCTGCAGGGATAAAATTTCTTATGATGGTGTCATACAAAACACATGAGTCTAAAAGGGTAGAAAAGTAGGTTCTAAAGTGACACAGTTAGTGTCTTCCCCACTCTGAGCTGGTTTCCAACAGGAGACATGTATGTTTATGTGTTCGTACATGGGGTCTGGGTGAGGGCGTCTCTGTCAAGTCCATATGCTCTAAGTCACACTGGGTATATGGGAAAAGGGTTAACAGTCAAATACTCAGTTCCTGAAAACAGAATACATTGTTACTTGGTCAGTGTAATTGAAATACAAACTCCGAGCCTTGCGTAATATTATTTTAGAAAACAGTAGTTGTACTGATTATAAACCTGCATAGAAAGAAAGACTATTGAGATACAGTCAGAAAAGCCATCTCATAAGGCACACAAGAAAATAGACAGTAAATGTGAATGTGTTAACTCCTATCCCATGTACAGCAGAAGTTCATGAACATGCATAAATAACAACCAAAGAAGCACTGAACACTTCCAAAGCTATAAATGGTTTACAAAGTGGTAAGGATTATCCTGGAAATTCAGTGTTGGGAAACTGTCTTCTTTCAATTAGGTGTGACCTCATGAAGAAATGTGCCTGTAAGTAGTTCAGTAAAATAAGTATATTTTAAAGAAAAACCAGTCCTTTCTGAATAAGAGCCAAATGTCTAAACTGACGAGAGGACAAAGCATATTGCCCTCCCTTTTTTGGCCTCTATCAAAATTTACTACTGAAAATGTCATTAAAAGCAGAATTCCATTTTGCAGCTGGGAATGCCACAAGTTTATCCTGTACCTACTACCTATGTGTCAGCCAGGAAGTCTGGCTGATGATTTGTCACAAAGAGCACAGGAGGAAAAAAACATCACAAGGAACGCAATTTAGGGGGAAAAACCAAAACATAAGTAAAAATTGTAGGTAGCTGCTTAATATTAAGTTTAAAATAGAAAATAGCAGTAATTTTAAACCCTTATTTTGAGTTTCTCAGGAAAGGGAGTATTTAAAAATCGATGATGAAAGACATACAGGACTTTGAATTTTGTTCATGGCACAAGCCCAGGGACCTGCCAAGCTTGCTGTTACCACTTAGCTGTCTTCCTGTGAGAGTAAGGCCTTGGTCAGCATCTCAGTTGAGGGCATCAGGATGGCAAGAATTGTGCCAAGAATCGGCACCATGAGAGGACTGCTCCCCACACTGCAGTGTCATTCGATGCACAGAGTGTCTGGCATGGTAGTATTCTGTAACCAGCTGCATCATGCTATTTTAGAGGGTCAAGGAAAAAAGACCCCTTTCCCCACGAATATTTTTTCCTAATCATTTACCACTTATAAAACCTTTGTGCTCATCAACTATTTTGCCATCTTCTCTAATATTAATTAAATTAGGTCAGCTTTTCTACTATATTTTTTTCCTCACAAAAGGCAAGTTTTAAATAATGCCTTATAAAATCTGTCACAACACATTTTACATTTATGCAGGATGAACTTAACACCAATTTTTTTTGCCACTTTGCTATTTATATACACATATAAAATATATAATGATGCTCAACCCATACAGCACAAAGATTACAATGTAACATCACACATTCACCACCAGTGAGGGGAGAAACCCCTTTATACAATCCTCTGAAAAGACTGGGCCAATAATTAAAATCCAAAGTACAGTATATTTAACAAAATAGTAAATATTAAACAGTGAATACTCTACTTAATAAGGATCTCGCCTTTTCCCCCTAAATTGGCGGCAATCCACAAAAATATACTTTTTAATCTGGTGACCATACAATACATAGGTACTTACATCAAAGGTGATAATATATTTAAGATTCTATATACACAAAGAGTTTGGCTCAACTTTTAATTTACATATAGAGTAATAAGTGTTCATGGCTTTTTTTTTCCAAGGTTCTGCTTGCAAGATATTTTTGTTTGTTTTTTTTTCCCCTCTTAAAATAAAACTAGAAAGTTAAAACAAGATAAAGCTATTCTCTAAAAAAAAAGTTACAACATACAGCTTTGGCTTATATAAATAATTCATAGCAGAATGTGTTCAAAAGTAGTGAATATAATTTTATATATAGTCATCAATTCATAAGGGTGTTTTCTTTCATATAAAATATACATGAGCTAAAATCAGTTTAATTTTTATGATATGAATGTAAAAAGAAACTTCTGACATATTCCAATTATAACTTAATATATTAATTTACTGTTAATGCTCTATATTTCTAGGCTAATATTTTCTGAATATTTCATGCGTGTTTTCTATTCTCTCTCTTTTTTATTAGCTAAAGATCACTTCTTTGACCCAATACATTTTTGCACGTGCAAAACAGTTATGTGTGGGGCTTTTTTGTTTTGTTTTTTGTTTTTAATATCAACAGCCCTTTCCCATGCACCTCTTTGCAACAGAGACCCATGCCAGGTGGGTAATTAATATAAATGTCATTTTATGTACAGTATTGCTTTCTTGGTTCCTGCTTTTCTACTGCTCTGTTCTACAAAGCATTTTTCTTAAGTAACTACAGTCACCGCACAGTTAAATAAAACAAGTAGGGGCCCTCTAGGTTTCTGCAAGCTAGTGTGGGAGAATTATATATATGGGTACACGTTTCTCTGCAAAAACTGGTTATCTTATGAAACAAGTAGTCCAAGGAAGTGCCAGACTAGACTCTGCCTACAGGGTGCTCTGTTTGCCATGGGACGCACACCTGCAGATCTACAAGAGTTTGCAGGTAAGTGCCTGATTCCGTGTATGCAACACACACCCACACATAAACACACTCACACCCACATACATATATATGTAAAGGAATATATATGTATGTATGTACATATAAATATATTTAACTCATGTCCTTATTTACCAACTTAGATATGTAGAGCAGTTCACTGCAGTAACAGAAAGTACAAACACCAGCCTGGAAGCCTTAGGTCACCCACGCGTCCATCCTCATTCGCTTTACGGAAGGGCTCTCTCTGTCCTCAGTGTTTGGGGGTCGGCCAAGCACAATCGGAGAATGGAAGTCGCTCCGCGGGTCCTCCCGGTCACTGCCATCATAGGAGCTGCTTGAGCTGCTCAGACTGTCTACAGGGGAGCGGCCCATTTCCTGCCGCGGCTGTGGCTGCGGCTGCGGCTGAGGGGGTTGTGACTGCGGCGGTGGCTGCGGCTGCTGCTGGAAGCCTGATGGGGTCATTCGATCCCGGGGAGGTGAAATTGGTTCTGACTTAATGTTGATGTTTTGGTTGGTATTAATGGATAAATTCGAACCCTGAGATAACTGCCCTCCAGCACTGAAGGAAAAAAAAAAAAAAGATATGGTAGATGGTTTGTGAGTACATCTGCATAAATGGAATATTACAGACACCACCCGACTGAAAAAAGTCCAGGGTCTGAAATACTGTCAGAATTCCCCAAGACCAGTTTTGGTGTTTCCTGCAGTGCTTGGCACAGAAAAAAATTATATATCCCTGGTAGACAAAAAACAAGTACAGTTGAGATATTTAGTGACTGGTTCTGTTACCCACAGTCTTAGTACTTCTGTAGCTGAAGGATCCAAAACAGTGTCAGTGACTAATGCTGTACATGGACCAAAATGGCAGAGGAACAATATGGCAACTTGAATTCTGCTTCCTCTCTTCCTTTCTGCTGCTTCTGTGACAGGCACAACATGTCACCTATTCTCACAGCAGCTCTCAGAAGTCAGTCATGTCACCCTATTTTCCAGATGAGGAAAGTGTCTCAGAAAGGCTAAGTGACTTGCTCAGAGTAGGACACAGTAGAGTGTATACAGGCTTTCCCCCCAGTCTGAGCACCAAGCCTTTTCCACTTGCCTTTGCATGGCTATTTTTAGTGTGTTCATTTAGGATGCTCTGCAAAGGCCCGAGGGCCAAACACCTGTGTAGGCAAAGAAATTTCCCTCAGATACTCTGTGCCTTTCTCCATGACATAATTCCCAAGACGACTGATAACAGTATGCATTGTGGAGCTATTTCAGGATGCAGGGAAGCTCTCTGGGGATTTTCAGGGCAGGAGGCTAAGAGGCTGGGTGTCCTGAGTGTCCTGAGCAGGGGCAAGGCAGCCAACCCTCGTGGAGGCCTCGTGGGCCTGCTATGCTGTCCCCTCATCTCCTCTAGCTGCTCTGTGGGCTGACTATTCTGGTTCTACTGAAGCACCATTCCTTCTGCTGGTGATGCCTGGTCCTACCTGGGCACCACTGTAAACCCTTTTCACTTATATCCCCACACACTGTCCATAAGGAACATTCTCTTTTGTGAACCCTTCTTGGTGAGGTATACAGTGTATGCAGTGGGCTGGGATCAACCACATGAATCCCATGTAGCTTGATTCATACATAAGATACCCAAGCCCTACCACTCCACCCCTACGATCCGGGGAGAAAGCAAAGGGGCGTAAGTAGCCCATTTTCTTATTCTCTTTGTCTGTTGATGTTAACCAAGGCAAAAAAGAGAAGGGTGGCAGGTAGGCCGGAATACCTTCAGGCTGCCTTTCTTCAAAGGCAGTGGAATGAGACAGGGGTTGGGAAATAGGGGTACAGATTTGGGGAAAATTTCTAGTTACTCACACGAGAGAGCTGAGGGCTGCTTGTCCTAAATGGTGCTGCTGCCAGGCTGACACCTGTCCCAGAGACAGCATTCCTGGGGAGTTGAAGCCCTGCAGGGCCGACAGGTCTGCACTAGTCAGTGAGTAATCTAAAAAAGAAGGAAATGTTGCTTGTGTGTGTAATAAAAGGACCATGCAAAATCTGTTTTTCAATTAGTTGCTTCAAAAGTTTTATGTTGAGAGAAGCCAGGTACTTCATAACATCAAACAACGCACTTATGGGTCTAAAACCCACAAAAACTTTTTCTTTGGGGAGGTTTATAGGACCTAGCTGTATTCAGTTGTCTGGGATTATTTCAATAAAAAACGTTTCAATTTTGTACTGAATAATTTATAGTTTATTATTTTACAAGAAGTTGAGATACTTCTTCCGGACTTGTAAATAGAAATAATAAAAATACCATCACTAAAGGATGTTCCTATACAATTGTTATTTTAAATAAATATGCCCACTGCTACCCTCCTGAACAAAGAGAAACACTCCAGCTCACCCTGACTCCATCTAAATCAGCACATCTCATATTCTTGAAGTAAAGGGGGAGCAGGAAAGACTCAGGACCCCTTCTCATGGGGTGCCAAGCTTAGTGACATAGACAGTATTTACATTATCACACAATTAAATGACTGCGTTTGTTCGAAGTACAGGAACTGTCAAAGATCCCTGACTGCATGCAAAATGAAAGTTCATCAAAAAACTGTTACAAGACATAATATACATGAATACTTCAGTCATCATCGTTGTGACCAAGACGTGGGATGTTAGTTATCATTCACACGTAGAGTTATTTCAGTTCATCATTAACACTTGTCTTTTCCAGTTAGTTCTAAAGAGAGGAGGCACAAACTCTTCTAACTTCTTTTTCATGTCTCAAGAGAGGTGTTTAAAGAAATTGGTCTTCCTGGTGAATTAGTATTTTAAAAAAAGAAACTGAGTTGAAACAGCATAGCTCTGCTTAGGATATTTTCTCATTTAGTGTTCTCTAAGATTGCCTCGTCCCTCCCCACAGAAGCTGGGGTGGGGGGTCCATCACACTGTGCCTTCCACAGTGCCTCCAAGTCCTTCCAACTACTTACTTGACATGTCTACTTGGATGTCTCTCCAGACACACCTCAAATCTGACATGACCCCAACTGGACTCATCATTTCCTCCAAACCTGCTTCTCTTTAGTAAATGGAACCAACTTTCACATGACTGTTCGTGCCAGAAACCTGTGGGTGTTATCCTTGGTACTTACTTCCACCACCAACCATCATGTCTGATTGACTCTAGCTACTGTCTCTCAAGCCTGCCCAAGTTTCACCATCTCTACTGCCACCACCCTAGTTCACGCCATCAGTATCCATTACTTGGATCACAGTTAGCCTCTTGTGTGGTGTCCTTGAATTCACTTTTGCCCCATGCACACTGTAGCCAGGTGATCTCAAAAAAAAAATATGGTCATGATACCTCTCTGCTTAAAACCTTTCTATGGCTTCCCAATGCTCTCAATGCTTCTCATGTCCAAAGTCCTCAACAAGGCCTATGCATCCCTACTTACCTCTGTAGTTTCAACTCTATAGCCGTCCCATCCCTCCAGCCACATTCCTGCTGCCTCCTAGCCTTTGTACACAGTACTCCCTCTTCCCGGAACACTCTCCCTACTCTGCCTGGCTGAGTCACACGTGCTCCTTCAGGTTGAAGCTTCAGTGAAGCCCTTAACACGACAGTAATAAATTATTCCTAGAGCTGTTTGTCCTGTGACTTTTCCTCTGATAGACCCTACATTCCACTGTTAACCACACACTCTTGTATTTCCAGTGCCTGCCATGGTGCTTGTTACACAGTATGTGTTCAATAAATATGTGCTGAATGGATTCATGAATAAGTGGAGAAGCTGGGAGTGTTATGGATGGGCATGAGGAAGCGTCTATATGATTCCTTCACACAGAACTATTGTACTCTTTGAAATGTTGCTCATTCATCCCTGTACTGACTGGCATGTGTTTGACACATGCCACACATACAACGTAGCTGATATACTAACAAAAGACAAAACATGGACGCATGTTTTAAAAAGGCAAATAGATAAATACGTTAAAGATAATGTGGTAACATTAAACAGAATAGGTGCTCTGAGAGAGAGCAAAGACTATGTAGTTAAAGGAGGAGTGAGATTGATGCTAAGTGATGGACAGTTTCGACAGAACCTGACTCCATTTTTATGTTTTGGTAATTCCTTCTGGACTTAAAAAAAAAAGATTCTTTAAATCCCATGGCATTTCTAAAAACAAATACAGGGGGGGTATCTAAGTTGAATATTGGAAAAACCTGTCATGAAATGCTCAGTAAACTGTAATCTAATGTTGACACCCTGCTCAAGCCCCATCTCCTCAGCCAACACTCCTCTGAACATTCTAGCTCACAGATTTCCTTCTTTCCTCACCTTCTCGAGATCAGAGCATGAACTGGTAACCTCAACAACTCAGGACTTCCCCGCCATAGTTACCAACTTAGGTATGTCCTGTCTCCTTTTCCAGAATAAACTTGGGAGAAAATGTATGTCCCTAGAATAGTGTTGCTCATATAGCTGGTGATCAGGACAATGAAACAGAATTTATATGAATGCATAATCCCTGGCTTTACTCTAGATTTAGCTGATGGATTTGGACTTTTTTTTCATATTGATCGTTGGAAAAGGTAGTAGACATTTTCTAAGAGGCTTTCTTTTTCAACAAAACCTTTTAAAGTTATTTCTGTTTTAAAAGAACTACTTGGAATTAAAGCAGCAATCAAATGTATTGATGGCTCTGCACCCCTCTGGGAGCTCCAGAGAGCAGGGTGAAAGCACCGTGCTACAGCATTTATCCTGAAGTCTAAAATTAGATGATTTTTATTAGTCTCCTTATTAGAATCACAAAAGAATAAATTCTCTGCACTGTAGTCTCTGAAAAACTGGCAAGGTATTTTTAACTATTTCCCTCTTTCCTTCTTTTGAAGCATCAGGTGTTTGGCTCAGCTGGCGAGAAAGTGAAGCCCCATGTGTCCTCTGCCGCTCCCTATGATGGCACATCTAGAGAAACCTGTGCACGTCGGGTTCTCCACACAGCCTGCGTGGCTGAAAGCACCCCTTCAGTCACTGCAGCATTCTTAAATTTACCTGATATACCCTCCAAATAGGGTATTTGGGAGTGAAATGTCTAAATAAGCATGAATGAGTGAAAAGCTCCCCTCAGAGGTGACGAGTGACAGACTCTGAGGAGAAACAAGAAAGCTCCTGGTCTTGCCCCTCAGGCACAAACAGCAGAAACCAAAAGGGGTGTCACACGGAGGAAAACATGACCTGCTGGCACAGCCACCCAACTCCACCTCCCCGAGCCCTGAGGTCCAAAGGGACTCAGTCTTTCCCAAGCTAGGTTGACACAGCATACAGAAAAACACCTCATTTTAAAAGCCTGGAATAGTGAGATGCTGTTTAACAAGAACTATATAGAAAATGCCGAGCCTTTTGCTCCGCTTGCTGCATACCATAATTTTGATAACAGCTAGTTGTTTCTTCGTCAGGGGTAAGTAAAAGTTCATGCTGGGAAATCTTTCTACGATCAATGTGTATTTTCTAATTTTTTTTCAAGACTAGCATGTGTTTCTTTAACATATCCAAATATGAATCTAAGAAACTGGAAATAACTTATTTCAATAAATATACTATTTAAAAATCATAAAAGCACATGTTGAGCACAAAACAAAGAAATAAAACCCACAAAAGGCAACAGAGTAGGCTTACCAGTGTTGTAGGCGGTCGGCATTGCTGAGTACACCAGGCCCTGTGGAGGCAGGCTAGGGGTTGTCACAGACACCACGGGGGTAGCTAGGGGCTGAGTGGCTTGAGAACTGCTTATCCTCTGGGTATTCTGTGAGAGAGAAGAAAAAAGTAAAAGTGTTATTCTGTGAGTATTTATATTCAAATTTAATATTTTAAAAATAACATTCAATTTAAAAGTGACTTTTCACAGTTTTATGATGTGAATGTCATTATTCCCTGAAGCAGTGATCATGTGAAAACCTTAAAAATACTAATAAGAATAACTAAATATTTAATTTTGAAGGATGTATTTTACATTAATTATTCAGTTTCCCCTAGAGTCTTTTTCATAGAGTTTATTGATGTCAGAGATATACCCTTAAAATAGAAAACTGCATTAGGACTGATAACACTTATGTGTTAGCATAAATGACGACTTGATGCCACTATAAAGATAGCCAAACTACCCTAAATAAAATATGTGTAGATTTTAAATACCAGAGGATAGCAAGGTCATTTGTATATATAGAGATTATAAGTCCATGAGCATATAGGGATCAAAACTACTTTTTGCAGCATTTACTAATTTAACAAGGTTTTAAGTCATGGCTTACTAAAGTGCAGCTTGTATTCATATTTCCTTCCCTCTGATCCTGCAGTTGACACACACACACACACACACACACACACACACACACACACACACACACATATATGTACATGTATATGTATGTATATATTTAGATATAGATTTTTTAAGACTTTTAAAAGAGCAGTTTTAGGTTCACGGCAAAATTGAAGGAAAGGTACAGAGATTTACCATATACTCCCTGCCCCCATACATGCAGAGCCTCTCCCATCATCCACATCATCCAACACTGACTGTTTTTTAACGGCAGATTCACACACAGTCTCCTGACTCTTATGAGAGGAGAAGCTTTGGGTAGAGAGCTCTTGAATAAAGTACTTTTTTATTTTTATTTTTTTGAATAAAGTACTTTTGACAGGGCTGCATGAAAAATGGTAAATGCTTGCCAACTGACAGCATCTACATAGTATCCTATCTACAATGGGAATGAAAAAAGAAAACAACTATTGAATAATCAAGTCAGTTTAAGATAGTCACCATTCTCTATGTGTAGAGGTATGACAGGGCAGTTTCTCATGACACTGCCTTAAGTGAACACTTTCTAAAACTGAGGATCAGAGGAACAGGACAGACTCCAAGTTCCATGTGGTTAGAACACAAGAAGGCTAAAGCATAACTCCAGGGTTATTTTTTTCTAACTGAAGAAATTACAGCCTGATAACTGACATTTGGGGTACTAAGCCATATGAATAAAAGTATAATTCAGTGCCCTTGAGGTTACAGAGAGTCAGGATGTGATTCAGTTTTCTCTATCACCATTTCAAAGGGTAATCAGATAAAGGCCTTTGGTTAGATCTAGATTTTTGAACTTTTGATCATTTGATAAGGATCCAGATCTCATTTTATTTCTTTTTAGTTTGTATTTTCTATCCAATCTTAAATTAGAGGATGTTGGAAAGACCATTCAGGTATACTGCCCTGGATCTTGTCCCAGATTCACTAATTCCTAAGCACTGGGAAAATCATTTAACCTCTCCAAACCTCTTCAGTTGTAAAGTGGGGAAGATAGCGATCATTGTGCTGCCTGCCTTGTAGTACTACTGTGAGAATATAGTAAGGTAATAGATGGGAAATGCTTTGAGACAACTGAAGTACTACAGGAAGGTAAGATAGTACCCTTAAATTATTGCTCTAAGAAACCCTCTGGCCCAAGATTTCTACATAACTCGTATAAAAAAAAAGGTAAATATATTTATTCCTTCTGATCCATAGCTATTCCCCTGGAGCTGTCATGAAGTAGAGTTGTTCTAGAATTGCAAGGCTTCTAAAGGAATCTCTGTAGCCTGGTTCTAAAGGAGTCTTTAGTGTAGGCTCCGGGCACTTGTCTTTATTTCACTTGGGGTCAGAGCCATTCATGATTATATTTTAGAGCTCAAGCCAATTTATACAACTTTCCGAATTCTAATAGATTGTGTTTCTGATTATATTTTAGTCTGACACATAAAGCTCTGCATTTTAAATTGATTAAGTTTTAGAGTCTGAATTAGCTTAAGTTTTAGAAATGCGAATGACTATACAATTTTTGGTTATATATTTGTTTCTTAATTACAAGTATTTATTTTTATGATTGCTAGATTTTATAGTCTTCAAATACTTAGAAATTTACCTTTGAGATTCTGTAATTGAGGGTATACTTTAAGGAATGTGGAAAGGAATACATTTTTGTCTCAGCATCAAGTTAAAAATTTTAATGAATTTTTGAGACAGATCTACTTTGGATTTAATTTGTTCTCACAGATTTGGTCACTGAAACTTCAAGAGTCAAATACTAGGTGAAAAATAAAGTACAACATGGTTTGGTCTAGCTTTATTCATGCCATAGCTTCACCTCCACGGAAATCTACTGATGTGACCTCAAGATGGGGGGGTGGGTGGGATGGGGTGTGTGTGTGTTTGTAAAACAGTAACACTCCAATATATCGGTTCTACCCATTAAAGCTCAATGGCACTGATTTCCACAACCACTAGAGGGCAACATATTGCTAGATAATTCATAAGTTCACAAGGAAGCACTTATGATAACTTCTTAAGGGTATAAATAGTGAGGTTTAATCTAAGATGAATTATTTTATCTTGAACTATAAACATCCATTTGCTAATCATTACTGTATCATTAAGTACAGTATTTCCCCAAAAGATAGTTAAAATCTGCACATGATATAATCCAACGCCACAACGAAAGCTGGCTAGTATATTTTAGTTAACCAATATGAAACCACATCCAAAACTGTGAGAGTGAACACAAAGTTAAAGAACAATCTCTCGTTTTAAGGACAGAGCACAGACAACCTTATTTGAAAAGAAAGCAACTGTGCAAAACATACCAACATGCATATATATATATATATAAAATAATGTAAACAAAATGAACAGATGCCTTTCCCCCATGCTTTCATGCAATCTAAACCTCTGTCCATGCTAAAAACTAAACATTTTCAAGTTTTTATTCCCCTTAAGGTCACCTAATTAGCAGCTGACTGTGAAATCAGAAGATCAGTTCTGTGAGGTTTGAGTTTTAGTTCCCAAAGAAATATATTAACTGAAAGTTACTTTTAGTCAAATTTAATTTCTAGAAAAAAAGCCAATAAAAATCATTTGTTTTGGAAAAAAGGTAATAGCTACTTTTAAGAACAGAATATCTTCTGATAGAAAAAAAAATAAGTTTGTGTATGTTAAATTAAAGACATTCATTTTAATAAACAGGGAACCCCCTTGTGGTTCAGATCGTCTCATGCAGGATGAAATAATTCTAACTCTGAAAAAAGGTGACCTCACCAAAAATGATGTAATCTTTTTGAAAGAAAGAGAAACACAAGACAGTGTGTTACAATCTGAGGAATTGTGAGGGTGAAGTCATTTTCTAAAAATATATTAATAATTTGGGGAACTATAAAAGGTATTCTGTATCTTTCCTTAAAAAAAATCTTTAATGTGTCTTCTCATCATGGACAGCTATTGTTTATAAAGGCTCTATCCCAAAGTTCCCTAAAAAGTGGTAACAAATAAAATGGGTCAAGATATACAATTATAAGTAGGAAAACCAGACTCTGCAGTACCCGTAGGTTGGTTTAGTTATTCAAAATGTTTGGACAGTATTTAATAGCAAGAAAAAAAATCTGTGTAACAAAGGGAATATTAGATAAAAACACTGAAGAGAATTAGTACTTTCTACATCTTTTTCAACTCCCTTCAATCGGAAACCCACACTCACCAACTCCAATTCCTCTTCCTCCGACTGCACTCAGCACATAAGAGGGATAAGAGAGTTACTAAGACTGTTGGTACTCGAATATTAAATATTTCTTTAGAAAAACATGGTATCTGAACACTAGCAGTTGTTTGGAAGTCTAAAGAGATGATTATATATGCAGTAAGTACAAACATAAATTATTTATTGTTTCTGTACCTGTAGTTGACTTCAAAAGACTGGAAAGATTCTTTTAAATCCTCTAGGGCCAGGATTTAGACATTCCTACCCCAACTTGGTCTGCTCTTATGCTGGCCTCGCCTACACATGGCCATGCTACTGTGACAATATATAAAAGTATTTCCTAATCATGAAACTAGTTTCTATTTGGAATCTGGAGAATATTAACTCTATACTTACATCTAAATCCTCCCATCCCTACCCTACCTGGTCACACATGTCCATTTATCTTATACTAGATTCTGTGCTCCTTGGTGGGCAGAAATTATCTTGTTTTCTTATTTCCCACAGTAACTAAGCACACTGTTATGAAACAACAAGAAATCAAACATTTAGTAAGTATAGTTTTAAATAATACAAATTTATATGTTTATCATTTGCAAATACAGTTTTCAAATGAATATAATAATTTCAATGGAGAAAAACCACATATATGAAGAAAATGAGACTGGAGGAGAAATGAACTGATAAATCACATACAGAAAAGATGAATGAAACATACTGCTCCTTTTTCCCCTACACATCTAGAAAGTCTTAATATGCTAGAAATAATCTACTATCTAGGGTTTTTATTATTTTACTTGAGTAAGTCAAGCTTCTTTGTCAATCTGCGAAAGGTGTCTTTATAAGCATCACTGATACATGAAGCCCCAATCTGAAAGCAGACAATGGTGTAAAATAGGAAGAAGCCTCATTATTTACTGTGAAAAACAACTACCTGGCCTATAAACTTCTATTTCAAATGTGCACAAAATGCTCTTCAACTGTTTTGTTACAGATGTCTTCACACATCTCCAACTGTAAGACACATCAAAATAATATGGGTGTGTGTACAGTTTTCACTATAACTTACAGGGATAAGGGTGTAAATAGTTTCTGTGGCAAATTTTAAGAATTCCACGGAGATGCTTCATGATCTCTTAAAAAAAGATTAAGATAACTGACAAGGTACTAAATGTCAAACTTGTAGTTTGTCCTTAAATCCTGCAGTTTATTAGTAATTCTTATAAATGTATTTCTACACCTTAAATGAAACTTCCTATAGTTTTTATTTCTGAAGGATAGTGGCAGGTATTCCACATCCAGTTCATGAAAGGTGAGCCAAATGACTATCCTAAATGTCATTTTTTCTCAACTCCTTTTCTTGGGGACATACTTCTCTGTTATATATAGGTATGTATTTTTTAAACATCTTTATTGGAGTATAATTGCTTTACAATGTTGTGTTAGTTTCTGCTGTATAACAAAGTAAGTCAGCTATATGTATATATATATCACCCCCATATCCCCTCCCTCTTGCATTTCCCTCCCACCTTCCCCATCCCACCCCTCTAGGTGGTCACAAAGCACTGAGCTGATCTCTCTGTGCGTGCGATGAAGCTGCTTCCCACTAACTATTTTACAGCTGGTAGTGTATATATGTCAGTGCTAATTTCTAACTTCGTCCCAGCTTACCCTTACCCCTCCCGGTGTCCTCAAGTCCATTCTCTACATCTGTGTATTTATTCCTGTCCTGCCCCTAGGTTTGTCAGAACCAAGTTTTTTTCTTTTTAGATTCCATGTGTGTTAGCATACGGTATTTGTTTTTCTCTTTCTGACTTACTTCAATCTGTATGACAGACTCTAGGTCCATCCACCTCAAGACAAATAACTCAATTTCGTTTCTTTTTATGGCTGAGTAATATTCGATTGTATATATGTGCCACATCTTCTATATCCATTCATCTGTCAATGGACACTTAGGTTGCTTCCATGTCCTGGCTATTGTAAATAGTGCTGCAATGAACATTGGGGTGCATGTGTCTTTTTGAATTATGCTCTTCTCAGGGTATATGCCCAGTAGTGGGATTGCTGGGTCATATGGTAGTTCTATTTTTCTTTTTTTAAGGAACCTCCATACTGTTCTCCACAGTGGCTGTATCAATTACAATTCCCACCAACAGCGCAAGAGGGTTCCCTTTTCTCCACACCCTCTCCAGCATTTGTTGTTTGTAGATTTTTCGATGATGGCCATTCTGACTGGTGTGAGGTGATACCTCATTGTGGTTTTGAATTGCATTTCTCTGATGATGAGTGATGCTGAGCATCCTTTCATGTGTTTGTTGACAATCTGTATATCTTCTTTGGATAAATGTCTATTTTAGGTCTTCTGCCCATTTTGGGATTGGGTTGTTTTTTTGATATTGAGCTGCATGAGTTGCTTGTACATTTTGGAGATTAATCCTTTGTTGCTTCATATGCAAATATTGCTCCCATTCTGAGCAATGGTCTTTTCATCTTGTTTATGGTTTCCTTTGCTGTGCAAAAGCTTTTAAGTTTCATTAGGTCCCATTTGTTTGTTTTTATTTCCATTTCTCTAGGAGGTGGGTCAAAAAGGATCTTGCTGTGATTTATGTCACAGAGTTTTCTGCCTATGTTTTCCTCTAAGAGTTTTATAGTGTCTGGCCTTACATTTAGGTCTTTAATCTATTTTGAATTTATTTTTGTATACAGTGTTAGGGAGTGTTCTAATTTTACTCTTTTACATGTAGCTGTCCAGTTTTCCCAGCACCACTTACTGAAGAGGCTGTCTTTTCTCCATTGTATATTCTTGCCTCCTTTATTAAAATAAGGTGACCATATGTGTGTGGGTTTAATCTCTGGGCTTTCTATGCTGTTCCATTGATCTGTATTTCTATTTTTGTGCCAGTACCATCTGTCTTGATTACTGTAGCTTTGTAGTATAGTCTGTAGTCCAGGAGCCTGATTCCTCCAGCTCCGTTTTTCTTTCTCAAGATTGCTTTGGCTATTCAGGGTCTTTTGTGTTTCCATACAAATTGTGAAATTTTTTGTTCTAGTTCTGTGAAAAATGCCATTGGTAGTTTAACAGGGATTGCACTGAATGTGTAGATTGCTTTGGGTACTATAGTCATTTTCACAACGTTGATTCTTCCAATCCAAGAACATGGTATATCTCTCCATCTGTTTGTACCGTCTTTAATTTTTCATCAGTGTCTTATAGTTTTCCGCATACAAGTCTTTTGTCTCCTTAGGTAGGTTTATTCCTAGGTGATTTATTCTTTTTGTTGAAGTGGTAAATGGGAGTGTTTCCTTAATTTCTCTTTCAGATTTTTCATCATGAGTGTATAGGAATGCAAGAGATTTCTGTGCATTAATTTTGTATCCTGCTACTTTACCAAATTCATTGATTAGCTCTAGTAGTTTTCTGGTAACATGTTAGGATTCTCTATGTATAGTATCACGTCATCTGCAAACACTGACAGTTTTACTTCTTCTTTTCTGATTTGGATTCCTTTTATTTCTTTTTCTCCTCAGACTACTGTGGCTAAAACTTCCAAAACTATGTTGAATAACAGTGGTGAGAGGGCTCAACCTTGCCTTGTTCCTGGTCTTAGAGGAAATGGTTTCAGTTTTTCACCATTGAGAATGATGTTGGCTGTGGGTTTGTCATATACGGCCTTTATTATATTTTCTAGAGAGTTTTTATCATAAATGGGTGTTGAATTTTGTCGAAAGCTTTTTCTGCATCTACTGAAATGATCATATGGTTTTTAGCCTTCAATTTGTTAACAGGGTGTATCACATTGATTGATTTACATATATTGAAGAATCCCTGCATTCCTGAGATAGACCCAACTTGATTATGGTGTATGATCCTTTTAATGTGCTGTTGGATTCTGTTTGCTAGTGTTTTGTTGAGGATTTTTGCATCTATGTTCATCAGTGATATTGGCCTGTAGTTTTCTTTTTTTGTGATATCTTTGTCTGCTTTTAGTATCAGGGTGATAGTGGCCTCATAGAATGAGTTTGGGAGTGTTCCTCCCTCTGCTATATTTTCCAAGAGTTTGAGAAGGATAGGTGTTTGCTCTTCTCTGAATGTTTGATAGATTCACCTGTGAACCCATCTGGTCCTGTGCTTTGGTTTGTTGGCAGACTTTTAATCACAGTTTCAATTTCAGTGCTTGTGATTGGTCTGTTTATATTTTCTATTTCTTCCTGGTTCAGCCTCGGAAGGTTGTGCTTTTGTAAGAATTTGTGCATTTCTTCAGGTTGTCCATTTTATTGGCATATAGTTGCTTGTAGTAATCTCTCATGATCCTTTGTATTTCTACAGTGTCAGTTGTTACTTCTTTTTCATTTCTAATTCTGTTGATTTAAGTCTTCTCCCTTTTTTTCTTGATAGGTCTGGCTAATGGTTTATTAATATTGTTTATCTTCTCAAATAACCAGCTTTTAGTTTTGCTGATCTTCGGTATTGTTTCCTTCATTTCTTTTTCATTTATTTCTGATCTGATCTTTATGATTTCTTTCCTTCCGCTAACTTTAGGGTTTTTTGTTCTTCTTTCTCTAATTGCTTTAGGTGTAAGGTTAGGTTGTTTGAGATTTTTCTTGTTTCTTGAGGTAGGATTGTATTGGTATAAACTTCCCTCTTAGAACTGCTTTTGCTTTTGCTGCATCCCATAGGTTTTGGGTTGTGTTTTCATCATCATTTGTTTCTAGGTACTTTTTGATTTCTCTTTGTTTTCTTCAGTGATCTCTTGGTTATTTAGTAGAGTACTGTTTAGCCTCCATGTGTTTGTATTTTTTAGTTTTTTTCCCGTAATTGATATCTAGTCTCATAGCATTGTGGTCAGTAAAGATACTTGTTATGATTTCAATTTTCTTAAATTTACCAAGGCTTGATTTGTGTCCCAAGATATGATCTAGCCTGGAGAATGTTCCATGAGCACTTGAGAAGACAGTGTATTCTGTTGTTTTTGGATGGAATGTCCTATAAATATCACTTAAGGCTATCTTGTCTAATGTGTCATTTAAAGCTTGTGTTTCCTTATTTATTTTCTGTTTGGATCATCTGTTCATTGGTGAAAGTGGGTGTAAAGTCCCCTACTATGATTGTGTTACTGTTGATTTCCCCTTTTATGGCTGTTAGCATTTGCCTTCTGTATTGAGGTGCTCCTATGTTGGATGCATAAATATTTACAATTGTTGTATCTTCTTCTTGGATTGATCCCTTGATCATTATGTAGTGTCCTTCTCTGTCTCTTGTAATAGTCTTTATTTTAAAGTCTATTTTGTCTGATATGAGAATTGCTACTCCAGCTTTCTTTTGATTTCCATTTGCATGGAATTTCATTTTCCATCCCCTCACTTTCAGTCTGTATGTGTCCCTTGGTCTGAAGTGGGTCTCTTGTGGACAGCATATATATGGGTCTTGTTTTTGTATCCATTCAGCCAGTCTGTGTCTTTTGGTGGGAGCATTTAATCCATTTACATTTAAGGTAATTATCGATATATATGTTCCTATTACCATTTTCTTAATGGCTTTGGGTTTGTTTTTGGAGGTTTTTTCCTTCATTCGTGTTTCCTGCCTTGAGAAGTTCCTTTGGCATTTGTTGTAAAGCTGGTTTGGTGGTGCTGAATTCTCTTAACTTTTACTTGTCTGTAAAGGTTTTAATTTCTCTGTCAAATCTGAATGAGATCTTTGCTGGGTAGAGTAATCTTGGTTGTAGATTTTTTCCTTTCATCACTTTAATTATATGCTGCCGCTCCTTTCTGGCTTGCAGAGTTTCTGTTGAAAGATCAGCTGTTTACCTTATGGGGATTCCTTTGTATGTTATTTGTTGCTTTTCCCTTGCTGCTTTTAATATTCTTCTTTGTATTTAAATTTTGATACTTTGATTAATATGTGTCTTGGCATCTTCTCCTTGGATTTATCCTGTATGGGACTCTCTGCGCTTCCTGGACTTGATTGACTATTGCCTTTCCCTTGTTAGGGAAGTTTTCAACTATAATCTCTTCAAATATTTTCTTAGACCCTTTCTTTTTCTCTTCTACTTCTGAGACCCCTATAATTCGAATGTTGGTGCATTTAGTATGGTCCCAGAGGTCTCTGAGACTGTCCTCAATTCTTTTCATTCTTTATTCTGCTCTGCGGTAGTTATTTCCACTATTTTATCTTTCAGGTCACTTATACGTTCTTCTGCCTCAGTTATTCTGCTATTGATTCCTTCTAGAGAATTTTTAATTTCATTTATTGTGTTGTTCATCGTTGTTTGTGGGCTCTTTAGTTCCTCTAGGTCCTTGTTAAACGTTTCTTGTATTTTCTTCATTCTATTGGAGACTGGCTCATCTTTACTATCATCATTCTGAATTCTTTTTCCAGTATACTGCCTATTTCCTCTTCATTTGCTTGGTCTGGTGGGTTTTTATCTTGTTCCTTCATATGCTGCATATTTCTCTGTCTTCTCTTTTTGTTTAACTTACTGTGTTTGGGGTCTCCTTTTTGCAGGCTGCAGGTTTGTACTTCCCGTTGTTTTTGGTGTCTGTCCTCAGTGGGTGAGGTTGCTTCAGTGGCTTGTGTAGGCTTCCTGGTGGAGGGGACTAGTGCCTGTGTTCTGGTGGGTAGGGCTGGATCTTGTCTTTCTGGTGGGCAGGGCTGCGTCCAGTGGTGTGTTTTGGGGTGTCTGTGAACTTAGTATGATTTTAGGCAGCCTCTCTGCTAATGGGTGGGGTTGTGTTTCTGTCTTGCTTGTTGTCTGGCATGAGGCATCCAGCACTGGAGCTTGTTGGCTGTTGGGTGGAGCTGGGTCTTAGTGTTGAGATGGAAATCTCTGGGAGAGCTCTCACTGATTGATATTACGTGGGGCCAGGAGGTCTCTGATGGTCCAATGTCCTGAACTCGGCTCTCCCACCTCAGAAGCTCAGGCCTGACACCAGGCCATTGCACCAAGACCCCATCAGCCACACGGCTGTTGACGAATATGACAAATATGAGCTCCCTGAACTGTTGAACCAGATTTAGGTGCTGTCCCTGAAGTGTTATTCTTGTGAGAATCTTCCATAATCAACTGCGCCTCTATGTATGTATTTTTAAGTTTGTATTCTGAAACAGTTTTAGGCTTAGAGAGCAGCTGCAAAGAGAGCACACCACCACACACCTCATCCAGTTTCCCCCAAAGTTAACACCCTGAAGAAACAGGATGCAGTTGTCAAAATTGCATGTAGTAGTAACCAAAGCTATAGACTTTCCTTGGCTTTCAGTCTTTTCATGAATGTCTTTTTTCTGGTCCTGGATCAGATCCTGCATCTCACATGTCTTTAGCTGTCATGTATCCTTAGTCTCCACTGGTCTCCACAGTTCCCTCAGTCTTTCCTTGTTTTTCATGACTGACCTTGACAACTTTGGAAGAGTAAAGGTCAGGTATCTTGGAGATCATCCTTCAGTTTGGGTCTGTCTGATATTTTCTCATAGTTAGACAGATAGCATGGACTTTTGGAAGAAGACCACAGGGATGAGGTGATCCTCTTAGCACATGTCATCCCATTACCAGTGATGTTAACCTTGATCTTCTGGTTAAGGTAGTGTCTTCCAGGATTCTCCACTATAAAATCACTATTTTTCTTTTTGTAATCAATGATTATTCGGGGAGAGACATTCTGAGATTTATTAAATACCCCATTTCTCCTTTAATTTTTGCTAATTTTAGCATTCATCCATTGACTTTGCCTTCAAGGTCTGCACTGTGGTGTTACAATGGTGATTTGCCATTTCTCTCATTCTTTCTACCTGTATTTAATTAGAATTCTTCTCTAAGGAAGAGTTGTCCCTTCTCCCTTTATTTATTCAATCAATTACTTAGTAACAGTCTCAGTATTTTTAATTCTTTTATTCCTCTTGTGTTATAACCCAATAATATTGTTATTTATTTTGTTGCTTAAATTGTTCTAGATCTGGCCACTGGGAGCTCCTCTGAAAGGTTGGGCTCCTCTGACTTTTGACATACATTTCCTTATACTCTGGCACCTCTGGTTCATTGTGTATTTTCCTGACCCTAGCTCTACAATCAATCACTTCTCCAAGGAGTCTTGATTCTTTTTATTGGAGAACAGTGTTTAGAACTAAGATCTGAGTGCGAGGTGTGCTCAGTTACCAGGTGTCATTGTTTTAAGACCCTCTCAGCAGTTACAACTAGGAAATATATGATGTATACGAATTCATGTGTACACAACATCTATTTCTGTATCTATCTGTATATAGGTTAAAAAAAAAAAAAGTTCATACTGAAACCTCCAAATACAACCCTGAAAAACAGGGTTCTTTACAGCCTTCCCCACCCACATTGCTTTATTGTAAGTTTTTTCTCGAGAAACCTGGCTTTCTTTATCTACAATGTATAGTAGTTGCTTGCTTAAGGGTGTGTATGTGTGTAACAAATTTACCATCTTGAGCACTGTGATTTCATGCAATTTTTTTTGGTCTCCATACTTATGGTATCCAGTCAGAACAGTTTCCAAAGTTATTTAGAGCAGCTCTTCAGTATCCCCTTCAGTATCATCATATCACTCATTTGTAATAACGTTATATTCATGTATCATGGTCTGTATTTCATCTTGGGTTCCCCTGGAATCCTGGTTGACTTTTTTTAATGGCATATAGTAAAAAAAATCACTCTTTGTATTGTACAGTTTTGTAGGTTTTAACAAAAGCATAGATTCATGTATTGAACAATACAGTATCACAGATAGTTCCATCCCCTCAAAAATTCCCTTATACTACCCCTTTTGTATTTGACTCCTCTCCCCACCCCTGGCAACCACTTATCTGTTTTGCATTTTCCATTATGAAATATAAATGTAATCATATATATACTATGTAGTCTTTGGGATCTGGCGTCTTTCAATTAGCAAAATTCATTTACAATTCATTTATATTGTTGTGAATAAATACTTCATCCCTTTTGTATTACTGAGCAATATTCTTTTGTATGGATGTACCAGAGTGTGTATACCCATTTATCTGCTGGAAGGACATCTGGGTTGTTCTCACTTTTGGGAGATTATGAAAAATATAAGTTTTTTATATAAGCATGGTTTTCAATTCACTTGAGTAAATACTCTAAGAGCAGGATCGTTGGGTTGTATGACAAGTATATATTTAACTTTATAAGAAGTTGTCAAACTGTTTTCCAAAGTAGCTGTACCATTTTGAATTCCAAGCAGGAATACATGAGAATTCTTGTTGCTCTGCATCCTCACCAGAACTTGGCATTTTTAGTTTTTTGGTTTTGTTTTTGTAATTTTAGTCATTCTAACAGGTGTGTAGTTGTATCATTCTGGATAAAAATCTTTTACTAGATAGGTGATTTTGCAAATATTCTCTCCTTATCTGTAGATTGTCTTTTTATTCTCTGAACAGGGCCTTTTCATGGAGTGAAACTTAAATTTTGTTAAATACCAATATATCAATTTTTTCTTTATGGATCATGCTTTTGATGTTGTAATTCTCCAATGTTTTCTTCTAGAAGTTTCAGCGTTTTGTGTTTTACATTTGGATCTATAATACATTTTAAGTTAATTTTTGTATAAGCTATGAATTATACATCGAGGTTCTGTTTTTGCATATGGATGCTAAATTGCTGCAGCCCCATTAGTTGTACTGACTATCCTTACTCCACTGAATTGCCCTACTACCTTTGTAAAAAACCAACTGAATATATTTCTGTGGCTCTATTTTCTGGGCTCTCTGTTTTGTTCTTTGACCTAATGTGCTCATCTTTTTGCCAGTATCACACATTATTATTGTAGCTTTATTGTAGGTCTTGAAACCAGTTAGTCTTAGTCTTCCTATTTTGTTCTCTTTCAAAATTGTTTTGGCCAATGTAGTTCCTTTGCCTTTCCATACATATTTTAGAATTGGCTTGTTGATATCTACAAAAAACCTTGCTGTGATTTAAACTGGGGTTGTGTTTTAATCTGTTGACCAATTTAGGAAGAAGTGACATCTTGACAATATTGAGTCTTCAAACCCATTAATATGATATCTGTCTCATCTGGCTCTTTGATTTCTTTCAACAATGTTTTGTAGTTTTAGCATGAAAATCATGCAAATATTTAGTGAAATTTGTAGGCATTTTTTTGAGTAATATTTAAATGGTATTTTAAAATTTCATATTCCAATTGTTCACTGGAAGTTTTTTTGTAGGTTCTTTTATGCTTTTCTACATAACTATTATCTTCTGTGAACAGAGTTTAACTTCTTTCTTCCCAGTGTGTATACATTTTATTTATTTTTATTGCCTTACTGTTTCATCTAGGACTTCCAGTACAGTGTTGGATATGAGTGGGAGAATAAACAACACTGTCTAGTTCCTAATATTATTTTACCAAAAGACTGTTTCCCCCTTATTAGGTATATTAGTTGTAGAATTTCTGAAAATACTCTTTATTAGGTTAAAAAACTTCCTTTCTTCTCCTAGTTTGATGAAAGTTATTTTTATTATGAATAAAAGTTGAATTCTGTTAACATGGTAAATTATACTGATGAATTTTCAAATTTATAATCAGCCTTGTATTCCTGAAATGAAACCCACTTGGTCTTAATATATTATCCTTTTTAGGATACTGATGAATTTATTTACTAATAAACTAATATTTGTTGAGGATTTTATGTCTAGAGTTCATGAGGGATACTGGCTTATACTTTTTTTGTAATGTCTTATTCTGATTTGTATTAGAGTAATGCTGGTCTAATAAAATGAATTGAAAGGTGTTCCCTCCTGGGACTTCCCTCATGGCACAGTGGATAAGAATCTGCCTGCCAATTCAGGGGACATGGGTTCGATCCCTGGTCTGGGAAGATCCCACATGCCATGAAGCAACTAAGCCTGTGCGCCACAACTACTGAGCCTGCGCTCTAGAGCCCGCGAGCCACAACTACTGAGCCTGCGGGCCTAGAGACCATGCTCCGCAACAAGAGAAGCCACTGCAAGTAGAAGCCCGTGCACCGCAACGAAGAGTAGCCCCCCCTTGCCAAAACTAGAGAAAGCCTATGTGCAGCAACCCAACGCAGCCAAAAAAATAAATAAAATTAAATCTTAAAAAAAAGAAAAGGTGTTCCCTCCTTTCCTCTATTCTGAAATAAATTATGTAGAATTGATATCATTTCTTCTTAAATATTTGGTAAAATTTGGCAGTAAAACTCTCTGCATCTGGAGTTTTTTTGGGGAAGGTTTTAAAACTAGGAATTCAATTTCTTTAATAGATATTTACTATTTAGGTTAACTATTTCTTCTTCAGTGAGTCTAATAATTCTTTGGTAATCTGTATTTTTAAAATAATTTACCCATATCATCTAAACTATCAAATCTATTAGAATAGAGTTGTTTGTAGTATTCCCCTTGCCCCCTTTTTAAGTTGTAGTGTTGTTTTGTTTTTAGATTAACTGTTATACAATAATTGTTTGTAGTATTATTCTGTAGCTTATCTTCTGTACAATAATTGTTTGCAGTATCTTTCAGTATCTTTGGGTTATGTAACCTCTTTCATTCTTAATATTGATAACTTGTGTTCTTCTCTTTTTCTTCGGTAACTTTGACTAGATATTTAGCAGTTTTATTCATCTTTTAAAAAAAAACAGCCTTTGGTTTGATTCCTTTTCTCTACTGTCTTTCTGTTTTAAGTTTCGTTAATTTCTGCTCCTCATTTTTTTCTTTTCTTCTGGTTCCTTTTGGGTTAAGTTTGCTCTTCTTTCCCTAGTTTCTTAAAGTAAAAGCTTACTGATTTGGGAACTTCGTCTTTTCTTATATAAACGTTTAGTGCTATGAATTTCCCCTCTCAATGCTACCCTAGGTGGTCCCTAAAATTCTGATATGCTATAGGTATTTCAAATTTTCCCTTGAGACTTCCTCTTACACCCATGAGTTATTTAAAACTATGTTATTTAATTTCTATATGTGGAGACTTTCCGGTTGTCTTCCTGTTATTAATTTTATTATGCTCAGAGGCTGTAATTTGTATGATTGAAATTTGCTATGGTTTGTTTTATGGCACAGGATATGGTCTAAATTGCTGAATGTACCAAGTGCCCTTAAGAAGAATATGTGTTCTGCTATGTGAAGTGAAGTGTTCTATAACTGTCTCTTACATCAGGTTGGTTAATATTGCTCAGGTCACCTAAACCCCTAACTGATATTTCTGCCTACTTGTTCTATCAATTACTGAGAGAAGAGTGTTGAAGGTTCCAACTACAATTGTGGATTTTTCTCTTCCACCTTTTAGTTGTATCAGTTTTTGCTTTATGTATTTTGAAGGTGTGCTGTTAGGTGCATACACATTAAAGATACTTATTTCTTGGAATATGGACTATGTAATATCCTTCTTTATCCTTGATAATATTCCTTATTGTGAAGTCTACATTGCCTGAAATTAATATGACTACACTAGCTTTCTTTTGGTTAATGTTTGCATGGTATATTTTTTTCCATCCTTTTACCTATGTCTTTATATTTAAAGTGGATTCTTATAGACAGTGTACTGTATGATCTTCCTTTTTTAACCAATCTGACATTTTGTCTTTTAACTGATGTTTATGACCATGTTTACTTGTATAGTTAGATTAAAATCTACAATCTTGCTAGCTATATTTCATTTGTTCCATCTGTTCTTTATTATTCTCTTTTTCTCCCATTTCTTGGGCTACTGGAGCATATTTTATGTTTCTATTTTATCTCCTCTATTGACTTATTTATACCTCTTTTTATTTCCTATAGCTGTACTAGGGTTTACAATATACATCTTCAGTTAATTGGAGTTCACCTTCAAATATACACCTCATCATGTGTAAAGACCTACAACAGTATATTTCTAATCCCTCTGCTGTCATTTTATTTTTACATATGCTATAAACACAAAAGTCATTGCCACTATTTTTGCTTTAGAAAGCCAATTATCTTTTGGGGCAAGTAAGAAGAGGAAAAACACCCAGATCTTGGTTTCTAATATCATTCTCCAATAAAAGGAACCAAGGTTTCTCAGAGAAATGCCTGATTCCAGGACTGGGGCAGGAAATACACAAGATGAGCCTGGAGCATTCTGTAGTAACCAGAAAATAAAATAGTAACCCCCACTTTCCTCCCTGCCAAAAAAACCCCACAAAGATGAGGTACCTAAAAGAGGCACAGGAACCATTTGAACAGTCCTCAACAGCTAAAGCTGGAACAGTTTGAGCAACAGAATAAACTAATATTGGTATTGATAGAATCATATATTAACAGAATTTAGTATTATAACCCAAAGTATAAAATAAATGTCCATGAGTCCATATTAATATTCACTATAAATAAATGATTAAATAAATGAGAGAGAACAGATAAGTCACCTGTGCAGAAGAACTACAAATAATGTATGTAGATAGTCTGCCCTCAAGGAGGTAGGAGAATAACCCCCACTGCTCCTTAGGTGTGGGCCTTGTACAGTAACTTCCTTCTACAGAGGACAGTATGGGAAGGGGGAAAAGAGTAGCCAGTGAAATACTACACCAGCAAGATGACCAAAGTGATCAACAGTCATGTTGATAGTATGTACCCTTAATATAATGTGATAAAAATGGCACTTTAGTTCCACAGCCTTCCTCCCCCAAACACATATAACACCAGTCTAATCATGAGAAATACATCAGAAAAACCACAATTCAGGAACATTCTACAACATATCTGACCAATACTCAGAACTGTCAAGGTCATTAAAATCTTAGAAAAACTATCACAGCCAAGAAGAGCCTAAAGAGACATGACTACTAAATGCAATGTTGTATTCCTGGATTGGATTCCAGAACAGAAAAAGACATGGGGTTAACAACTAAGGGTATCCTAATAAAGTGTAGACTTTAGTTAATAATAATGTATCAATATGGATTCATTAGTTGTAACAAATGTAGCATACTAATGTAAGATGTTAAGTCACAGGAAAAATTGGGTGTGCAGCATATGGGAACTTTCTGTACCACCTTTGCAATCTTTGTATAAATTTAAAACTGTTCTAAAATTAAAGTTTATCAAATGAAGGACAAAATGAATTTTATTTTATCTTCATTTATTCCATTTCCATTGTTCTTTATTTCTCTGTATAGACCCAAGAGTTTGCTGGTAGCATATTCCTTCTTCCAAAGGAAATCCTTTAACATTTCTTGTAGAGTATGTCTGCTGGCAATAAATTCCCACAATTTTTTTTTGAGAATGTTTTTATTTCTCTTTCATTTCTTGAAAGGTATTTTTGCTGGGTACAGAATTCTAGGTTGAAAGTTTTTTGGTTTTTGTTTTAATTTCAGCACTTTAGATTACTCCACTGTTTTGTAGCTTGCATAGTTTCTGAAAAGAAGTACGGTATAAATTCTTATCTTCATTCCTCTGTATATTTATGCGTCTCTTTTCCCTGGTTGCCTTTAAGATTTTCCTCTTTGTCTTCTGTTTTAGCAGTCTGAGTGTGTGTGTGTTTGGTGTTGGTTATTATTTCTTCAAACACATTTCTTCTGCTCTGTTCTCTCTCTCTTCTCTTTTTGGAATTCTAATTATAAACATGTTAAATCATCTGAAAAAGCCCCACAAATATTAGAGGCTTTGTTCTGTTTTTTTTTGTTTGTTTTGATTCTTCTCTTTATATTTCAGTTTGGGTAATTCCTACTGACCTGAAGACCTGTAACAGGTCTTTCCTCCTGCTAGGCCTTTAGTACAGAGTTTGAGTTAATTTAATTAAGAACTGGGCTGGGTTTGAGCTTCACTGTTGCTATGGTTACCCTCAGTGTATCCACCACAGGCCTCAAATCCGTCTGGTGGGAATGGAAGATTGGTTGGCTAGAGGTTTTTTGTTTATTTGTTTTTTCCCCAAAGACCGCTCATTCTCAGTTTTAAGCTTTCCCCTTTGTGCTGTGCATCAGGCTGCAGCCTTCTCAGAAATTCTGCCATGTTCATGACATTGTTCCTGCTCCTCCACCATGGGCTGAGAGAGTTTTCCTTTTCCATTTCCCCAGATACAATGGGAATTCACCAATGCCTAAGGATGACCATTTATGTCATTCATCTCCTCACAGATTAAGACTTCTGTTCCATAGGAGTGAAAGGGGAGAAGGATCCAGGCAAAACTTTTTGCCCCTAGTGCAGTGGCTGCTCTTCCCCTCTCTTCCCGTTGTACACCACAGAGGAGACTTTTTCAGGATATTCCCAATTTTTTCTGTGAGCACCCAGTGGGGTTCATGGAGAAAAAGCCTGCAAGAGGGCTTAAGACTCCCTACATAGCAGTCCCAGGGGTTTTACAGAGTCCTGCCAGTGAATACTTGGCCTCCAGCAATTCACCAATCACCCTAGCTTAACTCTTATTATCTGTGTCTTGCCCAGATAAAGTCAGTGCTCCAATGTCCTCTCCCTGCAGTATCTGTCTCTCCCTAGAGTCTAGGCCAGTTGTTTGCTCTGAAATCTCAGCACTACAATGTGTTCAAGGAAAACTATGAAATTGTTTGTCCAACATTTTTTCAGTGTAAGACTGGGAGCAAGTTTCCAATTTTCTGTATCTCCGAATGAAAAAGCACTTTGTTTTTTGACTTAAAGGGTTTTGGTTCTGGCTCTCTTTTGTGCTACCCTGGACCAGTACTAACCTTCCCTTGGTTTCCTTATCTTACCTGCCAAGATCACTGTTTGAGAATCAAATGATACAATGCATATAAAGATGTTTGGGAATCTATAAATCATTATACAATGTAGAATTATTATCTAAAGCCTGATAGCATTACTTTCACTTAGCAAACAATCAAATGGCCAGTTTAGCAGCTGCATAGTAGGAAGACCACCTGACACATCACATTGATTGTTAGTAGTCAAACAGTTGCTAAAATCAGAATGGTTTTAAAACTTGCATATATATTCTAACTTTTTTCTATAGAAAGCTAAGGGGGGTAGACATATTTTCCTCTTCTTATAAACAGAGGATTCAAAAGCAAATGAGGCTGGAACATTGTTAAGGGCTGGGGTGGGCAGACCTGTATTCTTATAAGAGTTAAATGGGAAGGTTATTTGAGAAGGAATAAACAAAAATTATGAGAACAACTCATCCAAGTTTTTATGCATTCTTTCCTATTCTACAATAGTTCTCTTTGGTATGTAGAATTTTCTAACAAATAATTTAGTATTTCTCTTATAGAAAAGTATGTGAAAAAATTACTCAAAGTATGCAGGGCACAGAGAAGAAGTACTTAAGTCAGGTTTAATTTATCAAATTGAGGATGAGATCTCTATGCAAAGATTCCAGTTTGGTAAATTAAAATTAACATAATAACTTCTCCATATTTAGCTTTAATTTTAAATAACCATTAGGTAGATTTATTTCCTGTTTTTTCATAATCTGATTCCTGTGTATTTAAAATAAACTTGTCTCTTCAAATGCTAATTTCAAATAGAAATACTTATTAGGAAAAGGTCTAGAGTCTATGGAAGTACAGTAAATTGCAAAGGAGAATATACACTATGTATAAAATACATGTTTTAAAGAATGAAACTGAAGAAAGGTTTAACATACCAGTGGAGGCATCATGCCCTTGCTTGAAGGGGGGATGACAACTCGAAGATCTGGTTTTCGACTGTTCATTCCAAGACTGCCACCACCTGGAGGAGGGGGAGACTTTGTAGGCATAACTTTGCCTAAACTATTTGCACCAGTAGTTCCAATCAAATTTGGAGAAGCTCTTGAGTTTACAAATCCATTCCCTGGAAAAAAGAAATACTGTTCATTAACATGAAACGAGTCATTAAAATACTGTGGTACAAATATGATGCAAGTTTTCCCCAGTCCCAGTTTCAAGTGAATTTTATAATAAAACTCATGAATATCTAACCATGTCATCTTTGAATATTTTAAAAATAAGCAGAGAGTGAAGCAAGTCTGAAATACATATGAAGTTTAAGACTAATGCCACTTGTTTCCAGTCTTACTGCTTGGACCTGCTGACAGAAACTTAAAACACAAAATATGTTTCTAATGGGGCATCTCCTATTGGGGACCAAGATAATGGGGATATATAAGATGCCTGAGACCAGCCTATTCATTCATTCTCACGACAACAAAGGCACTCCTACTAAGTTCTGGGCACAGAACTAGGTATCAGGGTATCTCCTTAACTGAAGCTTATTTAGCACTCAGCTCTACTGCCTTATTTTCACCAAGTACTTCTTCCTTATAGCTCTACCTGTACCTGTTCTGTTCTTTAACTACCATTAAGGTCTTCTTTAAGTATTTGTTATTTATCTGACTTCAATCAACTAATTCCTACTTTTTAACTTTCCCTAAAGAATTGTCTATCTTTCTTAGATAGGAAATAAGGAAAAGATACAGTGTGGTATAGGTTCTATTGTATATACACAGTACTTTTGGGCACCAGTTGAGATAGAAAATTAATGTAAGGGATCATCCCTATTTTCATGGATATTGCAGTCATTCTAGTCCTCCTCATGTGTAGCCATGTGGTTTGGGTAGGGCTGACTCCACTTCAATCCCCCTTGCCACAGATATTACAGTATATAGATGTTAATTTAAGGGCACCGAATAAAAGAAAACTTTGTTGGCTTAAGAATTCCACTCCTGGGAAGACATATGGGAACATATGTTTATGTATGACTGATTCACTTTGTTATAAAGCAGAAACTAACACACCATTGTAAAGCAATTATACCCCAATAAAGATGTTAAAAAAAAAAAAAAAAAGAATTCCACTCCTAGTGTTTATTACAAGCTGACCAAAAACAAAATATTCAGAATAGTGAACTAGAAGTTCCTGGAGGGCTGAAGAGGCCTCTTGAATTCTCTGGGTGGGACTCAGCATTCACACATCAATAGTAGTAACCATCTAAAATCAGACAACACAGAACTACCCTTACAATTTAGAAATAAACTTTTAAATGTCTATTAGGTGTAGAGCACTATGCAGTGACGAAGTTATAGGAAGGGATTAAAAAAAAACCCTACATGGTCTTCAAGCAGCTTTTCACCTAGTTAGCAATAACAGGCATACACCACAGAGACACGAAGATGTCAAAATTATACTTGAGATATGGGCAACACAATGAAATGTAACCACACAAAATTTACAAGGAAATAGAAAGCAAAGCACTGATACAGGCATGTGGGCTTTTAATTAGGGAAGGCTTTGTGGGATCAACTATTTAAGCAGTCTGAAAGGGCAAAAGATGACAGAAGGCAGGCATTATGAATAAATGTGAGAAAGATACACTAAAGCATGAATGAACAAAGTGTGACTAAGGAATGGTGGGGCAGATAAGCACAGAGTCCATGGCTTCAGCGACTGTTACAAGGAAAGGGCAGTTGTATTTATTCTGTTCTTTTCCTTCCAGTATAAAGCAAAAAAGACAACTTTAGAATCCTCCAAAAAGGACTTCCCTGGTGGCGAAGCGGTTAGGAATCTGCCTGCCAATGCAGGGGACATGGGTTCGAGCCCTGGTCCAGGAAGATCCTACATGCTGCGGAGCAACTAAGCCCATGCACCACAACTACTGAAGCCCGTGTGCCTAGAGCCCGTGCTCTGCAACAAGAGAAGCCACTGCAAGAAGCCCATGCACTGCAATGAAGAGTAGACCCCGCTCACCGCAACTAGAGAGAGCCCACGTGCAGCAACGAAGACCCAATGCAGCCAAAAATAAATAAATTTTTAAAAAAAGGAATCCTCCAAAAATAAACAGACACCAGATATTACAAATATATATATATACATGTCTGTGTTAAATACATGCAGGGACTAACCAAAACTAAGTTATCTGCTGTGTGCTTAACACCGGCCTAAAACCTCCCTAAAATCTCACCCTGAGAAGACTATTCTAAGAAGTGAAATGTAGTACAATGAGTACTGCAATGAGTTAATGACAAAAACCAATTATGTACTGCACGTATTTTTCAGTTTAAGAGCTTTTGTATTGGGTTATCAGATCATTTTAATTCTATGAAAGTTTCTTGAATGGAAGAGAAATATTTAAACCCACTAAAATCCACATAGTGTTTGGCAGTTTATAAAACATTCTCAGGAACAGAATATATAACGAATAGGGTCAATTGATGAATAGATATGTAAATTCTAAAATTAAAAAATATTAACTAGAAAGAGATTAAGTTCTTGAAGTTCTGCTGAAGGAAATGAATGCTTCAGTATATTTGCTTATATAAGAGTTTGAAAAGATATGTTATTTAGGTGAATTATTTATAGGAGAAACTAAAAATTAATGTTTTGCTAATGTGATATAATCAACTTTGTTGGATCCTAACCAGAACATTTTCAAGGGACAAAGAAAACAGAGAAGTGAGGTGCAGCATTTAGGAACTGGCCTGTATCTCTTCAGCACTTGTCATTTAAAATGTTGGGATTCCAGATGATCAGTGCTTCTTTCCCCCTCCAACTTACTCTCACCCAATTCCTCTTGCTTTCTCCAAAACTTTTACCAAGTGACCTACCATTTTTAATTCATTATGTGATTTAATTTTGTTGTGGGGACTGATACTTCAGTTAACCTTATGAGGTTATTTCCTGCATTCTGCTTCCATTATCTTGAAGGGGTATGTATTAAATCTGGGCTGAATCTCCTTTCCACACCCCAGAAAGCAATTTCCTGCACTCTGTTAAGCTTCAGAAAGCAGTGCTGTTAAAAAAACAAGCTCTGCACTAGGCCATCCCCTGTGGAGCAGAGCTCATCCATGAATTGGGCAGAGGTTAACTGCTAAGCAAGTCATCTGGATATAAAATACTCATCAAATAATTTTATACAAAAACCTGAAGGTTTAACAGAAACCAGTAGAAAGTAAGTACAAATTAAAAATGCTTCTCTTAAATAATGGCATGAATGTGTGTTCTTAATTTCTCTGATAATATATAGAAGATTCTTATTTACTTGATTTGCACTCAAATCTGAAGGATAAAGCAGTATTTCCTCTCAAATACATTATAAGATGATGCAAAGGTGTAATTTAGAAAAACGCATTATTAAGAAGCATTAATGTGCTTTTCCCATGTGGAATCTATGATGCTTTTCAGCTAGACGTGGTACCATAGTAACCCATGAGAATCAAATTACAAGAGTGAAACGGGACCTAAAAGCACGATATTTCTGAGTATAAAGTCAGAGTCTGCAGCAGACGATTACAGGATGATGTAAGAGTTTGGTAACTTGCCAGATTGAAACAAGATAATCTTATATGCACCATTTGTTATTTTGTGGAGTGTAGTGATATACTTCCTAATGTGTGCCTTCTTACCTCCTGTTCATTTTTTATGACAAAAATGAAGATATTGTTGGGATAGACTTTTGAGGTATATACTTTAAGGATATAACTCATCTTGTCATAGCCTACAAATTTAGGAATAAAGTACTGATTCTAAATGAATAAACCCAATTTAATGTGACTTTTGTTAAAATGTGTTTTCAAGCTTTATGATAACTTATGCCCTGACACAAATGTGACAAAAATGCTTTTGAGCAAACTGCATACTAATGTTTCCAGAAACTTGACAAAGCTGATCTTAATTATGGTCCTACAGCTCTAAGGCAAGTCATTCAATTATATCAATCTGGCTTCTATTTCAGAATATTGTGTCATCTGAAATACTGCACTGAAGTGGCTGGAAAGCACTCCCATGTTCTTAATACTACTCTTTTAGGGCTATTACTATGAATCTATTTGAGAAGTTGAACTGACATGCAAAGGATTTTGAAAATCTCAAAAGATTCTGAAAAATTCATCCAAAGCAAGGTTCAAGAATTAATTTTATCATATTTGACAAATTTTTCATAAAATCTGATGAACTTTCAGCTGATTATTCAATAAATAGGTAAATAAATAACAATATACTTTAAAAGTCTATAAAATTATGTCATTTGTACAAAGAAGTGAATGAGTTTTCTAAAATTTAAAAAGACCATGGGTTTTAAAATCACTGATGACATATTTACTTGACTCAGTGGAAATTCCTATATGATGAACAACATGGATTCTGTCCATTAGAAACTTATGATCTAAAACAATCATGAGATTCTGGTTCTTCTGTATTCCCTCTCAATCTTTCCTATGTACACAGCCCCAAAGAGGCTACATGTCTCCTTCTCTTTCAGAGACTTCATGTATCCCCATGGCTTCAACCACTGCCTCAATATGACTCTTAAATCTGTAGTTCTGCTTTGTGTCTCCTAATTTCCAATCCACATGCAACTACCTGGTGGGCACTGTTCCCCAAATATGCTGCTGTCATTTCAAACTCAACCTGTTTTAAACACCTGTACTACTGTCATCCTCCATCACTTCCATCCCCACTTTCACAGAGCTATGAAGCTTTGCTATTCTTTCTTTATAATGCCTTTCTCCTTACCCATCTCTTCTTTTTAACTGCCACTGCCTCTGCTATAATGCAAATCCTTATTACCTTCACTCAACCCATATCAACTCCAAGAGCTTGCTGAGCTCTTTCTAGTCCAGTGTATTTTTTTCTCTTTCTCAACATGTTTTTAAAAAAGTGAAACTGCTGGATTTGGGCAATTTTACTTTATGCTTGTTCTTTGAAAAGAGGCCCAAAGTTAAAAAGAGTTCCCGAAGTCATCTGAATTACAGTATTATCTGAGTATTAAATGTAAATTCTCAGTAGAGAAATTTACCTAGTAAACCATAAGCAATAAGCAGATTGCCTCCATGAAAGATATATACAATCTACAATACATACAAAACTAGCAGGTTTTATTTGGACGATAACATAGATAAAATATAAAAAATCACTTTACAAGGAATAAAACAAAAGAATGCTCAATTTACTATAATAATTTTATGACTATAGATGTACCATATCAATATAGCATCACAGAAAGTTCAGAAACTAGAAAACAGGAGGGAAAACACATACTTCCACTATTCTAACAAAACTATTACAATGATTTTGGATTTCTTCTTTTATCTTCCATGTGTATATTTTTTGCATAGTTTTAAATCACAACTAAAAATTGGAATTCAGTTGAAATTTTTAATTTACTTAATTTTTTTACTGTTGAATATGTTGATATTTTCCTATTATTCCCTACTATAAATAAAGTTGCAATGAACCTTTGCATAGTCTGATTGATTTCTTTAGGAGAGATTCCTAGAAATGGGATTACTAGGCTTAGAGGAAAACAGGTTTTTATGACTACTGAAACATCTTGTCAAAAACTTTCCAGAACGACTGTTACTAATTTCCAATGCCACAAACACATAACCAGATCATCAGTTTCACCCACCTTCATCAGCTTTCCATGTCACAATAAAAGTGGTAATAGTTGGCAATTACTAGGTGAGGTTGTTGTGTTTTTTTTGCATTTTTATTTGAATCTCATGATTACTATCAACGATGAACATGCTTTTCAATTTTTAAAATACTAGTTGGGTTTCTTTTTTGAATTGTACATTTAAGTACATTAAATGCCTATTCATTTATCAAATATTCCCCTAGATGTGGCCTGTATTTTATCTCACTTTTTCTCTTAAGAATGAGGAAAATCTATTATCTCACATAAGACTTGGGGAAAAGTGGTTGCAGGCTCAGTGCCTTCAACAGCTCAACACAGAGGACCCAGTCTTTCCAGCTTTCCACTTTGCCATCCTCAGCTTGTTGGCCTGTCCTTTTATACTGACTCGCTTCATGATCTCAAGATGAAGCTGCATATCTAGCTGCCAATGCAGACAATAATGTTCAAAGATTCAAAACGCTGCCAAATCTTTGTGAGTGTGAATGTATGGGTGTGTGAACTTTCTTCTCTCTAGATTTCAGAATTAAGAGTATAACTACAATGTACATTACATTCTCATAGCTTTAAAAGTGCCTCCACATTTGTGATTATAATTATTTTATATCAAAGTATTATATTTATTTTAAAAACTTTTAATATAATACATATACAGAAAGATGTACAAAACAAAAACTTAAAAGATTAAGGATTTATCATATGAACCATGTAACCATAGAACCCCAAAGAATATTGCTAGTTTCTATAATTGGGCCCCCAAAATACTCCTATTGTTCCACCTACAAAGTGGCATATATCATGACTTTTACAGTAACTTCGTGTTTTTTATAGTTTTACCATCTACCTACACAGACATCCTTAAAACTATAGCTTTGCTCATCTGCTTTTCAAACTTTATGTAGATAGAATCATTTAGTATTTGCATCTATCTTCTTTCATTTGTATTAGTTTGGTGAAATTCATCCACGTTGTTGATTACTGCCATAGTTCCTTCATTTTCATTGCAGTACAGTATTACTTCATGTAAAGGTACTATCACATATTCATCCACTCTACTACTGACAGAAATCTGAATTATTTCTAGATGCTGGCTGTAACAAATAATGCCATGCACATTCTTTTACATATCTCTTGGTGCTCATGGTGCATATATGCATTTCTCTAGTATATAACTGTGAGAGAAAATGCTGGGTCATGGAATACACATATTTACAACTTTAGTAGATAATGTCAAAATGACTGCACCAATTTGTACTGCCATCATCAGTGTATGAGAGTTTGGGCTTTTCCATACCCTTGTTAACACCTGGTATTATCTATTTTGCTTTAGCCGTTCTGGTGGGTACTTAATGCTGTCTGTGGTTTTAATTTTGCATTTCCTTGATTACTGAATCAAGCATCTTTTCACACATTTATTAGACACCTGGATAGCTTCTTTTGTGAAATGTCTGTGTTCTCATACACATAAAGACTTAAATTTCTCTTAAAGCACAGCTTTAACTGTATCCCACATGGGTTCTAAAGGGCTTCTTGAATCTATGGCTTGATGTGTTTTGTTAGGTTTGGAAAATTCTGTGATTATCTCTTCAAATACCACTTCTGGCCAATTTTCTCTCTTTTTGCCTCTGGGACTCCAATTTTAAGTATGTTAGACCTTCTCACTGTATCCTCTAGGTCTTACTCTTCTTTTGAATTATCCATCCTTTTATGTCTCAAAAATTCTGAATATTGTTCCTGTCTTTTAGTTCACCAATTCTCACTTTTGCTTTGTCTAATTTGTTATTAAACCCATCCTGTCAGTTCTTAATACTCTTACTTTTTTTAGTTCTAAAATGTCCATTTTTAAAGTTTCCAGTTCTCCGCCAAAATTCTTAATCTATTTTTTATCTTCCTGATACAGTAAATATTGTTATGTTAAAGTTAAAGTCTGTGCCTAATAACTCCAAGTTCTGGAGTTCCCAGGAGGCAGGTTCTACTGTCCATTTTTTTCCACAGGCTTTCATTTATGTTGTACTGCTCCTGACTGTGCCTAGTTAGTAATCTGCTTGTATGTCAAGTACAAATAATAAGGCCTGGGATGGTGTTTTACCCTTATATTATTTTTCTAAAGAG
This sequence comes from Delphinus delphis, assembly GCF_949987515.2. Lineage (NCBI taxonomy): Eukaryota > Metazoa > Chordata > Mammalia > Artiodactyla > Delphinidae > Delphinus > Delphinus delphis. Next base: position 119,230,389 of record NC_082684.1, on the reverse strand, counting down.
TATTTGCCTTCCCAGGCATCCTGGGGACCCTAACAATATATCACCATAATCTAACTTCAAGAAGTGGGATGATGCAAATAGGAGATGTAACTACTATGAGGGACTGATAACCTCTGATTCATGCTACTTCTAGGGTCCAGCCTTTTAGGGACTCAATCCAAAGTGAGAAGAATATACTAGGCCCTCCCAATTCTTTGTGGGCCCTGGGCTCACCTCTTTGAGTCTCTGTCTTTGTCATTCCCTGGATCTTGAGCCAATAATTCTTCATTACCTTATTAGCTCTGAAATGCTTTCAAGCAGATTTAAAAAAATACTCTGCCTAGCATTTCTAGTTGTCCTCAGAAAAAGAGTTGGTCCAAATGACCAAGTCTGCTCAAATGACCTGTCTTTCCCAAAATATGTTTTATATAACACTAATTCTGAAAGATGCTTTTTCATGAGGAAAATAAAAAGGAAGGGTTCTACTGTGAAATCGCTTTGAGTAACCATGTTTAAAGATTCACAAAACAGGTTAGCATTTTAAAGGCTCTGGTAAGTCCTACAGTAAAGAAACTGGTTTAGTTTTATTTAGCACAAGGCTTGCCAAACACATAGGTAAGTCCTTCTTTTCATATGGTTCCAGGAAACATACTTTGAAAAATGTAGATAAGAAATCATATCCACAGTTCTTAATATATTTTCTTCTAAATTTCTCTGGGAATTTAAAAATGTTTAATCTTTTCATTCATAAAGACTTTAGGCATAAAATTGAGTTTAAACTATTTTTCCAAACTACTAAACCAAAATGGCACCATTGTTGAAAATGGGCTAAAATACATTATTTGACTCTTCTTCACAAAAAAATAACGCTGGTCCGGGAGGATCCCATATGCCACGGAGCAACTAGGGCGTGTGCCACAACTACTGAGGCCGGCACGCCTGGAGCCCGTGCTCTGCAACAGGAGAGGCCACTGCCATGAGAGGCCTGCGCACCGCATCGAAGAGTGGCCCCCACTCGCCGCAACAGGAGAAAGCCCACGCACCGCAATGAAGCCCCAACGCAGCCAAAAATAAAAATAAATTAATTAATTTAAAAAAAAAACAAAAAACACTTCTAAAATACCTATGACAGGCCATTTATTTTGGGGCGGGGAGGGAAATTTACAGCAAGAAACACTTTAAACCCATGTATGCTATAAGTACTGCACAAAAATAATTACTTCCATTTGGTACCTGAATTAAGTGATACACGATGTCTAGTTAGTTGAATCTGAATTCTGAGGTGGCACATGTTAAAAAGCAGTTATAACAAAAATGTCACCTAGGATATAATCCAACCAAGCAGAATTACATCTAGCACAGGTTAAACAGGTATATAAGAGTATGAATCAGTGAAGAATCAAGACATTCGATCTTGATATAAGTCTGAGGTTATACTGTGTTATAAGATTGTTATAAGAAATAGATTTATCATAGAACTACCATACGACCCAGCAATCCCACTACTGGGCATATACCCTGAGAAAACCATAATTCAAAGAGTCATGTACCAAAATGTTCATTGCAGCTCTATTTACAATAGCCAGGACATGGAAGCAATCTAAGTGTCCATCAACAGATGAATGGATAAAGAAGATGTGGCACATATATACAATGGAATATTACTCAGCCATAAAAAGAAACGAAATTGAGTTATTTGTAGTGAGGTGGATGGACCTAGAGTCTGTCATACAGAGTGAAGTAAGTCAGAAAGAGAAAAACAAATACCGTATGCTAACACATATATATGGAATCTAAGGAAAAAAAAAAAAGGTCATGAAGAACCTAGGGGTAAGACGGGAATAAAGGCACAGACCTACCAGAGAATGGACTTGAGGATATGGGGAGGGGGAAGGGTAAGCTGTGACAAAGTGAGAGAGTGGCATGGACATATATACACTACCAAACGTAAAATAGATAGCTAGTGGAAAGCAGCCGCATAGCACAGGGAGATCAGCTAGATGGTTTGTGACCACCTAGAGGGGTGGGATAGGGAGGGAGACGCAAGAGGGAAGAGATATAGGAACATATGTATATGTGTAACTGATTCACTTTGTTATAAAGCAGAAACTAACACACCATTGTAAAGCAATTATACTCCAATAAAGATGTTAAAAAAAAAGAAATAGATTTATCTCTGTGTGGATGTAGTAATAGAAATAGACTTTTAAGTAACTCACTAAGCACTTAAATATTTTAATACTTACTTGAATCTTAAATTTTTATAAAAATTCATGTTCACTAATCATCATCATTAATGTGATTATTAACACTATTAGCACTAAACATATTAAAATAGTTGCCTATGACTGGGGAATGGAGGGTGTGGGGAGAGGAAGAGAATGGGAGTGGAATAGAGGTATAAAGGGAAAAGTGAATAACATTCTGAGAAATGCTTTGTGCAAACCATTGAATATGTGCCATGATCTGAGGAGTGTGACTAATGTGACCCTCCAAACCTGATGGCCTAGAAAGGGGGGAAGGAAGCTTACAAAAGAAGAAAGATAAATTTAAAAAAAAGAAATAAAAGCAACAGGATTAGATTATATGTAGAAGGTCAAATTAGGATGACAAAGTCTGAGTCTGAAATTACCAAAGGGAACACAGAAAATTGAACAAAGACAAAGTCTAGATTTATAGTTGCACGGCAGATAAGAAAGAATAGTATAAAAGCTTTAGGGAAGTGTGGAGAGTACAAAACCCAAAAAAGAACAAAAAGAGAACTGAAACACTTGTTTGATAGGAGGAAGAGCCATGTTTATCAAGCCAGAGGTATGAGAAAAAAAATAAAGGCAAAGGGAAAACACATTAGAAATCTTCAAATAGTTAAACCCCATTAAATAAAAATAACTTTGGAAATAACACCAAGAGCTAGTCAAAATTAACATTAAATAAAACAGAAATTATTGATTCCAGCCATAACCAGGTTGCAAAGTAGAAGGGAGAGCAAGATGCATAGTGCTGGAAGAATAAAAGCATATGGGAAGGGACTTTCCTGGTGGCGCAGTGGTTAAGAATCTGCCTGCCAATGCAGGGGACACAGGTTCGATCCTTGGTCCGGGAAGATCCCACAGGCTGCAGAGCAACTAAGCCCGCGCACCACAACTACTGAGCCTGCGCTCTAGAGCCCACGCGCCACAGCTACTGAAGCCCACGTGCCCTAGAGCCACACGCCACAACAACTGAGCCAACACGCCACAACTACTGAAGCCCATGCACTCTAGGGCCCGCGTGCTGCAACTACTGAGCCCGTGTGCTGCAACTACTGAAGCCCGCACCCCTAGAGCCCATGCTCCACAACAAGAGAAGCCACCGCAATAAGAAGCCTGCGCACCACAACGAAGAGTAGCCCCCACTCGCTGCAACTAGAGAAAGCCCACATGCAGCAACAAAGACCCAATGCAGCCAAAAAAAAAATATTTAAAAAAAAGCATATGGGAAAATGCAATACAAAAAGAGTATACGGGCACGTAAACAACTAAAATAGAGCTGAAAAGAAATAAACTATAAATATTAGGAAATACACATACAAGGATAGCAGTCCTAATGTATAACTGGTAAGACCTTAATGAATTTTTCCACATTTAATTATCTGTTAATAAAATATCCCACAACAGGTCTTATCTGTTTAATTCCATTAAAACAGCAATTAATACAATGCCAGATACAATTAGGTATTTATTCCTACTTTAGGTCACTACATGTTTTGTAACTTGTCTCACTCAATAATGTCCATTTATTTCTTTCTCATCATTTTAAATTATTCAATCATCTCCAAAATTTTCTTAAGGCAGAAGCTCCTCACATTTTTGGAATAAATGGGTTGAATATATGTAATAGGGAATTTTTCCTATAAGTGATCTGTTTTCAGATGTGTCTTTGAACACACAATATCTAGAAGCAGGGAGGGAATTACTGCCCTTGTTTTCAGATAAAAATGATGATAACTGTGATTATCACAGATAAAGAGACCAAGACGACTAAATGTGATGATAATCCAAAGGGACACAGTTATTCTTGTGACTCTTTGACATACATGCCATGTTTTTGTAATGTTAAGATCACAATCTATCTTTACCAGCACTTCAGGGCTAGGCAGACAGACACATTTATGACATGTTTAAACTGCTAGTCATCTTGGCAGGGGTCCCAAAGCAAAAGAGCCAATCTGGCAGCAACCACAACAAAATGTGAATGTTCTACATGTGACTACCAAAACAGATCCTTCAGAGACAAACTTCTCAATTCTCTTTGTGTCTCTAGAAGTAGGCCCACCATTTCTTCCTATTGCAATTTCTCTGAAAACATTTCACACAATTGTAAGATACAGCAGTCTGCTAACAGTCTAACTCTGGTAAGGATAGATGACACAGAAAGCTTCTCCATAAGAAACTGTCTTGATGTAAAAATTGTATTAAGGCAATTTAGTCTTTAGAAAAGAACAATGTCTGCTATGAAGGAGGCACTCAATAAATATTTGAATGAATGAGTAACTGAACGTAAGGCCAAGGTACGAGGAATAACACAGGGATATGAAAAAATGTTAAGTATTAGTGAAAGCACTAATTAAACAAAGCGCAAAGGGACATGTCTACTCTAGTCATATATCCCCATATTTTCCTCTTCATTTGGCAGAAGGTCTTGTTTGAGGTAAAATATTCCTTTTATCTCAGATAGGACAGATGCTTACAAAGTAAAACAGTAGGAATTCACTCACCCACTGGGCTGCTTCCAGCTCCATTTGGCACTGTGAGGTCTGAAGTGCTCAACATCCCACCTAACAACATTAGAGAGAGGAGAGAGGGAATGTGAATTGGCTCTCCTTATCTGAGTAAAGAGGAATTGAACAGAGGTAACTCTCACTCCATTCCTAAAAAACACAAAAATAAAAACTAGCCCAGTTTGAATTTGGCGTTAACGTGTAATATGACGTAGTCAAATATACAGTCACTCGCCTATCAAGCTCTGGACATGTCTGCCTTCTTGTGTATCAATACCAAATGGTGCATATTGATAAGAATGGGGGGAGTGCTAATGGAATGCTATAAAATCTAGGAATAATGGGAGAGGAGACACTGCATTACACACAGTGATGCAGTAAATGCACTGAAAATTTCTGCTGAATTAATGAACAAATCAGACAGGGGGAGATGGAGAAAATGCTCTAACTCCAATCAGGTGAGTCATCTCTCCACATTTTTAACACGAATGGCTCACCCTCAATTTTAAATCTTTGCCCATGATATCCTAAATAAATTTTCTGCCTGTCTAGTATGGCTTTCCCATGATAAGGAAAGCTTTCCCAGGATAAGGAAAGCTTTATTTGTTCCACAAAGCCTAGTACAAGGCTAGAGCCACAGATTTTCAAAATAATACTTTAAAACGGAGGCAATTATGTAGTAGTGACTCTTTGCTCATCAAAGCAATAAAATTAAGAGTAGCAGAATAAGAAACTGTTTATGTTAGCAATTAGATTTTTCTTTCTTTTGAAGAATCGGAAGAATAAATATCAGGACATACCTGCACTGCCAGTACTTGGTGGTCTCTGAGGGGCTCCAGGGGATACATTTCTATGTAATGTGGCTTGAGGTGGAGAGAGCATGTTTGAATCTGTTAATGTTGAGCTGGCTGCCAAAGATGGGGACACAAGTGAACTCGCTGGGTTAGTGTAGGACAAAGCACTAGGGCTGGTCACAGGGACTGTGACAGACATTGAGAAGTTTTGAGGTGGCAAACCGGGCTGTAAATAAAGAAAAAGGAAGAGAAAACTGTTAGTTTCATTTTCATCTATATTAAATTTGATAACTTACGAACTTTAATTTGATAAGGTAACACTAGTTACTAAAAGCAGAGGATGGGGATAGGTTCTTACTAAATCAATTTGCAGGTTTAAGCTATTTTCTTTACAATTATATTTGGACATGAGAATGTTTAACATGAACATTTTCAATTTCCATTTTTTATATATTAATACATATATACTAGTATAATGTATATATTATGTATTTCAAATATTCAGAGATGAAAATGAAAGGTCAGAACCTGATATTAGAGTTGTGTTGTCATTTACACATTATAAAATACATCATTGTTACCAAGAAAGCATAAATTAGCACTTAAATGCAAATCAGTTTAGTAACATTACATTTCTATTGGGAGATTCCAAATATAACAAAAGGGGAAAAGTATGTACATATATTATAAACTTCATACATCAAGTTTGCCCTGGTCTGATTTAATTCACTAACATTCTTAATGGACAAAACTAAAAAAAAAAAAAAATCACGTTTTATATATATAACACAATGCAATGAGTATAATAAAAATGTAAAAAAAAAACTAAACAAAATTAACTACTGGCAAGTTATCTTTAAACTGTATAAAGATTAAATTACAAATATTGTTATCTTATTTCCCTCCAAAATATTCCATAGTTCCTTAAAAATAATATTTTCTATTTTCCTCTTGCATTTCCTCCATAGACCACTTATACTTGTCAACCATGATAAATAACAATCCTCTTTATAATTTAAAGTGAGAGAAAATAGAAAACTTTCCTCTCCCTACATTTTAAAACAGTGATTTGCAAAGTAAGGTAACACTGCTAATTCAAAGTTGAAAGAATGTAAATAATTATGTACTTTATTCAATAGTTTATTTCAGGTAGAAAATAACTCATTAAAAAGTATAAAACAATGGATACATGATAAAATGTTTTCAAAGGTAAAGCAATTTTACTTAAACAATGCTTTTGCAGCTTAACATTAACTGCAAGGTCACCAACATCCATATGAGTTCAAAAGGGATTTTTTTTTCAGTTGTTTTGTTTCTTAAGAATGGTATTAGCACAAAAAATACCTCCTTAAATCTGTTTTCCATGGGCTTCTTCTTATAGCATAGGACTACTTTGAAGAAATAATCCATGATGCATACTTTAGGGCACAGTTTTAAAAGAATTAACTCTGGTAATGAAAGAAATATCAGCATTGGAACCAATTTGTTCCACAAAGCCTACAACACATATGTAGTATTCTGGATATGTATCCAGAATAACTGTCTTAAGCAGCTCTTGCCAGTGGTGCTTCAATGAGAACTCTCTGAAGAACTATCAAAAGAGTATGAACTCAAAGAAGTACTGTTTCACTACGGTTAAATGTGTGAGCATGGAAAAACTTTAAACCAACTATTTGTTTTGTAACCAGTTTAAGAACACTGCTTCCTTAAATTAAAATCGAGCCAAGGCTGTCTTCCTCAATACCTAGTGTTAAGAAAAGAATAGGAATTTGGAGGTACTGTCACCAAATAGTTTGGGGACATTAACAAAGAGCCAAATAGTAAGCTACTATTACAGCAACTGTATAAAATAATTAAAGATAATTTTGAAACGCCACATTTTATAATAAATCCAGCCATTTTACATTTTATAGTCTCAAGATCTACTTAAGTACATGTAATATTTTAAAAGTTATCAGAGGGAGAGGGAAGTCTCATATGCACCCTGTATTTAAAATGATGGAAATTTAAACCTGGAAGGGACCTTAAAAAACTATGTGAGCCAACTCACTCACTTTACAGATGATGAAATTGGAATCCAGGATGCCCTATCCAAAGACATGGGGACAGTAAGTAGCAGAGCTTGTATTAGGATGTTTTCTCTTCACTTCTATGTTTAAGACACTCAAGATCGAAGATGTACCATTGTAAGATTTATGCAATTTTATTTTGAAGTTCTATAAAACCAAAAGAAATTAATAAAATACTTTTCCCCCTTCTACTTACTGCTGTCATCACCCACTACGAAAATAAACAAGATGTGTTGTCTATCTCTTCATGCACAAGATAAGATCACAAACCATACTTTAGTACTCACTGCGATTTTATGATTCCGCATCATATTATCAAATTCCTCATTAATTTTTTTATATTTTTCTTCTGTATGTGGAGTTAGCACATAGGAAGTATCAGGGTCTGGGCTGTCGCACCCTCTGTGTTCCTTCTTGTTCAGAGCCTAAATAATGAAGTTAACAAAAAGGATCAACAAATAAAAAGTAGAGGTAAAATAAAAGTACTTACAGGGCCTCGTTTGAAAATAAAATCACTATCTTCATTTAGTTTGCTGAATCTGTCCTCCGAGAGTGGACTGTGCTCAAAGTAATCGTCAGCATCAGGGCTCTCACAACCATTAAGGCCTTTCTTTCTTAAAGTCTGAAATACAATTGGAAAATTCACACACAAATGATACTAACTTGCCATGAGTTTTTTCTGTAAAATCTATTATGAGAGCACAGACTGAATGAACTGGGTAATACAAGAGCCACTGAAATGGTTTTAAATGATCACAATGCACTCTAAGTCTTCAAATAAAGTAAACCTTAGATATAAGCAAAATTATGTTCCCATTATACATTAAGAGAAAAGAAATATTTATATATTTGGATTCTTCCTTTCCTAACTTCCTAGAGAATACTAAATTACTCACTGCTCTGACAGTTACAATCCAAATCTGATTACAGCCTGATCAACATATCTGATAGGATCAATGAGTGTGAGACCCCGAAATACAAATATATCAAGATGATATATATATATAAAGTTACCTTTATAAAATGAACATTTCAGCAACTTCATCTACTGACATTCCTTTCTGCCTGAGAGTTTATCCCATTCAACAGAAAGAATAGGCTCAATATCCCAATAATTTCATTCCTAATTTGTTCTTAAATACTGTGATTTTACTACATAACTCTGAAGTATAAAAACTCGAATACTTATTTACATATGACAGTAATGACCCTTTCCTACGTAGAATGTACGTATCGTTAGTGACTTCACATATCTTTAAATTTTGTAAAAAAAACTAATTCAGCATGATCTTTTCCACACTTTGCTAGCTCTTTCTACAGAGTGCCTTCGTGGATTGATTTAGTCCACTGAATTGACTTTCTGGAGAATTTTCTTGAGTGTTATCAAAGTATCCCCTGGACCATATTGACTCTTTTCCTTTCTTCTTACTTTGGGGTACAAATTGGTTGGTTTTCTGAGTTTTAATTTTTTTAATTAAAATCATCACAAAATGACTTGTTTAGTATTTATAAGAATACACTTAAAACCAAGGGCTTGATAATCTATAGAATATTAATTCACTTACAGACTAAGTTTTTAAAAATCCTGATGGGTCTTATTTTAAAGTAGAATTTTGGGGTTCAACAACTTAGATAGCTTTGAGACTTGCTGATTTTCCAGCCAACCACAGAGTTTTAGGAAGTTAAAATTCTCCAAGTAAGCCTACCTATTTAGGTTAAGAAATATTTGAACAATAGATTAGTACTAGATGAGTGCATTTGTTAATGATTATTTATATTAGATTTAAGGTATATTTTAAATTAATTCATAATAATAGATCTTGGTATCCTTTAAAACATGATTTACAATAATTATGAACGCTATTTTACTCTTTTTTTTCTTGAAAGAACATAAACACACAATACATTAAGATTTGAGAATTTTTTCTTAATTTCTCTTAAGTCTATTTTAAAATTTCACTTCACTCGATTTTTTTTTTTTGCATGCTTAAAGGATCATAAGAAATCAGTGGTATAGCTGTGTTAGCTTCTCAAATTGCTTGGCATGCACTAGGAATCCCATACACAATGCCTGAAACTCCCACCACAACACAATCACTAAACATGAGCATACAGCAAAAAATACACCTATTTCCCCAATATCAGCCCCATGGCTCTAAGTTCTATGGGTCTAAGTAATCACATGAACTTTTATGTGTACTTAGCCATAAAAGGTCCTGTTGTTTAGAACTAAAAGGTGGACACGTATCCTCCCCCATTCGTAGTAGCAAGTTCTGCTTGCCAAAGCTCTGCAACTTGCTATCAGCAATGAAGATGTTAACACTCAGAATACTGGAACACAGTGAACTCTTATAACCAACACAGCTCTAGAAACAGAACAAATATAGTAGTCGCCTACACACAGATTTTATCATGAAGCTGATTTATTCTAGCCTGAAATCTCTGGATATTTTCCCCTCATATTCATATATCTTAAGACTAAGTAATTCACAGCCTTGCTCTTCCACTAATAGCAATCACCAAGTATGGTCTCTGAACATTTTTAAATTACAGAAGAAAAAGAATATGGCCTTTGTTTAGTAATTACACAAAAGTTTTATCCTACAACAGTAGGGTTAACTCTACTTGTACCCAAGAGGAAGAATAGTGCTCTGGTATCTCCAGCTCTGCAAGTCTTCACTTTAGAGGGGGTTCCTGTCATTGTGAGAGAATTTAAGAGGCTGTATCAGCTCTGCAGATAACAAGCTAATGTACCTCTGTTGGATATCCAACTTGTGTCTTCTTATCACAAGAATATGAAGAGTTGTTTTGAGGACCCAACTACCATAAAAAGACTTTTTCTGTCTTCTTTATCTTACCACATAGCATAATAGTAAACGTTTCTCCTGTGTCACTGGTACTAACAAGTGGAATGCTGTATCTATTAACAAGGCCAGGCGAGGCATATAAGAAACAGGCTAGCTTCAGTTTTCTTACGTGCTTCAAGTTAGCCACAATAAAAACATTTGCTCAATGAAGAAAACAGTCTGAAAGGTCACCACTAAGGAGGAATCTGCTTTTAAGTGGGAAAATATTCAAGAGTATTAGCACTGTGCACTCCCTATAGCTATTACTGATGATTATAATGTTCCACTCTTAAGTAAACAGGACTTTAAAAGTACTTTATTCTTGTACATGTGATTGACAGTTTTTCAGTGCCATTATGGCAAACTTAAGGGGGAAACTCCATAGTGCCAAAATAATTTCATATTTCAGGGGCGTATACCATTTAAGTTGATGTATCCCAGTTGCTTTTCTTAAATAACTGTATTCTGAAACACAGATTATGAATTGCTAAAGGGACCAGTGGTGATGAACAATTAAATTATTAATCAGTTTAAGCTGACTTGATACAACCTGTTCTGTGTCCTTCAAATCAGTGTTCCAAACATGTTTAAAGATTCTAACTAGCAAGCTTACATGAAATCATAAAATTAGTATACCTACAATTTTCATTAGTCCATTTCTATAGAAAACAGAAATTTTATTTTTGGAGGGTCAGTTAAACATGTTTAAAAAGACAATCATTTCTACTTGTCACAACAAAGTTAAACTCTGTTAGGATTTTAATAGCCTTTCTTTTTGTGATTTTGGGAAATTTTACGTAGGTTTTAAATAATGAATGCCCTTAGCTAACATTTACCTTCAACATTAGTTACATAGAGACAAATTGTGAAAAAATTTTAAATGGATCAAAAAATAATTGCTAAGTGTCTTTAATCTAAAACAATGCATCTGTTAGGACACATCCTCCCAGGTTATCTGATTCTTTGTGGTTTGTGCCTGTCTTCAAGCTATTTTACAACTCTGTAGATAGAAGTTTATTTGTAGAAAGCTGATAGTAATGCAAATAATTAGGGTCTATAGACACGCAAATAGATTCTGTCTGAAGGAGGTTTCAACTGACCTCTTTCCTCACTGTGGAAGATGTCAATTTTGCACCTATGAAGAAAATTCATTTTGTCTTCTTGATGGGCTTATGCATTTCTCTAATCTTTGGATTTACCTTTAACCAGTTGCAACATTTTATTCTTGTTCCCTGAGTAATTAATGAGTTAAAAGTATTGACTCATGTTCATTTTATAGCTGCCTAAGAATCATGATTTTACCTTTTCTGAAAAAAAATTGTTTAACAGTTGTAAGAGTGAAACCACCCTTGACTCGTGATTCATAGCAGATCCAAACTCAGGGGGAAAGTCTGCTCTTGTTAGAACTTAGTATTGGATTGTATATCGGTTTTTAAAGAAAAAAGCAATGTGCTGTTTGTTATTTAAAATTTTTGAAAATATTTAATTGTCTGATTAATAATCTGTACTAATTTATTATGGTATCAAAAATTAAGGAAATATGATCAGAGAAGGATTATGACCTTTCAATTCTCTTCAAGAAGGACAATAATCCTTAATTTTTGTGACAATTCATAAATGAAATATTATTCATATCACAGTATTAAGAGTGTAACCATCTAAAACTGCAAACCCCACAATCTCTTGAAACAGGGTTCCTCTCCATCTGAAGCTAACGAGTTCCAAAGTAAAATTCAAGCTGTTGGGGAAGAGTAGGTAATGTTTTGCCTGTAAGCATTTCCAGGGAGAAGGGATCCCTACATGACATCTAAACTTTCTGAGCTGGATACGCCCAAATTAAACTTACAAGTAAGAGGATGTTTTCTTTTTGGTTTTGGTATTAATTAAATCAGTTTTACCCAAATGAAGAGTAACTTAAAGACTTCTACCTACTGATTAAAGACCCCATAGGTAGAAAGGCTCTTAAATTTAAGATTTCTATACCAACTTAAGGAAAAACATTAAAAAACTGAAATTTAGTGGGTATCCTGGCTAGAACTTCCATTTAGGTTACATCCATCTTTATTCTTTGACTAGGTTATTTTACAATTCTGTAGAGATGGATATCAGTTTAAAAGTATCAGAAAACTCACAGTAACTGCAAATAATTCCTGTTCACAGAAATTGTTTTCTGTGGAATGTCACTGATTATCACATTGTGGATACTGACCAATTTTTGCTTCCCCCTGTATTGGGTTGGCCAAAAAGTTTGTTCGGCTTTTTCCATAACATCTTACAGAAAAACCGGAAAGAACTTTTTGGCCAACCCAAAAAAATTCATTTCAGCATTCTTTACTGATGTGTGGTATTCTGAGTTCTTTGAACTGGCTGTGACATCTTACTGGTTCACTCATTAATTAATTAAAATATTTGACACATGTTCACTTTATAGTTGAATGAGAGTAATGATTTTATACCTTCTTCCAAATCTAATCTGAAACTTTGAAGACCTACAGTCCCAACTGACTACTGTACATTTTCATTTGGAAATTTGGCTAATATCTCTATTTCAGTTTAACCAAGATGGAACTCATTATCTTTTATTAAATAGATCCCCTTTTTGGACTTAGCTATTCTAGTCAACACAGCAAGCAATCTTGCTGTTCACTCTTTGTTCTCTCCCCACATTAACATGGAATTCCAGATTTTGTAGATTATTATTTCCATTTCCACTGACTATATATCCTCCTTCTCTTTTCTCTCTCTTCTCATTTGTCCCTTAAATTGTTACAGATTCAGTTCTCCTCAATCCTTTGTACTTGTCACCTTTGTTTTAGATCTTTGATGGCTCTCTGTGATCTAAAAGCAGTAGCCTCTAAACTTTCTAGATTATCCACCCCATCTGTAAAAATATTTCACGCACAGCCCCCAATATATGCATACAATGAAAAAATTATATGCATGAATGTCAATCTTTTCAAATATTAACATGCCATATCTTAGGATGAAATATAATTTCCATTATTTTCTCCCTGAACCCTAGTAGTTTTATACATCTTACATCCCTCCTGAAATAACAGATGTAGAGTACAAAATCAAAGTTCCTTAGCCTAACTGCAAGTCACCTAACAGTCTCTTACTTTTTTTTTTCCTTCCCCATTTTTATGCTTCCTGAAACCTGACCCAGACAAAGTGGTCAAAATTATTGTCCTAACAGGCACAAAAATCCCTTCACTGATGTCACCCCACTTGTTTGAAACCCTGTCTTCTCTCTTATTTGTATGACTATTTTATAGCTCACTATGGCCTAGTTTGAACTCCATCTTTCCATGAAATTTTCTTCCCCTGCTGCTTCCTAGGCTGAAATTTTAAGAGCACTTACTCTATAGAGCATTCGTGTAATACAGGCAACATTGTATTTACTTATCTTTCATATATTTTCTGTATTCTTGAACTAATTTATGAACTTTCAAATCAAAGACCAAAGTCTAGATTGCTTTACATTTTCCGAGTCTAGACAAACAAGGTGCTACACACACATGAAATAAGTATTTATTAATACTTGCACAATAAAAAAAAACATAGCAAAGGAGAGATCAGGATGGTCTCTGATGTTATTTCAGGTGTCTTCTAAAACATAAAATTATGGATTTGTTATAATATACTTAAATAATAAGGCAATCCAGAAACATTAGTTTGAACTAGGTTGATCCACAGAAATCCTTGATAGTTGACTGCTTCTGAACTACAAAAATACCATTTCATATGTATAATTTCATATATAAGTTTAACTTACAATAGCCTATACTCTGAAAGCTGCTGGGATATTCTCCAGTGGGTTTTTGGATAGGAAAGATTAGAATTGGTAGTGCAAGAAGACTTCTTATTTTGAATGTACAGTTAGCTATAATCAACTAAGAGCCAAAGATTCTGATTCTGGATCTTATTTTGAACACAGAAGGCTGAAGTATAAAGCTGGAAATCTAAAAACCAAAAGCTTGACTTTTCTTAATTAAGGGAAACTCCATGACATCTATCGAGGATCAACCCAGTTTAAAAAAAAAAAAAAATTATGTTAGCACTGAGATAAGTGTCCACAGCTCACCAAATCTCCTCTCCTACTGAAAGTATCAGTAAGACAGTATCATAATTGAAGCTTTTTTAAATTTGGGAATTATGTTCTGGTTACAAAAATGGGTAATTAGGTAAGAACCCAGAACATCAATTTTTACATGAAGACCATCAGTTGTGCCTTCAGGAGAGTCTCTTGCAAACTAGCCATGGTGGCAGAGATGAGGGACCATGTAGATCTTGAGATGGAGTTCCTGATTTCCAGCCTTGAGGAGGCAGGTATTGCTTCCTGCCTTGGGTGCAATCTGCCTATATTCTTTCAATAAGTCCCCCTTTGGTTTGAGCTACTTTAACTGAATTTCTATTCCTTATAATCAAAGAACCTTGATTAAAAAAAAAAAACTGTCACAATTCTTTGAGTCATGAGTTAAGTCTCCTTATCTGTCTAAATCATCTAAGTCCCCAAACAAGTCTGGCTAATGCCTCCACAACCTAGCATCCAGAAAAGATCCCTAACCTGGAGAAAACTGACTCAAACAACGATCTTTAAAGTCATGTGTTCTACTGTTCTACTTATAAAGTTTTAGCAACCTTATCTTTCAAGTTCAAGGAAACACTTTTAGAATTCTGGAATTCTGGGTATATTTAAAAACACTGCTTGGCAGGCCCTGAACATTTGCCTCTCATTTTCTAGTCTACATTACTAAATCTGTTGGTGAAACTGGAGATAGAAAGAGTAAGGGAAAAGTAGAAAGGAGATAGGGAAAAGAAACTTGAGAAGGCAAGAACAATGCTGTTTAGACTTTTTTTCTAAGTATAGCCAGGTTTTTTTTTTACACAATAAACTTAAAAAACAAACATATTTCAATATGGATTATAAATTAGGCAGAGGCAGCTAATTTTAAATAGATTTCTTTCAGCTTATATTCTGTCATCAGCAAAAAATAACATTTAAAATTTCAGACACATTTATTCTCCATGGAAATTATATATACACACACACGTGTGTGTGTATATATATATATATATCAATAAATATATATGCACTAATACATATACATACACTATACTCTGGTGTTTGTTTACAGAGTGAAGAAATCTAGTATTCAGGATATTTTTCATTGTAAATATGTTTAAATAAATATTTACATCACATGGAATCTGAAATAAAAACTGATAAAAATCCCAGAGGACTGGCATTTTCTGGAATCTTGAGATATGATACTGAATTTTGGATTCAGGAGTCTATACTGCCTGAGTGTTTACCAGGGCCCCTGTCAGACTGCATTTTTAACATCAATCAAGAACTGAAATATACTTTAACATATGCTCAATTTTATAATGACAATTGTCAAATTCCATTCCATACCAATAATAATCATAGCACTTAGAAGTGAAACTAGGGAATTAAAAGTACTCAAAAGGTATATACGCATAGTTTTAAAATGCACGATGACCTCATCAACTGAACCAATCTACAATATCACCACCCACCTATCTCATTTCTGTGAAGCAGCTAAGCAGCTCCATAAACACCGGCTGAATGGATAATCTGTCAGCTCTAGCTTATAAGGAATAAATGAGTGCTTGTAAAATAAAGGAATAATATGTCTTGAGTTCCAAGGAACTTAAACTGGACTTTAGAACTTTTTTTAATGAAAAGTTCTCCTTTTCCCCATTTTTAATAAATTTTCAATTTTGAAAGATACTTCTTATTCTTCCTAGACACTTTAAAAACACACAAAAACATTTAATTTTTAAAACTGGACATACATAAAGAAAGGTGCATCAAAATTTATATAAAATTCAACAATTATAAAGTGAACAATAGTAATTCTAATCAGATCAAAAAATAAACCAGACCCTATATATCTCCCTCAATCACATAACCCTCCCCTCTCTCCTCTATAGGTAATACCATCTTAAATCTGTGATGTTAACTATCTGTACTTTCTCTATAGGTTTACCATATACATATCCCTAAAACTATAATTTAGCTTTGCTTTTTAAATATCATGTGAATGTAATATATGCAATGTATTATTTTGTCTGGCCTCCTTCATTATACTTTATGTTTATTACATCCATAGGGTGGCATATAGTTACAGTTTATACATTTTTATTAAATGTTGTATTATATGGGAAAAAAACTTTATCCATTCTATTACAGATAGACATTGGAGTTGCTTCAATATTTTGGCTATCATGAAAATGTCAAAATGCACATTTCTGCATAGTCTACTGCGTATCTGCACACATTTCTCTAGGGTACATTCTTAGGAGCAGAATCGTAAGTTTGTAACTAGAAAATGCAAAACTCTTTTTTAAAGTAGTTGTATCAATGTATATTTCTACCTGCAATGAGGATTTAACTTGCATTCCCTTGATTACCAAGCAAATGAAGCACATTTCGTAACTACTGGCCATTCAGATTTTCTCTTTTGTGAAGTGCCAAGTGTTCTAGTACTTTGCCAATTTTTCTATTGAGTTGTCTTTTTCTTATTACTTTAGAGTCATTCTTTTATTTGTAATCAACATAAATTCTTTGTTAATTTTATGTATTGTAAAAATCCTTCCCTATTGTGTGGCATGTTTAACACTTGTCTTTGGATGAAAACAGGTTCTTAACCTTAATAAAACCAAATTTATACTTTTGTCCCTTTACAGTTATCCTTTACGGTAGTAATGTTTATGTCTCGTATAAGAAATCCTTCCCTACCTCAAAATCATGAAGATATTCTCCTATATATTCTAAAAGTGTTATAATTTTGCCTTTCACATTTAGGTGTATAATCTTCCTGGCGGTAGATTTTGTGTAAGATATGATGTAGGTTCACTTTCACAGTTTTCCCATGTATCTGTAACCAACTGTCCCAGCAACACTGCTTCAAGAGTTTGTGTTTTCCCCGTTTGATTTGTGATACCACAATTATCTATATATGTGCATGGTTTCTGAGCTATTACTTCATTGATATGTTTGGCATTCATGCCAATGCCACAGTATCTTCATTACTGTAGCTATAAAATTAGTCGCAATATATTGTAATGCAAAGCTTCTCATCTTACTGTTCTTCAGAGTGTCTTTTCCCCTTGAATTTCCCTATATATTTCAGAATTAGTTTTTGAATTATTAAAAAAATTAATTCCTTGGAATTTTCACAGGCATTACTTGACTCTATATGGATTATTCATGTAGCACTGACATATACAATATTGAGACTTCCAGTCCATGATATTAGGATACTCTGTTAAGTCAACCCTGCATTTCTGGGATAAATCCAACTTAGTCATAATGTGTATGACTTTTATATATTGCTGGATTTAATTTCTGTATTAGTTAGCATAAGTGATGTTAGATGCTTTAACAAACACATGTCTCTGTGGCCTAACACAATGAAAGTTTCTTATTCACACAAAGGCTAATGAGGATGTTTCTTATCTCAGAGAGCCTTAGGTGAAACTATTCAGAGCCCAGTCATTTTTCTTTTGGTTCCACATGAGATCTCAAGAGTTCCCATCTGGATTCTCTGCAGCTGGCTGACAAACAGAGAAGAGAGAGTATGATGATCACGTGGAAGGTATTTTACAGATCAGGCCTGGAAGTAGCATGAAACACTTCTATTAACATTCCATTGGCCAACTCAGTCACAAGACCACTCCAATGCAAGGCAGGCTGATAGTCTAGATGTGTGCCCAAGCAACGGAGAAAATGACTTAATGTGAAAATAAAAATGTCTCTGATAAAAAAAATTTGTGAACTCAAAAAAAAGTCAACTAATATTATGTTTAGGAGTTTTGCACTTACATTCAGTGAGACTGACTTCTGATTCTTCTTTTTAGAACTCTCCTTGTTGTTTTGCTATCAAGATTAGACTAGCTTCATATAAAGAGAGCTCCCTCTTTTTCTATTCTCCGGAAGAGTTTGTGAAATATTGGCGTTATTTCTTCTTTAAAATTCTGCTAGTACTTCTTAACAAAGTCATCTGGATTTGGAGTTTCTCTCTGGTAAACTTGACAATAAGACTACTCAGATTTTCTATATCTTTCCTGATTCCATTTTGTTAAACTATATTTTTCTCGAAATTTGTCCACTGAGTCTAAATTTTGAGGCACAATGGAATCTTGAGATTATATGTGCTCAAAAAATTATATTAAAATAGCTGTTGAATAGAAAACTAAATGTTACCTTTGTGATCATCTAGTTCACCTCCTACCTTTATAGAGGAGAAGATTAAATTTAGGAGAGATCCAAGTTCTCACCCCCCAACCCCACCACATCACACAGCTATTAAGTGGCAGTACTGGGACTAGAATAAAAGTCTTCTGATGTCCAGTCTAGTGGTCTTTCCACTACACTGTGTTAGTTCAGACTGCATTAATCAGTCAACAAACAAAAGGGAGACTGGATAGAGGACTGCGATCAGGAACCACTTAAACTACTGGAAAGAGAGCACACTTCTTGTGCATGTGGTTGTAGGCACTGCTTTCAGACTCCTTCCCCAGTTCTTCTATGACCTTATCCATATCTATCTCAGTTAGAAATGTGTGATGTTCAAGCTATGGTTTCTTTGAATTTTAAGGTCTTACCCAGTATATACCCAAGTTTGATGGCAAAGGTGTCAGCAAATGGTAATGATACTTCTCCCCAACACCACCCAAAACAAACAGTTTTGGGGCCCTTGTCTTCCGGGAGCTAGATACTAGGCAGCCCAACAGTCTCATTTTACCCACAGGGATAATGTAATTCTGTTGCAGAACTCCACATATAAATGAACACTTTGACAAAGTTGGCTCTTGGAGTACTGTGAAATCAGGAAAGTATATCTTCAAAGCCCTGGCTCTTGGTTCTTCACTATCTCTCTCTCTCTCTCTCTGTGTGTGTGTGTGTGTGTGTGTGTGTGTGTGTACTTAAACTGTAAAAATGATTTCATTTACCTTTATCCTTTTTTTCCCCTTTAATCCAACAAATATTACTGACAGCACTCTACTAGGTTCTGATATTCACTGATAAAACAGTCATGAGAATCAACAGACACGGGACCTTCAGGATGGGAGAGCAGTAAGATGTGGAGATACCTTCCTCCCCACAAATATATTAAAAATACATCTACATGTGGAACAACTCCTACAGAACACCTACTGCCAGAATGCTGGCAGAAGACCTCAGACTTCCCAAAGGGCAAAAAATTCCCCACGTACCTGGGAAGGGCAAAAGAAAAAAGAAAAAGCAGAGACAAAAGAATAGGGACAAGACCTGCACCTCTGGGAGGGAGCTGTGAAGGAGGAAATGTTTCCACACACTAGGAAGCCCCTTCACTGGTGAAGACAGGGGGTGGGCAGGGGGGAAGCTTAGGAGCCACAGAGGAGAGCACAGCAACAGGGGTACAGAGGGCAAAGTGGAGAGATTCCCGCACAAAGGATCTGTGCCGACCAGCACTCACCAGCCTGAGATGCGTGTCTGCTCACCTGCTGGGGCGGGTGGGGGCTGGGAGCTGAGGCTCGGGCTTCAGAGGTCAGACCCCAGGGAGTAGACTGGGGTTGGCTGTGTGAAGACTGCCTGAAGGGGGCTACTGAGCCACAACTAGCCAGGAGGGAGTCAGGGAAAATGTCTGGACCTGCTGAAGAGGCAAGAGACCATTGTTTCAGGATGTGTGAGGAGAGAAGATTCCTTCCCCATGTGCCCAGAAAAGGCAGAGCACCACGTAAGTGAGCTCCAGAGACTGACGCGAGCTGCGGCGATCAGCTTGGACCACAGAGACGGGCATGGAACGCTAACGCTGCTGCCACTGCCACCCCCACCCCCTGAGAGCCTGCACAGCCCGCCACTGCCAGGGTCCCGAGATCCAGGGACAACTTCCCTCGGAGAATACATGGCACGCCTCAGGCTGTTGCAATGGCACATCGGCTTCTACTGCTGTAGGATTGCCCCGCATTCCAATTACAACTACTGTACCCCTCCCTCTCCCCTGCCTGAAAGAGCAAGAGAAGCCTAATCAGCCGCTGTTTGAACCCCTCCTGTCTGGGCGGGGAACAGATGCCTGAGGGCAACCTACATGCAGACACAGGGCCAAAACCAAAGCTGAACCCCAGTAGCTGTGCAAACAAAGAAGAGAAAGGGAAATTTCTCCGAGCAGCCTCAGGAGCAGCGAATTAAATCCCCACAATCAACTTGATTAAGCCTACATCTGTGGAATACCTGAATAAACAACGAATGTTCCCAAATTTGAGGCGGTGGACTTGGGAGCAACTGTAGACTTGAGGTTTGCAGTCTGCGGCTGATTTGTTTCTGATTTTTATGTTTATCGTAGTTTAGTTTTTAGCGCTTGTTATCATTGGTGGATTTGTTTATTGGTTTAGTTGCTCTCTTTTTTTAATGTTTTAAAATTTATTTTTCAAAATTTTATTATTTTTTCTATATTTTTAAAAAATTTTACTTTCTTCTTCCTTTTTCTTCTTCCTTTTCTTCTGAGCCATGTAGCTAACAGGGTCCTAGTGCTCTGGCTGAGTGTCAGCCCTGAACCTCTAAGGTGGGAGAGCCAAATCCAGGACACTGGACCACCAGACACCTCCCAGCCCCACATAATATCAATCGCTGAGAGCTCTCCCAGAGATCTCCGTCTCAACACTAAGACCCAACTCCACCCAATGGCAAGCAAGATCCAGTACTGGGCGCCCCATGCCAAACAACTAGCAAAACAAGAACACAACCCTACCCATTAGCAGAGAAGCTGCCTAAAATCATACTGAGTTCACAGACACCCTGAAACACACCACCGGATGCAGCCCTGCCCACCAGAAAGACAAGGTCCAGCCCCACCCACCAGAACACAGACACCAGTCCCCTCCACCAGGAAGCCTTCACAAGCCACTGAACCAACCTCACCACTAGAGGCAGACACCAAAAACAATGGGAACTACGAACCTGCAGCCTGTGAAAAGGAGACCCCAAACACAGTAAGTTAAACAAAGAGAGAAGACAGAGAAATATGCTGCACATGAAGGAGCAAGGAAAAACCCACCAGACCAAACAAATGAAGAGCAAACAGGGAGTCTACGTGAAAAAGAATTCAGAATGATGACAGTAAAGATGATCCAATATCTTGGCAAAAGAATGAAGGAAATACAAGAAACATTTAACAAGGACCTAGAAGAACTAAAGAGCACACAAACAACGATGAACACCACAAAAAATGAAATTAAAAAATTCTCTAGAAGGAATCAACAGCAGAATATCTGAGGCAGAAGAACGGATAAGTGACCTGGAAGATAAAATAATGGAAGTAACTGCTGCACAGCAGAATAAAGAAAAAAGAATGAAAAGAATTGAGGACAGTCTGAGACCTCTGGGACCACATTAAATGCACCAACATTCGAATTATAGGAATCCCAGAAGAACAAGAGAAAAAGAAAGGGTCTGAGAAAATACTTGAAGAGATTATAGTTGAACACTTCCCTAACATGGGAAAGGAAATAGTAAATCAAGTCCAGGAAGGGCAGAGAATCCCATCAGAATAAATCTAAGGACAAACATGCCAAGACGTATATTAATCAAACTATCAAAAATTAAATACAAAGAAAATATATTAAAACCAGCAAGGGAAAAGCAACAAATAACATACAAGGGAATTTCCATAAGGTAAACAGCTGATCTTTAGCAGAAACTCTGCAGCCAGAAGGCAGTGGCATGATATACTTAAAGTGATGAAAGGGAAAAACCTAAAACCAAGATTACTCTACCTAGCAAGCATCTCTTTCAGATTCGAAGGAGAAATTAAAACCTTTACAGACAAGCAAAAAGTTAAGAGAATTCAGCACCACCAAACCACCTTTACAACAAATGTTAAAGGAATTTCTCCAGGCAGGAAATGCAATAGAAGGAAAAGCCCTACAATAACAAACCCAAAACAATTAAGAAAATGGTAATAGGAACATATATATCGATAATTACCTTAAATGTAAATGGACTAAATGCTCCAACCAAAAGACACAGACTGGCTGAATGGATACAAAAACAAGACCATATAAATGCTGTCTACAAGAGACCCACTTCAGACCTAGGGACACACAGAGACTGAAAGTGAGGGGATGGAAAAAGAAATTCCATGCAAATGGAAATCAAAAGAAAGCTGGAGTAGCAATTCTCATATCAGACAAAACAGACTTTAAAATAAAGACTATTACAAGAGACAAAGGACACTACATAATGATCAAGGGATCAATCCAAGAAGAAGATATAACAATTGTAAATATTTATGCACCCAACATAGGAGCACCTCAATACAGAAGGCAAGTGCTAACAGCCATAAAAGGGAAAATCGACACTAAAACAATAATACTAGGGGACTTTAACACCCGACTTTCACCAATGGACAGATCAACCAAACAGAGAATAAATAAGGAAACACAAGCTTTAAATAACACATTAGACAGGATGGACTTAACTGATATTTACAGGACATTCCATCCAAAAACAACAGAATACAATTTCTTCACAAGTGCTCATGGAACATTCTCCAGCATAGATCATATCGTGGGTCACAAATCAAGCCTCGGTAAATTTAAGAAAATAGAAATCGTATCATCTTTTCCGACCACAACGCTATGAGACTAGATATCAATTACAGGAAAAAAATGTAAAAAATAAAAACACATGGAGGCTAAACAATATGCTACTAAATAACGAAGAGATCACTTAAGAAATCAAAGAGGAAATCAAAAAATACCTACAAACAAATGACGATGAAAACAAGATGAACCTATGGGATGCAGCGAAAGCGGTTCTAAGAGGGAAGCTTACAGCAATACAATGCTACCTCAAGAAACAAGAAAAATCTCAAATAAACAACCTAACCTTACACCTAAAGCAATTAGAGAAAGAAGAACAAAAAACCCCCCAAAGTTAGAGAAGGAAAGAAATCCTAAAGATCAGTTCAGAAATAAATGAAAAAGAAATGAAGGAAACGATAGCAAAGATCAATAAAACTAAAAGCTGGTTATTTGGGAAGATAAACAAAATTGATAAACCATTAGCCAGACTCATCAAGAAAAAAAGGGAGAAGACTCAAATAAATAGAAATAGAAATGAAAATGGAGAACTAACAACTGACACTGTAGAAATACAAAGGATCATGAGAGATTACTACAAGCAACTATACACCAATAAAATGGAGAACCTGGAAGAAATGGACAAATTCTTAGAAAAGCACAACCTTCCAAGACTGAAACAGGAAGAAATAGAAAATATGAACAGACCGATCACAAGCACTAAAATTGAAACAGTGATTAAAAATCTTCCAACAAAGAAAAGGCCAGGACCAGATGGCTTCACACGTGAATTCTATCAAACATTTAGAGAAGAGCTAACACCTATCCTTCTCAAACTCTTCCAATATAGGACAGAGGGAGGAATGCTCCCGAACTCATTCTACGAGGCACCATCACCCTGATACCAAAAACAAAGATGTCACAAAATAAGAAAACTACAGGCCAATATCACTGATGAACATAGATGCAATAATCTGCAACAAAATACTAGCAAACAGAATCCAACAGCACATTAAAAGGACCATACACCAGGATCAAGTTGGGTTTATCCCAGGAATGCAAGAATTCTTCGATATACGCAAATCAGTGTGATACACCACATTAACAAACTGAAGGAAAAAACCACATGATAATCTCAACAGATGCAGGAAAAGCTTTCCACAAAATTCAACATCCATTTATGAAAAAAACTCTCCAGAAAGTAGGCAAAGAAGGAACCTACCTCAACATAATAAAGGCCATATATGACAAACCCACAGAAAACATTGTTCTCAATGGTGAAAAACTGAAACCATTTCTTCTAAGATCAGGAAGAAGACAAGGTTGCCCACTCTCACCGCTATTATTCAACATAGTTTTGGAAGTTTTTGCCACAGCAATCAGAGAAGAAAAAGAAATAAAAGGAATCCAACTCAGAAAAGAAGTAGAACTGTCACTGTTTGCAGATGACACGATACTATACATAGAGAATCCTAAAGACGCTACCAGAAAACTACTAGAGCTAATCAGTGAATTTGGTAAAGTAGCAGGATACAAAATTAATGCACAGAAATCTCTTGCATTCCTATACATGAATGATGAAAAATCTGAAAGAGAAACTAAGGAAACACTCCCATTTACCACTGCAACAAAAAAGAATAAAATACCTCGGAATAAACCTACCTAAGGAGACAAAAGTCCTGTATGCAGAAAACTATAAGACACCGATGAAAGATATTAATGATGATACAAACAGATGGAGAGAGATACCATGACTTGGATTGGAAGAATCAACAGTGTGAAAATGACTATACTACTCAAAGCAATCTAGAGATCAGTGCAATCCCTATCAAACCACCAATGGCATTTTTCACAGAACTAGAACAAAAAATTTCACAATATGTATGGAAACACAAAAGACCCTGAATAGCCAAAGCAATCTTCAGAAAGAAAAATGGAGCTGGAGGAATCAGGCTCCCACTTCAGACTATACTACAAAGCTACAGCAATCAAGACAATATGGTACTGGCACAAAAACAGAAATATAGATCAATGGAACAGGATAGAAAGCCCAGAGATAAACCCATGCACATATGGTCATCTTATCTTTGATAAAGGAGGCAAGAATATGCAATGGAGAAAAGACAGCCTCTTCAATAAGTGGTGCTGGGAAAACTGGACAGCTACATGTAAAAGAATGAAATTAGAACACTTCCTAATACCATAAACAAAAACAAACTCAAAATGGATTAAAGACCTAATGTAAGGCCAGACACTATAAAACTCTTAGAGGAAAACATAGGCAGAACACTCTATGACATAAATCACAGCAAGGTCCTTTTTGACCCACCTCCTAGAGAAATGGAAATAAAAACAAACAAATGGGACCTAATGAAACTTAAAAGCTTTTGTACAGCAAAGGAAACCATAAAGAAGAAATGACAACCTCAGAATGGGAGCAAATATTGCAAATGAAGCAACTGACAAAGGATTAATCTCCAAAATATACAAGCAGCTCATGCAGCTCAATATCAAAAAAACCCCAACCCAATCCAAAAATGGGCAGAAGACCTAAATAGACATTTCTCCAAAGAAGATATACAGATTGCCAAACACATGAAAAGGATGGTCAACATCACTAATCATTAGAGAAATGAAAATCAGAAACCACAGTGAGGTGTCACCTCACACCAGTCAGAATGGCCATCATCAAAAAATCTATGAACAATAAAGCCTGGAGAGGGTGTGGAGAAAAGGGAACCCTCTCCCACTGATGGTGTGAATGTAAGTTGATACAGCCACTATGGACAACAATATGGAGGTTCCTTAGAAAACTAAAAATAGAACTACTATATGAACCAGCAATACCACTACTGAGCATATACCCTGAGAAAACCATAATTCAAAAAGAGACATGTACCACAATGTTCACTGTAGCACTATTTACAACAGCCAGGACATGGAACCAAGCTAAGTGTCCAATGACAAATGAATGCATAAAGAAGATGTGGCACATCTATACAATGGAATATTACTCAGCCATAAAATGAAACGAAATTGAGTTATTTGTAGTGAAATGAATGGACCCAGCGTCTCTTATACAGAGTGAAGTCAGAAAGAGAAAAACAAATACCATATGCTAACACATAAATATGGAATCTAAAAAAAAATTGTTCTGATGAATCTAGGGGCAGGGGAGGAATAAAGATGCAGACGTAGTGAATGGACCTGAGGACACGTGGAGGGGTAAGGGTAAGCTGGGATGAAGTGAGAGAGTAGCACTGACATATATACACTACCAAATGTAAAACAGATAGCTATGGGAAGCAGCTGCATGGCACAGGGATGTCAGCTCCGTGCTTTGTGACCACCTAGAGGGGTGGGATAGGGAGATTAGGCGGGAGGCACAAGAGGGAGGGGATATGGGGATATATGCATACATATAGCTGATTCATTTTGTTATAGAGCAAAAACTAACACAGCATTGTAAAACAATTATATTCCAATAAAGAGGTTAAAAAAGAACAAAAACAAACATGGGTCACTGTCCACGTGAAGCTTGTAGAGGTCATATGATCTTCGCATGAAGACTGCTTTCTTACCACCGCAGTCTGGCTTGACTTGGTTTTGACCCTTTCTTCAAAACTCTGAGGTGGTTTAGTTGCAAAGCTGATACACTGGTGTTTTGCCCTCATTTTTGAAGATATTTTTTATGGATATAGAATTCTAACTTGGATTCCAACTCCTTTTTCCCCAGCACATTTAGGATATCATTTCACTGACTACAGGTTTCATTTGCTGTTGTTTAGAATCAGTCAGCACTCCTTTGAAGATAATGTGTTTAAATTTTTCTCTATCATTTGTTTTTTGCAGTTTCATTGTAATATGTCTATGTAGAGATTAAAAGGGTTTTTAACTCTGCCTGGGATTTGTTGGGCTTCTTAAATCTGAGAACTATAGACTCTCATTAATCCTGGAAAATTCTGTCATTATCTTTTCAAATATTGCCTCTGCCCCATTCTCTTTCCTCCAGGAATGCCAGTTAAATTTAGGCTAGAATTTCTAAACAATCCTCCTTTTCTCTCAACCTCTTGGTATTTTCCACCTTTTCATCTCTTTGTGTTGCATTATAGATAATTTCTTCTTTCAGTTCACAAATTTCCTGTTCAGCTATGTCAAATATACTTGCAATGTCTACTAAGATTCTAATTTTGGCCATTATATTTTTTTCATTTCCAGAAGTATTTCATTCTTTTCAAGTCTGCTATATCACTTGTTTTATAATTTCTTGTTTCATACAGACATTTGCAAGCTTTTAAAAAATTAAAACATAGTAAGTGAAATTGCTTATAATCTATGTATAATAATAGCAGTATCTGAAATACTTAGGTATCAGTTTCTGCTATTTCTTGCTGCATCTTGCTTATTGTGCCTTGTTTTCTTTTATGTTTGGTCATCTCTGTATGACAGATGCTCAATGGCCTTGAAAGGTTACTTGAAGATTTTTGATACCTACAATAAGGTGCGTTTATTCAAAAAGGATATATATTTGCTTCATCGAGGTAACTGGGGTACTACTTTTCTCAGACTTCTTGTGTTATATTCCTTTGGTTTGTGATTCTGCACAATGCTGGTAACTTATTTTACAACCTCTCAGAGATAGGTTCTCCTTCTTTCTTTTCTTTTTCTCCTCTTTGCCCTATCTGGTCAGCACAAAAGAATTCTCCTGGCAGTCCTTTGCAAGTAGGGAAAAGGCAGTGAGCTTCCCTCTTCCTGAGGTCCCAGCTTGATGTCCAAGCAATCAATTAGAAGCAATCAATTAGACTCAGAAACCTAGAAGTAATAAGTGTCCTCTTGCCTCTGAATCCACCGAAACCTGAAGCTTAGTTTTTTAACTGTTTTATCCAAATGGGCAAATGATTCAGGGTAGCCAGAGCTTTAAACACTTCTTTACCTTTTAGGTTCTAACATTTTCTTAGAGTTTGGCCTGGCATATTCCTTAACAGTTCTTTGATGCTAAAACAAAGTTTTTGTACAACTCATCAAGCATTTTTAGTTGTCTTCAGTTGAAGAATTGGTCCAGATAACCTGGCCCAACGTTACTGAAATTTAAAAAGTCAACATTTTTAGGAAAAGATGAGCCAAGTATTTTTTAATGACACCCGTAAAGTTGTTTTTTGATTTTTTTTTGTTTTTTTAAAGTTAAATGTTGAAAAGAATTCTACATTTTCCAGAGTTCCACCGTCAACTTCCCCCAAAAGAAACAAAGAGCTACCAGCAAATTCCACTCATGGTGAGATACCCAAGAGAAATGAAAATATGTCCATACAAAAACTTGTACACAAGTTTCACAGTAACATTTTCACAACACTCAAGAAGTGAAACAACCCAATGTTCCTAACTGATGAATGGATAAGCAAAATGTGGTATATCTATACAATGAAATATTATTTAACCATGGAATGAAGTACTAATGCATGCCACAATATGAATGAACCTTGAAAACATTATGCTAAATCAAAGAAACCAGTTACAAAAGACCACATATTAAATAATTCCATTTATATGAAATATCCAGAACAGGCAAATCCATAGATACAAGAAGTAGATTACTGGCTGCCACCATGGGGGAGGAGGGGGAAGGGGAACTGGGAAATGAATGGATACCAAGTTTCTTTTTGGATTGATGAAAATATTCTGGAATTAGCATTCATGGTTGTACAAACTTGTGAATGTTCTAAAAATCACTAACTGTATAATTTAAAATGGTGAATTTTATGGTCTGTGAATATCTCAATAAAAAGAAGAAAAAATGTTAATGTTAATCTCAAGTATGTCTATAATACCCACTGTGGTAGCAACACAAAGTTGCCTCATTGAGCATTCAATTTCACATAATGAAAGATACCTGAGGCAATGATTTATAAAAATACCAAGTAGTGTGAAAGTACTTCATGCAGCTTACTAAAAACTTTGGAAATGTTTATTACTATCATTATGAATAATCATCACATTGGAATTTGTACTTATTGAGTCCTACATCCAGGTATATTAAGATTATCAACTGGGCATATACTCTGAGAAAACTGTAATTCAAAAAGAGTCATGTACCACAATGTTCACTGCAGCACTATTTACAACAGCCAGGACATGGAAGCAACCTAACTGTCCACCGACAGATGAATGGATAAAGAAGATGTGGCACATCTATACAATGGAATATAAGCCATAAAAAGAAATGAAATTGAGTTATTTGTAGTGAGGTGGATGGACCTAGAGTCTGTCATACAGAGTTAAGTCAGAAAGAGAAAAACAGATACTGTATGCTAACACAGATATATGGAATGTAAAAAAAAAACGGTTCTGATGAATCTAGGGGCAGGAGAGGAATAAAGACACAGACATAGAGAATGGACTTGAGGACACGGAGAGGGGGAAGGGTAAGCTGGGACAAAGTGAGAGAGTAACATTGATATATATACACTACCAAATGTAAAATAGATAGCTAGCGGGAAGCAGCTGCATAGCACAGGGAGATCAGCTCGGTGCTTTGGGACCACTTAGAGGGGTGGGATAAGGAGGGTGGAAGGGAGACGCAAGAGGGACGGGATATACGTATGCATACAGCTGATTCACCTTGTTATACAGCAGAAACTAACATAACATTGTAAAGCAATTATACTCCAATAAAGATGTTAAAAAAAAATGAACCGAACTATATGAAACAAAAGCCGATAAAATCTATGAAAACCTTTATATTGCAAAGGAAACTAGAAAGATAATACAACTTCCCATCTCTGAATAATTTTCTTTTACATAGCAGCTGTTTATTCAGATGAACATAAGCTGATGAACACTATCTCGGAAGGGAGGGAGGGAGGGAGGGAGAAGGAAGGGAGGGAGGGAGGGAGGGAGGAAGGAAGGAAGGAAGGAAGGAAGGGAGGGAGGGAGGGAGGGAAGAAAAAACCCTTCTATGATTAAACAGTAATCTGCTCTACTATAAAACATGTTTTGGAATGCAAATTAGCTCATATGAAACTGATAAACAGAGAATGATGTCAGTATAATAAAGAAGTCACTTTGGTTCATTGGTGATTTTTCCTAGGAAAGGGGAGCCAGGAGAGAGGGAACAGCATCACAACCTTCAGGAGGAAAGGAGAATGTCCTCCTGACAGCAGGAACATTTATCTGTATTATAAGAAAATTTTAAACGAGGGCTTCAGAGGAGTACTCCCAGCCTTGTTGCAGGTTCCCATGCCCACTTTAATGTTAACCCCCCCTTCCCCCCATGGCTCATTGCTACATTGCCATCTGTACTGTCCTAAAACTCACTATCTCCATCCTAATTAAAGTGCTGCCAGCATTTCCATTCAAGTAATTAATTTGGTGAATTTATCATACCAACTCTTGTCATCACTAGCTTCACTAAGGTGCCTCACTGAGCAGTTCAAACTATCTTCTCAATTACTAATTAGTTTTAGTTTATGTTGGTGCTCAGAACACAAAGTTGCATAGGTTTTGCAGTCTGTAAAAATTTTCAGGAATGCATAAACTGCACTACACCGGAAGCACTTGTACTTTTTTCTTTTAAAGTCTGTTTACCTGTCTGAAAGCTGGAAGTTATATATACTGGGAGGAGATGTGGAAGATGGAGAGATACTGAAACAAAGGCATCGTTTCCAGTGTTACAGAGCAAAGGAAATCACATCCTGTTCATTCTTGAGCTTTATTTCCACTTAAAGATACTTTATGTTTTTGTCCTTATTAGCTTTGGGTAACGTTTGATGGATTTTTAAGAGTATCATAAATGAATTAACACTGAAGTGAGCAACACTGCTTTTAGTTCAGTTTTATAGGTCACTATTAAGCCATGTGTTGGATCTGTGGGAATCCACCAGGAAGAATACTAATGCTGTTTCTCAAAGTCTTTGCGTTAAAGGATCTACAGTCTTTCAAAGAGATCCAGCGTTCCCCAACCCAGTCCACAGCCTGTTAGGAACCAGGCTGCACAGCAGGAGGTAAGCAGCAGACTAGGGAGTGAAGCTTCATCTGCTGCTCCTTATTGCTTGCATTACCGCCTGAACCATCCCCCACGCCCGCCCCCGTGGAAAAACTGTCTTCCACAGAACTGGTCCCTGGTGCCAAAAAGGTTGGGGACCACTGAGATAGACCCAAGACTTTCAAGAGAACATTATTTAAGTCTTGGTTTTGTCATTATGTACTGGTATGATCTTGGACAAGTTCTTTACTTTGTTTGGACCCCAGCTTCCTTATCAATTAAATAAAGTACAGAACTGGGCTTCCCTGGTGGCGCAGTGGTTGAGAGTCCGCCTGCCAATGCAGGGGACACGGGTTCGTGCCCCGGTCTGGGGAGATCCCACATGCCGCGGAGCGGCTAGGCCCGTGAGCCATGGCCGCTGAGCCTGCGCATCCAGAGCCTGTGCCCCGCAACGGGAGAGGCCACAACAGTGAGAGGCCCGCGTACCGCAAAAAAATAAATAAAGTACAGAACTAGATCAAGGTTTCCAAACCTCTTCATAACACAAACTCCTTTTCACAATAATTTTGGTCATTCTGTCATTTTTGCATAATAATAATGAAGTGATTTTAAGTACAAATACTTTAAATTGCTGTATTAAAGGAGATCACATTGTACAGATTATTTATAAAATAATATTTGACCATATTCACATTATGGTCAAATTCTAAACATTTCCTTTTCTACAAACGGTGTACTCAAAATTTTTATAGCTCAATTAAGAAAAAGTGTCATGTGTGAATACATTACACACTTTAGAACACAGCCTAAATCCCCAGTTTAATCCCTCTTCCCCATTCAAACCAACTGGAATAGCATTCATCATCATACAAATCTCAACATTACTAAAAAGATACCATAATTAAGAGGTGAGGTAACAGTCTATTTTTAAAACTATAAACTTCTTTTAAAATGTTAATCATCTGTTGCCAGATGAGTATTCTTACAACAACTATTTGACTGCCTAAACTTTTAAACACTTCTAACAGCTGCCCAATGCCCATAGGACAAATATCAAATGTTACAGCCTGGTATTCAAGGCATTCCATCAACTATACCCAATCTGTTTCTTCCTTACCTTTATTATTCCCCTATGCAAACTCTCTATTCCACAGAAATTTTGTGTATGATATGAATATTGGTTTATATTTTTCTATATGCATACTGCACATATATGCATACTGCATGTATACTGCATGTCTGCCTTAGCTACTTTTATATAAGAGAACTGAAATACAACTTAGACTATAGATATATCTCACTTTTCAGGCATACCCATAACATTGTTAAATACAGTGAGTACTCTACAGCTTTTGCTCTAAATGAGCTTCCAGCTCTAATACTAATATAATATTTATATGCTGAATGGTTAATATTTGGTGGTAAACATCAAAATCTTCAGATTCTAAGTGCCTTGAATCCATACTGAAGTGTATCCAACAAAGGGACTTCTGAAGTAAGATAATAAAATAGCCACACATAATCCTGTTAGAAAAACAGAAGAAATATGGCCAGTTACCACCATATTCCCAGTGTCCAGTACAATGTATGATAAATATCAGTTCAATAAATTAAAAAATGAAGAAATAATGCATTACATTCAATACTTTTACCCTTTTCTCTTCACTTCTCTTCAGCCCCTGTCAAAAAAATTACAATGCAATTCTAACAGAATTTACAGCTTGGGAAGTGCAAGAGAGTCAGTAAAACCGCAGGCAGGTATTCTATTAGGCTCTTTCAGTAGGCACCCAAACCTTCAGGAGAAAGTCAAAGGTATTATACGTCTCTTCGGAATCTGGTTTACTTCTCAGGTTTTAGCTATTTCCACTCTTCACACTACACTACAGCTATTCATAGCTGATTTTAATTCCATAAAATAAGTATGCTATACCTCATTTCCTACTTTCCACATAAGCTTGTCCCCCCTGACCTATAACACCTTTCTTCTAACCCCTTTTCTCTCTCCAACCCTATCCTTTAAAGGACTCAGGTGATGGTGTCACCTCTAGAGGAAGTTTTCTCTGACCATTCTCCCAATCCTCTGTACCCTCCTTTTCTCACTGGTCAAAAATTTGGTCAATGTATCAAAGAACTTCCTGAGAAAAAAAGAACAATTTATCTCATCCTAAGTACTAAAACATTCAATCCATGACACATAGGGACATAAAAAGGATACAAAAGTATTCATCAATAATCACAAGAAATGCATTACAGAAATGTGAGCCATATTATGAAGTGATATATATATATATATATATATCACCCTTTTCACCCATGAACTCCTGTTTATATATCAGCAACATCAATCTCTGATGGAGAAAAACCTGACCTCAAGAAAATAAAAATCACACGTAGAGATGCATAGTTCCTTATAAAAAGCACATAAATGAAAACCAATAATTGTATGATAAATAATAATATTCAAATACATAGCAAAATGAAAAGAGTAAAACTGAAATTGTAAGAGCTACGGTGATTGCTGTGTGAGGTGATGGTGCAGGACATGTGGGAAGAGGAGGAGGGCCATGAGGATTTCGTGCCTCACCCTGTGAATCACCATCCTGCTGCTTCAGGCTCTGTTAGGAATAAAAGAGCAGGGCAGGGGGCTGGAGGTGGAGGAAAGCTTTGTCTTGTCTTCAGATGTTTCATTATTTTTTCCCTTTCCCTGCCGCTCCACTGCAGCCCTGTAAAACATTAGGCAAGCCTCTTAAACACTCCCTGTCTGTTCCATTCCTCATCTGTAACATGGGGAGAAAAAAACTGGTTGGCTCAAGAAGGCTCTGTGAGGACATAATAATCCTGTCAGAAAACCTAAACATAATCATGCCTCCAAATTCTGTAACTAGATGATCTCAGGAGACAAAAGTCATTTCTTTCTTTTTTGCTCAGCTGAGGAACTGGAGTCCATCTCCCCACCCATCCCCACCAGACCCCCTAAATACACTCAAAGAAGCACGTATAACCCATGAAGAATTGAATCAAAAGGTCACCCATTAAAAATGTGTTCCCTAGTTTGCAATTCACACCAAATCAGCATACTACTTTGAATTGCTCTTTAGAAGGTCTTATAAGTTGCAATTTGTGCTTGCTCACTGCTTGAAATTATTTCAGAGGATAGTCTTAGGGATAAAAATATTTTAAAAGCTGGATAACCACTGCCAAGACATTGCATGCTAACTTGAAGCTTTTAGTCTCACTGCACTTGGGACAAGTTACTTCAAGTTAATACAAGATTGCTTAGGCCTCATCTCAAAAGTTTCTGATTCAGTAGGTCTGAGGTGGGGCCCAAGAACTTAGATTTCTAACAAGTGCTCTGGTGATCCTGATGCTGCTGCTCAAGGCACCACACTTTGAGAACTATTGATTTTAAATAATGTACTCCTGGCATGATCACTTTTACTACCAGCTGCTTTTATTTAGTAATTGATAGATGCATCTTATATTGATTCCCTATCTTCCTTTGAGATATTATTTCCAAATTCCTTTGTAATCTGAAAGCAGGGAAGAACTATTAAGACTCAAAAAAGCAGATTTTCTCTTCCTTTAGAACACAAATTATCATCATCTTACTTCATTTATCACTGTGCCTCAATTTCCTCAACTACAAAATGGGGATAATTAGAGGGATTCAATAATATAATAAGATAATAAGATAATATAAATAAAAGCCCTGGGAAGAGTACCAGGTCATAATAAGTACTTGATAAATGTTGTATATTATTCTTGTTGCAATTACTTCACTAATTTTCTGTTCATTATTGAGGAAAACTTATTCATGTTTACTGTATGTTATACATTACTGGTATATGTATAAAATCTTATCTATTTATGGTGAAATGTCCCAGAGCTCCAATGGATTTGGTAAACTGGGGAACAAAGGGAGGGGGTAATGTTAAAGACCTAGGTTCTAATCCCAGTTTTCCCACTAAATTGCTACATGACTCTGGGCAAGTCAAACCCTAGTCTCAATTTCTGCTTCTGAAAAAGCTTACCTTGGATATGAAGATCAAATGAGATAATGCAAGTGAAAAAATAATAATAATTTAAGTACTGTAGTACTCCTGTGGTGAAGAAAATACCTCTATTTGGGAACAGTTCACAAGATATTAATAAGAGATATAACTGGCCATGGCCCCTGTATTTACATCCTTAAATGACAGCACAATGATCTGAATCACCACACAAGCTATTTACTGAATGTCCAATACCACCAAGTCACTATTTTAAATATATAATGCTATTTTAAATATATTATGAGCAGATATATTTAATATTTCAAATATTATTGCAAAGTGAAAGAAAAGTAGATACAAAAGTAATCTCAGGCATTTATTGTGTAGCGGCTGCTAACGTCCTCACTTCATGCCTTTAGCATAATTTTTATTTTGATGCAGAACGCTTGTATTGGTTCTAGGCTTCTATTCAGTATAAATTCAAAGTGAATGAATAATGGCAACTAATTAGATTGGTGATTTTCATTTCTAGTTTCTAATACTCTAGGACATATCTAATGTTCTTATAAAATTGCATAATACAGTTCACAAGTTTTTAAATCAATTTACTGAAAAGAAGATTTGGGGGTTATAACATTTTCTTTGTACATTTCAATTAAATTACTACCTTTTGTAGGAGCAAACAAAAATCAGCCACCTTTCTTTGTGTCAATGCTTACCAACATAAAAAGATACAATGTATATCTTTGATGTTTCCTAATGAACTATAGGGAATAAAGTAGTAAACCTCATTTTTTGAAAGGAATATATTCCTGAAAAGCAGTACACAAACATTTTCAAATAAAATGTCATTTTAACTGCAGCAGTGATACTCCCCTTTCAAAGAAATCCAGTTATGAAGTCTCTTACAAAGTTTACCCCAATGACAATCTCCTAATTTACCAATGTGTAAATTTCCATTTTCATGTATTTAGCTTTCTCAACACAGGAGATATATACATCCAAGACATTGCAGACCTTGATTTAAAATACCTAAATGCAATTTAAAATATGTAAATGCTGTTGATTAAAAACAACAAAGCTACACAGAAAAAATTCTTATCAACTACAATTAAAATGTTAAAACTGATTAAAATTTTAAGAGACTAGTTTTAAAATATAAATAATATGAAACAAGGAAAAGCAAAGATAGAAAACACCACTCTGTAGACGTGTTTCTAATACCTGTGGTTAAAAATACCTGTAGATCAATGTGAGCATCATGTATTCCTCTGTTTATCGTCACAATATTCAAATACCAACTACTTTTACTTTTACTATATTATATTTATTCTATAGTGCTCCCAGAAAACATATTAGATCTAATTCCACAGGCAAAAACATGTGCATCCTTATGCCATGGACTATGCAGATGTGGTTAACAATACAGGGCACCCATCCCTCTTCTCTCCACAGTACATCCCAAAAGGGCCTGTGTGTAGGATCCAGCAGAATAGAAATATTGGTACATCTACAGAAGACTCCATTTTAATATATGTAAGATTATGTCAAAGAATATTTTAGTTCTGGGGGAAAGCAAAATCCTGCCAATTTTAAAGACTAACATATATGCAACAGGAAATGGGTGAATTCAGGTTAGAGGCCTTATGAAAGTTGTTCACAAAATTTTCAGTTAGTTTCACTGTTGGTCATATTGCATAAGGAAACACTCTAAAGTAGATCACTTATAGTTGTTCATGCCTCCATTTATTGTTGATGTACTCAGCGAATGAGTACATCATGAGATGGCTCAAGAGTCCGGAACCAATTTGTTAGAGGTTTAATATAAAATCTTCCATTGGTAAAAGTGTATCTCAATGTTTTACAAAACTGTAGGTAGGAGAAAAAAAGAAGTCTCGTGGCTTGAATTAGAAATCTCTAAATAATATCACTTTGCAGAGTCCCTGGCATGCAGAAGTTCCTCAAATATTTTTGTCAAATGAACAAATGCACGTCAACAAGTTTGCTTCCAATTACTACAACAGTTTGAAAGGAAACTATATGTAAAAGGAAAAAATACTTAAAATGATATTCTAAAAATATCCTTAAATAAGATATTTGTAAAGCACTTAGAAAGTGGCCCATAGGAAGCTTTATACAAGCATTTGTCATTACTCTTATCCTGTTAATTTAGTTTGGTTCACAACAATCTTGGTAGCTGCATTAGCATAAAGTCATCACCACAGCTGATAAAAAGAACTCAGGTATGTATGCACTACTAGTGAGGATGTAGTTGCATCACCTTTACATGTGGAATAAAGACCATCTTACAAGGGTAACCACTACTGTCTTATAATGAAGATTAACTCAGTAAGACATTAACATACAAGAAAGGTGAATTAAGCCTTATAATTTTATCCTAC
Source organism: Delphinus delphis (assembly GCF_949987515.2). Taxonomy (NCBI): domain Eukaryota; kingdom Metazoa; phylum Chordata; class Mammalia; order Artiodactyla; family Delphinidae; genus Delphinus; species Delphinus delphis. The sequence continues at coordinate 119,192,976 of NC_082684.1, read as the reverse complement.
CACAACAAATTAAATCCCTTATAATCCAATATTTTCTGTCTTGTATTTACATAATGTGTCTTATATTTATATAATTCAGAACTTCAAAAAGAGCTACTGGTAAGGTTCATGTTCATTTATATCTAAGAAATTCAATTAAAAAAATAAAACATCAAAATGGCAATTGATGGCAATTTGCTTCATACTAAAGCAAACTATAATATAGGAGAGTGCTAAAAAATGTTTGGGATTTACTCTCTTACACTTTGACTGCTGACCACAACAGAGATGAAGACTGAGGTAGTCTGAAAATTCTGTGAGGATTAAATCACACTATATTCTTCATATTCTCTAAGGAAGTAAACTTTAGGCTGTGCGAAGTACCCTCAACTTCCGGGGGCCAAGAACAACAACTGCTGCAATGAAAGAGCAGAGTAGTTAGGGTTAAGGAGGTGATTGCCTTCTATAATGAAACTAGCTTCAATATCTATTTGTTGACACTATTAAAGTCAACTCTATTTTTTTGTTTGACTTAAGGCAGTGGAGCTTTTGATAAGACACAGAGGTTTTTAAAATGTCATTTTAAACTAAACACCAGGGATACCTTCTATTTCAAGGAAAGCCCGTTACAAAGTCTCTTTATGAAGCTCACCCAAACCAAGATCCCCTAATTTACAAAATTACGATTCAAAATGCATTATGATACATAACCGGGAGTCTACTAAGCAGTTTATATGGCACATAAGTGATAAGATATACCATAAAAGCTAAATGATATAAAATAACTTACAATTGATTAAAACACAACTGTGCTAAGGAGTTTGGCTAAAGATGTAACCATGTAATTTAACTGAAGTGATCAACAAAAGCAAGGTCAAAAGCTTCATAAACACTGGAGTGAGCCACTCAAATAAAATGGTGGGAAAATCAAGCAACAGAGGAATTGTAGCTCTAATTATACTACACTTTTACTTTTCATTTCAAACAATTAATTGCTAAAAATTAAGTATTTTTCTAATAAAAGTAGCAGAATTTTTTTTTGCAGTAACAATCAATCAATTACTGTCCAAAAAGGAATGGTTAAGGTAGAAAAATATAGGGGAAATTTAAAATGCATTTTCAGAACTATAACATAATCTGTGGAGGCAAATAAATCAGATTCCTATACAATAAAGTATATTTCTCTATCTTAATTTCAATTTCTCAAATAAAATCTAAATTTGGACTTCTTCTTTTATGGCTAGTTCTGAATCATTTCCCATGATTTCAGTACTTTAAGCAAGGAAATCTCTAATTTATTGAAACAGTTTTCTAATATTACAAAACTAAGTAAACATTATGTCTTTTCAAGCAGCGAAAAAAAAAATCCATTTCGAACAAAAATAAAACCTCGAAATATAAACAAAAAAGATAAAAGTAAATAAGAATGCTAATTTAAAATATTAGAAATATACATAGAAAGTTATCTTTTATAAGATTTTTGCAACAGAAAATAGTTGAAGGGGAAAGTATATTGGTTCTCCTTTTTGAAGGTTTTGTCTTAAAACACTTTCTGAATAGACTGAAATCATTCTATAAAACTCCTTTTCTTATTTTCACTTAATTAGGTTGGTAGAACTATGAGAGATACCAAAGGGCAACAGATTAAAAAAAATAATGAGGCAATCCTCCCCCCACAACCAAAGTACTATTAACAAAATAGAAATAATATTTACATCATTCCCTTCCATTTTATTAGTGTTTAAAGTTGTGGGTAGTCACTGAGGTAACGAAATAATTAAGACATGTTAAAACTATAACTTCATACTGTCTAAAGTGATAGTTTCTTATAATATTAATTTAAAAAGTCATACAAAATAAATAATCATAGATGAAATGTTAGATTATACTGATGTATATAGTACAACAGCCTAGTTTATTTTTTCTCAATGATTAGGATATGCTTATAACATAAATGGGTCATCATATAGCAATAATTAGACCCTTCTAAGAAACAATTCAGAGAAAAGCTATATCTGTAACCGATTTATATTTTGAATATAAAAAGCAACCTGACAGTTAAAGTTATTAAATCAAGATTTAATTATTATCTACAATTCAGGCATTACTAGATATATGTTACCTCAACAATATCCGAGTTGGTTCTGCTTTCATGAGGTTCATTATATTCTGTATACTTGAGAAGAACTTTGTCCATATCAGTGCTGGCATACTGAAACAGTTTGTTAGAGCTGTTGAAAATGATGAGTGCTATTTCACAGTCACAGAGCACACTAAGTTCATAGGCTTTCTTCATTAATCCAAACTTTCTCTTTGTAAAAGTGACCTAGACAATCCAAAAAAAAAAAGTATATTTTTATTACAAGTTATTAGTAGTACTTGAATACAGGCTACCTGAAGATGAGGTCTCTTTTAACACTGAGTCTGATTTCAAAGCTGAAAAAGGTTCCTAGCTTCATACTCCACGTAAGTCTTCTTCCCCAATTTGCCAAAGGCCTACAATCCTACATATATCCTGTACCTCCAAGGGCTCTAATAGAGCAGTCTCCTGAGGAGGCTTCCTTTATCCTTGGTTGCCACTCTGCTGCAGTGGGCAAAGAACCAGAGAAGGAAACAGTTGATCAGTGGCCCCTTATCATCCAGGTTAAAATGGCATTAGAAAACCAAGTCCCACCTCAAGTAATCCATTCATTACTCAGACTTTAATCCCTAAACAACAAAGTACATCCACTAATCTAATTTATACTTCTCCTCCTTCCCAAGCTCTTCTACTGCACCCACTGAAATTCAGTCTAGATCAGCAAATTCCCCAATGTCCTCAAATTCTTCTTTGAATATTTCTTTCTCTAACTGAAACATGTCACCTGAAGCCCTCTCAAATAGAGACTAATTAGTTTGTTTTTAAATACTACATCTCCTGTACTCAAGGGTCTGGAAGATATGTCCTTTTTGCTCCCCATTCTCTCCTCAATTTTCCTTCTTCTCTAAAAACCCCAGATATCCTGAAGCTCAAGCCATGAAATTTATACCACCCCAAAACTCTTTGTGGTGACCCCTGGTCACTCTCCCTCTCCCTCATGCACTGATAAGTATCACATAACTACTTCTCATTCTAATCCTGCTCTTATCTCTGGTGACTTCAGCATCTGTGTAAAAAATTAGTGCAAATACCTTAGCCTCTCAGTTCCTTTATCTCCCAACCTCCAAAATGATCAACCACCACCACATGTCAAGCACTTCTACTGCCATACCTTAACTCTGCCATAAACAATAATCACATCACCTCCAAAATCTCAATTTCACGCATTCCACTTTGCCTTCTATGCAACTCTCCTATTTTGTATTATCTCTTCAGAAATTCTTTAACCTTCATCAAGTCCTCCAATCCATTTACCTCACCACTTTGTTACTATCTACATATTCTCATGCCCTTTCTTCTCTCTTTAGATTCCATGGGCCATCACTATTTTTCACTTCTACTCTTCTCTCATTAACATACTTGCTTAGCACAGCCCCAACCAAGTATTGACCCCCCATACATTTACCCAATTATCCTTTTATCTTTATGCAAGTAGCTGACAATTACTGGGAATATTAAGTGTGCGTGCACACTCACACCCACATCCCCCTTGTGTTTCTGAACTGATGACCATAAATCTCAACTAACACTTAACATTGCTTGACATTGTAACTTGGCTTATTTGTCCCATTATCCCATTCTCCAGGTCAGATACTTCCTACCTTCTCTCCCTCAAATCAACTCTCCACTGATAACCTTGCCTCAAACCATTGAGAAAACAGAAATCAGCAGCAACTATCTCACTTCCCATCACCAAATCTATCAATTCAATTGTTTCATCTGTACTTTTCCACACTCTCCCTTCTCTGCTGTCATTATTGACATCTTTGTTCCTATTCCTTTCCATATGCTACACTCTCTTCCCTCATCATGGTTTCCCTCCTATCAAAGACCACAAGCTTAGAAACATGCTCTAGCATCTCCTTTGACTCCACGCTGCCCCTTCAGTTACCACCCCTTCTCTTCACCCCTCTTTCTGCTCTACTTCAGAGTAAAAATGTTTGAAAGAAACGTCTATAGTTGGTGGCTCTAACTTCTCATCACCTATTCTCTCCTCAACCTTACTGCAATCAGACATCCAGTCCCCAGATTCCACTAAGACTTGTCAATATCATTACAGTGACCTTCAATTTATGTGATTGAAGTCAATAGTCATTTTTTTTCTTACCTTACTATACATCTCGTTTGACAAAGCTGACCATATTCTCACTCTTCAAACATTTTCTTTTCCAGTTGTTTACGGCACAACACTGCCCTGGTGTTCCTCCTACTTCAGTGACTGCTTCCTCTCAGCTTTTAGAGTTATATCCTCTTCCTCTGCTCAGCCTCTACCCACTGAAGTGCCTGTGAGCTTTAGACTTGGGCTCCCTTCTCCTCTTTACCCCCACAGTCCTTGCTAGGTAATTGCAGCCAGCCTCATGATTTTAAAAGCAACAAATATGCTCTTTCCACAGTCTTCTTCATTTCAGCAAATGGAATCGTCATCCATTCAAACAAAACCAAATAATATCTAAGAGTTATCCTTGATCCCTCTTATCACAATAATCTACCCTACCAATCCTTCAGCAAATTGTTTTAGCTCCACCTCTAAAACATATCCCAAATCTATCCACTTCTATCTACACCACTATATCGCCCTAGGTTAAGTTACATAATCTCTCATGTGTATTATTTATATAATCACCTTATTATTTTTTTTACATCTTTATTGGATTATAATTGCTTTACAATGATGTGTTAGTTTCTGCTTTATAACAAAATGAATCAGTTATACATATACATATGTTCCCATATCTCCTCCCTCTTGCGTCTCCCTCCCTCCCACCCTCCCTATCCCACCTACCCAGGTGGTCACAAAGCACCGAGCTGATCTCCCTGTACTATGCTGCTGCTTCTTATTAGATTTCCTGCTTTACCTATTGTACCCCACAGTATATTTGCCACACACCTGACAGAGTGATATATTTGAAACATAAATCAAAATGTGTAAGTAGGAGTTTAGAGTTTTTCACTGCACTGAAAGTAATAACCAAACTCATTAAGGAAACAGAATAAATGATCTGGCCTCAAACTATGTGACCTTATTTCTCATCACTCTCTCTTACACCCATCATGCTGCACTGGCGTGTGCGTGTGTATACATGTGCATGTGTTTTCCTTAACCAGAAGCTACTTTCCACCTTAGGAACTTTGCTATCTTCCCTCTCTGTGGAACACTTTCACACCATATCTTTCTAATGGTTCCTTCCCTCTCCTTTTAAAACTAAATCTCTCATCTTTATTTAATCTTTTAAACAAGTCCTTATAATATAAATACACAAATATATGACTTTATATGAATGCATCTATGGAATATAATGTGTTTTGCTTGCCTCCCTATTTTCCCTTGCACCAACATAAACCTCTTAACACACATTTTCAACTTAGTATAGATCTTGTCAGCATTTTACAAAACTGGAACTCTTGTCACTTTTATTTTGTTTTACTCATTTAACTACACCTTGTGGATATGTCTCTAAGTCAAATGGTATAGTTCTAAGGTACTCTTTTGAATAATTTCATAATTTTTTCATATAAATGTTACTACTCTTTTGCTAGGTGCAAAATAAAAATCTCGTTTCTGTAATATGAATTTTCCTAACTAGCAGTGATTAAACATCTCTTTTTTATATTTGTTGCCATTTGAGATTTGCTTCTTCTAAGCTGCCCATATTTTGATCATTTTCTTATTTTATAAATTGTTTATTACTTGTCTGAGAGCTCCTTGTACAGGTATATTAACCATGTTTTATACTTTTCCAAATTTCTCAATTATATATTACCTTTGTTTACATATCTGTCATTTAAAAGTTTTAAATTTTTATAAACTGATTGTATTACTGTTCTTCAAAATCTTGGCAGTTATTATACCACTGTAAGAATATAGTGAATATGAGAATACCACTATTAAAACACACTATTTTAAAACAATGAAATCAAAATCATTTATATTTTGAGATGCACCCAGATGTACTTGCTGCATTAAAAATTTGAATTCAGCAAAGGTGCAGTTAGAAAACGTTTTACCTTACTCCTAGTAACTGGAGAAAATGACAATCAGCAAAGGAAAGCATTTATTGCAAGAATAATTCCTACTCTAGTCAAAGACTTTCAAAATAAGTGAGATATGAACAAGACATGAGACAGGTAATACTGCTTCAGAATATCTAATAAGCATGCCTGAAGAAAATTCTCTAAAACAAAAACTTAAGTTCACTAACAGTAAAATTAGGACAAACCCTGTTGTCCTTTCCAAAAATACTTATACAAAATATTTCTCTGAAGTTATCTATTAGAAGGAGTTGAAGGATGGAGTTAGTGGAGGAGACCTAGCTTATAACAACCTCCTCTCCTCCATTCCTCCAGCTTACTCCAACTAGAGTAAGATCAAAAAGAGTTTTTTCAGTAACTAGAAAGATTTGCACAAAATACACTTACGTTTCAACAGTGAAGCCAAAGACATAACAGTGAAAACCACAATCTTAGTATTTTACTTTCAAGCTTCATAAATTAAATCTTTTTATTTTATCTATAAGTGCTTAAGTCTATTTTTACTCTGGTTTATTGCTAACAATTTATAACAATAGTAATATAAAATTAACTTTGTATTCTTATAAATTTGTCATCCTTTTATATTTTGAAATAATTTCAAACATACAGAGAAGTTTCAAAAAGTAGTACAAGGGAGGAGATATGGGGATACATGTATATGTAGAGCTGATTCACTTTGTTATAAAGCAGTAACTAACACCATTGTAAAGCAAACTCTAATAAAGGTGTTTAAAAAAAAAGTAGTACAAAACTTTCAAATATCCTTCTACCAAATTACCTGTTAACATTTTACCACATTTTCATTCTCTAAACACACATAAGTTTTTCTCTGAACCCTCTGGACTAAGCTGGTTATAAGGTCCCTTTGCCCCTAAATACTGTCTTAAAAACAAGGACAAATATAATTATCAAAATAAAAAACCAACATGGAGATACAGCACTATTATCTAATATATAAACCTTATTCAAATTTCTCCATTTTCCCACTAATTTCCTTCATAGGGGAAAAAAAAATGGTTTGCTTTTTTTTCTCCTTCTAGCACAGAATCCAATCCAGGATCATATAGTGCATTTAACTGCATCCTGTTTAATTTGAAACACTTTCTCAGTCTTTGTTTTTCAGGACCTTGGCACTTTTGCAGAATACAGGTCATTTACATTGTGGTATGTATCTCAATTTGGCTTTGTCTTGTTTCTTTCTGATTATATTCAGATTGTACATTTTGGACAGGAATAGTTTAGAAGCAATGTGTCCTCAATACATCCCATGAAAATCCACATATCTATTTACCCCCTAAATAGTATTGTTAGCTTGATTAAGGTAGTGTCTGCCAGTTTTTCCCCCCCAGCAAAGCTACTATTTTCCCCCTATAATTAGTAAGTATATTGTGAAGATCTCTATGAAAATATTGTTTTCTCATCAAACTTTAACAAACTGATTTTTGCATCCACTGATGAATACTGCCTGAAAAATTATTACCATGATGGTTGTCAAATGGGAATTTTCTAATTCCATTACATTTTCTATCTACATTTACTAACTGGCATTTTACTGTGAGAGTTTTCCTTTCCCTTCATTCATTCATTCATTTATGTCAGCAACAACTCATGGATTCTTATTTTATTCTATGGGTTATAATTCATTCGTATCTTTACTCATTCTGATGTTCAAATTGTCTTTTATTTCAGCAGTGAGAGATCCTCTATGTCGGCTTCCTGTGTCCATTTGACATGCTCCCAGTATTCTTTGAACTTCCTGGCACAGTCAAATGTTCCAGGCTCTTCCTGTTCTTTCCCTGCCCCAGTCCTAGAATCAGCCATTTCACCAGGAAGCTCTGATTCCTTTGGTAGAGAACTGTATTTAGAAACTAAGATATGGAGGCTAAGTTACTCGGGTGTCACTGTTTCTGGGCCCTCTCAACAGACAGAACTAGTAGATATGTATACGTACACACATACACAAACACACTTCAATATCTGTTTCTATTTTTATCAAAATATATTAAAATCCATGGTACTTCCAATTCCAATTCTACGTCATAGGGTTTACCACAGGCTTCTCCCTTTCCATAGCTCTAACTCCCTTCTCTGACAGTAAGAAACCCAGCTCCCATTATCCACAATACACTTACTTATTTGCTCATTCTTAGATTACACTTTAAGTAGTTTTCAAATTGCTAAGCCACACTATGAAAAACAAACCTACCATCTAGAAACAAAAGACAGTTCTCTTATCGATACTCTGAAGGACTGGGTCAAGAGATAAATGCATACATAATTTTGGTAAGATATCGTCAAATACCGTCCCCTCAAATTGCTATACCAATCTGTATTCCCATCTGCAATGCACAGGACTGCCTACTTCTTCACAGCCTTACTATACGTTCATTAATAACAGTATTTAGGGCTATGAATTTTCTTCTGATTCCTACATTAAATATATTTCATAAATATGGATGTGCACTATTTTCTTATTTTTAGAAATTATGTCATTTTAGTTATATATTTCCCTTTTTACCCAGAAGTTGTTAAACTGGCATCAAACTTTTCAAAAAAGAAATTCTTATGTAGAATTAGCTTTCAAAAAAACCATTAAACAAAATTAATTTCTGGTTTTACTACATGGTAATCGGCGTATGTTTGTAATATTCTCCTTTATTGAATTTACTGGTGTTTCTTTGGTTAGGTAATATATGATCAATTTTGGTGAATGCTCTTTGTACCCTTATATACTCTATTTTCTAAGTGTAGTGTTCAACATATCACTTAAAGTCAATTTTATTGATTATGCTGTTTAGATCTGGTTTAGATCATCAGTTATTTTTTGTCCATTTGATCTATTTCATACTAAGACTACTATGTTTAAGTATCTTATTACTAGTTTGCTTCCATTTATGTTTCTTTGTATCTCTTTCAGTTTCTGCTTGATAAAGGTAGTATTTAGTATACCATTATTCCTAATTCTTACATCTTCAAGGTGAATTACAGCTTTCAGCACTAAAAAGTATCTTTCTTTGCCCCATTTAATGCTTTTCTGTCTACAATCCTACATCATCTAATATCAGGATTATAACCTGTTTTCTCATTGTTTTCATTTGTCTGGTATACCTTTACTTTTAGTCTTTCTGATTATTCCATTTTAGGTGTGTCTCTTTTTGCCTATATTTGGAGCTTGTGAACTAAACTGGAAATGTTTTTTCTTTTAATAAACAGTCCCATTCACATTTATTGATATGACTGATAATGCTTAGAGATTTCACTGTCATTTTAATACTTTAATAAATATTTAATGCTTATACATATTATGTATATTTCCTTTTTTTTCCCTCTCTCTAAATGAGGTATTTTCTTTGCTCCTTTATTTTAAAAAAATTTAACAAAGATTAGCATTTTTGTTCTAGTGGTTACCTTTGTAGTTACAGCTTTTAAAAATGCCCTTGGTCTCCTGTTTTCATGTTTAATCTTTCACTGTTTGATGTGTCAAATCTTAATGATATTCTTTAACTCCCACCTATTGCCTAAACAATAACCAGTGTGCTTATTCTACTTTCCTCTTTCCCTCTCCTTTCTTACCATGTCTCAGTTGCCTTATTTCTATTTTATCACAATAAAGTAACATATAATAAATAATATATAACACATTATTCTTCCACCCCTGCCCCCACTGTTGCTTTAGGCTAAAATCTATAGTTAAGTATATTAAATGTTGATCATGTATTTTTTTGTTTATTTCCTCAGACATCTCTCAGTTGTATGAAGCTTATCCTCTACTAGATTGTACACTAACAGCTCATAAGTACAGAATTCCCTGAGCTCTAGTATGTTTAAAACTTGCTTTTATAATCTTTGTATTTGAATACAGCTTGACTGCAAATGAAATCTTTGCTTCAGACTTTTTTCCCTGCATTTTTTGAAAATGCTGCTCTCCTGTTGCCTTGTGCTTTATTATCTCGATTTTGCAAAATTCGATGCCAGTCTAATTCTCTGCACTTATAAATTTGTTTTTGTTTTATACCTAGAAGCCCTAATTTTTTTTTATCTTAAAATCCAATAGTTTCAGTAGGATATGTATCAGAGTTGATCTCTGCAGGTCCACCTAATCCTTGGCATCTTACTTTCTCTCTTATTTATGAAAACTTTAATTATAGTTTAAATATTAGTTCTATGGTTTTGTTTTTCTTCTTCAGGGACTGCAATTATACATAAGTTCGAGCTTCTTTATCTATCTACCTTTTCAACCACTTCTCTCAAACCCTTTGAAATTACTTATCTCATTTTCATTCATTTAGTTGTTTCCCTGCCTTCCTTCAACCACTATTAAGGTTTCATTTGAATCTATTATTCCTTGGTCACTTTGTAATTTAGTCTTTGTTTTGATATGACTTTATCTTTTTTTTTCTGGAGTTCAATCACTTTCTGTTTCATCCATGCTTTAAAAAAAAAATCCACTTCCATTCTTAGTATTTCAAAATTCTGAATCATGATTTTTTTGTCTGTAACATTCCTAAATACTTGTTTAAGGAAATTTATTGCAGGTTGGAAAGTCATATAGCAATTTTTTCCCATTTTTTCATTGTTGGGGGAACAATCTTATCACCCAAATAGTAGTAAATATCATTTTGTTTTCTTCTTTATAATAGTATATATAGGAGAATACTGCTTGCATCACTGTATTTCTATGGAAAGAACAAACAGTGGGGAGTGGTTTAAAATATTCTTAGTTCAAGATCACCTCTCCTTCTAAAGGAGTTAAGTATGGTCCCTTTAATGGAAGGCTTTGCGGGGGGGTACTGGCAGTGGGGAGAAGACCTTTGTGCCCTTTGATAAATAAATATATATATATATATATATTTATATATATTTGCATATTCTTTTGTCTTGAAGGATATATACATATACCCATTTGTATATATCCACATATTCATTTCCATTCAACTAGCATTCTCCAAAGAGTACCTCTGCCTTCCTTTTTACCCTCTTCTCCCTCAAATAGTTACCTTTTCAAGACTATATATAATACTTCCTTGAACACTACATACATTTAAGTTCTTTCTTTACCTGTGGTCTCTTCTGACCTACAAATAGTATTTTTCAGAATTTTTGGACTTAGGGTAGAATTCCTCTTTTTGGTAGTGATTTCAAATCAATCTTAAGATAGCTACAAGGTTTCCTCTTCTCCTTTCCCACATACTTTTTCCTGATGTATGCTTGCTCACCTCAAAGACTTACAGTAGAAGTTCAAGAAACAGCACACTGTGACTTGGTAATAATTTTCTACTTGGAGGTAATGTAAAATTTAGATATGCTTTGCCTTCTAGTTGTGCCAAGATTGTAGGTTTTATTTGTTCTTGTTTTTCTGTATCTATTTTTGAAGAAATTATGTTGGAAGAGTCAGGATTAATGCAGCCACCATTCCTTTAATTACTAAGAATTCCTCCTATAAATTTGAATCTTTGTTTTGCAACAGGCTTAAAAATTTTTTTACTTTAAACATATTAAACATTTAATTTCATTTTATTTTAAATATTATGAAATTTTAAAAATATCAGTATTAATAAAGCTATTTCAGTATCAGGCAAAATAAACATAAATTTTATCTTTATTAAAAAAATTTTTTTAATGTTTATTTATTTGGCTGCATCGGGTCTTAGTTGTGGCACGCCGGCTCTCTAGTTGTAGCATGCACGCTCTAGAGCGTGCAGGCTTAGTTGCCCTGCAGCAGGTGGGATCTTAGTTCCCCGACCAGGGATCAAACCCGCGTGCCCTGCATTAGAAGACGGATTCTTAACCACTGGACCACCAGGGAAGTCCCATAAATTTTATTCTTAAATTGTTGTTTTACTCCAGTACTGTAATAACTATAAAGAAAAAGAATAGGACTAAAGGGCTAGACTACAAAATTCAGTGCCTCTATAAACTGAGACACATTTGGTTTTAACCTAACCAGCTTTCCTGATTTGGGGTAAAATCTGGGACTAATATAATTCTCTGAATTCAAGAAGGTTGAACTGTACCATCTCTAAAAGACCTTCTATGTTTTAAATCCCAAGTACCTGTAAAGATTTTCACATCATATATATTTAGACATACTTTATTTCATTGTTGAATTTAAAAGTCCAGGAGAGACTTTGAGTTTCTGCTCCAGCACTTAACACTCATGGAAGTCACCACTCTGTCCTAACAACAAGTAAAAAGCTGAACAAACTGAAAAATCAACAACTCTTCTTAGATCCCTCAGAGAGTTGAGGTCCCAGGGCAACTTCTACCTCCCAAACTGGAGACAGACAGGCAGATACTACAAATCATAAATTACCAGAGCCATGAGCAGAAACCTCCAGAGGAATCAGTACAGGGGTAGGAAAATCTTAACTGTAATTGATGAGTTGCTGGAGGATCACTGTGGACAAGTATAAAACTTAAGAACTCTAGGGGGACCCAGTCTTGGGAGAGCATACCTACACTTTTGTGAGTTTTACCTCCAGGACCTCTATTTATCAGGTTCTCACAGTAAATTGAAATAATCAACTAAGATGGTATAAACCAGTCCAAATATATATACAAAGGATGACAAAGAATAAGATCCACGTAAAATGGAGAGTCAATATATATTATCAGACTAGATAAAAAACAAAATCCAGCCATATACTATTTACAAAAGATATACCTAAAGCATAAAGACATAGGTTGAATGTAAATGTAGAGAACTAGACCTATCAAGAAAATACTAGCCAAAAGAAAGATGTAGCTATATTAATGTGAGACAGTAGATTTAAGTAGATTTAAGACAGACATGCCTTCCTGAGGACAGAAAAAGTCAATATGTATTAAAAAATTCACCAAGAAGATATAACAATTCTAAATATGTATGAGCCTAATGAAATATTCCCCAAATATATAAAACAATATGTATTAAGCTAATAAAATACAGAGAGAAATTGACAAATCCATCATTGTGGTAAGTGCAATTACTGTGGTAAGAGCCAAAACCAAATACATAAAAAAAACCACAAAGAATACAGATAATGTGAACACAAAATAAGACTGAATAGACATATGTAGAATCCTGCATCCAACAATTAAAAGAATACACATTTATCTCAAGTCCACTTGGAACATTTACCAAAACTTGATCATGATTTAGGAAATTAAGCAAGTCTTAACACATTTTAAAGTGTTCACAATCTATTGGTAAAGGCAATATAAACTACTATAAAACACTGTAATAAGTTCTATAATTAAAGTGTTTATAAAGTGTTTTGGTAAAGACTGAAAGATAGTATCTGAAACAGATTAAGTACATACATAATTAATATCTAAAATATATAAATAACTTTTAAGAAAAAAATCAACAATCTAGCAAAAAATGGGCAAATCACAAAAACAGTAACATTTCACCTTCATTGGACCAAAAAATATATTTAAAAAAATGAAAAAATAAAGTGAGAGAGAAAGGAAGGAGAAAGGCAAAGTGTATAGGAAAAAGAATTTTTCATAAATTACTGTAGTGTATCTGGTACAACCACTTTGGAGAGCAACTTGAAAACCACACAGTAAAGCTATGACAGACATACTCAACCCAGCAACTCCTCTAGATATTTATCACAGAGACATGTCCACAGATGTAGCTTTAGCATCATTTCTAACATAACATACGCAGCAAAATTTCTAAAAAACTGGAAACAACCTAAATGTTCTTTGATAGAAGTACTGATAAATGAATTGAGGCATATTCTTTCCTACGAACTAGTTGTACTAAATGAATTACACAGACAACTCTCCAAAACACTACATTTAGTGAAAAAGCATGTGCAGATAATAATGCTATTATGTAAAATTTTTAAACCATGTTGAAACAATATTCAGTAATATGTGCTTAAGTAATAAAGAAAATACAAATTAAATCCATGATGGGGGTTACTTTGGGGAAGCAAAGAGGAATGAGACTAGGAAAAATTATAGAGGACAGTAAATTTTAAATTTTTTTCTTTTACAAGGAAAGATATCTGCAGCAAATATGTCGGAATTGACATACACTACTTCTGGATAATGAAAGTAACAGTGTTTGAGGTACTGTTTGTTCTCTGTATTCTGCCTTAAAATAATTTAAGTCTATTTCATTTTTTATTTAAAGTATAAGAGGATGTCTGCCTCTAAGTAAAATGGAGTGACTGATGGAAGACCAAAGAACCCACTGAGATCAACTACAAAAAGAGTGAAATACACCAAATACCTGTTCTAAGACATGAGAAAGCTGCTGAAGCAAAAAGGACTGAAGATGCCAAAACTTTAGAGGGATGAAAGACTTCACTTCCACTTAGAAGCTTCTGATGAAACTGTGTGTTTTTCCTTCTTGGTCTAGTTCTTTTTAAAATGTAAACTTTGTACTAAAGCATAACATAAAGGAAAGCTCACAAATCCTGAGTGTGTGGCTCAGTGAATTTTCAAAGAAAAGAATATGGCCTTAAATCTAGTATACACCGGTGCACCACCCAGAAACACTCTTTTGTCCTGTCTCCAAGTCATTATCACCTTGTCCCAAGGAAGATCATTAACCTAACATCTAGCATCATAGATTAATTATGCCTGTTGTTGAGTTTTTTATGAAGAGCATGTGTTCTTTTCTGCTTTCTTGGTATGGTTTTTGCAATAAATTGCACTGGGTCAACTGAAAATCCATCTGAAAAATATCAAATTTTGACCCCTACACCTCAAACCACACACAAAAACAAATTCCAAATGAATAGCAGATCTAAAATCCAAAAGCCTATTTACAAGAGAATAAATATATACACTGTGTTCTAGTCACACAATGGAATATTATACATCAATGAATATGTATAAAATACATCTCCATGCAACAACAATGATGAATTTCACAAACATAATGTTGCACAAAAGAACACGTGATGTTCCAATGACTTTAAGTGTGTTATTTAACTTACTAGCTCAAAAACTCTAGTAATTCAAAACTCTATTTGGTATTACCTCCTTCAGTAACTGCTCCCTGAACTACCCCACCATCAGAGGTTGGTGGTTTCTTCCATAAACACTCCTATTACCTAAGCTTACTTCTATTTGCAATACACTTAAATGTATTTAATGAGTTCCCAGTGCCTAGCAGTATCTCAGATAAAGTAGGTATTCAAATGTGGATGAAATAAATGACATCTCTTCTGCATGGGAACGATTTTTTCTCTTTAATGCAAGAATAATGAAACTTTTAACTCAGAATCCACAAATTCCAAAATCAGTAAAATTAAGATACCCTTTTAGTTTATGACAAATTGTTCCTAATCTAAACTTAAAAATAAACTACCCAACTACCTCTTTTTTATCTTTTCTGCACTTTTTTTTGCCAAAATCATCTGAGGAGAAATTCAGATACCCTTGTCCCATTTGGCAGCTTGGCAAGCTGACTTAGCAGGTAAATTCAACACAGGAATAGGCTATTTCTAGTTGCTGAGATATAGTGGCAGGCCCATTTTTTTAACCAGGTCATTTCCTTAACTTAAAAAGTTCCCATTACACAGTCACTTACATATTCCTAGTTGTCCTTTCCCTCTAAACATGTGGAGTCCTTTCCACTAGTAGTTCTAGTCTATCTATGCTCAATTTAAACATGACTCTGTATGGGATACCGAGAGCTGAAGGGATCTTAGGTGCTCCTCTGCTTGTACGTTATTCCCCAATAAATCCTATTTTACATTTATGCTGCACATGGTCATGAAACAGGTCCCCATGCCCCCTCTACATGTCACACTCCTCAGACTTGTGAAGGGAAATTTACTTGCAATCTTGCTAGAATCATCCCTTTGGAATGATGGTATGATTATTTTATCAGTCTTCACTATTTTATCAACCTTCGTAACGAATCATACTGTGTGAGCCTTAACACTTTAGCTAAGGAATCTTCATGAGCTGAAACAAGGGGACCTCTTCAGTTTGGTCTATCAGCAACCCTAATCACTTCCACTAACTTCTTTACCAGCTGCTCAGTTGAGTTTTGTCTCCAATTATATCTGTATTACTGGATGAACTACTACTACTCAGACTTTACAGTACACATCTTCAGTACTGTTCTATTCCTGGTAAGCTTCCAAAAACCAGCTGTTCTTGAAACTTCTGATATGCAACCTTTCTGGAGATAGTATCCCTCCCTTCTGCATATGCTTTCAGTAGTAGTTCCTTTACAATAGTCTATGATATTATTTTTCCTTCCTTCCTTTAAATGAAGGGATTGGCAAACTTTTTCTTAAAGGGCCAGGGAGTAAAGATTTTAGGTCTATGGGCCATACAGTCTCTGGGGCAACTACTCAACTCTGTGGTTTTAGTGTGAAAGCAGCCAAATACAATATGTAAACAAATGTGCGTGGCAATGTCCTAATAATGCTTTATTTATATATAAAAATAAAAAATAGGCAGCCAGCCCATGGAACATAGTTTGCCACCCCCTGCTTTAAACTCTTACAACTTCTGGACTTCATATACCAGTATCATTATAACTATCCTGAATTTATAAGGGTTTACTGACATTGTAGTGAAAATTAAGTTCAATAATATTTTATCAATTAAAGCTGAGATATATACATAAATGACTTAGAAATATTTATAATAATAAGAGTTGTAAAAAAATTCTCATTATTTGTTGGTGAATCAGAAAATCTAACTGACCAGAACACATTCACTGATAACCACAGTTAACTTAGGTAGTACCTAATTATGACAACAGAGGTGGTAATTTAAAATAATCATCAATATATGGAAAACTAACAAACATAATCAAGTGTACAGCAGACTAAATATATTATGATAAACCTACACAATGGATGGTAGTAGTGGAATTGCAGTGATTTTACTTTTCCTATTCTGCTTATTTATGTTTTCTATAGTTAACAAAACTGATTTCTATAATAAGAAAAAAAGTTTCTTTAAAGCACATGATGAAAAGTCAAAAGCTTTTGATTGCTAAATGTTTTAATGTAGTCTGAAAATAAAAATATTTAGACTTCAAATCAATTTTTTAAGAAAAATCAACCATTCTATCCTACACTCCTTTTTAAAAAAATTTACACCAACTAAATAGATAATTAAAATTTTCATTTACCTGTCGGTTCCTTTCATCCATTATGCGTGTGATTTGTATTTTCTTCCGCCCCATTTTCAGTCACCTTTCCTTCCTTATATTCCAAATATTTAATTCAAAAATTAATTTTCTTCAATACCCTAATGCATGGTACACAGCTTCTATTATTTCAGCTTCTAGTTCAAGGGCTACGGCTACAGCTGAAATTTTCTATAAGATATAAAAGAAAACACAAATTAGAAAATTTAAGTTCTATAAGTTTGCAACTCATGAAAATGTTATTATACAAATTTCAAACCTGCCTTTATAGTGCACACAGACTGCATTATTAACTGAAATTTTTCATTACATAAAATTAGTAAACAAGTTGAAGTCTTGTTAATTTTACCCTTAAAATATCTCCTGAAACTTTTCATGCCTCTAGTTCTGGCTAAAAGAGTGCAATTATATATAACCTTTGAGTTTTTCCTCAATGAATATAATAACAGCAAAACAAGAGCAACACTTACTGAGATCTTTCTATGTGCCAGGCACTTTTCTAAGTACCTAATATGCCTTAACTCATTCAATCGTAACTTCAATCTTCTGAGTTATAATTATCATCTCCATTTCATAAATAAGGATATTAAGGCAGAGAGCTGTTAAGTAATGTGTCCAAGGTCACACAGCTAGGAAGAGGCAGAGCTTGTAATATGAACTCAGGGAGTCTCTAGAATTTCTACTCTAAAACATTATGGAATATCCTTAAAAGCTTTTGATAGCCTCCATGTCAAAGGATGAACTAATAATCTGGGTAGCCCCAATCTGCCTTTACAAATTCTTCTTGCAAACTGTCCTAGCCACTAGCAAAATTACTATTTGTCAATCCACAAAGACATTATATACTTTCATAATAATATGCACCTAAATGAAACACTATTCCTTTGGCCATTTAATTATCTCCTCCTTATCAGCCAAGATTCACTTTGAATGTCACCACCCTGATGAAGCCAAGACCAATTCCCCTTGGTAGAATAAATCATAGCACCTTATTTTGTGGGTACATCTGTATAAATTCCAAGATTATTTCCCTTTGAGACTGTGAATCTTTCAAAAACAATGATTTTTTATTCCATTTATCTCTACAGTAGAATGACTGCAATGATATAACTTGTCATGCTCTGAATGACAGTTGTGTCAAAAACCCAGTGCTTTCAAAATTTACATAATAAAATATTTACAGAGGGATGGGGGATGGGAGACAAATGTTATAACACAATAACAATTTCTCAAGGGAATTTTTTGAAGTATTTTTAATATTGTACATGTAACTCTATAAAACTTCAACTGTACTATGCAAATCCAGTGTTTAAATAAATCTGGCTTTTGCTCAAAAGCAGTGAGTTTCCAATTCTTATCACAACCATCATTATCATCAGCACAGCATTTCTTACATATCTTCCCTTATCATTCTGTTATTTCTTTATTTATACAAATATTAATTGCTCAACTATTAACAACTGATAACCTATTCAGTGATCACCTACTTGCAAAACAGGTACTTCCAAACACTGAACTAGGTACATATGATAAAATGGTCAAGGAAAAAAGGCATAATTTCTGATCTCACAGTCCAGAGTCTAGTAGGGGAAAACAGACATTAGTCAAACCATCATATAAATGAGTTTGTACAAAAGTTCTTTTATCTGACCTAAATTCATGGTCAGGGCAGGCTTCACTGAGAACTGCTTCATACTCAAACCTGAGTATGCACATATACTTACTAGGCAGACAGAATAGCATGTGCAAAAACCCTATGACAAGAATGAGCAGGAAGCATGAGAGGAACTGAAAGATGGCTAGTCACTGGTAGGAATCAATTAAACAAGCAGCTGTGCTGTGGAGTGTTTCTGTTTTCTCAACAGACTGCAATATAAACAATAGAAGTTGGCTTACTCCAAATCATGTTCTATAATAGATCACAGCACATCCAATTCCCATTATGAAAACTTGCACAGTAGCAGGCAACGTAAATATTCACACATTTCACCACAGAGATAATATGTTAACTCCTATAAGGTATATGCACTTGTATAATCTGAAAAATTCTGAACATATCTGAGCATTTTGCTTTAGACAATGGTGGAGTAGGTTGCTTCAAACCTGTCTTTCCCTGAGAACCACTAGAAAAGCAAAGCAAAAAGTAATCTGTTTGGGCTTCCCTGGTGGCGCAGTGGTTAAGAGTCCACCTGCCGATGCAAGGGACGCAGGTTCGTGCCCCGGTCCAGGAAGATCCCACATGCCGCGGAGCAGCTGGGCCCGTGAGCCATGACCGCTGAGCCTGCGCGTCTGGAGCCTGTGCTCCACAACGGGAGAGGCCACAGCAGTGAGAGGCCCACGTACCGCCAAAAAAAAAAAAAAAGTAATCTGTTTAAAACAACTGAAGAACTTTCAAGACAGTGAGAATTTGCAGGGCTGGGACCTAGAAGTAACAGGTGGGGCCAGACTTTAGACTCGTTTTCCCCTAGAATCATTCATAGATTCTTAAAACACTAGTTGAGAGGCTGAGAAGCTAAGCAGAGCTTTCCACACTTCTTTGGGTGGGGACACGAAAATTCAATTCAGAGCCTGGCTAGGAGGAATAGCTCCAGCAAACACACTGGGAAGCTGGAGGGAATCTAAAGGACTATACCCTAGGTAAAAGGTAAACCAGAAATAGACCAGGCCACAAAAGGAAAGAAGTACAGCTTCAAATCTTCTCAATCTGACTATACTGAGGGAATCTGGGCTACCTAGTATCATTAGCCTAGCTGCATGCCAGTAAAATCTTCCCAAAAGGTTTTAGTAAAAGTAAATCTTATCAGCAAGAAGACTCCAAAATTCAAATTATCCTATCATTTTTCATATGAAATGTCTAAAATAAAACAACCCATCAAGATCTGACTGAAAACTAAGACTTTAAAATGGCACCAGAAATAGACCCATAATAGATTCAGATAATGGTGTTAGCAGAAAAGTTTTTTATTTTTTTTAATGATCCATACTTTTGACCAGATTTAATAACTTTAGTTATTTATTGGCTGTGCTGGGTCTTTGTTGCTGCACGTGGGCTTTCTCTAGTTGTGGCAAGCGGGGCCTACTCTTTGTGGTGCGCAAGCTTCTCATTGTGGTGGCTTCTCTTGTTGTAGAGCACAGGCTCTAGGCACGCGGGCTCAGTAGTTGTGGCTCACAGGCTCTAGAGCTCAGGCTCCGTAGTTGTGGTGCACGGAACTTAGCTGCTCCGCAGCACATGGGATCTTTCCAGACCAGGGCTCGAACCTGTGTCCCCTGCATTGGCAGGCAGATTCTTAACCACTGCGAAACCAGGAAATCCCAGAAAACAGTTTTAAAATAATTTACTGCGTTAAAAGGATTTTTTAAAATGAAGAATTTTAGCAAACAACACTAAAAACATGGAAAACAGAGAATTGAAAAATACAATTTTAAAAACAGAAATTAAGAAATTGATGGATGAGTTTAACAATAGGTTAGATACAGCTGACGAAAGAACCAATGACCCAGAAGATAGGAAAGAAGAAAATACACTGAAGCCCAAAAAGACACAAGAATGGGAAATACAGAAAAGAGTGTGAAAATATTATGAAACATGAAGAAAAGATCCAAAATTCATGTAACTGGAGTCCCAGAAAGGAAGGCGAGAACATATGAGAAAGAAAAGATATTTAAAGACCTAATAGTTTAAAACTTTAAAAAACTGATCAATGACATCAAGCCACAGATCCAAGAATATCTACAAACTCCCAAGCAAAACAAATACAAAGAAAACCACACTTAGGCAAATCAAAATAAAGGAGGAGGTTGGAGGGACAGAAAGAAAGAGACAGAAACAGCCACAAACAGACCTTAAAAGTAGCCAGAAAAATTAAAAAATATATTAACTTTAAGAGTAACAGTAAGATATAGCTGGCTTCTTTGAATAAATAATGGAAGCCAAAAGACAACAAAATGATATCCTCAGAGTGCTCGGAACAGGGTAAATGCCAAGATAGAACTCTGTATCTGGCAAAAAAAAAAAAAATAACAACCTTCAGAAATGAAGGCAAAATAGAGACATTTTTAGCCAAACAGAATCAGAAAATTTGTCACCAGGGAACATTGAAGAGACTTCCTCAAGTAGAAGGAAAAGAGGGATTGCAGATACAGCTTGGATATGCACCAAAAAATTGAAATATAATGAACGGGCTAAATATGTAACTCTAAATGAATACTGACTAAATAAAATAATGACAGTATTTTGTGGAATTTAAAATATTACAATGCACAACAATACATAATTGGGAAGGGTAGTAAATGAAGTTAAAGTGTTCTAAAACACTTTCATTGATTAGGAAATGGAAAAAGTTCTCATTTACTTTAGACTTCAAAACATGAAAGATGCATGTGGTAATCTCTGAGATAACCACTAGAAAGACAGTTAGAGTATATATAGTCGTTCCTTGGTATCTGTAGAGGATTGGTTCCAGGACTCTGAGAGGATACCAAAATCTGAGGATGCGCAAGTTCCTTATATAAAATGGCATAGCATTTGCATATAACCCACACAAATCCTCTCATATACTTGTAATCATCCTTAGATTACTTATAATACATAATAAAATATAAATGCTATATAAATAGTTGTTGGCATGTAGTAAATTCAAGCTTTGCTTTTGGGAATTTTCTGTAATTTTTTTTCCTGGATATTTTCAATCTACAGTTGGATGAATCCATGGGTACAAAACCCGCAGACATGAAGAGCCACCTGTACAGCTAACAAGCTAACAGAGGGGGAAAATGGACTAATAAATAATCCAAATAAGATTTTAAAAAAATAAAACCTAATTATAAGATGATTATAGAGGATATATCTGACATGGGGATACAGAAAGAATAAGCATGGAGAAATAAAAAGCATGGAGAAAGATATCTTTTATAAAACACAAACCAAAAGAAAGCTTGTGTGGCTATACTTTACCACAGAAAACGTTGATGCATGAGATAGATAGATATATAGATATGGATAAGAATATAGTGGGATATTTCATTACAATAAAGTTCAATTCACCAGGAAGGCACAGCAATTCTAAATTTGAATGCACCTGGTAACACCTAAGTCAGGTATCTTTTCCTGAAAAGCAGATATTCTGTGCAAAACCCTAACTAGGAACTTGTTTTCCAATATTTTAAATAGGAAAAATTACGTTACATATCAACTGATAACCCCCAATCACTTCTCTTTTAAAATTTAACTAAACATAGAAAATGTCCATTTATCATAGTAAATTATCATGGTTAGGATGTAAAATGCACACTATATGACTTCATATGCAATAATTTTCTCCCTGGCTTTGTTTTCCTTCTCCACAATTTAACATTTTCTCATCATGTTTGGGGCATTCTACAAATTTAAGCAAAATCAAGGACCAAATATGAAAGGCAATTAGAAATTTATTCAAAACAAACACTCATGGCAGATAATAGCTCAAAAGCTTACAATATTGTAATATCTTTCTTATTGCCAGAAACATCAGAGATGCATATTCCCTTTGTTGACACTAAGCAGATGTTTCAAAATGTCTACACGTGCTTCTAATATTCAACAAATTACATTTGGAAGGTAATTTGTGACTTTCCCCCATAGACCAGTTTGCTAAAATATTGTACTGAATTTTACAGATTAAAAAATACTTTTTCTAAATAAACTTAAACTAAGAAACTACAGTATGGTATATAAAGCCAACATGAAAAGAACTATGTGAAGTCCACAATTCTAGCAAGTTGATTTTTTTTTTTTTTTTGCGGTACGTGGGCCTCTCACTGTTGTGGCCTCTCCTGTTGTGGAGCACAGGCTCCGGACGCGCAGGCTCAGCGGCCATGGCTCACGGGCCCAGCCGCTCCGCAGCATGTGGGATCCTCCCGGACCGGGGCACGAACCCGTGTCCCCTGCATCGGCAGGCGGACTCTCAACCACTGCGCCACCAGGGAAGCCCCTAGCAAGTTGATTTTAACACAGCTTTCTCAGTAAAGGAGAAAGGAACAAGCACACCAAAACAAGGAACAAGCAGACTAGAAGAAACAGGAACAGATTTGAACTTTACAATTAACAACCTAACTGACATACAGAACATTATACCTAACAAATGCAGAAAATACATTCTTTGTAAGTACGTAAAAAACATTTACCAAAAACGACCATACACTGGACCAAAACTAAGGGTTAACAAATTTCAAAGAACAGACATGTTTCTCTGAGCTCAAATTGAGCTATGAATTAATAACAACAATATAACTAGAAAATCCTTATATATGTGAAAATTAAGCAATAAACTTCTAAATAGCCCATGGGTCAAAGAAGAAATCACAGTGAAAATTAGAAAAAAAATTTTAATGGAATGCTATTAAAACACTTCCTATTAAAATACATAGGATGCAGCTGAAACTATTCTTAAGAGGAAAAATTTTAGCTTTAAAATACATATACACTTGAAAGGCCAAAAACCAATATTCTAAGCAACCATCTGAAAGAGTAACAAAAAGAACAAACTAAACCCCAAAACAGTACAAATGATGAAATAAAGGTAAGAGCAAAAAGTAATGAAATAGAAAACAAACATACAACAGAGATTAACAAAGCCAAAAGTTAGTTTTTTGAAAAATAAAAATTGATAACTCCTGAAAAGAGTAATGGAGGAAAAAAGGAAGCAATCCAAAACATATCTGGCCCCAAAGGTCTTAGATAAAGGAATCTGGACTGTCCTATACATATATTTATCAAACAAAGATTAATATCAATACAATAACCAACAAAAACCTGACAGTACCGTAAATTATTACTGGCATGAAATTAAAATGGCATGTAGGACTCTAACCACCACCTCCTGTATTTCCAGCTTACAGTCTCTAATAACCTAATTCCAACAATCTTTTGATCCCACTACGTTCCACAATTTATTAAGCCTACCATGTTTTCACTGTCCCTCACCCACTCTATGTTTCTTACATGCCTCCTTATCCAGCTTAATTTTCATATATCCTTAGTCCCTTGGCTCCCACTCTCCCTCCTTCTGCCACATTTCCTGGGAGAAACCTCACCCCTGAGGAGGGTCTGCTCCTATGTAGCTGAATATGGCTGAAAAATAAACAACCATGCTAACTAGGCTAATTAATCTGACAAAATTCATGAAGGTCATGAACCTCAAATCTTAAATATTCCCTTCATACTGCCCAGTAATCTTCCATTTCCCAATTTCCTAGTTGATTATTTAATGCCATATTCTATCTCCTCACATCTGCAATACCCATCCTTAATCCTCACTTTCAGCTGATAACTTTGCTACCTATTCTACTGACAGGAAAAAAAAAGCAATCAGAAGAGAAGCTCCTCAAATTCCTGCCATCACAACTATCAACCCACCAGCATCTGTCTCATATACTCTGCCTTCCTTCCTTTTAAGATCTTGACTCCAACAATTCTTCTTTTCCTTCCTTCAATGTCAATTTTTTCTTCCATACTGAAGAGTTCCCAGTGGCACCAAAAAAAAAAAAAAAAGATGCTATTATTTCACTTACCTAAAACAAAACACAGAAAACAAACAAAAAATCTTGATCCTGAGAGAAATTTAAAATATACTAAATAACAAATTCACATTTGCAGATTCTCAGAGTTTCAATTTTGTAAAGATGTCAATTCTCCCCAAATTAATCTAGAGATTCAATACAATCCTAATCAAAATACCAGCAGGTTTTCTTTTACTATATGCAGAAACTGACAGTATTACTCTAAAATCCATTTGGAAATACAAAGGTATAAGAATATTGAAGGCTACCTTGAAGGGTAAAGCTTAAAGATTCACATACCATCATTTACCAGACTTATTATAAAGCCATAGTAATTAAGATGGGGTGCCCCAAGAGAAAACTCAAAGCTAACAGAAGGAAAGAAATAATAAACAGCAGAACAGAGAGAGAAAATAGAAAAACAGAGTAAAAAAATCAATAAAACCAGAGTTGGTTTTGAAAAAGGTTAAAAAAATTGACAAACCTTTAGCTAGATGGATTAAGAAAGAGAGAAGACTGAAATAACTTACATCAGAATTGAAAGTGGGGACATTACTTACCAGAAATAAACATGATAGTAGCAGAGTACTGTAACAATAGTATGCCAACAAATGTAATAACCTAGATAAAATGGACAAATTCCTAGAAACACAAAACCTACCAATACTGGGAGGGAGGGAGGGAGGAGAAGCTGAATAGATCTACAATTAGTAAGAAGATTGAATAAGTAATCAAAAATCTCCTGAAAAAGAAAAATACTCAACCTGATGGCTTCATTGGTGGGTTCTACCAAAGATTTAAAGAAGAACTAACACCAATCCTTCTCAAACTCTTCCCAAAACCTGAAGAGGAAGAAACGCTTCCTAAGGTCAGCTTTGTCCAGATAACAAACCAAAGACAGTACAAGAAAAGTACAGATCAATATCCCTATGAACAATGATGCAAAAATCCTGAACAAAATACCAGCAAACTA
Organism: Delphinus delphis; assembly: GCF_949987515.2. Classification (NCBI taxonomy): domain Eukaryota; kingdom Metazoa; phylum Chordata; class Mammalia; order Artiodactyla; family Delphinidae; genus Delphinus; species Delphinus delphis. The sequence continues at coordinate 119,167,197 of NC_082684.1, read as the reverse complement.
AATTCAGCGGCATAGCAAAAGGACTGTACACCATGACCAAGTGGGATTTATTGCTGGAGTGCAAGAACAGTTCAACATACTAAAATTAATCAATGTGATATCCCACCTTAAGAGAATGAAGGAGAAAAACCACATAACCATCTCAATTGATGCAGAAAAAGGATTTGACAAAACATACTACCCTTTTATGATAAAAACATCCAACTAGGAAAAGAAACTACCTCAACTTAATAAAAATATATAATAGAAAAACCCCAAAGCTTACACCATACTCACTTCTAAAACAAACAAAACATCCAAACTGGAAAGGAAGAAGTATAATTATCTGTCTGAAGATGACATGATCATATATGTAGAATCCCCTAAAGATTCCACAAAAAAACATTGTTAGAATAAATAAATTCATCAAAATACTAGGATACAAATCAACACACAAAAATCAGCTGCATTTCTATTCACTAATACTCTGAAATGGTAAAATAATTCCATTTACAATAGCATCAAAAAGAATAAAATACTCAGGAGTAAACTTTAGTCAAGGAAGTGAAAGACTTGCACATTGAAAACTAAAAAAGATGGATAAAGAAATTAAAGCAGACACAATAAATAGACATCTCACTTTATAGACTGAAAGACAATTTTGTTAACCTGACAATACAAATTCAATGCAATCCCTATCAAAATTCCAATTATTTTTTTTTTTGCAGAAATAGGAAAAGCCATCCAAAAATTCATATGGATTATATCAAGAAACAACAGCCAAAACAATACTGAAAAGGAAGAAATTGGAAAACTCACACTCCCTAATCTCAAATTTTTTTACAAAGCTACAGTAATCAAAACAGTACAGTACTGGCATAAAGACAGACATAACAGACCAATGGAACAGAACAGAGAGCCCAGAAATAAATCCATGTATACATGGTCAAATGTCAAAAAGTGTCAATGGACACTATCAACAGAGTAAAACAGCAACCCACAGAGGGTGAAAATAATTATAAATTACATATCTGATAAGAGATTAATAGCCAGAATATATAAAGCGCCCTTAAAACTCCACAACAAAAAATAAACAAGCCAATTTTAAAAACAGGCAAAGGACTTGAATAGACACTTCTCTAAAGATATACAAATGGCCAATAAGCACATGAAAAGATGCTCAACATGACTGATCATTTGGCAAATGCATATCAAAACCACGAGATACCACTTCACACCCATTTGGATAGCTATTTTATGAAACAAATAAAAAAGAAAAATAAGAAACAGAAAATTAGTGTTAAGGTACATGTGGAAAAACTGGAACCCCTATGCATTGGTTTTGGGGAATATAAAATGGTACACCTGCTGTGGAAAAAAGTATGGTGGTTACTTAAAAAATTAAATATAGAATTACTCCGTGAACCAGCAATTCTACTTCTAAGTATACACACAAAAGAACTGAAAGCAAGGACTCGAACAACATATTTGTACACCAATGTTCATAGAAGCATTATTCACAATAGTCAAAAGATAGAAACAACCCAAACATCCACTGGCAAATGAACAAAGAAGCAAAATGTGGTATATATATATATATATATATATATATATATATATATATATATATATATATATATACAATGGAATATTTTTCAGCCTTAAAAAAGGAAATCCTATCACAAACCACAACAAGAATGAACTTTGAAAATATCATGCTAAGTGAAATAAGCCAGTTGCAGAAACACAAATATTATGTAATTCCACTTATATGAGATTCCTAGAGTAGTCAAATTCAGAGACAGAAAGTAAAATGCGAATTGCCAGAGATGGGGAGGGATAGGGAGTAGAAGAACGAATGGGGAGTTAGTGTTTAATGGGTACAGAGTTTCAGTATGGAATGATGAAAAAGTTCTGGAGATGGCCTGTGGTAATCACTGCTCAGCAATGTGAATTTATTTTAATGCCACTGGACTGAATACTTAAAAATGGTTAAAATGGTAAGTACTATGCTATGTATATTTTACCACAATTTAAAAGAATACAAATACTCCCCTGAAAAGTATGTACACACCTTTAAAATGATTACAGTATTCAGATTTTATTAATTCAACATAACCACTAACTCTTTAGGTCAAATGAGTACTGATTTTTCTGTACAGTGAGTTTTGCCAGAAATGGCAACATTTAAAACCCACCTTTAGAACTAAAACCTATCTTTAGCAAACACAGATGGGTATTTTTCCCACAGAGAAAGTAATATATATCCTAGAGGGGGAAAAAGGAATCTCTAATTAAATGTATTCAAGTAATGTTATTACAGTAAAAAAAATTAATTTAAACTGAACTTTCAGTTAACTGAAAAAAAAATTTTAGTATGTCATTTTATTAAAAGCAGGAACTAGATTTTCAAAAAGATTTCCTATAATAACTATAAATGGAATATAACCTTTAAAAACTGTGAATCACTATGTTGCACACCTAAAAATTATATAATATTGTAAAACAACTATACCTCAATAACAAATTTTTTAAAGAAATTCTGAAAAATTCCCAGTTTGGGATCTACTGTCTTAATTTAAAAGATATCACAGAATCTGGCACTCAGACTCAGACCACACTAACACTGATTGCAGATGTTCAGTCTTTTAAAATCAGTTATATTTACTGTTTTAAAGAACACTGTTGCTTAAGTAAATAAATATTTTAAGAGCATGGACTTTAAACAGAAGGTGAATCTTTACTTTTTAAACTTGGCCTTTATTAACACCAATCTTTGAGTTTATCAGAACACCCCATTTTGGTGATGCTGGTAAATCAATTATTTATTAATTTTTTTCAAAAGTTACTAAAATAAACTTTGTAATAAAAGTAACTATGTATAATCAACAACTGAACCTTTTTAATAGATAAACAGGTTTCTATCAAGAGAAAATCTTTAATGATTCATTACCTCTTTAAAAGACGGGAGGGGGTGGGGGGGGACACGACTTCCCCGGTGGTCCAGTGGTAAAGAATCCACCTTCCATTGCAGGGGACTCAGGTTCAATCCCCGGTTGGGGAACTAAGATCCCACACACCACAGGGCAACTAAGCCCACGCACCACAACTACTGAGCCCACACACCACAACTACTGAGCCCGTGTGCCGCAACTACAGAGCCCATATGCTCTGGAGCCCACATGCCACAACTAGAGAGAGAAAACCCGCATACCACAACTAGACAGAGAAAACCCGGACACCACAAGTAAAGAGAAGTCCATGTACCACAACTAGAGAGAGGCCCACGTGCCACAACAAAGATCCCACGTGCCGCAACTAAGACCCAACACGGCCAAAAATTAAATAAATAAGTAAATAATAAAATACTTAAAAATAAATAAATAAAAGAGGAGAACTTAAGAATTCAATTTTGGATATAATAAACTTGAGATAGTCAGGGATCATATGCTGGAAATGTCAAAAAGGAAGCTAGATATAACACTCAGACCTTAGAGCAAAAAAATACACTTTGGGGAATCTTGTGAAAAACAATGTGCTCACCTATGGATAAAATGTAAAATGAAGAGGCAGAGTCAAAGCCCCAAGGAACATTTATTATTATTGTTGCAAATGAATAGCCCCAAATTATCCTTAAGACATAAGGCTTTAAACAACTTGGCCAACATTAAAAAATTTTTTCAAACAGAAATCTTTCAGCCTCCCTTGAAAAAACCATTCTACTTTCAAGAATTTATTCTAAGGAAGTAATAAGACAATGACAAAGATATATATACATTTATGGATGTTCATCCCAATGCACCCAAAACAGTGAAAACGAACAGGGAAAAGACTATAAGCATATAGGCATGACCTGTCTATATAATGAAATACCATAGCCATTAAAAACGAACATTTTATAACAATGTTCACAATATAATGTTGTGGGCAGAAAATATATAATTCTAGTATTATTTTTAAAATTTTGTAGGTATGGTGTGCACAGATACAAGATGGCACTGTATATTCACGCTACCGAAATTAATAAACTGTGGCCAGTTTTTAAAAATTAGTTTATTTTTTCCAAAATAAACATCATTGTGATAAGGAAAAAAGTTATTACACACAACAAAAAACTAATGGCCACTTTTAAAATTAGTCAGAAAATTAAAATCCTGAAAGATAGAAAGCATGAACTTTAAACCTTACTGAAACGTTCCTTCTACTTTAGCATTTTGTGCAATTTCCAATTACTTTTTCTTCATAACTTGCTTCTAATTTCAAAGCACTATATGACTGAGAAGGTCTATAACAAGTGAAGTGAGAAAATATGGGTCCTAGCTCCAGACAATGTCACTAAAGTAGCGGCACAACCTTTGGTACACGACAGTTTCTAAGGAAAAGTGACTTTTTATAACGGGAAAATTGAAATTATTCATGCTGTAAGTACTACACAAGGCTAGAATAAAATACTGTATATATACAAATATTTGAGGAAAAGTGATTATTACTACTAACAAATGTATTTTTAAGCATGATATAATGTATTACATTAATATTTATGATTAGAAAATGAGTACTTTATTTACTGTGTCCACTATTTCACATATTTATTCCCTTAAAATGTATTTATACCTTTTTTGCATATACAATAGAAATCAAGAGAAGAAAATTAAATGAAAAACATTATCTTGTAGCTAATTTTCAATAACTGAATATCAAATTGGTATCTAAGATTATACCTTATAAAAAAGCAAATTAAGGGACTTCTCTGGTGCTCTGCTGGACCAGATTAACCAGATTAACACTCCGTGCTCCTGAGATTGGTTCAAGATGGCGGAGTAGAAGGACGTACTTTCACTCCCTCTTGCGAGAGCACCGGAATCACAACTAACTGCTGAACAATCATCAACAGGAAGACACTGGAACTCACCAAAAAAGACCCCGCATTCAAAGACAAAGGAGAAGCCATAGTGAGACGGTAGGAGGGGAGCAATCACAATACAATCAAATCCCGTAACTGCTGGGTGGGTGACTCACAAACTGGAGAACACTTATACCACAGGAGTCCACCCACTGGAGTGAGGGTTCTAAGCCCCACGTCAGGCTTCCCAATCTGGGGGCCTGGCAATAGGAGGAGGAATTCCTAGAGAATCAGATTTTGAAGGCTAGCAGGATTTGATTGCAGGACTTCGAAAGGACTGGGGGAAACAGAGACTCCACTATCGGAGGGCACACACAAAGTAGCGTGTGCACTGGGACCCAGAGAAAGAAGCAGTGACCCCACAGGAGACGGAACCAGACCTACCTGCTAGTGTTGGAGGGTCTCCTGCAGAGGCAGGGTGTGGCTGTTTCTCACCGTGAGGACAAGGGCACTGGCAGCAGAAGTTCTGGGAAATACTCCTTGGCGTGAGCCCTCCCAGAGTTCGCCATTAGCCCCACCAAAGAGCCCAGGTAGGCTCCAGTGTTGGGTCGCCTCAGGCCAAACAACCAACAGGAAGGGAACCCAGCCACACCCATCAGCAGACAAGTGGATTAAAGTTTTACTGAGCTCTGCCCACAAGAACAACAGCCAGCTCTACCCACCACAAGTCCATCAGGAAACTTGCACAAGCCTCTCAGCCTCATCCACCAGAGAGGGCAGACAGCAAAAACAAGAAGAACTACAATCCTGCAGCCTGTGGAACAAAAACCACACTCACAGAAAGATAGACAAGATGAAAAGGCAGAGAGCTAGGTACCAGATGAAGGAACAAGAAAAAGCCACAGAAAAACAACTAAATTAAGTGGAGACTGGCAACCTTCCAGAAAAAGAATGTAGAATAATGACAGTGAAGATGATCCAGGGCCTCGGAAAAAGAACGGAGGCAAAGATCGAAACAACGCAAGAAATGTTTAACAAAGACGTAGAAGAATTAAAGAACAAACAGAGATGAACAATACAGTAACAGAAATGAAAACTATACTAGAAGGACTCAACAGCTGAATAACTGAGGCAAAAGAATGGATAAGTGACCTGGAAGGCACAATGGTGGAGTTCACTGCTGTGGAACAGAATAAAGAAAAACGAATGAAAAGAAATGAAGACAGCCTAAGAGAACTCTGGGACAACATTAAATACAACAACATTCTCATTATAGGAGTCCCAGAAGGACAAGAGAGAGAGAAAGGACCAGAGATAATATTTGAAGAGATAATAGTGGAAAACTTCCCTAAAATGGGAAAGGAAATAGCCACCCAAGTCCAGGAAGCGCAGAGAATCCCATACAGGATAAACCAAAGAAGAAACAAGCTGAGACACACAGTAATCAAATTGGCAGATATTAAGTACAAAGAAAACTTACTGAAAGCAGCAAGAGAAAAAAGACAAATAACATACAAGGGAACTCCCACAAGGTTAACAGCTGATTTCTCAGCAGAAACTCTACAAGCCAGAAGGGAGTGGCATGACATATTTAAAGTGATGAAAGGGAAGAAACTACAACCAAGATTACCCAGCAAGGATCTCATTTACATTCGATGGAGAAATTAAAAGCTTTACAGACAAGCAAAAGTTAAGAGAATTCAGCACCACCAAACCACCTCTACAACACATGCTAAATTAGGAACTTCTCTAAGTGGGAAACACAAAAGAAGAAAGGAACCTACAAAAACAAACCCAAAACAATTAAGAAAAAGGTCATAGAACATACATATCAATAATTACCTTAAACGTGAATGGATTAAATGCTCCAACCAAAAGACACAGGCTTGCTGAATGGATACAAAAACAAGACTCATATATATGCTGTCTACAACAGACCCACTTCAGACCTAGGGACACATACAGACTGAAAGCCAGGAGATGGAAAAAGATATTCTATGCAAATGGAAATCAAAAGAAAGCTGGAGTAGCAATACTAATATCAGATAAAATAGACTTTAAAATAAAGAAAATTACAAGAGACGAGGAAGAACACTACATAATGATCAAGGGATCAATCCAAGAATAAGATACAACAATTATAAACATATATGCACCCAACACAAGAGCACCTCAATACATAGGACAACTGCTAACAGCTATAAAAGAGGCAATCGACAGTAACACAATAATAGTGTGGGACTTTAACACCTCACTTACACAAATGAACAGATCATCAAAAATAAAAATAAATAAGGAAAAAGAAGCTTTAAATGACAAAATAGACCAGACAAATTTAATTGATATTTATAGGACATTCCATCCCAAAACAGCAGATTAAACTTTCCTCGCAAATGCACACGGAACATTCTCCAGGATAGATCACATCTTGGGTCACAAATGAAGCCTCTGTAAACTTAAGGTAACTGAAATCATATCAAGCATCTTTTCTCACCACAATGCTATGAGATTAGAAATCAATTACAGGAAAAAAAAACATAAAAAACACAAACACATGGAGGCTAAACAATACGTTACTAAATAACCAAGAGATCACTGAAGAAATCAAAGAGGAAATAAAAAAATACACAGAGACAAATGACAATGAAAATATGATGATCCAAAACGTATGGGATGCAGCAAAAGCAGTTCTAAGAGGGAAGTTTATAGCAATAGAAGCGTATCTCAAAAAATAAGAAAAATCTCAAATAAACAATCTAACCTTACACCTAAAGGGACTAGAGAAAGAAGAACCAATAAAACCCAAAGTTAGGAGAAGGAAAGAAATCATAAAGATCAGAGCACAAACAAATGAAATAGAAACAAAGAAAGCAACAGCAAAGATGAATAAAACTAAAAGCTGGTTCTTTGAGAAGATAAACAAAACTGATAAACATTAGCCAGACTCATCAAGAAAAAGAGGGAGAGGACCCAAATCAATAACATTAGAAATGAAAAAGAAGAAGTTACAACACACACCGCAGAAATACAAAGCATCCTAAGACACTACGACAAGCAACTCTACGCCAATACAATGGAAAACCTGGAAGAAATGGACAAATTCTTAGAAAGGTATGTATAACCTTCCAAGACTGAACCAGGAAGCAACAGAAAATATGAACACACCAATCACAAGTAATGAAATTGAACCTGTGATTTAAAATCTTCCAACAAACAAAAGTCCAGGACCAGATGGCTTCACAGGTGAATTCTATCAAACATTTAGAGAAAAGCTGAAACCCATCCTTCTCAGTATTCCAAAAATTGCAGAGGAAGGAACACTCCCAAACTCATTCTATGAGGTCACCATCACCCTGATACCAAAACCAGACAAAGATACTACAAAAAAGGAAAATTACAAACCAATATCACTGATAAACATAGACGCAAAAATCCTCAACAAAATACTAGCAAACAGAATCCAACAACATATTAAAAGGATCATACACCCTGATCAAGTGGGATTTATCCCAGGGATGCAAAGATTCTTCAATATACGCAAATGAATCAATGTGATACACAATATGAACAAATTGAACAATAAAAACCATATGATCATCTCAATAGATGCAAAACAAGCTACGGACAAAATTCAACACCCATTTATGATAAAAACTCTCCAGAAATGGGCACAGAGGGAACCTACTTCAACATAATAAAGGCCATATACGACAAACCCACAGCAAACATCATTCTAAATGGTGAAAAACTGAAAGCATTTCCTCTAAGATCAGGAACAAGACAAGGATGTCCACTCTCACCACTTTTATTCAACATACTTTTGGAAGTCCTAGGCATAGCAAACAGAGAAGAAAAAGAAATAAAAGGAATACAAATTGTAAAAGAAGAAGTAAAACTGTCACTGTTTCCAGATAACCTGATACTATACAGAGAGAATCCTAAAGATGTCACCAAAAAGCTACTAGAGCTAATCAATGAATTTGGTAAAGTTGCAAGATACCAAATTAATGCATAGAAATCTCTGGCATTCCTATGCACTGATGATGAAAACCTGAAAGAGAAATTAAGGAAAAACTCCCACTTACCACTGCAACAAAAAGAATAAAATACCTAGGAATTAACCTACCTAGGGAGACAAAAGACCTGTATGCAGAAAACTATAAGACATTGATGAAAGAAATTAAAGATGATACTAACAGATGGAGAGATATACAATGTTCTTAGACTGGAACAATCAGTATTGTGAAAATGACTATACTACCCAAAGCAATCTATAGATTCAATGTAACCCCTATCAAATTACCAATAGCATTGTTTACAGAACTAGAAGAAAACCTCTTAAAATTTGTATGGAGACACAAAAGATCCCAAATAGCCGAAGCAGTCTTGATGGAAAAAAATGGAGCTGGAGGAATCAGACTCCCTGACTTCAGACTATACAAAAAAGCTACAGTAATCAAGAAAATATGGTACTGGCACAAAAACAGAAATACGGATCTATGGAACAGAAAGCCCAGAAATAAACCCATGCACGTATGGTCAACTGATCTATGACAAACGAGGCAAAGATATACAATGGAGAAATGACAGTCTCTTCAATAAGGGAAAACTGGACAGCTACATGTAAAAATGAAATTAGAACACTCCCTAACACCATACACTAAAATAAACTAAAAATGGATTAGAGACCTATGTAAAACCAGACACTATAAAACTCTTAGAGGACATAAATCACAGCATGATCTTTTTTGATCCACCTCCTAGAGTAATGGTAATAAAAATAAACAAATGGGACCTAATGAAACTTCAAAGCTTTTGCACAGCAAAGGAAACCATAAACAAGACGAAAAGACAACCATCAGAATGGGAGAAAATATTTGCAGATGAATCATCGGACAAAGGATTAATCTCCAAAATATATAAACAGCTCATGCAGCTCAATATTAAAAAAACAAACAACCCAATCCAAAAATGGGGGAAAGACCTAAATAGATATTTCTCCAAAGAAGACATACAGATGGCCAAGAGGCACATGAAAAGCTGCACAGCATCACTAACTATTAGAGAAATGCCAAATCAAAACTACAATGAGGTATCACCTCACACCGGTTAGAATGGGCATCATCAGAAAATCTACAAACAACAAATGCTGGAGAGGGTGTGGAGAAAAGGGAACCCTCTTGCACTGCTGGTGGGAATGTAAATTGATGCAGCCACTATGGAGAACAGTATGGAGGTTACTTAAAGAACTAAAAATAGAATTACGATATGACCCAGCAATCCCACTACTGGGCATATACCCAGAGAAAATGATAATTCAAAAGGACACATGCATCAGCTCAGTGCTTTGTGACCACCTAGAGGGGTGGGATAGGGACAGTTGGAGGGAGGGAGATGCAAGAGGGAAGAGATATGGGGATATATGTATATGTATGACTGATTCATTTTGTTATAAAGCGGAAACTAACAAACCATTGCAAAGCAAATATACTCCAATAAAGATGTTAAAAAAAAAAAAAGACACATGCACCCCAATGTTCATTGCAACACTATTTACAATAGCCAGGTCATGGAAGCAACCTAAATGCCCATCGACACACAAATGGATAAAGAAGATGTGGGAACGCTGGCAGAAGACCTCAGACCTCCCAAAAGGCAAAAAACTCCCCACGTACCCGGGTAGGGCAAAAGAAAAAACTGAGACGAAAATATAGGGATGGGACCTGCACCTATGGGAGGGAGCTGAGAAGGAGGAAAGATTTCCACACAATAGGAAGCCCTTTGGCAGGCAGAGACTGCAGGTGGCAGAGCGGGGGAAGCTTCAGAGCCACGGAGGAGAGCGCAGCAACAGGGGTGCGGAGGGCAAAGCGGAGAGATTCCCGCACAGAGGATCGGTGCCGACGGGCACTCACCAGACCGAGAGGCTTGTCTGCTCACCCGCCGGGGTGGGTGAGGGCTGAGGGCTGAGGCTCAGGCTTCAGTCGGAGCGCAGGGAGAGGACTGGCAGCGTGAACACACAGCCTTAAGTGGTTAGTGCACCACGGCTAGCCAGGAGGGAGTCCGGGAAAAAGTATGGACCTGCCGAAGAGGCAAGAGACTTTTTCTTCTCTGTTTCCTGGTGCGTAAGGAGAGGGGATTAAAAGCAATGCTTAAAGGAGCTCCAGTGACTGGCGCGTCCAGAGACGAGCACGAGCCATGGCTAACAGCGCGGACCCCAGAGACGGGCATAAGACGCTAAGGCAGCGGTTGCCGCCAACAACAAGCCTGTGTGCGAGCACAGGTCACTATCCACACCTCCCCTCCCGAGAGCCTGTGCAGCCCGCCGCTGCCAGAGTCCCGTGACCCATGGACAACTTCCCCAGCAGAACGCACGGTGCGCCTCAGGCTGGTGAAGCGTCACGCCGGCCTCTGACGCTGCAGGCTCGCCCCGCTTCCGCACCCCTCCCTCACTCCGGCCTGAGTGACCCAGAGTCCCAGAAGCAGCTGCTCATTTAACCCCGTCCTGTCTGAGCGAAGAACAGACGCCCAAAGGCGACCTACATGGAGGGGCGGGGCCAAATCCAAAGCTGAACCCAGGGAGCTGTGGGAACAAAGAAGAGAAAGGGAAATTTCTCCCAGCAGCCTCAGAGGCAGCGGATTAAATCTCCACAATCAACTCGATGGACCCTCCATCTGCGTAATACCTGAATAGACAACAAATTATCCCAAATTGAGGAGGTGGACTTCAAGAGTAAGATCTATGATTTTTTCCCCTTTTCCTCTTTTTGTGAGTGTGTATGTGTATGCTTCTGTGTGAGGTTTTGTCTGCATAGCTTTGCTTTCACCATTTGTCCTAGGGTTCTGTCCATCCTTTTTTAATTTTTTTTTTTTTTTTTTTGCGGTATGCGGGCCTCTCACTGTTATGGCATCTCCCGTTGCGGAGCACAGGCTCCGGACGCGCAGGCTCAACGGCAATGGCTCACGGGCCCAGCCGCTCCGCGGCACATGGGATCCTCCCAGACCGGGGCACGAACCCGTGTCCCCTGCATCGGCAGGCGGACTCTCAACCACTGCGCCATCAGGGAAGCCCAGTCCATCCTTTTTTATTTTAATTTTTTTTCTTATTAATTATTTTTCATTTTAATAACTATATTTTTTACATTATTTTATTCCCTTCCTTCTTTCCTTTTTTTCTTTCTACTTTTTCCTCCCTTTTGTTCTCAGCCATGTGGATGAAAGGCTCTTGGTGCTCCAGCCAGTAGTCAGTGCTGTGCCTCTGAGGTGAGAGAGCCAAATTCAGGACACTAGTCCACAAGAGACCTCCCAGCTCCATGTAATATCAAACGGTGAAAATCTACCAGGGATCTCCATCTCAACGCCAAGACCCAGCTTCACTCAATGACCAGCAAGATACAGGGCTGGACACCCTGTGCCAAATGACTAGCAAAACAGGTACACATCCCCATCCGTTAGCAGAGAGGCTGCCTATAATCATAATAAGGCCACAGACACCCCGAAACACACCACCAGATGTGAACCTGCCCACCAGAAAGACAAGATATAGCCTCATCCACCAGAACACAGGCACTAGTCCACCAGGAAGCCTACACAACCCACTGAAACAACCTTAGCCACTGGGGACAGACACCAGAAACAAGGGGAACTACGAACCTGCAGCATGAAAAAAGAGACTCCAAACACAGTAAGATACACAAAATGAGAAGACAGAAAAGCACACAGCAGATGAAGGAGCAAGGTAAAAACCCACAGGACCTAACAAATGAAGAGGAAATAGGCAGTCTACCTGAAAAAGAATTCAGAATAATGATAGGAAAGATGACCCAAAATCTTGGAAATAGAATTCAGAAAATGCAAGAAACATTTAACAAGGACCTAGAAGAACTAAAGATGAAACAAGCAACGATGAACAACACAATAAATAAAATTAAAAATACTCTAGATGGGATCAATAGCAGAATAACTGAGGCAGACGAACGGGTAGGTGACATGGAAGATAAAATAATGGAAATAACTACTGCAGAGCAGAATAAAGAAAAAAGAACGAAAAGAACTGAGGACAGTCTCAGAGACCTCTAGGACAACAATAAATGCACCAACATTTGAATTATAGGGGTCCCAGAAGAAGAAGAGAAAAAGAAAGGGACTGAGAAAATATTTGAAGAGATTATAGTTGAAAACTTCCCTAATATGGGAAAGGAAATAAGACTTAAGTCCAGGAAGCAGAGAGAGTCCCATACAGGATAAATCCAAGGAGAAACACGCCAAGACACATACTAATCAAACTGTCAAAAATTAAATACACGGAAAACACATTGAAAGCAGCAAGGGAAAAAACAACAAATAACAAACAAGGGAATCCCCATAGGTTAACAGCTGATCTTTCAGCAGAAACTCTGCAAGCCAGAAGGGAGTGGCAGGACATATTTAAAGTGATGAAGGAGAAAAACCTGCAACCAAGATTACTCTACCCAGCAAGGATCTCATTCAGATTTGATGGAGAAATTAAAACTTTTACAGACAAGAAAAGGCTGAGAGAGTTCAGCACCATCAAACCAGCTTTACAACAAATGCTAAAGGAACTTCTCTAGGCAAGAAACACAAGAGAAGGAAAAGACCTACACTAACAAACCCAAAACAATTAAGAAAATGGGAATAGGAACACACATATCGATAATTACCTTAAATTACCTTAAATGTAAATGGATTAAATGCTCCCACCAAAACACACAGATTGGCTGAATGGATACAAAAAAAGACCGATATATATGCTGTCTACAAGAGACCCACTTCAGACCTAGAGACACATACAGACTGAAAGTAAGGGGATGGAAAAAGATATTACATGCAAATGGAAACCAAACGAAAGCTGGAGTAGCAATTCTCATATCAGACAAAACAGACTTTAAAATAAAGACTATTAGAAGAGACAAGGAAGGACACTACATAATGATCAAGGGATCAATCAAAGAAGAAGATATAACAATTGCAAATACTTATGCACCCAACATAGGAGCACCTCAATGCATAAGGCAAATACTAACAGCCATAAATGGGGAAATTGACAGTAACACATTCATAGTAGGGGACTTTAACACCCCACTTTCACCAATGGACAGATCATCCAAAATGAAAATAAAGAAGGAAACACAAGCTTTAAATGATACATTAAACAACATGGACTTAATTGATATCTATAGGATATTCCATCCAAAAACAACAGAATACACATTTTTCTCAAGTGCTCATGGAACATTCTCCAGGATAGATCATATCTTGGGTCACAAACGAAGCCTCCATAAATTTAAGAAAACTGAAATTGTATCAAGTACCTTTTCCGACCACAACACTATGAGACTAGATATCAATTACAGGAAAAGATCTGTAAAAAATACAAACACATGGAGGCTAAACAATACACTACTTAATAACGAAGTGATCACTGAAGAAATCAAAGAGGAAATCAAAAAATACCTAGAAACAAATGACAATGGAGACACAACGACCCAAAATCTATGGGATGCAGCAAAAGCAGTTCTAAGAGGGAAGTTTATAGCAATACAATCCTACCTTAAGAAACAGGAAACATCTTGAATAAACAACCTAACCTTGCACCTTAAGCAATTAGAGAAAGAAGAACAAAAGAACCCCAAAGTTAGCAGAAGGAAAGAAATCATAAAAATCAAATCAGAAATAAAGAAATGAAGGAAACGATAGCAAAGATCAATAAAACTAAAAGCTGGTTCTTTGAAAAGATAAACAAAATTGATAAACCATTAGCCAGACTCATCAAGAAAAATAAGGGAGAAGACTCAATAGTATTACAAATGAAAAAGGGGAAGTAACAACTGACACTGCAGAAATACAAAAGATCATGAGAGATTACTACAAGCAACTACATGCCAATAATTGGACAACCTGGAAGAAATGGACAAATTCTTACAAAAGCACAACCTGCCAAGACTGAATCAGGAAGAAATAGAAAATATGAACAGACACATCACAAGCACTGAAATTGAAACTGTGATTAAAAATCTTCCAACACACAAAAGCCCAGGACCAGATGGCTTCACAGGTGAATTCTATCAAACATTTAGAGAAGAGCTAACACCTGTCCTTCTCAAACTCTTCCAAAATATAGCAGAGGGAGGAACACTCCCAAACTCATTCTACAAGGCCACCATCACCTTGATACCAAAACCAGACAAGGATGTCACAAAGAAAGAAAACCCCAGGCCAGTATCACTGATGAACATGGATGCAAAAATCCTCAACAAAATACTAGCAAACAGAATCCAACAGCACATTAAAAGGATCATACACCATGATCAAGTGCGGTTTATTCCAGGAATGCAAGGATTCTTCAATATACGCAAATCAATCAACGTGATACACCATATTAACAAATTGAAGAAGAAAAACCATATGATCATCTCAATAGATGCAGAGAAAGCTTTCGACAAAATTCAACACCCATTTATGATAAAAAAAAAAAACCGTGCAGAAAGTAGGCACAGAAGGAACTTTCCTCAACATAATAAAGGCCATATATGTAACAAACCCACAGCTAACATCGTCCTCAATGGTGAAAAACTGGAAGCATTTCCACTAAGATCAGGAACAATACAAGGTTGCCCACGCTCACCACTATTATTCAACATACTTTTGGAATTTTTAGCCACAGCAATCAGAGAAGAAAAAGAAATTAAAGGAATCCATATTGGAAAAGAAGTAAAGCTGTCACTGTTTGCAGATGACATGATACTATACACAGAGAATTCCAAAGATACTACCAGAAAACTACCAGAGCTAATCAATGAATTTGGTAAAGTAGCAGGATACAAAATTAATGCACAGAAATCTCTGGCATTCCTATACACTAATGATGAAAAATCTTAAAGTGAAATTAAGAAAACACTCCCATTTACCACTGCAACAAAGAGAATAAAATAATTAGGAATAAACCTACCTAAGGAGACAAAAGACCTGTATGCAGAAAATTATAAGACACTGATGAAAGAAATTAAAGATGATACAAATAGGTGGAGAGATATACCATGTTCTTGGATTGGAAGAATCAACATGAAAATGACTCTACTACCCAAAGCAATCTACAGATTCAATGCAATCCGTATGAAACTACCACTGGCATTTTTCACAGAACTAAAACAAAAAATTTCACAATTTGTATGGAAACACAAAAGACCCCAAATAGCCAAAGTAATCTTGAGAACGAAAAACGGAGCTGGAGGAATCAGGTTCCCTGACTTCAGACTATACTACAAAGCTACAGTATCAAGACAGTATGGTACTGGCACAAAAACAGAAACATAGATCAATGGAACAGGATAGAAGGCCCAGAGATAAACCCACGCACATATGGTCACCTTATCTTTGATAAAAGAGGCAGGAATATACAGTGGAGACAGGACAGCCTCTTCAAAGAGTGGTGCTGAGAAAACTGTACAGCTACATGTAAAAGTATGAGATTAGATCACTCCCTAATGCCATACAGAACAATAAACTCAAAATGGATTAAAGACCTAAATGTAAGGCCAGAAACTATCATACTCTTAGAGGAAAACATAGGCAGAACACTCTATGACATAAATCACAGCAAGATCATTTTTGACCCACCTCCCAGAGAAATGCAAATAAAACAAAAATTAACAAATGGGACCTAATGAAACTTCAAACAAACAGCAAAAGAAACCATAAACAAGACCAAAAGACAACCCTCAGAATGGGAGAAAATATTTGCAAATGAAGCAACTGACAAAGGATTAATCTCCAAAATTTACAAGCAGCTCATGCAGATCAATAATAAAACAACAAACAACCCAATCCAAAAATGGGCAGAAGAGCTAAATAGACATTTCTCCAAAGAAGATATACAGACTGCCAACAAACACATGAAAGAATGCTCAACATCATTTATCATTAGAGAAATGCAAATCAAAACTACAATGAGATATCATCTCACACCAGTCAGAATGGCCATCATCAAAAAATCTAGAAACAATAAATGCTGGAGAGGGTGTGGAGAAAAGGGAACACTCTTGCACTGCTGGTGGAAATGTGAATTGGCTTAGCCACTATGGAGAACAGTATGGAGATTCCTTAAAAAACTAAAAATAGAACTACCATATGACCCAGCAATCCCACTACTGGGCATATACCCTGAGAAAACCATAATTCAAAAAGAGTCATGTACCAAAATGTTCATTGCAGCTCTATTTACAATAGCCAGGACATGGAAGCAACCTAAGTGTCGATCATCGAATGAATGGATAAAGATGTGACACATATATACAATGGAATATTACCCAGCCATAAAAAGAAACGAAATTGCGTTATTTGTAGTGAGGTAGATGGACCCAGAGTCTGTCATACAGAGTGAAGTAAGGCAGAAAGAGAAAACAAATACCGTATGCTAACACATATATATGGAATCTAAGAAAAAAAAATGTCATGAAGAACCTAGGGGTAAGATGGAAATAAAGACACAGACCTACTAGAGAACGGACTTGAGGATATGGGGAGTGGGAAGGGTAAGCTGTGACAAAGTGAGAGAGTGGCATGGACTCTCTTTGGTAGTGGCATACACTACCAAACATAAAGTAGAGAGCTAGTGGGAAGCAGCCACAGAGCACTCAGCTCGGTGCTGTGTGACAACCTATAGGGGTGGGATAGAGAGGGTGGCAGGGAGGGATACGCAAGCGGGAAGAGATATGGGAACATATGTATAACTGATTCACTTTGTTATAAAGCAGAAAGTAACACACCATTGTAAAGCAATTATACTCCAATAAAGATGTTAAAAAAAAACAAAAAAGAGCTATAGGGGTTCATGGGTCGGTTGTGCATACACATACATCCACTCTTTTTGTATATTCTTTTCCCATATAGGCCATTACATATATAAAATATATATCTACTTTATATATAAAATAAATAATTAATAAGAACCTGTTGTATAGCACAGGGAACACTACCCAATACTCTGTGATGACCTATATGAGAAAAGAATCTAAAAAAAAAAAACGGAGTGGATGTGTGTATATGTGTAACTGATTCACTTTGCTGTACATCTGAAACTAACACAATATTGTATATCAAATATATGCCAATAAAATTTTTTTAAATGATCAAAAAAAAAAAAATATATATATATATATAGATCCCCTCTCCCCCCTACGCCCGCCTGACCCACTATAATGTGATCTTCAGGAGGGCAGAGGCCATGTCTGATTTTAGTCATCACTGTATTCCCAGAACAGAGTCTGACACACCCTAGGGACCTGGCACCTATTTATTAAATATTAATTAAATAAGCTACTTGATCAATCAGGTGTTGAGCTGAAAAACAAAAAAAGAAGAAATCAGCTGACACTGCAGAAATACAAAGGATCATGAGAGATTACTACAAGCAACTATATGCCAATAAAAAAGAATTCAGCTGACATTTTAATGTTTCCTTAAAGGCTAAGTGGGCTAGTATGACAGTTTAAAATCTCTGGAAACCCCAAACAAAGGGGTGTTAGTATTCTTTTCTATCTGCCCACAAGAAAGATTGGGGGACAGTACAAAACATGTGAGAGAGGCCCCCCTGGTGACACCCAAATACAAATTCCTGTCTACTTACCAGATATCATAGTTGTCTACTAGATACATGACTCTGGACTAAAGTCAAGTAAATTTCTCTTACCCTTCGTTTTCAAATTTGTAAAATGGGAATAATATATTTCACATAGGGTTTTGTGAGGATTCATCGAGATAAAGTACCTGTTTAGCACTTGGCAAATATCAGGTGCTTAAAAATTTTAGTCATTATTCAATATTCCAACTCCAAGTACCCATTTGTTGATCATAAAATTAATGAGGGCAGCTTAGGCTTGGCTGCCACCTAGGGAACATCTAAACAGCGAAGCCCCAAAACAGAAGTACATAAACAAACAAAAGATCAATTTTAAATTCTGCTAACTTACTATTTAGAGAAATACGTCAGATATTGTAAACCTATAAAAAAACTTACAATGAGAGGAAAAGGTAGTTATCTGGAAGAAAATGGTGATTCTCTTTTATGAAAGGAAGAATTATCTTTTAATTTACCTGGATTGAAAGTTCATGATTTACATACACTGTATTTTCATCATGAGCATTTACTCTCTTTAACACATTTTAATTTTATACCACAGACATCACAATGAGTGAACTGGATTTACTGACAGGATTCTTTATTGTCTGAGGGGCTTCTGACTACAGAGAAACACTTGTTACTCTCTATGTTTTTTTTAATGTTCATTTTCCTTAATTATATATGTAATTGAAAAATAAACATCATTAGGTATTTAGAAGAAAATTCATATTCTTTTAGTTTCAATGATGAAAATAAAAGATGAAAGCAAAAATAAACTAGGATATTTAGAAGCAATCCAGAGCATTTTTTTCTCCTCATGGGCATAAACACAGTCTAGGTCAACCACACACTGCCTAGGGACTATACTAGTAGGGAAGGACAACTAAATCAAGAAATTCAGAACGAAACAGTAGAACATGAAAACTGCACAGAAAAGACAGAAGAGGGATCTAGGTTAACCAATCCTGGAACCACCCTAACTCTGAACTTCTTGTTATATGAGATGATAAAATCCTTACTGTTTTGATTAGCCTCTCTGTTACTTGGAACAGAAAGCATCCTACCTGATGCATAAATGCTGACAGTTTAAGAGCTGATTATAATCTCTCCCAAAAAGACAAGTAAATTATAGATCACTTAAAAATATTTCAGGGCTTCCCTGGTGGCGCAGTGGTTGAGAGTCCACCTGCCGATGCAGGGGACACGGGTTCGTGCCCTGGTCCAGGAAGATCCCACATGCCGCAGAGCGGCTAGGCCCATAAGCCATGGCCGCTGAGCCAACATGTCCGGAGCCTGTGCTCCGCAACGAGAGAGGCCACGACAGTGAGAGGCCCACATAACGCAAAAAAAAAAAAAAAAAAAAAAAAAAAAAAAAAAAAAATTTCAGTTAGGTTATTTTCACATCAAATCATAAATATTCTTTCGATCCATCGCTTCATTTTGTAATTTTTATTCTAGACATAAAAAAGATGTGCAAATGCTCATAAGGCCAAAACCTTCTAAGTCAAAATACCAGATAATACAGAAAGCTAAAAATAGAAAACAAAAATACCTTGTAAGTAAATATAGACCATACAATAAAACACATATATAGCTTAAAAAAATGAAAGATTTTCCTATGCAGTCTAAAGAAAGCTCACTGTTTCTAGTATCTACAAGCACCCAGTATAGCAGTCTTTACAAGAAATGATGTGAGTTGAGCACACAATTAAAGACTGCTAAACAACAATAGTATTGGGTGACAGAAGGTAGCATTCAAAGATGAGCAATCAGGGACTTCCCTGGTGGCGCAGTGGTTAAGAATCCGCCTGACAATGCAGGGGACACAGGTTCGAGCCCTGGTCCGGGAGGATCCCACATGCCACGGAGCAACTAAGCCCGTGCACCACAACTACTGAACCTGCGCTCTAGAGCCCACGAGCCACAACTACTGAGGTCCAGGCACCTAGAGCCGTGCTCTGCAACAAGAGAAGCCACCACAATGAGAAGGCCGCACACTGCAAGGAAGAGTAGCTTCCACTGGCCGCAACTAGAGAAAGCCTGTGTGCAGCAATGAAGACCCAATGCAACCAAAAATAAATTAAAAAAATAAATTTATTAAAAAACAAGCTGAGCAACCAACTCTTATAATATACATAGATCATAATCATATGCAAATTTAAAGGCAGATTAATAAATGACTGTAACAAAGATAGAGATAGTGGAACAGTAAGCTTGTTGATTTAGCTACTCATTGCTTTCTAAAATTCCAAAGTACCTTAAAAGACTGCTTCAAAATTCTCTCACATCCAGCCAACCAATCAAAATCCAGTATCTGTTTCAGAACGGTTCTGCCAGCATAGTGAGATAGGTTTGTTCTTCACTGTAATAAGAAACCCCATGGCTACAGCTCTCATTAGAGTATCCATGAACCAAAAGAAACATGAATATAGCATTATTTTACTGGCATTCAGTACCCAAAAGACATTCTACATCATCAACTGACAGCATAAAAGGGAGGCAGCTGACAGGTGATTTTTTTTTTTTTTTTTTTAGAATGTGCCTCAGACTAAGCTTTTCTGAAAAGGGCTTACTGAAAAAGAATATTTATTCCAAACCGAGATCCTGAAGAAGCAGTGAAACAGTTAATACTTATTTTAATTGCCTTTCACTGATTTTTAGTAGGCAGTAACAAGTACTGGTAAAATAAAAGTCTTGAACTCTGGTGTTAAGAGAAGCCACTATTTAAGATGCATTTATACTGTGTCACCTCATTACCTCAATGTTCATTTGTCCTCTCAAAACTAAGGGAAAAACAAAAAGAATGAAATTAAATGACTGAATTAAGATCAAGATGTAGGCCTTTACAAGTGCTAACAATTATCTACTGACAATGAAAAGCTAGTCAAGATATCAGTATTGTAATTTTGTCTGATTTCTTCAGAGATATTATAAAATGGACATGAATTTGCTAGATAGTATTTTCCCATTCTATCTCTTCTAAAATAATTTTAATGAAGTAAAAGGCTTTACTTCACTTTCAAGTAAAAGTTATTATTTTTAAGTATTTTAATTATCTCAGCTGTTTATCCTCTAAGTTCAACACATAATTTTAAACATTGAAGATCTATAATTTATTTGTAAGAACAAGACTGTAGTTTGATACATAACCATTAAATTCAATCATGTTCCCCAAGGGAAAAATTCTCATTTTTAAGTCAACACAGTCCTTATTTTTAAATAGTAAAATAGCAAATATACTAGCCTTGGAGTCAAAAGAGCCAATTTTAAACCCTGGCCCTGCCATTAACTAATGATCTTGAGCAAGTCACTTAATCTCTCTGGGCCACAGTTTGTTCATTTTTAAAATGGAACAGATACCAAATACTTCACAGAGCATGTGAATGTTAACGTAAATGAGGAAGTACATTAAAGCATCTATAGCACAATCAATGTATAGTATACACAGGTCTTCCATAAAAGTTCAATAAATGCTTTCTCATTCAGTCATTCTCAGTTTTGTTTATTCGTTTGGTTCAAAAATCACAGAGTAGCTTATGGTAGTGGTTAAGAGGACAGGTTCTGCAGTGAGCCCGCCTGGATTCAAACCTCAGCTCCACCACTTACTACATGTGTAACCTCGAGGAAGTTATTCAACTTCTCTAAGCTTCAACAGCCACATCTTTAAAATATTATAATAATAATAATGTTCATACACGTGTAAGAATTAAGAGATAACATATATAAAGTACCTACCTTAGTATGCAGCACAAACAAGTTTACAAATGTTAAGAAAATCATAACAAATGCATTCAAACTGTTGTGAAATATGCATAAAAGACAAATACCAGGAACTAAGGTTATCAACCTACTACAAAGGCCTCAGCCACCACCTGAACACCAGAACCACATGGCTGTCCTAAGGGCCCTCTATTCCCAACCACATTCTCAACTACTCAACCTGGATGTCCTACAGGTATCTTGAAATCCAACGTTTTTTAAAACCAAACACATCAAGTCTATTTCTTTTCTGTATACACATCATTCCTGCTGTGCTCCAATCCAATGGTTACACTGCTACCTGTTATGTTTTTTAAACATCTTATCTAGCCAAATCATTCCCACTTATAAAATCTCCACTGACTCCACACTGCCTACAAGATTAAAGCCATCTGGTTCCAACTCATGTCTCCAGTCACAGCACAGTACTCCATTTCCAGGAACAGTGACTAACCACTCTAGCCTAGACCGTGCAATAGCTCACTACCTGGTCTCAGCAGGCATTCTTATTTCTCTCCAATCCAACTTCCCCATTTTCATTAGATCGATTTTAAAATGCAGTAATGTCACTTGCCACTGTTCTTAAAGTCTAAGCCTGTAACATGGCCTAGAAAGCCCTACCTAATCTTCGCCCTGTCTCTACCCACCACCCTCTTCCCCTCCCACTCTTTCTCTTGCCCAGTAAACTTCTGAGCACAGGCCTTTCCATGCTTAGAAAGCTAACTCCTTTCCGCTACAGGGCCTTTATACATACTACCAGCTTGCTATCTCTTGCTAGGTCTCATCCCAAACAACTCCTCTTACTAAGAGTCCTACACATCCTTTATGTCTCAGTATTACCATTATTTCCTCCAAGAAATGTTCCAAACGATGTTGGAACACACTTTCAAAGCACACTGTACTTCTCTTTTTTTTTTTATTAGTTCTAAAAGTACAACATGAAAACGAAACAGCTCTTTACTAAGCGCAAAAAGATGAAACGAACATGTAAATGACTTCCAACGCTAAGCAATTTTTGAAAATTAAATAGTAACAGGGACTGCTCAGTTATCCTATTCAAAGTCCCATTCCCACAGAATTCTGGGAACATAGAGCTTGAATCATTTATTTAAACAACATTCACTTGTATTTTTGGTTTTAAAAACAAAATTTTTTTAACATCTTTATTGGAGTATAATTGCTTTACAATGGTGTGTTACTTTCTGCTTTATAACAAAGTCAATCACTTATACATATACATATGATCCCATATCTCTTCCCTCTTGCGTCTCCTTCCCTCCCACCCTCCCCATCCCACCCCTCTAGGTGGTCACAAGGCACCTAGCTGATCTCCCTGTGCTATGCAGCTACTTCCCACTAGCTATCTATTTTACACTTGGTAGTGTATATATGTCCATGCCACTCTCTCACTTTGTCACATCTTACCCTTCCCACTCCCCATATCCTCAAGCCCATTCTCTAGTAGGACTGTGTCTTTATTGCCGTCTTACACCTAGGTTCTTCATGACTTTTTTTTTTTGTCTTAGATTCCATATATATGTGTTAGCATATGGTATTTGTTTTTCTCTTTCTGACTTACTTCACTCTGTATGACAGACTCTAGGTCCATCCACCTCACTACAAATAACGCAATTTCGTTTCTTTTTATGGCTGAGTAATATTCCATTGTATATATGTGACACATCTTCTTTATCCATTCATCTGTTGATGGACACTTAGGTTGCTTCCATGTCCCGGCTGTTGTAAATACAGCTGCAATGAACATTTTGGTACATGACTCTTTTTGAATTACGGGTTTCTCAAGGTATATGCCCAGTAGTGGGACTACTGGGTTGTATGGCACTTGTATTTGTAGATTTTTAAGGAACCTCCATACTGTTCTCTATACTGGCTGTATCAATTTACATTCCCACCAACAGTGCAAGACTGGTCCCTTTTCTCCACACCCTCTCCAGCATTTATTGTTTCTAGATTTTTTGATGATGGCCATTCTGACTGGTGTGAGATGATATCTGATTGTAGTTTTGATTTGCATTTCTCTAATGATTGTTGAGCATTCCTTCATGTGCTTGTTGGCAATCTGTATATGTTCTTCGGAGAAATGTCTATTTAGCTCTTCTGCCCATTTTTGGATTGGGTTTTTTTTTTTGTTATTGAGCTGCATGAGATGCTTGTAAATTCTGGAGATTAATCCTTTGTCAGTTGCTTCATTTGCAAATATTTTCTCCCATTCTGAGGGCTGTCTTTTGGTCTTGTTTATGGTTTCCTTTGCTATGCAAAAGCTTTGTAGTTTCACTAGGTCCCATTTGTTTATTTTTGTTTTTATTTTCATTTCTCTAGGAGGTGGGTCAAAAAGGATCTTGCTGTGATATATGTCATAGAGTGTTCTGCCTATGTTTTCCTCTAAGAGTTTGATAGTGTCTGGCCTTACATTTAGGTCTTTAATCCATTTTGAGCTTACTTTTGTGTATGCTGTTAGGGAGTGTTCTAATCTCATACTTTTACATGTACCTGTCCAGTTTTCCCAGCACCACTTATTGAAGAGGCTGTCTTTTCTCCACTGTATACTCTTGCCTCCTTTATCAAAGCTAAAGTGACCATATGTGCGTGGGTTTAACTCTGGGCTTTCTATCCTGTTCCATTGATCTATATTTCTGCTTTTGTACCAGTACCATACTGTCTTGATTACTGTAGCTTTGTAGTATAGTCTGAAGTCAGGGAACCTGAATCCTCCAGCTCCGTTTTTCGTTCTCAAGACTGCTTTGGCTATTTGGGGTCTTTTGTGTTTCCATACAAATTGTGAAACTTTCTGTTCTACTTCTGTGAAAAATGCCAGTGGTAGTTTGATAGGATTGGACTGAATCTGTAAATTACTCTGGGTAGTAATTTTCACAATGTTGATTCTTCCAATCCAAGAACATGGTATATCTCTCCACCTATTTGTATCATCTTTAATTTCTTTCATCAGTGTCTTATAATTTTCTGTATACAGGTCTTTTGTCTCCTTAGGTCAGTTTATTCCTAGATATTTTATTCTTTTTATTGAAATGGTAAATGGGAGTGTTTTCTTAGTTTCACTTTCAGCTTTTTCAACATTAGTATATAAGAATGGCAGAGATTTCTGTGCATTAATTTTGTATCCTGCTACTTTATCAAATTCATTGATTAGCTCTAGTAGTTTTCTGGTAGTATCTTTAGGATTCTCTATGTATAGTACCATGGCATCTGCAAACAGTGACAGCTTACTTCTTTCCGATTTGGATTCCTTTTATTTCTTTTTCTTCTCTGATTGCTGTGGCTAAAACTTCCAAAACTATGTTGAATAACAGTAGTGAGAGTGGGCAACCTTGTCTTGTTCCTGATCTTAGTGGAAATGCTTTCAGTTTTTCACCATTGAGGACGATATTGGCTGTGGGTTTGTCATATATGGCCTTTATTACGTTGAGGAAAGTTTCCTCTATGCCTACTTTCTGCAGGGTTTTTATCATAAATGCATGTTGAATTTGTCGAAAGCTTTCTCTGCATCTACTGAGATGATCATATGGTTTTCCTCCTTCAGTTTGTTAATATGGTGTATCACGTTGATTGATTTGCGTATATTGAAGAATCCTTGCATTCCTGGAATAAACCCCACTTGATCACACTGTATGATTCTTTTAATGTGCCATTGGATTCTGTTTGCTAGTATTTTGTTGAGGATTTTTGCACCTATGTTCATCAGTGATACTGGCCTGGGGTTTTCTTTCTTTTTGACATCTTTGTCTGGTTTTGGTATCAGAGTGATGGTGGCCTCGTAGAATAAGTTTGGGAGTGTTCCTCCCTCTGCTATATTTTTGAAGAGTTTGAGAAAGATAGGTGTTAGCTCTTCTCTAAATGTTTGATAGAATTCGTCTGTGAAGCCATCTGGTCCTCGGTTTTTGTGTGTTGGGAAGTTTTTTTTTTTTTTTTTTTGCGGTACCCAGTCCTCTCACTGTTGTGGCCTCACCCGTTGCGGAGCACAGACTCTAGACGCGCAGGCTCAGGGGCCATGGCTCATGGGCCCAGCCGCTCCGTGGCATGTGGGATCTTCCCAGACCGGGGCACGAACCCGTGTCCCCTGCATCGACAGGCGGACTCTCAACCACTGCGCCACCAGGGAAGCCCCTGTTGGAAGACTTTTAATCACAGTTTCAATTTCAGTGCTTGTGATTGGTCTGTTCATATTTTCTATTTCTTCCTGGTTAAGTCTCGGCACGTTGTGCGTTTCTAAGAATTTGTCCATTTCTTCCAGGTTGTCTATTTTACTGGCATGTAGTTGCTTGTAGTATTCTCTCATGATCCTTTTATTTCTGCAGTGTCAGTTGTTACTTCGACTTTTCCATTTCTAATTCTATTGATTTCAGTCTTCTCCCTTTTTTTCTTGATGAGTCTGCCTAATGGCTTATCAATTTTGTTTATCTTTTCAAAGAACCAGCTTTTAGTTTTATTGATCTTTGCTAACGTTTCCTTCATTTCTTTTTCATTTATTTCTGATATGATCTTTATGATTTCTTTCCTTCTGCTAACTTGGGGTTTTTTTGTTCCCTTTTCTCTAATTGCTTTAGGTGTAAGGTTTGGTGGTTTATTTGAGATATTTCCTGTTTCTTAAGGTAGGATTGTATTGCTATAGACTTCCCTCTTAGAACTGCCCTTGCTGCATCCCATGGGTTGTGGGTCGTCGTGTCTCCATTGTCATTTGTTTCTAGGTATTTTTTTATTTCCTCTTTGATTTCTTCAGTGATCACTTCGTTATCAAGTAGTGTATTGTTTAGCCTCCATGTGTTTGTATTTTTTACAGATCTTTTCCTGTAATTGATATCTAGTCTCATAGTGTTGTGGTCGGAAAAGATACTTGATACGATTTCAATTTTCTTAAATTTACCAAGGCTAGATTTGTGACCCAAGATATGATCTCTCCTGCAGAACGTTCTATGAGCACTTGAGAAAAATGTGTATTCTGTTTTTGGATAGAATGTCCTATAAATATCAATTAAGTCCATCTTGTTTAATGTATCATTTAAAGCTTGTGTTTCCTTATTTATTTTCATTTTGGATGATCTGTCCATTGGTGAAAGTGGGGTGTTAAAGTACCCTACTATGATTGTGTTACTGTTGATTTCCCCTTTTATGGCTGTTAGTATTTGCCTTATGCATTGAGGTGCTCCTATGTTGGGTGCATAAATATTTAAAACTGTTATATCTTCTTCTTGGATCAATCCCTTGATCATCATGTAGTGTCTTTCTTTGTCTCTTGTAACAGATTTTATTTTAAAGTCTATTATGTCTGATATGAGAATTGCTACTCTAGCTTTCGTTTGGTTTCCATTTGCATGGATTATCTTTTCCCATCCCCTCACTTTCAGTCTGTATGTGTCCCTAGGTCTGAAGTGGGTCTCTTGTGGACAGCATATATATGGGTCTTGTTTTTTTATCCATTCAGCCAGTCTGTGTCTTTTGGTGGGAACATTTAATCCATTTGCATTTAAGGTAATTATCGATATGTATGTTCCTATTACCATTTTCTTAATTGTTTTGGGTTTGTTAGTGTAGGTCTTTTCCTTCTCTTGTATTTCTTGCCTAGAGAAGTTCCTTTAGCATTTCTTGTAAAGCAGGCTTGGTTGTGCTGAACTCTCTCAGCTTTTGTTTGTCTGTAAAGGTTTTAATTTCTCCATCAAATCTGAATGAGATCCTTGCTGGGTAGAGTAATCTTGGTTGCAGGTTTTTCTCCTTCATCACTTTAAGTATGTCCTGCCACTCCCTTCTGGCTTGCAGAGTTTCTGCTGAAAGATCAGCTGTTAACCTTATGGGGATTCCCTTGTGTGTTATTTGTTGTATTTCCCTTGCTGCTTTTTTTCTTTTTTTTTGCGGTACGCGGGCTTCTCACTGTTGTGGCCTCTCCTGTCGCGGAGCACAGGCTCCAGATGCGCAGGCTCAGCGGCCACGGCTCACGGGCCCAGCCACTCCGCGGCATGTGGGATCTTCCCAGACCGGGGCACAAACCCGTATCCCCTGCATCGGCAGGCGGACTCTCAACCACTGCACCACCAGGGAATCCCTCCCTTGCTGCTTTTAGTATGTTTGCTTTGTATTTAATTTTTGATAGTTTGATTAATATGTGTCTAGGCGTGTTTCTCCTTGGATTTATCCTGTATGGGACTCTCTCTGCTTCCTGGACTTGATTAACTATTTCCTTTCCCATATAAGGGAAGTTTTCAACTATAATCTCTTCAAATATTTTCTCAGTCCCTTTCTTTTTCTCTTCTTCTTCTGGGACCCCTATAATTCGAATCTTGGTGCATTTAATGTTGTCCCAGAGGTCTCTGAGATTGTCCTCAGTTCTTTTCATTCTTTTTTCTTTATTCTGCTCTGCAGTAGTTATTTCCACTATTTTATCTTCCACGTCACTTACCTGTTCTTCTGCCTCAGTT
This sequence comes from Delphinus delphis, assembly GCF_949987515.2. NCBI lineage: Eukaryota > Metazoa > Chordata > Mammalia > Artiodactyla > Delphinidae > Delphinus > Delphinus delphis. The sequence continues at coordinate 119,138,534 of NC_082684.1, read as the reverse complement.
ATTCTACTTATCCCTTCTAGAGTATTTTTAATATTATTTATTGTGTTGTTCATCGTTGCTTGTTTCATATTTAGTTCTTCTAGGTCCTTGTGAAATGTTTCTTGCATTTTCTGAATTCTATTTCCAAGATTTTGGATCATCTTTCCTATCATTATTCTGAATTCTTTTTCAGGTAGACTGCCTATTTCCTCTTCATTTGTTAGGTCTGGTGGGTTTTTACCTTGCTCCTTCATCTGCTGTGTGTTTTTCTGTCTTCTCATTTTGTGTATCTTACTGTGTTTGGTGTCTCCGTTTTGCAGGCTGCATGTTCATAGTTCCAATTGTTTTTGGTGTCTATCCCCAGTGGCTAAGGTTGTTTCAGTGGGTTGTGTAGGCTTCCTGGTGGATGGGACTAGTGCCTGTGTTCTCGTGGATGAGGCTGATCTTGTCTTTCTGGTGGGCCGGTCTACGTCTGGTGGTGTGTTTTGGGGTGTCTGTGGCCTTATGATTTTAGGCAGCCTCTCTGCTAATGGATGGGGCTGTGTTCCTGTCTTGCTAGTTGCGTGGCACAGGGTGTCCAGCCCTGTATCTTGCTGGACGTTGAGTGAAGCTGGGTCTTGGCATTGAGATGGAGATCTCTGGGAGATTTTTGCCGTTTGATATTACGTGGAGCTGGGAGGTCTCTTGTGGACCAATGTCCTGAAGTTGGCTCTCCCACCTCAGTGGCACACCCATGATGCCTGGCTGGAACACCAAGAGCCTGTCCTCCACACGGCTCAGAATAAAAGGGAGAGAAAAGAAAGGAAGGAAGAAGAAAGAAAGAAAGAAAAGAAAGAAAGAAAGAGGATCAACTAAAATAAAGTATGATAAAATAAGTTATGAAAATAAAAAATAATTATTAAGAAAAGAATTTTTAAAGGTAAAAAAAAAAACAGACGGACTGAACCCTAGGACAAATGGTGAAAGCAAAGCTATACAGACAAAATCTCACACAGAAGCATACACATACACACTCACAAAAAGAGGAAAAAGGGGAAGAAATAATATATCTTGCTCCCAAAATCCACCTCCTCAATTTGGGATGATTCGTTGTCTATTCAGGTATTCCACAGATGCAGGGTACCTCAAGTTGATTGTGGAGCTTTAATCCACTGCTCTGAGGCTGCTGGGAGAAATTTCCCTTTGTCTTCTTTGTTCCCACAGCTCCTGTGGCTCAGCTTTGGATGTGGACCCGCCTCTGCGTGTAGGTCATCTGAGGGCGTCTGTTCTTCGCTCAGACAGGACAGGGTTAAAGAAGCAGCTGATTCTGGGGCTCAGGCTCACTCAGCCCGGCTGGAGGGAGGGTTATGGATGCAGGGCGAGCCAGCGGCTGCAGAGGCCAGCAGGACATTGCACCAGCCTGAGGCGCGCCATGCGTTCTCCTGGGGAAGTTGTCCCTGGATCACGGGACCCTGGCAGTGGTGGGCTGCACAGGCTCCTGGGAGGGGAGGTGTGGATAGGGAAGGGAAGTGTGGATAGTGACCTGTGCTCGTACACAGTCTTGTTGGTGGCGGCAGCAGCAGCCTTAGAAACTCGTGCCCCTCTCTGGGGTCCGCCATGATAGCTGCGGCTTCCGCCTGTCTCTGGAGCTGCTTTAAGCAGTGCTCTTCGAGCACCAGGAAACAAAGAGGCAAGGAAAAGTCTCTTATCTCTTCGGCAGGTCCATACTTTTTCCCGGACTCCCTCCTGGCTAGCCATGGTGCACTTCACGCTGTTTTCACACTGCCAACCCCAGTCCTCTCCCTGCATCTACCGAAGCCTGAGCCTCAGCTCCCAGCCCCCGCCTGTCCCGGCGGGCGAGCAGACAAGCCTCTTGGGCTGGTGAGTGCCGGTCGGCACCGATCCTCTGTGCGGGAATCTCTCTGCTTTTCCCTCTGCATCCCTGTTGCTGCGCTCTCCTCTGTGGCTCTCTGTACTTCTGTTTTATGGCATTTACCACAAATAAATTACTTGTACAAATGAATGTTTAATTTCTTTTTCCCCCTGCCAGACTGTAAGCTCAGGGAGGGAGAGGATTAAGTCTGCTGCATTTGCCCTTAAAACCTCGGAAGCTACCGAAGTGCCTAGCCCAAAAACAGATGGTTAACAAACAATTGCTAAGTTAACAAATGGAAGCAATAAATCAAAGTGTAAGAAAGATTTCAGGCCCCAGGCTGTGAAAACTCTCTAAAAGCCAACCTTTTGAAGGCAGTCAGCTGTTCTTCACTGAACTACTTACAGGTCACTAACATTTATCCAATGTCTACATGTACCAACAGCTGTGTCAGAAATTAATGTACAGTACCTCATTTAGTAGTCACAATCATCCTGTGAGGTAGTTAGCATTTGCTCCATTTCTAGGGTGAAGCAACTGAGGCCAAAACGGTTAGCTCTCATCCAAAGTCAGCACAAGGAGGCAGAGTTAAAATTTTGGCTCTAATGCCATGTGTAGTATAACAGTATAGCATCACCAGTAGGACAATTTAAGCAGTGGCTGAAGAAAGGCTATCAATTAAAAATGTCATGGGGACATTTTTGTACATATATGATCCATCACTAAATAAGCTAAACTGCAAAATCTTCAAGGAGCAACGCAACTCCAATTTCATGAGTCTAGCATTAAGATAATGTCTTCTAAACTATGTGTGGCTATACAAGAGAAACCACAACATTACACTATGTCCTCCCCCAATTCCACCATCAGAGGGCAATTTATCTGGTGCTAAAATGGGCTGTCAAAAAACAAAGGCTGTGGGCAGTTATCAGCTAAATGAAAGAGTTCTGACCTCCTACAAGGTCTCCATCTTCCAATCCCTCCTATTCCACACAGTGATGAAAATATCCTTCCCTGTCTGCCAAGGATATAAGTTTCAAGCATTTGCAAAGGAACTTGAGCCTCTACCTACTTCCCACTACTGCTCCTGCTTCAATGTAACCTAAATAAATAAATAAATAAGATTCCTCCCAATCTCTGTTCTTGGAGGAGTAGAGGAATCACAATTTCTGGATTACCAACAGGGCTAGCCCTGGGTGGGAAAAAGGTAGGTGGGTATTGTTTAGACTAAGGTTCTCTCAGGTCCTACAGCTGTTTACTATTTATCCACCAAACAGTAATAACTATATATTTCAATAAATGAATCAATAAAACTCTGATTTAATGCAGTGGCTCTCAAATTAAATGGATACTAAATTCAACTGAGCAGCTATAACATATATTTTGCATGCATGAACTTACCCTGGCCCCACAATAAAACTATCAAATCATAATTGAGACTGATGTCCAAGCAAGAGTAATTTTTCAAAGCTCCACATATTATTATGATGCACATCCCTAGCTCAGAGCAACTGTTTTATTATGTTACAGCACTAAACTTCTTATTCATTCAAACACTGGTTGGTTATGTGTGACAGTTAAGTGACAAAATCATATAAATGAATAAAGATCTAATTGTATTATAGCTACACATTGCACTTCATACACACATTTACATTCATTTCCATAGAGAAATACCTTCTCTATTTCCTTGAATAACATGGCTGTCTTAGTCTTTTTCTTTTTCCACATTCGATAATGAAGGACAAGAAAAATTTTATATCTCTGTCTTCTATGTGAGAAAGAAAATAGCTTAAACACACCAAGAAGCAGGGAGAACATACACTCTGGTGTACCTGGGACAGCCAGCTTTATGTTTATTGTATGGGTATAATTATTAAGCGAGACTCCTCACTCTCAAGGATATCCTGGTTTGATGATAACTTATATCAGAAGTAGGCCACTGTTTTCATTTCTAGGTGATTTTTAATTGTTATAATTGATGTGTGCCATTAAGATCACCTTTTTAGAAGTGTACAATTCAGAGTTCATTGTTGGGTTTTTTTTTGCAACCATCCCTAATATAATTCCAGAACATTTTTATCATCCTAAAAAGAAGCCCAATGCCCATTAGCTATCAATCCCCATTCCTTCCTCTCCCCAACTCCTGAAAATTACTTATCTACTTTCTGACTCTACAGATTTGCCTATTTGAGGCATCTCATAAAATGAAATCAGACAATATGCAGCCCTTTGTGTCTGGCTTCTTTCACTTAGCATAATGTTTTCAAGGCTCATCTATGTTAAGTATTATCAGTACCTCATTCCTTTTTTGGCTGAATAATGTTGTATTTTATGGATATACCACATTTTATTTATTCATTCAATAGTTGATGGATATTTGGTTGCTTCCATTAGTTAACTATTAACTGCTATGAACAGTGGTATGCAGATTTTTGTGTGGATATGTTTTCAATTCTCTTGGGTATATGCCTACGAGGAGAATTGCTGGGTCACGTGGTAACTTTATGTTTAACTTTTTGAGGAACCACCAGGCTGTGCTCCAAGGGGTCTGAACCATTTTGCCATCCTACCAGTAATGTACAACGGTTCCAATTTCAGACACCCTCATCAACACTTGTTATTGTCTTTTTTATTACAACTACCCTAGTAGATGTGAAGTGGTATCTCAATGTAGTTTTCATTTGCATTTCTCTAATGACTAATGATATAAAGCATCTTTTCATGAGCCTATTGGCCATTTGTATATCTTCTTTGGAGAAACGTATATTTCAAATCCTTTCGTAAATTGGGTTATTTGGCTTGTCATTGTTACCTTGTAAGAGTTCTTTATATACTCTGGATACTAGACCCTTATCAGAAATATGATTTGCAAATATATTCTCCCATTCAGCAGGCTGTTTTTTCACTATCTTGACAGTGTCCCCAGAAGGATAAAGTTTTTAATTTTGACGAAGTTCAGTATGTCTTATTTCTTCTTTGGTTGCTTGCGTTTTTGGTGTCATATCTAAGAAACCACTGCCTCATTCAAGGTCTTGAAAACTTAAGTTTACATGGTTTTAGCTCTTACATTTAAGTCTTTGATCCACTTTGAGCCAATTTTTGTATATGGTGTAAAGCTAGGAAACAACTTTGTTCATTTACATGTGTATATCTAGGTGTCCCACTAAAACTAAAATCTGTAACAAAAAAATCTCCAAATACTTGGGAAATAAACCATACAAGTCAGAATAATTCATGAATGAAGGGAAATTAGAAAACGTTTTTAACTGGTCAAAAATGAAGTAGAACATAGCAAAATATGTGGGATGCAGCTAAAGCAGTGCTTAGAAGGAAATGTACAACTTCACAGGCTTACATTAGAAAGTAAAAATGTCTCAAATTAACAATCATAGCTGCCAATCTAAGAAACTAGAAAAATAAGAGCAAAATAAACCCAAAGCAAAGAAAGAAAGAAGATATAAGAGTAGAAGTAAATGAAATTGAAAAGGGAAAAAAATAGAGAAAATCAATGAAATGAAAAACGGTTTCTCTGAAAAGACCAATAAATTGATAAATCTCTTATAAGACTGACAAACTAAGGGAGAAGATACAATATCAGAAATGAAGGAGAAAATATCACTACAGACCCCTAAGACATTAAAGGGAAAATAAGGGACTACTAGAAACAATGCTTCACACATAAATTCTACACCTTTGGAGCAAATTGATTCATTCTTCAAAAACAAAAACTCAAAACAGATCAAAGAGATTATTTGAGTAACTCTGTATCTATTAAAGAAATTGATTTTGTAACTAAAAAAACTTATGAAATAAAAATCTCCAGACCCCCCTCCAAAAAAACCAATTCACCATAAATTGTATGGGTTATTTCTAGACTCTCAATTCTACTCCATTAATCTGTATGTATATCCCTACACTAGTAGCAAAATGTCTTGATTACCATAGCTTTGTAGTTAAGTTCTGAGATCAGGAAATGGGAATCCTCCAACTTTATTATTTTTAAAGACTGGTTTTTGGCTATTCAAGGTATCTTGAATTTTCACGTGAACTTTAAGATCAGCTTGTCAATTTCTGCAAAAACATCCAGCTAACATTTTGATATGGATTGCCCTGAATTTGTTTGGGGAGTACTGAAATCTTAATAGTAGTAAGTCTTCTAATTCATAAACACTGTATGTCTTCCATTTACTTAGGTTGCCTTTAGATTCTTTCAACAATGTTTTCTAGTTTTCAGAGTACAGGTATTGCACTTCTTTTGTTAAATTTATTCCTAAGTACTTTATTCTTTTGATGCTATTATAAATAGAACTGCTTTCTTAATTTCACTTATGGATATCACTGCTTTCACTCTATGATTCTTGACTTCAAAAATGTAGAATGACATTTTAAAAAGAGTAATCAGAAGTTTATTATATTTATTTTTTAAGTTTTTTTATCGAAGTATAGTTGATTTACAATATTGTATTAGTTTCAGGTGTACAGAAAAGTGGTTCAGTTATATATCTACACATACATATATATATATACACACATGATTTTCATATTATTTTCCATTATAGGTTATTTTAAGACACTGAATATCGTTCCCTGTACTATAAAGTAAATCCTTACTGTTTACCTATTTTATATACAGTAGCGTGCATCTGTTAATCCCAGACTCCTAATTTATCCCTCCCCACCCCTTTCCCCTTTGGTAACCATAAGTTTGTTTTCTATGTCTGTGAGTCTGTTTCTGTTTTGTAAATAAATTCATTTGCACTATTTTTTAGATTCCATATATAAATATTTGTCTTTCTCTGTCTGACATACCTCACTTAGTATGATATTCTCTAGGTCCATCCATGTTGCTGCAAATGGCAATACTTCATTCTTTTTTATGGGTGAGAAATATTCCATTTTGTGTGTGTGTGTGTATACACACACACACAGACACACACACCCATCTTCTTTATCCATTTGACACTTAGGTTGCTTCCATGTCTTGGCTATTGTGAATAGTGCTACTATGAACACTGGGGTGCACGTATCTTTTCGAATTACGAGTTTTTATCTTTTCCAGATATACACCCAGGAATGGGATTGCTAGATCCTATGGTAGCTCTATTTTTGGTTTTTTAAGGAACACCCATACTGTTCTCCATAGTGGCTGTACCAATTTACATTCCCATCAACAGTGTAGCAAGGTTCCCTTTTCTCTATACCCTCTCCAGCATTTATTATTTGTAGACTTTTTGATGATAGCCATTATAACCAGTGTGAGGTGATACCTTACTGTGGTTTTGATTTGCATTTCTCTAATAATTAGCAAAGTTGAGCATCTTTTCATGTGCCTGTTGGACATCTGTATATCTCCTTTGGTGAAATGTCTACTTAGGTCTTCTGCCTATTTTTGATTTGAGTTGGTTTTCTTTTTGGATACTGTATTTTATAAGCTGTTTGCATATTTTGGAAATTAAGCCCGTCGGTCACATCACTTAAAAATATTTTCTCCCCTTCTGTAGGTTGTTTTTTTGTTTTGATGATGATTTCCTTTGCTGCACAAAAGCTTTTAAGTTTGATTAGGTCTCATTTGTTTATTTCTGTTATTATTTCTTTTACTTTGGGAGACTGATCTAAGAAAATATTGCTACGATTTATGTCAGAGAATGTTTTGCCTATGTTCTCTTCTAGGAGTCTTATGGTGACATGTCTTATATTTACGTCTCTAACCCATTTTGAGTTTATTTTTGTGCATGGTGTAAGGGTGTGTTCTAACTTCATTGACTTACATGCGGCTGTCCAGCTTTCCCAAAACCACTGATTGAAGAGACTGTTTTTTCTCCATTGTATATTCTTGCCTTCTCTGTCAAAGATTGACTATAGGTGTGTGGGTTTATTTCTAGGCTCTCTGTTCCATTGATCTATATGTCTATTTTTGTGCCAATACCATGCTATTTTGATTACCATAGCTACGTAGTACTTTCTGAAGTCTGTGAGGGTTATGTCTCCAGCTTTGTTCTTTTGCCTCAGGATTGCTTTGGCAATTCTTTGTCTTTTATAGTTCCATACAAATTTGGGGATTATTTGTTCTAGTTCTGTGAAAAAATGTCATGGGTATTTTTGATGGGGATTGTATTAAATCTGTAGATTACTTTGGGTAGTATGGCCATTTTAATAATATTCATTCTTCCAATCCAAGAACATGGGATATCTTTCCATCTCTGTGAATTGTCTTCAATTTTCTTTATCAATGTTTTACAGTTTTTAGCACATAGGTCTTTCACCTCCTTGGTTAGATATGTGCCTAGGTATTTTTGACGTGATTTTAAATGGGATTTTTTTTTAACTTTCTTTCTGATATTGCATTGTTAGTGTAAAGAAATGCAACAGATTTCTGTATATTAATCTTGTATCCTGTTACCTTGCTGATTTCATATATTAGTTTTTATGTGGAGTCTTTAGGGTTTGCTATGTAGAGTATCATGTTATCTGCATATAATGACAATTTTACCTCTTCCCTTCCAATTTGCATACCTTTTATTGCCTTTTCTTGTCTGATTGCTGTGGCTAGGACTTCCCATACTACGCTGAAAAGAAGTGGTGAGGGTGGGCATCCTTGTCTTGCTCCAGAATTTAGGAAGAAGGCTTTCAGCTTTTCACCATTGAGTATTATGTTGGCTGTGGGTTTGTCATAAACGGCTTTTATTATGTTGAGATATGTTCCCTCTATACTCACTTTGATGGGAGTTTTTATCGTGAATGGATGTTGAGTTTTATCAAATAATTTTTCTGCATCTATTGAGATAATCATGTGGTTTTTGTCTTTTGTTAATGTGGTGTATCACATTGATTGATTTGTGTATGCTGAACCATCCTTGTGACCCTGGGACGAATCCAACTTCATTGTGGTATATGATCTTTTTTATGTATTGTTGGATTCAAGTTGCTAATATCTTGTTGAGAATTTTTGCATCTACATTCACCAAAGACACTAGCCTGTAATTTTCTTTTTTGGTAGTTTCTTTGGTTTTGATATCAGGGTGATGGTGGCTTCATAGGATGACTCTGGGAGTGTTCTCTCATATTCAATCTTTTGGAAGAAAGATTGGTATAAGTCCTTCTTTGTATGTTTGGTAGAATTTCCCAATGAAGCCATCTGGTCCTGGACTTCTGCTTGCAGGGAGTTTTTTTAAATTACATATTATATTTCACTTCCAGTATTCACTCCATTCAAATGATCTATTTCTTCTTGATTCAGTTTTGGTAGGTTGTATGTTTCTAGAAAATTGTTCATTTCTTCCAGGTTGTCCAATTTGTTGGCATATAATTGTTCACAGTATTCTCTTACGGTTTTTTGTATTTCTGCAGTATTGGTTGTTATTTCTCTTCTTTCATTTCTTATTTTGTTTCTTTGGGTTCTCTCTCTTTTCTTGGTGACCCTAGCTAGATGCTTGTCAATTTTGTTTACCCTTTCAAAACACCAGCTCATGGTTTTATTGATCTTTTCTACTGCTTTTTGATCTCTATTTTATTTATTTCCCCTCTCATATTTCCTTCCTTCTACTGACTCTGGGTTTTGTTTCTTCTTTTTCTAATTCTTTTATGTGGTAGGTTGGGTTGTTTGAGATTTTTCTTGTTTCTTGGGGAAGGTCTATATTACTATGAACTTCCCTCCTTGAACTACTTTTGCTGCATCCCATGGATTTTGTAATGTTCTGTTTTCATTGTCATTTGTCTCAAGGTATTTTCTGATTTCCTCTTTGATTTCACTGTTGACCCATTGGTTTTTTAGTAGCATGTTGTTAATTTTTTTTAATTGCAGTTAAACACGAATTGCCTTGGGTCCTCTAATTTTTATCTACTACAAGGGGAAAAAAATTGATCTAAATAAGCAAGAAACCCTAATAGCCATCCACTTTGCTAAAAGATCTTAAAAAATCAGAATCAAGCAATGCCAAATAATTTTAATCCCAATTTCAGTACTGGGCAATGCAACTACCTTATGCACACACATGTGTGCACACACATACACACAGTCACAAATGATGTCTTGCATTCCCTTATTAACTATATAAACAAAATAACCGCTATTCTCTTAGTCGCATGAACTTGAGGGAGACTATCTTACTGTAATTTTCAATGTGATTAGAGATTCTTTGCTCTTACAGATTTATCTTTCAGTTACTTTTAATACAAGAACATTTTTCTTCACTGTAAAATAGGATATTTTTATTACTGTTTACAAACAATTAAATCCAGGCAGAAATTCAAATTCTAAATTAATTTAAGACTATCATTTAACTATTGTTTTATGGAAAATGACCAAAGCATTCCATTTCAGCCAGAATTACACATGCTATATCTAATTACACATTTTAAAAATACAATATGTTGTATGAACTTAATGATGGCTACTACTCAGTATTTAAAGATATGATTCAATAAGGAAAACAAACTTTACTTTGAACTTATAGCTATTACTTGAAAACAGTTTTTCTGTATTATATAACTTTCATAAAGGCAGAACATACCCTACAAACAATTACACTTAATTTTATAAAGCTCTGACTTATATTTGGTTATAAATTTTAGGTAAAATTCAAAAACATTAACATATGATCAATAAAAGTATGAAACATAGATATCACTGAGAAAATAATCCCATACTAACTACAAAAGGGACTGCCTAACAAATTCATGGGTATCATGATAGATATTCTGGCCTGAAAAACAATTTAAATGATATAAGTCTATCAAAAGAAAGGCAAGAAATCATTATGACTCAAGGCACTTTGAACAATGGTGGAGGTTGCACCTGCACATGGGCATAGGGCCAAGAGAAGGCAAGTGGGGACTGAATCCAGTTTGTTCTCCACTCTCTAAACCCTGAACCCTAACAGAGGGCAGCATCCACCTAAAATTGGGAGAAGAGCCTTTTTCTAAGTTTGCAAGGGCTAGCTGTGACTTGGCTGTAACACATCCAAACAACTAGTTCTTAGAAAAATTAGGACAACTGAAATACTAAATATTGGTACCCTTCCTAAAATCATTAACTCCAAAATATCACTTCTCACTGTGAGTTTATTTTGAATGTTTTAGGTAAAATCGTTAATATAGCAAAACATAAATAGGTTCAGGGGAGGGGAGAAATCATCTAAACTTCTAAAATAGTATCCTTCTAGTTCATTTGGATTTCTCTGATTAATAACTGGTTATATATTCAGATTAGAGACATTTTAAAGCTGAATGCTAAAAAATTAGAGGAGAGCTTAGGGGTATATTGTTAAGAACCTATTCCTAATAGAGAAATATACAACTTATTTTACACAACATATATAGTGTGAAAAATTATGTATTAAATAAATTTGACGGAAACTAGAAGTAATTTTTTTTAAGGTCACTATCGCTCCTTTCATTTAATTGTACAGGGAGTTTGAAGATTTTTTTTTAATTGTGTTTCCTTAAAGACACACATTTTTAAATGATACAAATTATTAATCATGATAAATAATCCAAACTACTGACTAAAAAGACATTATAACTGAAATTTTTATTAGAATGACCAGCCTATAAAATGTGTATTTTATTTCTAGATATACCAATGAATTGCCATGTGACTTTTAGTGACTCACATCTTCACTACCTCAAATCAGTTGTACAAAGTGGAGCAAGAATATAGCTGAAACTCTTGCAGGAAATTATGAGGATATAACCACAGGGCACCTTGGGCTCCTTAGAGATAAGCACCATATTATTAAAATTATTATTAAAAAGGATATTTTGTAAACTGCCCTTATTAAGACTAAATCCCATCCATTCATGACCTTTCATTCCCAGATTAATTACACATACATAAGAGCAATGTCGTCTTCACATGGGACACACAGAAAAAATAAAGGACACATCAAGGCAAGGTGTGAAAATGAGAGTGAGATTCTAGTCCTCCACCACCAACTCACTTTCAATATTAGCACTCTGTCATTTTTAAAATGTAGATTCTTATACCTATCCCAGATCATAATGATTTCTGGAAAAAAACCTTTGCCAATAATTGCATCCTGTAAAAAGATAAATTATTCTTACTAGAAACCATCTCCATTCTCTATATTATTACGAATACTAAATGCATTTAAATCTTTTAACCTTGTATCACCTGAATCAAACCTGTATATAAATGCTGTTCTAGGTCTAACTTTATCTTTATTTATAAAGATAAACATGATTTGGCATATACCATTATATTCAGAATCAGAAGATTTCTAAATGAATGTGAAAAGAAGTATAGCAATATGGGTAGGCATGCAATACAATTAGGAACTGGCATATTTGGTGTTAACATAAAATATACACAAGCATGAAATGTATACATTTTACGTGTTTTTATGTGCTTTGATTTTACTCTGCATAAGTGGAATCACAAATAATGAATTTTTTTGTTTCTAGCTTCTATTGAGAAACATATTTGTGTTACCTGTGTAGTATGTAGCTGTAGTTCATCCATTTTTATTGCTATAAAATAAACAGATATAAATATATATATAAACATATATATGTTATATATATATATAAACATATCACAATTTTATTCAATCAACTGTTGATGAATATTGAATTGAGTCTGAAGCTACTAAAACACTGCTGCCACCAATATTATCAACATATCTCTTGGTACACATGTTCATTCACTACTCTCAGGGGTATACTCATGGAAGGAAATTATTGGGTCACAGGGTAAGCAAGTAACAAACTGTTTCCTAAAGCGGTTGTAGTAACATATATTCCTACCAGCAGTGTTTACTGAGTTGCTATAACTTAACATCCTCTCCAAAACTTGTACTGTCAATCTACTTTTTAAATTCAGACACTCTAGTGTTTTATGGAGCCTCTTTGCAGTTTTAATTTGTATTTCCCAGATTACTAATGAAGTTAAGCACCTTTTTCACATATTTCTTGAATACTTGTATTTCTTTTAGAAAGTGCCTTTAAGGGACTTCCCTGGTGGTCCACTGGTTAAGACTCCGCATTTCCACTGCAGCGGATGTGAGTTCAATCCCTCATCGGGGAAGTTTCACATGCTGTGTCATGCAGCCAAAAAAAACCAGAAGGTGCCTTTTTATGTCTCTTACCCCTTTTTCTATTGGATTTTTTGTCTTTGTCACACTGATGTGCAGAAGTGCTTTGAATATTCTGATATTTACATTTTGTCTGTTACATGTGTTGCAAATATCATCTTCCACCCTGCTTTCCCTCTCTATTCTAATGGTGACTTTGCAAGGACAAAGTTTCTTAATTTTAAGGTAATCAAACTTATAAACTGTGTTATTTATATCAGCACATTTTATTTCTTTTTAAGAATATTTTCCTGTCCAGAGATCATGAACATGTTCTCCTTACATTTAGCTTCTAAAGTTTTATAGTTCTGCCTTTCACGCTGAGATGTACAAATCAATCTTTAATTGGTTTTTGCATATGGTATAGAGTATGAGTCATATTTTTGCTTTATCACCAATTGTTCCAATATCATTTATTGAATAATTCTTTTCCTACCACTCTGAAGTGCCAGTTTTGTCATAAAGTAAGTGCACACGTACAAACTGACCCTCTTTCAGACTCTTTATTTCTTTTGTTTATCCTTGTGACATTATTTCATGAAAGTAATTATTGTAGATTTATAGGCTTTGAGTAGAGAAAGTCTTCTGATTTGATCTTCTTTTTCGTGACTAAGCTATTCTTGGGAAGACCACAAAATTTCCTTTAGAACACAAAACAGAAACAAACTAATAAAATTTTTTTATAATATCCATTGGGATTACAATGAATTGAGAATAATGCTCAAAATGGATTATAACCCTCAGAAAAACATAACCTAATGGATGACCAAATTAACCCCACAATAAAAGCTACTCTGGACCAATGCTGACAAAGCTTTTAAAAAAAAAAAGCCTCAAAAGGATTCAGCTGATACCAAGTAACTTAAACGTGTACAAAAACAAAGTTCAACACTGTATAAAAAGTGCAAAAAAATCGCTATACCCAACAATGTCCAGCATTCAAACAATGAAAAGCAGGAAATGTGGCCCATAATAATAATAGGCAATCAATATAGAGAACCAGGAATGATAAAGTTAATGGAATTAACAGATGAAGACATTAAAACAATGATTATAAGTTTTATATGTTAGAAAAGGTAAAGAAAAATAAGAATATGATGAGGAGAAAAATGAAAAATAAAACTTCCAGAGATAAAAAATAATTATTAGAAACAAAAAACATACTGGATGATATTAAGAACAGATTATATATTGAAAAAACAACCAGTGAACCTTGAGACATGACATTAACCATCCAAATAAAACAGAGGAAAAAAAGAATGAAAAAAAAGGGGGAGTTAAGTGCTGAGACAGACAATCTCAAAAGTATAACTGAAATTCCCTCCCCTCCAAAATATCACCTGGGATAAGTGGGATATCTGAAAAAATAGTGGTCAATATGTTTCTAAATTTGGTTTAAAAAAAAAAACTCAAAAAACCTAAACAGGATTTTCACAGAGAAAACCATATGAAGGCACATTTATAATCAAGTGACATCATAGTCACTAAAAAAGTTGTAAGACTGAAGAGCAGTCAAACAAAATAGAAAATTTACATATGAGGCAACAAAGTAAAAATAACAGCAGACTTTCTGTCAGAAACTATAAAAGCTATTTCAGAAATGACTGCGCAACATATTACCAGAGATAGAGAGGGACAAGATAGAAGACCCAATTCATCAAGAATACATTTTTAAAAAAAGATATGTATGCACCTATTAAAAGAGCTTCAAAATACATGAACCAGTAAGTGAAAGGAGAAACAGACAAATCCACACTTAAAGTTGACTTTTCTCTCAGCAATTACTGTAAACAAATAGAAAATCAGAAGGGATAAATCTTGACGAACACCATCAATCAATTTGACCTAATATTTTTAGAAAGCTCCACTTAACAGCATACAATTCTTCTTAAGTGCACACAAAACATTCATTTATACAGACAACATTCTGCACTCTATAATAAACCCACAAAGCAAAATATGTTTGTGGACCACAAAAGAATTAAATTAAAAACCTATTAGAGAAAAATATCTGGAAAGTTTAGGAAATATTTGGAAATTATATAGGTCCAAAAAAAATCACAAAGGAGCTTAAAAATTAACTCCATGTAAACAAACACACGTAAATATTTATGCACCCAACATAGGTGCACCTCAATACATAAGGCAAATACTGACAACCATAAAAGGGGAAATCGACAGTAACACATTCATAGTAGGGGACTTTAACACCCCACTTTCACCAATGGACAGATCATCCAAAATGAAAATAAATAAGGAAACACAAGCTTTAAATGATACATTAAATGAGATGGAGTTAATTGATATTTATAGGACATTCCATCCAAAAACAACAGAATACACATTTTTCTCAAGTGCTCATGGAACATTCTCCAGGATAGATCATATCTTGGGTCACAAATCAAGCCTTGGTAAATTTAAGAAAATTGAAATTGTATCAAGTATCTTTTCTGACCACAATGCCATGAGACTAGATATCAATTACAGGAAAAGATCTGTAAAAAATACAAACACATGGAGGCTAAACAATACACTACTTAATAATGAAGTGATCACTGAAGAAATCAAAGAGGAAATCAAAAAATACCTAGAGACAAATGACAATGGAGACACAACGACCCAAAACCTGTGGGATGCAGCAAAAGCAGTTCTAAGGGGGAAGTTTATAGCAATACAAGCCCACCTTAAGAAGCAGGAAACATCTCGAATAAACAACCTAACCTTGCACCTCAAGCAATTAGAGAAAGAAGAACAAAAAAACCCCAAAGCTAGAAGAAGGAAAGAAATCATAAAAATCAGATCAGAAATAAATGAAAAAGAAATGAAGGAAACAATAGCAAAGATCAATAAAACTAAAAGCTGGTTCTTTGAGAAGATAAACAAAATAGATAAACCACTAGCCAGACTCATCAAGAAAAAAAGGGAGAAGACTCAGATCAATAGAATTAGAAATGAAAAAGGAGAGGTAACAACTGACACTGCAGAAATAAAAGAGATCATGAGAGATTACTACAAGCAACTCTATGCCAATAAAATGGACAATCTGGAAGAAATGGACAAATTCTTAGAAATGCACAACCTGCCAAGACTGAATCAGGAAGAAATAGAAAATATGAACAGACCAATCACAAGCACTGAAATTGAAACTGTGATTAAAAATCTTCCAACAAACAAAAGCCCAGGACCAGATGGCTTCACAGGCGAATTCTATCAAACATTTAGAGAAGAGCTAACACCTATCCTTCTCAAACTCTTCCAAAATATAGCAGAGGGAGGAACACTCCCAAACTCCTTCTACGAGGCCACCATCACCTTGATACCAAAACCAGACAAGGATGTCACAAAGAAAGAAAACTACAGGCCAATATCACTGATGAACATAGATGCAAAAATCCTCAACAAAATACTAGCAAACAGAATCCAACAGCACATTAAAAGGATCATACACCATGATCAAGTGGGGTTTATTCCAGGAATGCAAGGATTCTTCAATATACGCAAATCTATCAATGTGATAAACCATATTAACAAACTGAAGGAGAAAAACCATATGATCATCTCAATAGATGCAGAGAAAGCTTTTGACAAAATTCAACACCCATTTATGATAAAAACCCTGCAGAAAGTAGGCATAGAGGGAACTTTCCTCAACATAATAAAGGCCATATATGACAAGCCCACAGCAAACATCATCCTCAATGGTGAAAAACTGAAAGCATTTCCACTAAGATCAGGAACAAGACAAGGTTGCCCACTCTCACCACTCTTATTCAACATAGTTTTGGAAGTTTTAGCCACAGCAATCAGAGAAGAAAAGGAAATAAAAGGAATCCAAATCGGAAAAGAAGAAGTAAAGCTGTCACTGTTCGCAGATGACATGATCCTATACATAGAGAACCCTAAAGATGCTACCAGAAAACTACTAGAGCTAATCAATGAATTTGGTAAAGTGGCAGGATACAAAATTAATGCACAGAAATCTCTGGCATTCCTATATACTAATGATGAAAAATCTGAAAGTGAAATCAAGAAAACACTCCCATTTACCATTGCAACAAAAAGAATAAAATATCTAGGAATAAACCTACCTAAGGAGACAAAAGATCTGTATGCAGAAAATTATAAGACACTGATGAAAGAAATTAAAGATGATACAAATAGATGGAGAGATATACCATGTTCTTGGATTGGAAGAATCAACATTGTGAAAATGACTCTACTACCGAAAGCAATCTATAGATTCAATGCAATCCCTATCAAACTACCACTGGCATTTTTCACAGAACTAGAACAAAAAATTTTGCAATTTGTATGGAAACACAAAAGACCCCGAAGAGCCAAAGCAATCTTGAGAACGAAAGAAGGAACTGGAGGAATCAGGCTCCCAGACTTCAGACTATACTACAAAGCTACAGTTATCAAGACGGTATGGTACTGGCACAAAAACAGAAAGATAGATCAATGGAACAGGATAGAAAGCCCAGAGATAAACCCACGCACATATGGTCACCTTATCTTTGACAAAGTAGGCAGAAATGTACAGTGGAGAAAGGACAGCCTATTCAATAAGTGGTGCTGGGAAAACTGGACAGCTACATTTAAAAGTATGAAATTAGATCACTCCCTAACACCATACACAAAAATAAGCTCAAAATGGATTAAAGACCTAAATGTAAGGCCAGAAACTATCAAACTCTTAGAGGAAAACATAGGCAGAACACTCTATGACATAAATCACAGCAAGGTCCTTTTTGACCCACCTCCTAGAGAAATGGAAATAAAAACAAGAGTAAACAAATGGGACCTAATGAAACTGAAAAGCTTTTGCGCAGCAAAGGAAACCATAAAGAAGACCAAAAGACAACCCTCAGAATGGGAGAAAATATTTGCAAATGAAGCAACTGACAAAGGATTGATCTCCAAAATTTACAAGCAGCTCATGCAGCTTAATAACAAAAAAACAAACAACCCAATCCAAAAATGGGCAGAAGACCTACATAGACATTTCTCCAAAGAAGATATACAGAGTGCCAACAAACACATGAAAGAATGCTCAACATCACTAATCATGAGAGAAATGCAAATCAAAACTACAATGAGATATCATCTCACACCAGTCAGAATGGCCATCATCAAAAAATCTAGAAACAATAAATGCTGGAGAGGGTGTGGAGAAAAGGGAACCCTCTTACACTGTTGGTGGGAATGTAAATTGATACAGCCACTGTGGAGAACAGTATGGAGGTTCCTTAAAAAGCTACAAATAGAACTACCATATGACCCAGCAATCCCACTACTGGGCATATACCCTGAGAAAACCATAATTCAAAAAGAGTCATGTACCAAAATGTTCATTGCAGCTCTATTTACAATAGCCCAGAGATGGAAACAACCTAAGTGTCCATCATCGGATGAATGGATAAAGAAGATGTGGCACATATATACAATGGAATATTACTCAGCCATAAAAAGAGACGAAATTGAGCTATTTGTAATGAGGTGGATAGACCTAGAGTCTGTCATACAGAGTGAAGTAAGTCAGAAAGAGAGAGACAAATACCATATGCTAACACATATATATGGAATCTAAGAAAAAAAAATGTCATGAAAAACCTAGGGATGAAACAGGAATAAAGACACAGACTTACTAGAGAATGGACTTGAGGCTATGGGGAGGGGGAAGGGTAAACGGTGACAAAGCGATAAAGAGGCATGGACATATATACACTACCAAACGTAAGGTAGATAGCTAGTGGGAAGCAGCCGCATAGCACAGGGAGATCAGCTCGGTGCTTTGTGACCGCCTGGAGGGGTGGGATAGGGAGGGTGGGAGGGAGGGAGACGCAAGCGGGAAGAGATATGGGAACATATGTATATATATAACTGATTCATTTTGTTGTGAAGCTGAAACTAACATACCATTGTAAAGCAATTATACTCCAATAAAGATGTTAAAAAAAAAAAAAAAGAAACTTTGCAGAATGCAGAGAAACGTTTTAAATATTAAATGCTCCTTTAGAAAAAGTAGGAAGGTCTCAAATACTAGAATGAAAGAGAAGGTATCACTACAGATCCTTCAAACATTAAAACAATAAAGAAATATAACATAAAACTTCATGCCAATACATTAGACAACTTACATGAAATAGACAAATTCCTTAGAAGACACAAAAAACTAAAGCTTATTCAAAAAGAATTATTACAGATCTGCATAGCCCAATATCAATCCAATAAATTGAGTTCATAGTTTAAAACCTTCCCACAAAGAAACTCCAAGGCCAGTGGTCTTCATTGGTGAATTCTACCAAACACTTAAAGAAGAAATAACACCAACTGTATGAAAACTTTTCCAGAAGAGGAAATTTCTCCAACTCACCCTGTTATCCTGATACAAAAACCAAAGACATTATTAAAAAACTACATACCAATGTCTACTATGAACACAGATGAAAAAAATCTCTCATTAACACAAATCTGAACTTACACAACAATTTAACTCAAAATTACCTTTATTTCAAGATATCAGAAAACATTTACATATTTGCAATTTTTGTCTATTATCTGTATCTGTAACAACTTTCTTCAAGGCTTCAACATCGGAATTTTATGCTTTTGTATCACTGACCTAAAAAGATTGAAAGTGAGATAATTCTTGGGATAGCTCACCAAAATAAATGGCTTCTTAATATAAAAAATTTAACCCAGCAATATATAAAAAGTATTAACACATCATGACCAAGTGGGGATTATCTCAGAAATGTATGATTTATTCATTCAATATTCAAAAATCAATCAACTACATTAACAGACAAAAGGAAAAAAACCATGTGATCATCTCAAGATGCAGAAAAAGCATCTGATAAAAATTCATTTGATAAAAATACTCACTGATAATAAGAAAAAAAATACTCTCAGCTAACGACGAATATAAGGGAATTTCTTCAATCTGATAAAGGACATCTATAAAAAACCTACAGCCTACATTAAGTATGATGGTAATCATACTTAATGGTAAAAGCCTGGATGGTTTTGACCTAAGATCAACAGTAAGGCAACAGAGATTTCCCTGGTGGCGCAGTGGTTAAGAATCCACCTGCCAATGCAGGGGACACGGGTTCAAGCCCTGCTCTGGGAAGATCCCACATGCCACGGAGCAACTAAGCCTGTGCACCACAACTACTGAGCCTGCACTCTAGAGCCCATGAGCCACAACTACTGAAGCCCGCATGCCTAGAGCCCATGCTCTGCAACAAAGAGAAGCCACCGCAATGAGAAGCCTGTGCACCACAACAAAGCCCATGTGCAGCAACGAAGACTCAACACAACAACGAAGACCCAACACAGCCATAAATAAATAGATAAATAAATAAATAAGAGTAAGGCAACAATGTGAGCCCACCACTTCTATTCAACATTGCACCGGGACTACTAGGCAGTGCAATAAAGCAAGCAAAAGAAATAAAAGGTACAAAAATTGAAAAGGTAGAGGTAAAATAGTCTTTACTCACAGACAAGATGATGGTCTACGCAGAACATTTGAAGGAATACACAAAACTGCCACCAGAACTAGTGAGTTTAGCAGAATCATAAATTACAAAGGTTTATGTAAAAATCTATATTTCTATACACTAACAACAAACAATCGGGAACTGATTTTAAGACGCCATTTACAACAACATAAAAATAGAAAACAGAGATCAATTCAACAAAATACGTGTAATACCTTTACACTGAAAACTATAAAATACTGCCGAGAAACTAAAGACAGCTTAAATGGAGAAATATACCAAATTCACACAACAGAAGACTCAACTTCCTTAAGAGATTAACTATCTCCTTATTAGCCTCTATGATAAAAGCATTCATAATCAAAATCCCACTAAGTCTTTTCTGTAGAAAATGACAAGCTAATTCTAAAATACACAGAAATGGAAAGGACTTAGAATAGAAAAACAGCTTTGAAACAGAAGAGCAAACTTGGAGGATTTACACCACCTGATTTTTTTTTTTTTTTTTTTTTTTTGCGGTACTCGGGCTTCTCACTGTTGTGGCCTCTCCTGTTGCGGAGCAGAGGCTCCGGACGCACAGGCTCAGCAGCCATGGCTCACGGGCCCAGTCGCTCTGTGGCATGTGGGATCTTCCTGGACCGGGGCACGAACCCATGTCCCCTGCATCGGCAGTTGGACTCTCAACCACTGCGCCACCAGGGAAGCCCCACTACCTGATTTTAATATAAAGCTATGGTAATCAAGACAGTACAGTATTGTCATAAGGATAGATACATAAATCAATAGAACATAACAGAATCCTGAAATAGACCCCCATATAATGTAAACTGATCTGCAGCAAAGGTGCCAAGGTAGTAATTCAGTAGGGGAAAATATAACCTTTTCAAAAATGCTTCTTGAACAATTTGATTTTCATATGCAAAGAAATAAATCTCATCCCTTACCTAATACCATATATAAAAATTAACTCAAAGGGGACCAAACGCTTAAAATATAAGAGCCCAAAGCAGTTCTAAGACATGAAGGAAAAGAAAAAAGGCAGAAAAAATTTTGCCCAATGTCTGTGCCAACTCCTCCAATTTCTACTCAGAATTAGGGCAGAATTATAGGGAAACAAATCTGAAGTTCTTCAGTCAGTATTTGAAACTACTCAAAAGGAAAGAGTGTTTCCCATCTAAGAACTCAGAGTAACTCCAAAACAAGTAGCTCTTAACTCAATCACAGCCCTCAGAACCATGCAAAACCTGCCATAAAGAATAAGACACTGTTTATATCTTCAGAACTTAGTGAAAAAAGTATCATAGAGGATACCCTAAAGCTTAAACATAACCCAAATATAACAACTGAAGTTATGCTCAGAGCCATCACGGAGGTTCAGAGAAGGTACAGAATTATAGGGAAATTATAGGTGAAATTCTCTGGAATGAGAATGTCTAAATTCCTATAGTGCTTTAATTCAAATCACTCAGTGTTGAGCAGTTACTGAACTATATATATATATATATATATATATATATATATATATATATGGAATGTAAAAAAGATAAGAAAAGAAAAAAAAACATTAAAAGATATACAGAAGACTAACCAAGGATTATATTTTAAAATGTGAACTAAACTTCATTATTCCCATCCTTCCTGTACATATACAATTTTTCGACTGAAGGATACTTTTCAATTGGAAAAACAATACCTTTTCCCCTAGTTCCCCAAACTGAAGGATATCATAAAATGGGCTGTTCTGCAGTCAAGGTTTAAGAAGAAAAATATATGGGCATAAGAAACTGACATTGGAATAAAGTATTTTAACAAAAACTCATTTTGTAAGCTCATAAAAATTCTTTCTACTGTTTAACTATTCAAGAAAAAATTTAAACATTAAACAGCAAAGTACTCTTAAAACAAGAATAACAAGAGCAAATATTGCAAGTAGCTTTCCCAGGTTTTTACTGACATAACCATCAGGCTTGATCAACTGTATCTAACATTCAGAATGTTCACATATTATATATAACACACCAAAAACTATCCCCTAGCATTTTCTGAAATTACATTTTAAAATATCGTAGTATTAATTCT
Organism: Delphinus delphis; assembly: GCF_949987515.2. Taxonomy (NCBI): domain Eukaryota; kingdom Metazoa; phylum Chordata; class Mammalia; order Artiodactyla; family Delphinidae; genus Delphinus; species Delphinus delphis. Next base: position 119,116,023 of record NC_082684.1, on the reverse strand, counting down.
TTTCCATTTTGAATAGAAGGTAGAATTCAAGTGAAGTTTCACTTATGAAAGCTTTTTGAGGAGAACTACACATCTTACTAGCATACTGGAACCATTAACCTAGGCCAATGTAAGTTTTTAAATCAAAACTGCCTACTCCAGAGCTTTGCAAATGTGGACCTACGACTTAAGGCAAAAAATTCAAAGTCACAAAAAAAGTCTACATTTTAAAAACATTTCTTAAATTTGCTTAATTTTTTTCTTCAACCCTTCCACCTTTCAAGAAATATGGCTAGATTTGTCCACTTTGTCTTTCATTTGAAAATCTCTCCTCATAATACGTAACTCATGTCCTCAAACCCTCTCTTCCTCCAATTACTGTCACAGTAAATATGGACTTTAGATTTTTTTTCCTTATTTTCAAATACATGTAATGGACATGGAAAATGGAAGTGGAAAAGATGTAAAAGTATGGGATTATCTCAGCGGTGCCACTATATGAGAAACTGTCACTATACCACATTATGTATACTTTGTGTGTGTGTGTGTATATACACATACATATATATGTATATTCAACAGGATTTTATGAATTTCCTTAATTAATCTACCTTAATCCCCAAAATAAACTCCAAAGTGACTGCTATTCAAGGTCACAAGACAGTCTTATTAAAAAAAAAATTCCCATTTTATTTACTTCATAACATAGAAAAAAGGATGTCTTACTAGAAATGATGTATCAGCAGAAAGTGCACTTAGATGTGATCCTTGCAGAGAATTCTTCTTTGTTATTTTTTCACAAAATCCAATTCCTTAATAAAGAAAAAAATATTAGATGGGTTAGTAATTATTCTTAACTCTAAAACAAAATTAAATACAATTTCATTACTACAAATTTCAACAATCCACAGATAGTTCCACTAATACTTACTGAATAATAGAAAAATAAATTTTTTAAAATTTGTATAATAAAAACACAATGTTAGCCAATTGGGCATTGCTAATGTCACTAATCCATTTTTTTCAGGAAGTATTACTTAAATGTTCAGTAATATTCTATCCACGCCAAGATTCACAAATTGGTGTCCTAGGTCCCACTTTCCTATCCTCTATATCACATGATATACTTTATATTTAACTGGTATACACAGCCTACTGAATTTACGTTTTGATAAAATAGTTACATTCTGAAAATGTTCATTGTATTACGTTCTCATTTAGAAAAAAAAACTGTCAATGGGTCAGTGACTTGCGTTGCCATAAAATGTGTATATATTCAAATGCTATGTGTATACTTATAGCTTCCACTCTTTTAAAGGGAACAATGAAATGAAAATCAACATAAAAATGCCAAAAACAAATATAAAACAGATTAATGTCAATAATTCACATTAATAAAGGAACACTAATAAATGCTAACCAATGCAGTAGTGCATAAAGAATAATCCAGTCCTGCTACACTTTTGCTTGGAAATAGTAGCAAGACACTTAGGTAGAAAGAGAAAGATGGTAAAAGCCTCTCCTCACCCTGATTGGCCAGGATCAATTTATGATGCTAATCTAATAATTTAGAATTGCATGATTGGGTAATTATGACAATCCCCAAGTAAATCTGCTTCATCAAATGAAAACGGTAATTTCTCCACACAAACACCAGTCTTTTGAATCTTGTTCAGCAATACTAATTATTGTGATACTACAATTTTGTTTCTATTTGAAATGTACAACCCCTCTAGAAGCAGGAGGGGGGGAGCCATAGTCTGCCAAATATTCTTTTTATATTAACAAATTAAGCATTCAAAGTTGAACTTTAAAACACATACACACACACACATAAATAAGCCTTTTTTTTTTTGCCAAGGTTAAAAGGAGTTTGCTTTAAAAAGCCAATTTCAGCTTTTAGTCTAATTGTACCGAAATACAGAACAATCTCCTCAAATACCAATACATTACCAATTTCTAAAATCCAATAATTCAAAATGAACCTATTTTTCATGTGTTCTCATTCTAAACAAAACTAATTATTTTTAAATATATTTTGACATCAGCTTTGTGTCAGTGCCACAGTAGGAATTAAAGTTTGGCAATTTGACCCATGGGAAATAACAAATTAAATAAAAATTTGATAATTACACACGTGGTACACATTCTTAATTCAAAAAATATGAATTCCTCAATTCTATAAATTAACCGTTATTGACAAATTTGTTTTGTACACAGCTCTCAAATAGTTTCTAAAAAGCAATATTCTAAAAACCAAGTTTTTATAGTTCATTTATAACAATCTATAAAGAAATACACTCTCACCTTCAAAAAATAAAACCAAAACTAAAATGTTAGTGCTACAGCCAGTTATCATTAAATTTCACATATTGAACATCAAAAATCCCATTACTCTGTCCAGGTAAGAGCTAGACAACCTGTACCTCTAACAGCTATCTTTCCCAAACCTGGTCCCAACCAATTTCCTAGCTCCCTCTACTTCTAATTAACCTACACTGTTGTTAACCTAACTGTTGTTAACCTGACATGATACTGACATTCCTAGTTTCAAGCCATTGCCCAAACTGTCAAACTCTGTAATTTTGTTCAAGATTTTACCTCTGCCTGGAAACAATCTTCCTTATCTGGATCAAATGTCCAGTTCAACTGACACCTTCTATGAGGCCATCCTCAGATATCCTTTACCACCACCATCACCATCACTTACATGGGGCAAAATAACTAGTTAGTTTTGTAGGTATGAGTCTCTTCTATTATACTACATGCTTTTTAAGAGAAGAAACCTTTTTGCACTTTTTTCATTTCTATATCCCCAATATCTAGTCAATACCTGGCACACAATTCAACATTATCCATTCAGACATTTACTGGGCATCCAATATACTCCCGACACTTCTCTAGGTGCTAGGAATAAATCCCTATATCTATTCCTGACTTTATGGAGTTTACATTCTAGTGGGGGAGACCTACAGCACACAGTGAATAAGGGATATATAGTGTATACAGCAGGCTAGTGGAAAGTCCTTAATGAAAAAAAAATAAAGCAGAGAAGGAAGTACTGTCATAGGGAGGGGATTAAAATATGAGAAAAGGTGTCCAAGAAAGGCCTAACATAACAATAATAGTAATAATAACTGCAACAGGAGCAATAACATTTAAGTATTTATCATATGCTAATCAGTAGCCTAATTGCTTTACACATATTAAGTGATGTAAAGCCAACAATAACCTCACTATTATCCTCAAGAGGAAACTGAAAGACTAAGAAGCAGCTAGCCAAGGTCACACAGCTAAACCAGTAAAGTGGTAAAGCCAGGATTAGAACCCAGGCATGCTTTTAACCACAGTTCAGTTAATGCTTTTGTTGAATAAATTTAATAAGTGAAATAAACGAATGCATACTATAGCAACAGACTCAAAAGAGAGCAAAGCGTATCAGTCTCAGAGGACTGATACACTTGAGCGGCTTCAGATATACAATGCACATCAATATCTATATATGAAGACATCCTGACGAATAACAAGTCGGTGCCTGCTGTGAACAAAAATTATAAACAGTGATAATTCTCTATAACTTTAAAAATACATTTTAAGCTCCTATATGACAACTACCAGAACTAAAAAGTACACAAACACTATCACAAAAAGCACATGGAGAGGTCATTTAAAAAAAAAGAAAAGAAAACTTTTAAAAAAGGTCCTCTGAAACAAATGAGACCTTTGAAGGCATTACCATTTCAGTGACAAATGTTGAATATCATATTTTATACTGTGGCACAAGTTACTGTCATCTTTCAGTTTTCCATATTAACAAAAAAGGGTTAAATGAAATGACCAAGGTTCAAAACTCCTTTCTTCAAATGTCCCAAATACGCTTTACAAAGCAAACAGATGAAACCCAGCACAACTACTGACAAATGAAGACCTGAATGGCCTAAAATAAGTAATTTGCTCCCTAACTCCTATCTCTTGCCATATTTGCTGGTTATTTAAGTGCCTAATCAGTGAATGCCAATAAACTAGAAAGCAAAGTGAAACCAAAGTGCTGCTGACATGATACTGACATTCCTAGTTTCAAACCTTGAGGGCCTAAAAAGTGTCTCCTCAAATCCTGATTAAAATTATCGATACAATTATGAAGAAAATTACTGCTTTATGTTTGGAACGTATCAAAGTTTCTGCCTTGAGTATAACGTAATGTCAAAGAAAATAGGTTTCTATATGAAAACAAACAGCTTTAAAAATCAATCCAGATTAAGATAAAAATGAAGCAGGCAAAAAAAAACCCAAAAACATAAAGTACAGTCTATAAACACAATACAAAGTATTTATTTGCTCAAAGATGAATTTCATTTTGTAATCAAAACTGAGGTTTAAAAATGGTGTTTTTAATTCATGTTCTCATATGTGGTCATCAACTTACTCGTGCCTTAAAAAGATTTTTGCTACTACCCATGATGTGGTAACTAGTACCAGTCATGCTCTCCCAGTGAACTCAACAAGAAAACTGATCATATATATATATAAAACTATAATTTTAAAACACTGGACAACAAGGAGCTCAGCACTGCAACACCTGAGAAAACGGAAAGTGTCCCCTACAACAGGGGTCCCCAACCCCGGGGGCCACGGACCCCAACTGGCCTGCAGCCTGTTAGGAACCAGGCTGCACAGCAGGTGAGCGGCGGGCGAGGGAGTGAGCGAAGCTTCATCTGCCACTCCCCATCGCTTGCATTACCACCTGAACCATCCCCCCCATCCCATCAAAAAATTGTCTTCCACAAAACCGGTCTCTGGTGCCAGAAAGGTTGGGGACCGCAACCCTACAATGAAGAGTCAGGAGAGCAGTGCAGAAATGAGAAGCCAAGCAGAATATAGTGGACTAAGCGAGTAAAAGAGGCAGAAACTGAAATTTAGGGAGGCTAAGGAAGCCGGAAACTGTGTGGGAAAGTAATAGAATACAGTTCAAGAAGACAAACTGCACCTGAAATCTGCACAGAGGATTCTACAGCAGCTCTGTCCAAAACATACATAACGTGAGCCCAAAATGTAATTTAAAATTTTCTAATAATCACATTTTAAAAGTAAAATGGGTTTTCCTTGGTGGCATAGTGGTTAAGAATCCACCTGCCAATGCAGGGGACACGGGTTCGATCCCTGGTCCAGGAAAATCCCACATGCCTCGGAGCAACTAAGCTCGTGCGCCACAACTACTGAGCCTGCGCTCTAGAGCCCGCGCTCTGCAACAAGAGAAGCCACGACAATGAGAAGCCCGTGCACTGTAACAAAGAGTAGACCCCACCTGCCTCAACGAGAGAAAGCCCATGCACAGCAATGAAGACCCAACACAGCCAAAAATAAAAAATAAGTAAATTTTAAAAAAAAGTAAAATGAAGCAGGTGAAACTAATTTTAACATAATTCCTTTAACTAGAATGCTCAAAATGTTATCATTTCAGAATACAATTGATTTAAAAAACAGATATTTTACATCGTTTTTCCATAAGTTCCTGAAATTCAGTATGTTTTATACTTAGAGAATATTTAAATTTGAACTAGCCACAATTCAAGCTCTCAAAAGCCACATATAGCTAATTGCTATCATACTTGACAACACAGTTTTTTGCTGAAAATAAAGCTGCAGCATTAGTAAAGTGAAACTCTACAAGGCCAGGCAAAGAATAATGACTAGGAAGCAGTAGGCTCAAAAGTTACCAGAAGTTACATAAGATTTGGAGATGTTCAAATTCCAACTAGAGGAAAGAAAAATCTCATTGAAACCTGGCGCAACGAGTAGACGCTGATGCAGAATCACCTCCTTAGTAGTAGTGCTAAACTACTACTACTTTTTCATAAGAAATGGAATACACTGCCAAAACAAAATTTAAGCCTGTTGAGAAGAAACCAACAAAATCCAGACAACAGCATGATGAACATCCAAGAGTCAATCAAAACTTACTCAACATAAGAAACTGGAAAAATGTGTAACCTATACCAGGGGGAAAAAATCTGACAAAAGAAACAGATCCAGAAACAAGATGATGATATCTTTAAAGACATAAGCTTTAAAATTTTATAAATATATTAAAGGATTTAATGAAAAACAGAAAAAAAGACAATTATTTTGAGAAGAATCAAACGAATTTCTAAAGATGAAAAATATAGTATCTCAAATAAAAAACAACTAGATAGACTTGGCAACAGATTCTACAGCGTAGGAAAAAAAGATCCCTAAATTGAAGATGTGAAAATAGAAAGCAAAAAAAGAAACAAAGAACAGAGCATCAAGGACCTGTGAGAATATCAAGGGCAGTCTAAAAATGGTGTAATTGTAATCCCAGAAGGAGAGATAGAAAAAATATCTGAAGAAACAAAGGCCAAAGAATTTCCAAATCTGAGGAAAACTGAACCCATATATTCAAGAAACTCAATGAACAAAAAACAGGTTAAGCACACAAAAACTGTACCAAGGCACATAATTAACAATCAAACTGCTGAAATCCAGTAATATAAAGAAAATCTTAAAAGCAACCAAAATGAGGGGAAGACACATTACATATAGAGGAACAAAGAATTACCACAGACTCCTTGCAGAAAGTAATGTGAACAAGTTTAAGCAAAGGAATAACGCCTTTAAAGTGCTAAGAAGAAAAAAAAAAAACCTGTAAACTGAAATCTACATAAAGCAAAAATATCCTCCATAGATGGAGAAATAAAAACATTTTCAGACAAACAAAAGCTGAGAATCTGTCAACAGAATGAACCCTAATGTAAACCATGGACTTAGTTAATAATAATGCATCAATATCAACTCTAACAAATGTACCACACCAATGCAACATGTTAATAATAGGGAAGGGGGAGAGACGAGAGCGAGAGAGCGAGAGAGCGAGAGAGCGAGAGAGCGAGAGAGCGAGAGCGAGAGAGCGAGAGAGAGAGAGAGAGTATATAGGAACTCTGTACTTCCTGTTCAGTTTTTCTGTAAACCTAAAACTGCTCTGAGAAACAAAAGATAGAAACCTATTTCTACACAAAGGAAGACCAATAGAAATGGTAAGTATGAGAGTTTACCTTTTATTTTCTTACTTTTACTTTTTAAAGAGATAATGGTTTTTAAAGCAAACGTAGTAATAATGTATAAAAGTAAAAACATGCAGCATAAAATGGATGACAAAAATAGCACAAAGAATGAGGGGGAGAAAATTTTATTTCCAAATTGGAAGCAACCAAAATGTCCATGAAAGGGGAATGGAGAAACTGTAGTATAAACATATAAAGGAACACTAGGCAACAGTAAACTGGATCAAAATACTGATAGACACAAACATGGATGAACTGCAAAAACATTTTGGTGAGGGAAAAAATCCAGACATTAAAGAGTCACACATACTGTATGATTCCATTTAGGAATAAATTTGCAAAACTTTGAGCAACCACCAAATACGTACAAATACATACACATTACGAAAGCAGATACTCAACACAGAGAAGCTATACATACGTAGTTAAAAGATTTTTCTGACTTTACACAGTTAAGATCAAGAACAATCATTATCTTCTGAGTTTTAGTTTCCTCATCTGTAAAACAGTGTAGTAATAGTTTGTATACTTCATAAATTTAGTTGTTAAATTAATTAAATAGTTGTTATTAAATAAGCATATATGCTACGCTATTACTTCGCATAGTGCCAGTATGAGCTCAATAAGTGCTAGCTTCATAAAGAAATAACCCAGGAAAGGGGGCAAATGGAACAAATGGAGACTGCCACTGGAAGTCAATTGGTTAGCAATGTTCCTATTAAAGAGTCATCATTGTTGAAGAAATCAGAAAGGCAAATACTACATACAGCAAAAGCCAAATGAGAAGTTTGGGAATATATTGGGAATCATTTAATATGACTCTAGAATTAAAAACGATACTAATAAGGCCTTAAAAGAATAGATTTATAAACATATAAAAAGACTAAGCCACAAGAAACAGTATCTTCAAGTCAGTTAATTTCACAGAAGCAAGCATTTAAGAAAGAAAGTGATTTCAAGCACACATGAAACTAGGGACTGTTCCAATTACAGGAGGTAAAAAGATGACACAAATGTGAGTAGGTGTGAACAAAAAGAGCAAAGCAGGGTGTAGTATGGATAGATGGGCAGAACATAATTATGCACTACCTTGAAAACAGGAAAACATTTGAATTTAATATGACAAAAAATACACAAATAAGAGAAAGGCAAGACTAATCCTGTCAAGTGGAATAATGCACAATTCCAGTCTCAGCGTTAGGTAAGGTTAAAAAGCTGCGTTCTTTTACAATGCCCACTAAAACACAACCTATTACATTCTTAGCCAGCAAACAGAGAGGGTAGCATTGGTGTTACAATGTGATGGTATACTAATGCCAGATATGCCTATTTTCCCCCATGCCCTTCCACCTCCATCTATATCTCCCAAAGTACCCATTAGGTCCAAAACATCTCCTCACACAGCCTCAGTTCTTTTTTAAAAAATAAAAAAGCAAACAGCTTTACTGAGATATAATTCACATGCCATACAATTCACCCATTTAAAGTATACACCTGAATTTTTTTATATTCACAGGAATGTGCAACCATCACCACTAATCCCAGAACATTTTCATCACCCTTAAAAGAAACCTGTGCCCATTAGCAGTCACTCCCCATTCCCTATTCCCACCCCACACCCCAGCCCTAAGCAGTGAGGCATCTTTTTGTCTCTATAGAATTGCCTATTCTGGACATTTCATATAAATTGAACCACATAATCTTCCATGACTACCTTATTTCACTTAACAATGTGTTCGAGACCCATCCATGTTGTAGCATGCATTCATACTTCATCCCTTTTTATTGCCAAATAATATTCTACTCTATGGAAATACCACATTTTATTTACTTATTTATTTTTGCGGTACGCAGGCCTCTCACTGTTGTGGCCTCTCCCGTTGCGGAGCACAGGCTCCGGACGCGCAGGCTCAGCGGCCATGGCTCACGGGCCCAGCCGCTCTGCGGCATGTGGGATCTTCCCGGACCGGGTCACGAACCCATGTCCCCTGCATCGGCAGGCGGACTCCCAACCACTGCACCACCAGGGAAGCCCCCACATTTTATTTATTCATTCATCCATCAGCTGATGGACATTTCTTTCCACTTTTTGCCTATTATTAGTAATGGTGCTCTAAGCACTGGTATACAAGCTTCTATGTGGGTATATGTGTTTATTTTTAGCTTCTACTCTTATAATAAAATAACTTAGAGTGCCTTCATATTTTCTTTTCTATCATCCTACTTCATTATGGTATCTAACATCTTCCCCATAACGATACGTATACCAGTGGTTATGCCACAAATAATAAGGCATTTTAGGTAAATTACTAGTTCCTATTTTATTTTCCCAAATAATTTATCACCCCCCAATCTATAATCAGCAACCATACTGGAAGCATACACATTGATATTTAATATTTATTACATGTTCTGATAATGCTATCATTCATCAAGTAGAGGATGTAACTTCTTAAATGCTGAAGTTCCATTTGTTCTACGCGCCTCAACCCAAACTAAGGGCTAACACTCCTAGTATTCCTTGTCAGGCATATAGTTACTGGAATCTATCATTTTTACAGTCCTCAACCACCTACACCCCAATAACAAAAAGTATATTTTGTCCACAAAAAAACAAAGTTCAAAAACGAGCACACTTTAAAATGTGACACTAGGCACTTAACATAAAAAATGGCCAAATATACATCACTTTGGTTAAAGTCTGGTAAGCTGGCAAAGTGTGTCAAACAGATGTTCGTATTAATAAGGATGTTGGCCAGATTCTAGAAAAAGTTTGAACACCATATTTGCGATATTCTGCAACTTCCTAAAGTCTTGAACTGGAAGAGGCCTCAGAGGTCTTTTTAGAAACACAAACTCTAAAACTTAACAGAAATGAAATGGAATCCAGGAGTAATACCCAGACTACCAGTCTAATCCGCATCAAAATAGGATTCTACCCATTTCACACAAACAAATACTAACAACAAAAATATCTGCACTAATGGAAAAGAAGAAATCCAAACCCTAAAGTTATACTGAAAGATGGATACTATAACTTGGGATTTTTATTGCAAATAATTTGATACTTCTAAAGTGCTGCTTTGAACCATAAAATAGAGAGAGGGGGCTTCAGATTATCCTCATAGTACTACCTTTCCTTGCATTCTGGTATGCCTTCTTAAGTGGAAGAGAATTGGGAAGAGTTAAAGCTACTGCCCTAAGAACTATATACATCATCTACTACTTGTTACACTGACAACAAATCCTAGGATAGTTGTGGCAATTATAAATCACTGTAACATTTTACTTCCCTGCTAAGTAGATGCATGGGAGTCCATGTGTCAAAATTTCATCTACTGTATCTCACAGCAGAAAACATGTTGAGAACTACTGATCTAGACCAGCAGTGTTAAAGACTTTAAATTCAGTCCAAAACCTTAGTTCAGCACAAATCCTCATGTAAAATCTAGGGTCATGTGAAAGACAGAAACTTAATAGATTACTATATGTTTACTGAGAATCTACATGAAAAGAATGCAAGAACTAAGACACAAGCATAAAAACCTTCAATGCACTATGTATACACCTACTCCCTTTATTATAAGGTCAACCATGGTAAGTACAGTAAGACAGATAAGAAGTACTATGAGGATTTCAAAAGAAAACTCTTCTAAATGGAAGGAATCAGTTCTTTATGGAAAGCACAGCATTTGGCCTGACCTGGGAAAGGAGATCAAGAAGTGAGATACAGAGGAGAATGAGAAGAGAATCATCTATCTTTATTCATGTCTTCTACTTGAAAGGCATATAATCCCACCAATTTCCTTCAAACAATCAAATTAAGAATGAGGCTAGCACTGTCCTTTTAAACAAGTGTTGTTGAGCATTATTCTTTACAGAATCAAGCTTTATTAATAAGGAAGGACATAATGTCATCTTTGTTATCTTGTTATATGGGCATATTAAAGACAGCCCTGGTCACTTCCAAGCTTAAAAGACTTTTCAACAGCTCTTCCTTAGCTGAAGAACAAAGTCCAAACTGCTCAACATCCAACGTGCTCTACAATCTGGTCTCAAGCTCTCTTTCCCACTTTACCATCTTCTACTTCTGAAACACCCTCCAATCTAGCCAAACTGTGTCCAATACATACCTCTCACTTTTCTGTTTTAGTTCTTTTGCTCAAAATGATTTCTCTATGTGAAATATCTTTTCTATACCTCTGACAATAAAACCTGACATCCAGCTCAAATATCAATTCTTCCATGAAGCATTCCCTGGTCACTTCTGAACTCTACCTTCCCTGAACTCCCTAATCCATGCCTTGTGTCTAAGATTTACACATCACTTGGTAATTAATGTAGTATAGTAATTAATGGGGTTTTACCCTTTCTACACCATTATCTACTAGAAGCAAACAGCTATATCTTAAATGTGTTTATATTTCTGCAACAACAATACAGAAACAATAGTTAAAGTAGTGAAAATAGAAAAGGAATAGAGTCTAAAGGAAGGAGTAAGGGAGCAGAGCAATGGACATTGCTTTGGGGCTACCATATTTGCCAGCTGAAAGAAAAGGGGTAGGGCAGTAAAAAGAAATTGTATAGAGAGCCTGTCAAGTCATTACTTAAGACTTGGGGAAGCTACGAAAAAAGAAATGAAAGCTCATATATGAGGTTCCAAAGACAGACAGCTGGGCATAGGTACTGACTGCCTTTAAACACCATTAAAAAGCCACGTGGAGAATTCCAAAAACACATCATTAATAGCAAAGGTTTTAATTTATATTATGAAAGATTTCTGATGTTTAAAGTCAATAGGCCTTTTAATTTCGGTTTATATTTTTAAAAAGAAATGTATGACTAATGGAACAAGTCAATTTCTACCCCAACAACGTAAAACACTGACAAAAAAACTTGTTAATTCTAGGGAAAGAAATGCTTAAAGGTAATAAATATTTTAAGCAACTAAATTCTAGAAACCAAGCATAAAGAACTTCCACACATAACTCCAACTTTGTTAAATTTCTCATGTTAAAAAGACATAGATATAAAGCATATAAGACAGAGAACCAGTTAGCTTCAACTACAATCAACAGATACAGTGCCATCTTATTAAACACAATAAAAGTGTACAGCCAAGAAATAACACGACACCTACAATTTATTGTAATCAAAGGACAACAGTTCAATCATAAAATAAAACTGAGAAAGCCGAAAGAGTAGAAAAAGAAAGAGAAGAGATACAAGTAGTTTAACTTTCAAAGAAGTTCACATCTATCAGATCAATTTCCAAGTTTAGAAGTTACCTTTCTAAAAAAAAAAAAAGAAAAAAATCTACTATCCTACTAACAGAACCAGCAAGGAAACAAATAGAATGGATAAATAAACTGTGAAGTAGTCATACAATGGCATGTGAGGGCATGGAAAATAAATGGACTTTAGCTACATGTACTAATAGTATCCTGCTTAAGAATATAGGCCAAGAGAATAATAACCACAAATTCTTAACAACTCTTAATCCTGAGGTTAGAGATAGAAATAAGACTGTGAATGTTCACACAGGGGACTTCAAGAATACTGGTAGTTTTACTTTTTCAGTGAGGCAGCAGATCCACAAGTGAATGTTTTATTATTCCTTATATACCATTAGATTTCTTATATATTATTTACATCTCCACCTCTAAGTATAAAAAATTTTATTAAAAATGATTTAAATTCCAAAAAAGAAGTTATCTTTTCTGAAAACTATACATATTAGATTGTCATTAGAATAAAGAAGTACCAAAGAAGTGCTAGGTTGAATATAGACCTGTAACTCATTCATGTTATAAATAAAACCAAAGCATTTCCAATATACATTACAGAAATAAATATTTGAATTAATAACCTTACTTTACAGAAAAAATCACTTAAGCCTCTTGCAATAACCTAGAACCTACATTTACATGCTAGCAGAATGAAGCAAGAGTATTTAAATTGGTTTATATCTCCTACAGGGTACTTTCTAACATCTCTAGCTCACCAGTGTAAGTTGACTACCTATGTCTTTTCTTACTAAAACCTTTGTAGCACTGATAGCATAAGTCAATAGATTCCTGCTCCCCCTCCCCCAAAAGTAGACACTTCAGTGAGGACAATGGTGGTAGCATTATCTAACTAACTAAAAATATTCCCCTAAACCATATGAAAAAACAAGGTGGAAAAGGAAATCCTACACAAAACCAAGCTTTCAGCATAGCCTAAAGACAAAAAAAAAAAATGCTCTCTATGAATGGAAGCAGAAAACTCACCAAATCCCAGTACTTGATTGATCTCCCAAGCTGTCACTCCACCCCCACTCACCACAAGACTTGGTGCCAGCAAACAGGCCTAAGGGTCATTTGCAAGGACCACCAAAAATATTAAACCCACCCTAAATCTGGGAAAATACTGGGAAAATGGGCAGATCAGAATACAGAGTACAGGGAAGGAAGTTCAAACTTCTGGTGATTTAAAGAACAGGTGCCATTTAAAGCGCTAGCCGCCATGTAAGGGGGCACAACCTTGAAACACATGGCCTCTGGGAGAAGACAGGCAAAAGGAAGGAAAGAGTGTCCTTTGGCAATTGGATGGTAAAGGGAAAAAGAAAAAGGGGAAAATTTAAGGTCCTGCAAGACCAAAAAGAATCATAAAATTGGAAGTCTCACAACCCTTCTCTCCAACCATTAAAACAAACAAATAAGAACTACTGAAGTAACAGGACTATTTTATACTGACAGAAAAGGGCACCATTAAACTAGGAATACTCTAAAACCCCCCAATATCACAAAAATGAACAAAAGAAAAGTGAAATCCAGAAAATCAGGAAACAGATTTTGACATATCATGTGAGGAAAACCTCCTACCAAAAACAACCTCAAAGCAGCAAAAACTCTGTCAGTCAGTATTCCAAATAGAATTAAATATATTCTGTTTAATATATTATTCCTAATATATTAATAATTGGATTAAACATATTCAAACAAGCATTTGAGGATATGAAAACCACTTTGAATCAGACAGAAACTGAAAAACTAAAAACAAAAATGAGAAACTTAAAAAGCTGACTGAATTCAAAAAAGAAATAGAAAAAAAAAATTATTCCAGAAATGAACTAAATTGCAAGGCACCCAAGGGAGAACTGACTCAAATGAAAATGATCTACCACAGTCCATAACATAACAGCATGTGTTATGAGCCACATCCATCCACATCTGGTGGTGTTTCATTTGATTTCAGATAACTCTCAATCCACCACTTCAAAATAACTCACAAGCCACAACCTTTCCAAAACTCACCTACATAAGCAAACTTCATGTCTTTTTCATAGCAAAGAGCCATATTTACTCTTTATGTAATACTTAACCATTTAACATGTTTAACAGCATGACTGCTGTTTTAAATAGGTTTATTAGGTTCCTATCTTTTCTCTTTAATGTGTCACTGACAAAGTTTCTGAGTATTGTTTTCCTAGCTCCATTGATGCCACGAACCCCGTGGTCTTTATTATACAACTTTGCATCACACAGTGATTTTCAGGAACACACATGCCACGTTATAGTAGAAGTGACTGTATATGTATAATCATATACACACATATTTCTTATCTCTGCTGAAAAGGCCTAGAAACAATGACACCCCAGGAGCAATGAGCACACCTAGCACCCAGATCTTGGTTTCTAAATGCCATCCTCCAACGAAAGGAGCCAGGGCTCTTCAGAAAAGAGGATGATTCCAGGATTGGGAAAGGTAAAATACAAGATGAGTCTGGAGCAATTAAACAGTCTCCTGCTTTGTTTAGAAAAAAATGTTTATTGTTGCGGGGTTTTCTTTTTTTTTTTTTTGCTTTTTTGTTTGCTTTTTTGTTTAACTTAAGACAATCTTATTGAGACCACAGTATCTGAAATTTCTCACTTCTAGTTTCCAAGATAAAATGCTGAAAACCTTGAGATAATCTAAAACAGGGTGCTCTGCCTTAGGGCAGGCATACCCTTAGGCTTTTTTTAATAGATAAATCCTCTCTGTTCCCGGACCACTACATACCTTCACTTCCAGTCCTCTTCAAACACCCATTCCATGGGCAACTCCTTAGGCCTTGTCATTAACAGGAACTGTTTCACTTCTGAGAGTAAGTTATACATCCCACTCTCTGACTATACCCTCTTTATCCATCTAGGCACTCTATCACAAGTAAATTCATCATCTTTCTCCAAAGCCTAAATCTCCACTTGTGCTTCCTATTTCAGTAAACCACCCATTCATTCCCTCAGTTGCCCAAGCCATAAACCTAATCATTACCCTTAACTCTTTCTCTTTCATCTTCCACAAGCTCTCCATCACTGAGTCCTTTCATTCTACCTCCTATATATCTCCTCAAATCCAACTATTTCTTCAATCCTCATCCCACTATCACAGTCCAGGCCACCTTAACCCCTTTTAACTAATTTGTTGTAACATCCTCCTAATTATTCTCCCTGCCTACCAGTTTTTTGGGTTTTTTTAATTTATTTATTTATTTAGTTAGTTAGTTATGGCTGAGTTGGGTCTCTGATGCTGCACGCAGGCTTTCTCTAGTTGCAGTGAGTGGGGGCTACTCTTCGTTGTGGTGCGCTAGTTTCTCATTGCGGTGGCTCCCCTTGCTGCGGAGCATGGGCTCTAGGCGTACGGGCTTCAGTAGTTGTGGCTCATGGGCTCTAGAGAGCAGGTTCAGTAGTGGTGGCGCATGGGCTTAGTTGCTCCGCAGCATATGGCATCTTCCCAGACCAGGGCTTGAACCCATGTCCCCTGCATTGGCAGGCGGATTCTTAACCACTGTGCCACCAGGGAAGCCCTGCCTACCAGTTGTTAACTCTCTCTGAAGAAGTCTACACAGTGCAATCAGTATCACCTTTTAAATTAATTTCCTCCCAGGCTTAAGGTGCTTAGATTTTCCCTAAAATAAAGTACAAACTCCTTAACACAGCTTAAGGGCTCTCATAATCTGGTCCCTATTTACCTCTCCAGTCTAATCTCTCTGGCACTGCCTGATCCATCCATAGTGTACTCTTTGAGTTTCTCCAAGCAACCCAAGGTTCTTAAGTGTATCTCTTGCCCTTAACAGGTCTAGTAAACTCTACCTACTCTCTTCACAAGGCTAAGTCCTATTCACTCTTTAGACTTCATCCTAAATTGAAAATGTCACTTCCAGTGGAATAAATTTTCCTGGCTTCCCTGAAACTGGGTTAATTGCCCCTTCTATGTGCTCCTGTAGCACTCTGCACTATACACATCAAGCACATAGCAAAGTGAATTATAAACCTATATGTATCCATACTCCCACATGACTGTGAAAGCCATGCCTTTTCACTCTTATTCCTCATCACCTAGCCCCATAGACTGAATAAGATAATGAAAATCCAACTGTGAAATTGCCAAAGTAACACAATGTTTACAAAGAGTTAGAACCCAATGACTCCTGGCTCAGTAGCACAATATTCTTTCCACTACACTTTGTAGCACTTAATTTCACTTTCATAAACAAGTCAACGTTAATTATATATAAAGCATGTAACCTAGACTTAAAAAGGATCTAGATATCATCTCACTATAATTAAAGTGAATCCCAGAAAGGGCTAAAGAACAAAACACTATAAAACAGCAATGTCAAAATTAGTCATTTTGATGTTCTTTAATTATATACTTTAATCTCAAGAATTAGGTTTTTAAAATTTTTAAGTTGAAAAACTTTTAGATGTTTCATTACTTCAAGGTTAACAAAGTTAGTAAAAACAGAACAAATGAATCACCAATTCACTTAAAAGCTTCCACAAAATTACCTGAAACGCTACAACAAAACACAAGAATAGTTAACTATGGTGTAAAAGTAATAAACATAATATTGAGTCATTATTATATTTATACATTATAAACCACCTGTGGGTACCAATCATGCTCAAGGCACTATGAAACATATTCACTGAACATACAAAGAGATATAAAACAGGACTCCTATTCCCAAGAACCTTAAAATAAGTTTTGGAAATCAAGACCCAACCATTACAGAAGTAAACAGAAAAATTCCATGACAAATTAGTCACTTAAACTGTTAACAGTTTCAAAAGAAAAGATTCTGTGCTAAGGAGTTCCAGGAACGTAAAGAAAAATTACAATCTACTGCTTGAGCAATCAGCATAAACTCAAAATTTCTCAGCTTGGTCAGCTAAGGCTCTAAAAACAATGATATTCCAGTATCAACGAGCATACCTACTGCCCAGTTCTTGACTTCTAAATACTCTTAACCCAATGAAAGAAACCAGGACCCCCCTGAAGAAATGGCTGATCCTAGGACAGCTGCAGGGAAAGAAGATGAGTCTGGAATATCTTCTGTCCCCAAAGTAAGGAAGTGCTCCAAAAATGATAGAAACATGTCAAAACAATCAATGAGTTAAGTTGAAGGAGCTCCCACTGACCAAACCTGAGTTAATTTGGAACATCAAAATGAATACTGACAGGGGACTTCCCTGGTGGCACAGTGGTTAAGAATCTGCCTGCCAATGCAGGGAACACAGGTTCGACCCCTGGTCTGGGAAGATCCCATATGCCACGGAGCAACTAAGCCCATGCACCACAACTACTGAGCCTGCGCTCTAGAGCCCGCGAGCCACAACTACGGAAGCCTGTGTGCCTAGAGCCCGTGCTCCGCAACAAGAGAACACTGCAATGAGAAGCACGTGCACCACAATGAAGAGCAGCCCCTGTTCCGTCGCAACTACAGGAAGCCCGTGTGCAGCAACGAAGACCCAACACAGCCAAAAATAAATAAATATTTTTAAAAAATGAATACTTACAGGTGATAGAGTATAACCTACTTCATAAAAAAAGAATCTATAAACTTATATTGATATTAAATAAGCAATGAAAAGGAAAAGCTCTAATTTACAACTGAATAGAAGGCCAACTAACAAATATAGAAGGAATAATATAAAAACACCACTTTGAAACTGCTGTGTAATAACTGATTCAGGCAAGAATCATCAACAAATGCTAAAACCATTATGTGAACATTCTGGGGGAAGACAGAGTATTTACACAGTCTCAAAGGGTCTCCCCAAAGATTATTCAACAATAACAAAGGGGGCAATGAAAACTTTTACATGGAGTTTTCAAACCTTAACTAAGTGATCCAAGTAAACAACAATACTATGGGTCAACCATTATATTATATTGCCTTTTTCTATGAAGGATATATCACCACTTACGTGGTATTCCTGCATCTTACAAAACAAAGGACCTGTACTCTTCAAAACTATTCATGCCAGAGGAAAAAAAATGTTGAAGGATTGTCTCAGATTAAAGGAGAGAGGACAACTAAAATACAATAAATAACACTGAATTAGAAAAAAACACTATTAAAGGATATTATTGGCACAACTGAAGAGATTTCAACATGAACTGCATAGTAAATTATTGTATCAATATTAAATTTCTTGAATCCATCATACTGTGGTTATGTAAGAATATCTCTTGTTCTTAGACAATATTGCTGAAGCACCTGGGGTAAAGGATCATGATGTGTGAGACCTACTCTCAAATGGTTAACAATAAAAATAATTATAATAGGAAAAGGAAGAAAAAGGAGAAAAGAAAAAAAAGAAGAGGAAAAAGATCTACAGAGTGGACTCCTGCTATTACAGCACAACACATGATATGCTGAATGACATTAATATGTTTAATATGTGGTTTCCTTGTTAGCAAAGTACATTAATGCAGCATTTCTAATCTATCCCTTGTATGCATCTGTGATGTTCTGCCTCAGATGATATGCTTCTGACTTTAACTGAATAAACTTGAATCTTTGGCATACTCCAGAAAATGTAATCAAGGAGCTTCAAATTATAGATAAAATAAAATAATAATATCTGTTTCCAGAGTTTGGGGTCACTCTGCAAATACAGAGAATCATAAGGCAAACATGCTAAATATATTAACAATCGGTGAATCTAGGTGACAGGTATATGAGTTCACTGTACTAGTCTTGTAACTTCTCTCTAAGGTTTTCCCAAAGCAAAACATTAAAACAACAACAACCTTCTGCCAATACCAAAACTTTACTTTGGGAAAACCGAGCCATTTCTGAAAAACAAAATCTCAACTCACAGATTCTTTTCTCCCTTTCCCTTCATAATTCATGTGAAAATAAGCTTAACACCATTAAGAAAAAGGTTTTCAGCATCAAAATAAACATTTTGCTAAAATAGTCCCCAACTTACAAACAGGTTATGTTCCAAAAGCTCATCTGTAATTTAGGTATTTAGAATGTGGAATGCTCTTCACCATTACAAATAGCTGTTAGGTTCCTAATGCTGGCCACGAAAGCTCTCACAAAATGGAATCTCAGGAAATGCTATTATACTTAGGCTCGATAACTCTGGGATTCCTGCCTTGACCCACAATACATATATTAATATGTACAGGAAATGCACAAACTAGTATTTTATAATCTGGAAAGTACTTTTATAATTTTTAAAGTCTCATTTGGGAAAACTGGCTTGTGTTGGTCATTTCAGTTGATTAGGACAACTTCCACTCAATTCAACATTTACGGAGATTTAATATGTGGCATGACAGACTGGTTGGTACTGAGCATACAGAAAGAGCAACACAGTCTTTGACACAGGAATTCCGCCTAGCAGAAGAGAATGACATCAATTATAATACTTTAAATAGGCTATAATGGATTTTACAAATAGTGTGTGCATCAAGAGCAAGGGAGGAAAACTTTGTCTAAAAACATTAAAATTGGTTATCAAGATAACATCTGAGCTACAACTTAAAGGATAAATATGAGCAAGTGAGCATTCCAATCCCTGGCAAAAACATGAATGAAGATATAGATATATTACATTCAGATAATGGAGAAAAACCATAATTAAGTAATAACTAAACAAGATATGTACAAATTATACTAAGTGTCTTAAAGAAAATAAACAAGATGTGTGACAGAGTAACTAACGGACTGCAACATTAAACAGGATGGTCTGAGTGAGAAAGTGAGATCTGGGCCAAGTTCCAAAGAGTTTGGCCAGGCCAGCCTTATGAAAAGCATCTCAAGCAGGTAGTACAAAAAGTGCAAAAAACCCTAAAAAGGAAGTAAAACGTTTAAAGAACACTGAGAGGCACAAGTGGCTGGCATCCAGTGAATGAAGGGAAGAACAATGAGAAGGAGAAAGATCATTCAGGCCCATTCAGGTCGCAGAAAAGAATACAGGCCATTCGAGAGGAATGGGAAGTCACTGGAAGATTTTAAGGAAAAATGACATGACTGAGGCTCTTAAAATGGTTCCTAGGGCTGCTGTGTGAATAAAGAACTTGTGAGGAACAGGAAAAGAAACAAGAAGCCCAGTCAGGAGGCTACTGCAGTAATTCATGCAAGAGATAATGATGCCTTGAAATAAAGAGGTGAAGGCAGTGAAGGCTAAGAGCAGTGGATTGGCTCAAGACAGATTTTGAAGGTACAATATAACGTGTGGATGGGTTGGATCTGAGATTAAAGAAAAGAATCCAAAATGATATCTTAGGTTTCTGGCTTGAGTCCTGCCATTTACTGAGATGGGGAGGGCCAGTAGAGACACCAGGGTTTGAGGGTAGGAGAGAGGAAGAAGGTTGGGGGAGAGAAATAAATAGCTATATCTTAGTCACGTGGCTAACATTATGTTTGAAATCCCAACTAGATTTCCAAGTGAATATCAAGCTCAGGAAAATTCTGGGCTAGAAAAATAAAAGTGGGAGACATCAGCATGAAAATAATAGCCTTTTCAGAGAGGAGCAAATAGCTGGCCTTAACTGGGTCATAGAAACTGAAGAGTTGTGGCTGACAATGAGCCTAGAAAGATAGGATAGAATCATACTATGAAGTGAACCGTGACTAATAATGGCAACAGCAGTAGTGGTAATGATAGTAACAGCAGGAGAAAAAATTACTGCATTTTAGGTACCAAGGACTGTGCTAAAAGCTTGACAATACATGTCTCATTCAATCGTCTCAACAACTCTACAAAGTAAATAACATTATAATCACTGTTTTATACACTGAGCCTCAAGAAGACTGAGAACTTGCCAAAGGAAAAGTGCTAGAGTGGGTATTAAAACTTGGGCAGTCAGATTTTAGAGGTCAACCTCTTATCTTTTAAATTACTGCCTCTTTACTGATTTTACATGCCTTCAAAGTTTCTGAATTTCTAAAATTCAGATCTGAATTTAGATCTGAATTTTAGAAATGTAATCCTAATCTCTATGTAAAAGATGGATTGCTAGGGCTGGGGATAAAAAGTGAGACAAGCAAATACAATATTAGTCAATGCAAGAGCACCTTGTTTTAATAAGCCAACAGCTACAAGTTATCTTACCAGGTTAAATGGAGAGTATCCTTTTGTTCCAAGGGTCACAAATCATACCTCAAACTAATCCAAGTCAAGCTCCACATGCATGCTGCTGGCAACAAAAATAACCTGGTGAAAAGGTCCAGCTCATGCAATATAAATTTACCACCCACTACCAAAACGTTTCTCAAAACATATAACAATGTAACTTTATTGATGGCTGAATTTAAGTCCATAAATTAAAGTTTACATTTTTGTATAAGGAAGAAAATAAAATTAGTATTGATTCAAGACAACCATAAAAAGATATGCCTTGGCTGATAGTTATTAGAAGTCTGATCAGCTAGTGTCTGTTTTTCACCCATGTTAACAATTCCTCTGGCTTTCAGCATCAACAGGTATTAAACTGATGAAGAAGTAAATTATCTGCTGTCATACACCAATATTCAAAAATCTGGTATTCCACTTCATAAACCAGCTAATTTTCTTAACTCATATGCTTATGATTTCATCTTCAGTGATTACTAAGATGATTCAATATTAAATAAAATACTAAGTTCAGTAAATATCAATTTAGTAAATACAAAACTATTAAAATCAGTAAATAACATATATCTATATAAATAATATAGTACTTATTAAATATGTGCCAACACATATCCCGTGCCATGCATGAGACTTATTAACAAATGAGCTTATACTTTCAATTATAATAGACTGGACACAGGATCCATTTAACATAGTATACACAGATAAACCATACACAGATAAAGCACACCTAAATAAAATAATTTAGTTCCACCAAGCAAGTAAAATGAAGAATAAAAAATTAAAATTACCAACTAAAGAAAACCTATTTTTTAGATATACTTATTCCAGGTATGTTATAAAAATATTTTTGTAATTTCAAATTTTAAATATCATATCTTAAAGATAACTCCCACAGATAATTCCTTAACGACATGTTTCAGTGAAAAGTAGGAAAAATACTTATATTTCACTTTTTTTTTTTTTTATGTAGAGAGATCATGGAAGTTAGAATCCAACAATGATTGCAGATCAGTCAACTAAACATTTTATGTTTAATCTGACAATGAATTTAAGATGCTGGGATATTTTATCCCAAACAAATATATGAGCATTCTCCTGTATTTATACATTACATGAAATCCTTTTGGTAACAAACACTAAAGGTACAGGTATTGGGCAGAGTACCTATACAATCTACATAGGAAGGAAGGGATGTATGCAGGAAGAGATGAAAGGAGACGAGGCAATATGCATTTTTGTACATCAGGTCTCAGGGAACGTCCTAGGAACTCACACCATTATTTCATTTAATTCTAACAATTCTATGGGGCAGGTGGTGTAGTTCCTTCCCATTTCACAGAAGACGTCTCATAACTTTGTCAATGGTAGAGCTGGGATCAGAACCAAGATCTGATGACAAAGTCAAGCGGCCTTCCTTTATGAGGACTTGCAAGTCAGCACAATGTATTAGAGTATTCTATGCAGGAAGTTAACTAGAAGACAGATTTGATTTTCCATATTTACACTTCCCTTATTACTTCAAACATTGAGAGGGCACTCGCTTCTCAATTTACTAAGAACATTCAGAAATTTTCTTTCTAATCTAGAAAAAGGCAATGCTGATCGTTTTCAGTCCACAAAGCAGTATTTTCATTGCCCCATCGCTGATAAAAGAAAACTTCAGCTAGACTTTGTAACATTCATATGTACCAAGAGTATATCTTCCAAAACAAACAAAAAATAGGTGCATAGTCTGATTACAAGACAGAATATATAAAATTAGAAATGCCCAAAGAAAATCTAGGACCATCATCATTGTGTGTTACTCTAAATTCCTCCTGCCAGACTTTATAAAAGCAGCAAAGGGAGGGGAAAAAAGTGGCTTCCCAAAACCACACTGATAAGCATGCTACTTCCCAGTAACAAATTTACTTATGGCTTCCCCCTCCTAAATCGGAAAACAAATCTACTAAAAAGATTTTATTAAAATATTTCAAACTTCAAAATCACGTTCTAATAAACATTTCCACAATTACTTAACCACTCTCAGAATATACTTAAATATTTCTCTTGGTAACCAAAAAATTAATGAGTGACGACACTGCTACTGCTTGAATATTAATAAAATTAATATTAACCTGCACTGCTTTCTTAATGTAAAATACAAAGCAATAATGCAACTGCCTTGAAAAATAAAACATCACCATTCAAAACAACTCATCTTTAAAAGATTATTTCCAGTTGCATTTACAAAATAACCTTGTCAAACATACCCATTAAGGAAACATAAAAACTCTAATAATAAAGAAGATTATTCTCAATCCCTAATTCAATATGGTGACTTTACAATTATTATTTCTGAGCCCCAAAGAGCTATTTTCCTTCTACTGAGCACTCCCCACCACTCATTCACTCATTGCCCTAAACAATTTTATTGGACTTTTTGCTAGGAAGCAATTTAAGGAGTTAACATGATTTTATCACCTTTGCTCCAGTGTGAATAAAACCAGTTTCATATATAACAACAGTGTGAATTAAATGAAAAACCTGTGTTTAGAGAGGTCACTACCATCTCACAATTGTTGACGGCTTTAGTAAATAAGTTTCAACTGGAAGCACTCTTCCAACAGAATTATTAAAGCCCGTGTCTGCAAAGTATTTAAATCACTAGTTTTAGTTCTTCAGAGTATTTTCATTTTAACACCATTATCACAACTTTTTACTACGATGCTCACTGAGAATTAGAAGTGATTCCACAATCAGTTAGTGCATCATCATATAGAACTAATCATAATGTTTTATATCAAACATAGTGAACACATGTTATATAAAGTCTAACTAAAATTGTCTTCCACTTTAGTGAAAACACTTCTGACTTTTTTCTTAAAAGTTGCCATTCACAGGAAAAGAAATGAGTAAAGACTGAGCCTTCCAAAACTAAACCAAAAAAACAAAAAACACCCCAAACCAAGAGACATATACAAAAGCCATAATAACACAATATAGTTATTTTATGCTCGTTTCCTAAATTCACACTATTAAAATAAATGCCGTTTTTGTGTTTGCAGAAAAAATCTTTAAGCTATTTTGTTTAACTTTTCCACAGACTGTACAAGGACTGCCAAGGTAACAGATTTTAAAACTGACAACTGGAGTACTTGGCAGATGCCAAAACAACACAGCTGGATTCTTAAAGGAAAAGTGCTCTTCTGTAATGTACACCTAATTACAGCTTTAGAGAACCTTCTCTCCATACAGTAATAGATACAAGACACAATGAAAACATACTGTGCTAAAACTTGAAAATTTTCAGACAGTATTTGTTTTAAAATACACACACTGTCAACACACCACAGCAGGCCTTTCTAAAAGCACACTTACTGGAATCACAATCTCATTGTAAAATAAAATGCAGGTTAACACGGTGCTGCTAGTCTTCAATCTACACATGGTTCCCTACTGGATCATGACAGAAGGCTCGCTTCTTATCTCAGTAATCAATCATCAGGTCTGAGAACATTTTTATAGTTACACTTTAAATGGGAAAAAAACAAAATACAAACAAAAAAATCCCTTGCTTTTCTAATTCAGAAATGCTCACCTTTTCCAAACTTGTTTGCACTATCTCACCTACTAATAAATCCTCACTGATCAAAGACAGATGGAATCGAACTAAAAGGCAAAGTTTCTTATCACACAAAACCTTCCCTGCGAGCCGGGATCTACTTAGATGGACGTCCTGGGTGAGGGCAGTGAGCGGTTCCCTCTGTAGCCCCTTCCCTCCCCGCGACGTCTCCCCGCACTGTCGGGCGTCCGCACCCGCAGGTGCCCCCAGCCCGGGCCACCTCCTGGCCCCAAGTACCGACCCGGCCACTGACATCCACACACACATCCACATCCACACACACACGGCCACTGACATACACAGACACATACACACACAGAGTTCCACTCCGTTAGACCAACCTTCTCCCAAACAGAAGTGGGGGAACTTCTTCGAGTCCAACAACAGCGCAAAACGCCCCCCGCACCCCCCGGTAAACCGCTTCGGGGAGACCCCGGCCTCACACTGAAAGATTAGGAAAACGGCCCTCGGGCGTTCCCCTACAGAGAGGCTCCGGGCCCCCAGGGAACTCCTTCAACTTTCAAGGAGACGACGTCCACCACCGCCCCCCAGCCCCAAACACGGCGCGCGCCCTGGGAGGCTCCTCGCGCCGAGCCTGCGCGGCCGAGCCTCCCTCCACCGGCCCGCGACACCCCTTCAGACCTCGGGCCCGCCCTCAGGGCACCCCGCCCCCACCTCCGCAGGCGCCTTGCCCCTCGCCTCCGACCCCGACGCGACCACCGCTCGCCGCCTCCCCTCACCCCACCCGCCCCGCCGCCGCGCGCCTCGACCCCTGCTCTCAACCAGCCGGACACCACACCGTCCCGCTGTCCCCGGAGCCCCGCAGGCGCCCCTCCTGGGCCGCGTCGCCCCCCTCCCCGGCGCCCCCAGCCCCCTCGCCGAGACGCCGCCCCTCAGGCCCCGCGGACTGAGCCCTGCCGCCCGCGGCCCTCACCGTCTCTCCGGCGCAGCTGGCGGGCGCACACAAGCCGCAACGGGGGCCCGCCACCAGCGCTCCGCGCCGCCCGGAGCCGCCTCCTTCAGCCCGGGACTCGTCGGGACATCAGCGCACGGATCCCCACACCGGGGCTATTTTTAGGAGACAGACCCGGGCCAGACCGGAACTCGTTCCTGTCGGCGCGCGTGCGCACTATTTCGACGGTACTCTGTGTCCCTCCGCCAAGCTCGCCTTTTCCTTCACCTCTCTTCGCACCCTCTCTGGCTTCTCCCTTAAGGTTTCTTCATAGAGCTGATTTATCTTCTTGGTGGGTCCTAGAGCACTTGGAGTGGGAAAGACAAGGGTGCGGGCAAAGAGAGTCACACTGTTTGGAAGCGAGCACTACCCCACAAGGACGTGAGGGGCGGACTATGTTTTCTTGTGGATGAGGAGACGGATCACCCGGCACAGGAAGGAGATGACGGCGGTTTGGCGCCGGGGCTACAGGCTGGAGCTCGCTTCCCTCTGAAGGACCGTGTTCTCCTGGAAGGGATACTGGTCACTTGATGAGAACCCGGGCGCCTCCTAGGGCGGGGCAGCCCGGCGGCGTCGCGCCCTGTAGCCCTGCCTCCCCCACTGCTGCCTCCCTGACCAGCCGCGGGGGCCGGGCTCAGAGCGGCTCCAGAGACGCGGCGCGTGGCAAATCGCCTCGCTTGGCCGCCGGCTCCAGCCAACCCGGGGCGCCAGGGGGCGGGGCCCCAGGGGCGGGGCCGGGGCTCGGGGCGCGAGTCCGTCAGTCGTCCGGAGTTCGGTGCCAGGCGGCGTCCTTCGGACGGGCCCAGACACCCCCTGCCGGGCTCCTGGAGCCGCTGCCAGACCCCCGCCCTCGGGGCAAGCTTGGCGCCCCAGATCTCCGCTCGCCACGCCCGCGCCCACACCCACATTGCGGTTGGGACCGCACCAGTGCCCTCGCCTGCGCGGCCACCAGGTCACCCTCACTGAGCAAGCACAATTGGGACTCAGGCCCCTGGCGCGCCGAGGCGGCTCGGACCCCGGCCCCCAGACAGTAGGACTTAAAGGGGCCTGGAAGGCTGGAAGGCGGGCGATCCCTTTCTGGCTTTCGACCCAAGCCAAGCTCGCCACGTCCGGGGAGAGACTCAAACTACTAATCTTAACTACTAGTAATAGCTAGTTACTGATAGGCACAGCTAGTATGCTTTGAGCCCTAAACTGTGTGCTGAATAGTTTGCAATATGATAGCTCATCATCCTTACAACATCCCCATAAAGTAGCTTCAGTTTCTATTCCCATTTTACATAGGAGGAAAGGGAAGCTTGAGCGCTAAAGTGACCTTTTGAGGTTACAGCTTAAGAGGAGGGCACTGAGCACTTGAACTCCTGACCACTCTGCATACTGCCTTTTCTGAGAGCGGTTCAAAGGAAATGTTTTGGGGGGCTATTGGTTTTTGCCGAGGGAGGTCGTTAGGAGGTGAGACATTTGTAGTCTTTGCATCATGAAGGCTGCTTGCCTCTGGAGTTTCTACGGCCACGCTGCCTATCTATGCACCCAGAGGTCCCTATGCAGTGGATACAAAGCCAAATAATTATTTTCATTTGAAGATGAGAAATTCAGTCGCACAGCACTTTGAAACAAAGTGATTGGGGTGGGTGAGCAGATGCGCAGAGGCTGTGGGCAGAGGAACTGGGAAGTTACAAAGGAAGCTGGAGACTAACAGGCTTCCTCCCTCAAGGACAAGGCAATGTACTGGGGAGAACCCAACACGAAAGTGACACATGAACACCAGACACTGGAAAATTAACCTGGAATTGTGCTCAGAGCCCCACAATGTCAGCGTTCAGAGGAGCCTGCAGCAGGGAGGTTTTTTTAAAAACACGTTAGAATTTGGTGTAACTCAGCAAGTCATGTGGAAATGCACACTTTTTAATCTGCCAGAAGCTTCAAAGCCAGCTGGATTTGGCTTCTCTGCTCCAAGAAAATAGAAGAGTTGAACAGTTTTCCTTCAGAAAGGAAAAGGTGAGGTGGGAGGACCATGAGCAATGGCTCCCTTATTCCCACCTGCCCTGGAAGGAGAAGAGGAACAATGAGAATAGACTTTTCTGAAAGAGGTTTTCATACGCTCATTGCTTCACCCCATCTCCCTTCCTTGGCAGAAGCTGACCCTCTTGGGGCAGAGAAGACTCAGCTCAGACTACCCATCCCCTACCCATTCAAATGCTGTTGGTCACTCCAGAAAGCCAGGCAGAGAACTTGGCTCTGAGTCCAGCCAAAGCAGAAATGAAGAGTGTTTGCATCACCTAAGAGAGCACCTCTTTCCCCACTACCCCCTGCAAGTCAAAGCCCTTGTCTAAGAATTACAGGGAGTTGGAAGGAAGGAAGGAAGGAAGGAAGGAAAGAAGGAAGGAAGGAGGGAGGGAAGGAAGGGAGGGAGGAAGGGAGGAAAGAAGAGAGGGGAAAAAAGTAAGTTTAAGAATTTTAGAGCACAGCTATTGTAAAATCCATTAGCAAGGTATAATCACTGTTGTTTGTAATTAAAGTAACCAATTTTAGGAAATCATCATAGCCCCTATGGTCTCAAAAACATGTACCTGAAGTCCAGCAACTTGCTGCACTCAGCTGGGTCTAGACCATGCACCACTGGCTTGGAAGGAACTTCTGAAGGGCAGCATCTGTTAGTCTTCCAACTCTTTCTGTCCTCCTTAAAGCACTTAGGTGTCCAAGTGTGTCTCAACTGAAGGGGCTCCGTATTGTACTAGGCACTGTGATATAGAGGTAAGGAAGAGCAGCCCTTCCTTCAAAGGGGCTGGCAGGCCATGGTGGGGGACATACACCTTAAAACACAAGCCAGCCTGGTAAGCACCAAGAGATGGGTTTCCAAGGGTACTAGAAGAGCACAGAAGATGAATATCTAAGAAGGGAAGAGAATTAGGGTAGGCTTCTTAGATGAGGCAACCCCACAGTGAATCTAAAAAACCTCCAAAGAAGGATGAAAAGGGGTCCTCTCATTATGTCTTGATCTGAAGAATAAAGCCCAAGCTCCCTGGGAGGCAGAGATCCCTGACCACTGGCCAGCCTTACTCTCACCCCTTCCTGCCAGATACCTCACTGTCCGCATTCAGGAATCTTAATCACACACCAGGCTACTTCCTATGTCTGCAGGGTAAACCCCTTTCTATCCAGCAAGTCTCCACTAGGCATCTTCTCTAAGAACCCTTCTCTAATACAGTGCTTAGTTGAAGTGTATTTCTGTATATATGTCTGTCTCCTTCCTTCTGGTGAATGAGCCCCTTGCAGACAAGAAATGTGATATATTCCTTACTTGATTTGCTATATCTAGCACAGTGCCTAGCGTGTGGTAGACAATAAAATGTTTGTTAAATATTTCTGAGCAGCCTTTAGGCAGAGGGACTGCTGTGTGCAAGGATCCCATGAGTGTGGCTCAAGATAAAAACCACAGCTAGAGTAGTGTGCCTGGAGCCTGGAGTCTGATCAAG
Organism: Delphinus delphis; assembly: GCF_949987515.2. Lineage (NCBI taxonomy): Eukaryota > Metazoa > Chordata > Mammalia > Artiodactyla > Delphinidae > Delphinus > Delphinus delphis. The sequence goes on along the minus strand of NC_082684.1, from coordinate 119,086,522 downwards.
CGCTGGGGAGTGGTCAGGTGTGAAAGGGTGCAGAGCCTTAGCCCATCAAGCCAGGCCATTTGGATCTCTTTCTGAAAGCAAAGGGAAGCACTGACAGATTTCAAGCAGGTGAATAGCAAGATCTATTTGGCATTTTAGAAGGATCACTGAGGGCAGTAGTTGGAGGTGGGTGGGAGGGAGCAAGACTGGAGGCAGGACAATCAGTTAGAATGCACTGATGGTATAGCCGCTACTGGCAGAGCCCCCACCCTTCCCATCCCTGGACATCTCCGCAGACTTTCCCCACACATGCTGATGGCTTCCTGTGTCTCTGTTGAGGCTCTGGCCCCAAGAGAGGGCTCCCTTGGGTCAGGAGATAAAGACTCCAGCTTCGTCACACCTTAGGAAGACAATTCTAAGGCATGTACCCCAAAGTCTCTCAGGGGCCCCAGTGGATTGGGCCCCAGTTGTCCTCAGTGGTGATCCACTCATTAGCACAGTTTTGATGTCTGTCCTCACTTCCCAAGTCTTCCCCACTCCCCCAGAGTGCTTCCCAGAATCACCTCCCAAAGAAACCACCTGCACCAAAATCCTTGTTTTGGGGTCTGCTTTTCAGATGACCCATTTAAGACAAATTGCAACTGAGATAAGAAAGAAGGAGGACCTGAATGAAGACAGTTGCCTGATGGTAAAGAGAGGGCAGAAGCAAAACATGGAGCTAGAAGGAGAACTGACCTGCTTGCTGACCATTGAATATGGGGTCAGGGAAGGTAGAGGAGTCTCAGCTGCCTCCAGGTTTCTGGCTTAGGCTCCTGAGTAGATTATAGCAGCATCATTTAAGTGGGGAACATTGGAGGAATGTGAGGTTGAGGAAGCTGGATGAGGGGAGCACGATGAATTCCATTCTGCTCATGTTGAATTTGACATGCCTGTGGGACAAAGTATCCTTAGCCTCGTGGGGTTGGAAAAAGAAACAACTAGTTGAGACTGGACAATATAGGGAAGGCTTCCTGGGGGAAGAGAATTTTAAGCAGAATTTTGAAGCTGTGGTATATGGGCTGGAGAAAAAACATAACTATGTATCAGAATGACAATGAGATGGATGGACAGTAAAAAACAAAAAAAAGAAAGAAAGAAAGAAAAAAGGATTCATATGGGGGGCGGGGGGGAAGCAAGTTTATTTGAACGAGGGAAACTAAAAAGAGCCTCATAGGGGTTTCAGTTTGTGAGCTGCTTGAAGATAGGTGTCATGCCATGTTCAGTCTTGTGTCCCCACACTTACACAGAATTGATATTTATTAAATATGGTGTGAACCAGGCAAAGTAATATTTTTCATGATGTCTCAATCTTGTACAACTATAAATAATTAAAAATTGAAGGTTTTAAATGTGTTTCAAATTAGCAAATTCTCCAAATTTAACTTTGTGTAAGGATTTGTGTCTTGTTGAGAAATACCATATTTAAGAGAAATATCTTGCTCGTAAAGTTACCTGATTGTAAATTTTACTTGTAAATCTGACATAGGATCTAATGACTTGTAAATATTTCAGAAAATCAAAATTCCACATTTTAAATTAAAGCTAAAGGCATAATCTACTTTGTACTGTACACAATAAGTGCTTTAGAGTTAAAATCACGAACATATATGTGAAAGAAAGAGACCTTTTGTGCATTCCTTTTCTATTGCAAGTTCCATGACAAACACCCAGATCTAAATGGCATTTTCCAATAAAAGAAACCAGGGCTCCTTGGAGAAATGGCTGATTTCAGGATTGGAGAAGGAAAAACAAACAAACAAAAAATAAAAGAAAACGAAAAAACCTAGATAAACCTATGGTGCCAGAAAGCAAGGAAGTTCTCAAAAAAATGATGGGCAGGTCAAAGGGACATTGGAGCCAATCTGAAAGAGCTGCCAATGGCCAAAGCTGGAACAATTGAAGCAACAAAGTAAATAATGCTAGCGTTGGATTATAACCTATAGAATAAAATGAGCCCAAACTGATACAAATAAATAATTGGCTGAATAAATTAACAGGAGAGAAAGTACAGATTTTACTTACAGGAGAATTCCCATTTAAAAAAATGTACAAGGAATGAGAACAACATAAAAACCACCATTAGGCAAACACCACAGTTAATAACTTCTTGCTGGCGAGGAGGTTCAGTGGATGCAAAAATTGGTGGGAAAAAAATTATGAGAACAGGACATTTACATAGTCTCAAAGTAGCTACCTGCAAGATGTTTATTAATTACAAAGAGAAAAATAGTAACTTTATGATAGAGAAACCCAGAAGACACCACCTGAGCCAAGTGAACAAGGCTAGTATCACCAGCAACAATGTTTATCGACGTTATGCACCCTATGTGTATGATGCAATGAGAAAGGCACGTCCCTTCTCTGGTATTCCTGCCCAAAATGTATGACCTGAAACTAATTATGAGAGAACCTCAGACAAACACAAATCGCGGTTCATTCTACAAAATAACTGACAAGTATTCATTGAAAGTGTCCAGATCATGAAAGACAAGGAAAGACAGAGGAACTGTCACAGATTGGAGGAGACCAAGGAAACATGACAACTAAATGCAAGATGGGACCCTGGATTGGATCCTGGTACAGAAAAGAGACGTTAGTGAGAAAAGTGGTGAAATTAGAATAAGGTCTGTAGTTTAGTTAATAGTGTTATGTCACTGTTAATTTCCTGGTTTTGATAATTGTAATATCCTTATGTAAGATAACATTCAAGAAGCTGGGTGAATTCTCTGCACTATGTTCTTCACTTTTGGTAAGTCTGAAAGTATTTCAAGATAAAAAAACTTCTAAGTGACAAAATATTTTAGTATTCTATAATTTACTCAACTCCCCAGTAACAACCATCATGTGGAGTTTAAATAACTCATATAAAGCATTTTTACAATGGTAAGTTCAACTTCAAATTAGGCAATATTAAAACTATTGGGAAAATATTTATAAGTATGAATGTTTTGAGGTGGCCAATGTTCTGAATTGAGAAAAAACCCCACAGAATATAGCAATGTTTCCATTTATTACAGCAATAGGATCCATGACTGCCATGTCTATGGCTATTCCTAAACACCAGAAAGTGAAACACACATATAAATTCTAACATTGCCTATTACATCTTTTTCAAGCAATAAAAATGTTGTTTTCACTTCTCTTATGTCATGGGCTTTTATTCTTGAATGCCTTATGATGAAAAGGATGAATTCAGGTTCTCGAAGAAGAGGATAAAAGACGTTTCCTTTGCTCAATTTATAATCTTACATGTCAAAGTCTACATGAAGATTAAACAAACTTCAAAAATATAAGAAATCGAATCTTTGACAGCTGGATGTTTTTTACAATCGAACTTCAAATAAGTCTTTCAATTTCTATGATATGTTATCATTTTGTTATATATATTTTTCCTCTGCACAGAGTTTATTCTGACTTTGTGATCCTCTCCACAACCAACAATACATTCGCATGTCAATTATAGTAAGTCCCAACCTTCAGTTTATTTTCTTTTCACTTTTTGTATTCCATCCAAAGAGAGACTGCATTTCACAGCAATATGCCTCCCAATATCCCACCCACATCTACCCCTTGTATATGAGATCATGATCTCTCCCCTGTCCTCTTTGCCTGTATATTGTTGTCACAGGTATTTCTTCTAAATCCTGGAATTGCCCTAGTTCCCCCTCAATAATTTATTTCCAGATGCATCCCAGGCATTACCAAGCTGTACCTGTCTATTAGGATCTCCATTTAGACCTATTTTGGGCCTATGTGTCCCTAAGATCTCATAGAGAGAGAAGGGTCAGTTCTCTTGGTGATGGCCACATTATACACATCATTCCCAAATTGCTACTTATGATCTAGCAAAGATTTTTATCTGTTAGGATTTTAGAATGTTGAAATTTGAAATAAATCTGGGAGTCACTGAAAAAAATAAGACTGCAAATTTTGGAGTCCAGTGGTCTTTTGTTTAAATCACACCTCTACCATTTCCCAGGTGTGTAAATTTGGGCAAGGTGCTCAACTTCTCCAAACCTCTATCTTCCTACCTATAAAATGATAGGAATCCTTCCTCAAGGTTGTTTTGAGGACTGAGTAACCCACATAAAGTGCTTACATAATCTGCATGCATAAATAGTAGCTACATGTTTGGCCGTTCACTGATTGATTTCACAAACTTCTACTGAGCCCTTACTGTGTACCATGCACTGTCCTAAGCATGGGGAATACAGAGAAGATCAATGTTCTTAAGAAGTTTGTAGTCATGCAGGTACACAGACAATAAAAAATATATGTAAACAAGAAGATGTCAGATGGCAATAAGGGCTATAATGAAATAACACAAGATCATGAGAGAGCCATTGAGAGGAGATCTTAGCTAGGGGTTCAGGTAAGGCTTCTCTGAGGCAGTGACATTTAAACTGGGTGACAAAGGAGCTGGACAGGTGAAGACCTGGGGAAGAGTATCTCAGGCAGAGGGAAGGACAATGTCCCCAAGGTGCAACTGAGCTTATTTTCTTCAAAGAATAGAAAGAAGGCAAGTATGGCTGAAGCAAGGCTGGGGGGCCTGGGATGGTTTTTAAGCCATTGGAGGGCTGTTGCTGTGGCATTGTTATCTAAGTGGAAATACAATGAAAAAACAACAGAGTAAATCACCAGCATGTTAGTACATTGCTCCCGTCACATTCAAAAGGGACAAGTGAGGCAACTGTCTGTCAGTCTATTAGTCAGCAGTTTTTTAGCTGTAAGTAACAGGAACCCAAGTCAAACCAGCTTAAACCAAAAATAGGGAGAATTTACTGGCTCGTTCGACTGAAAATTCACTGCCATTTCTAATTCCTGCGTTGCTGGACTGGAAACTAAAATTCTCTCTCTCTCTCCCTCTCTTTCCCTCCCTGTCTCCCTCTCTCTCATTTACCCTGTTCTGTGCCCCAAATTCATATGTTGAAACCTAATCCCCAATGTGATGGTATTAGGAGGTGGGGCCTTTGGGAGGTGATTACGTCATGAGAGTGGAGGCCTCAGGATGGGATTAGTGCCCTTATAAAATAGACCCAGAGAGCTCCCTTTCCCCTTCTGCCATGTGAGAACAAAGCAAGAAGGCCATCTATGAACCAGGAAGCAGGCTCTCACCAGACACCTAATCTGCCAGCACCTCGACCCTGGACTTTCCAGCCTCCAGAACTATGAGAAATAAATTTCTGTTATTTATACACCACCCAGTCTATGGCATTCTGTTATAGCAGGCCAAACAGATTAAGACAGTTTCCACTGAGAAAGAGCTTTCTTTAAATTTCTATTAATCAAAGTCCCAGATTTAAGCCTGGCCTGGCTAACACATCTCTCTCTGAACCAATCACTGTGGCCAGGGTGATGGAATGCTCTGATGGGTCACATCTGGGTCATTACCCACCACTAGAATCCTGGACGGGGAATCGAATTCACCAAAAACCCAGGAACACATGGGCTGAGAGTGGGTGGAGTAGTTCCCCACAAATTGAGCTATTATCCGAAGGGGACCCGTGTGCCAGAGAGAAAAAAAAAAATAGACATTGTTACCAAACCAAACTTGGGTCCACTTGCCTGGACACAGTAAAGATAACCTACTGCCCCCAGGTTGTGGTGAAGGAAAGTGCAGCGTTTATTGCAGGTGCCAAGCAAGGAGTCCAGGCAGCTAGTGCTCGAAAGGCCCAAACTCCCTGAGGCTTTCAGGGAATAGTTTCTAAAGACAGGGTAAGGGAGGGGCGTTGTGGGGTGTGTGATCAGCTTGTGGATATTTTTCTGATTGGTTGGTAGTGAGGTAATCAGGAGTCAACATCATCAACCTTCTGGTTTCAACCAGTCTGGGGTCTGCGTGCTTGTGGGCAGCATACAGTTAACTTCTTCTACCTGGTGGGCGTTTCAGTATCTGCAAAACAGCTCAAAGGACATGACTCAGAATATTCTCTATAGCCCTTGAAGATGAACTAAAGTTCCTTGACTTTGTTTAATGGCTAAACAATCATTATTTTGTTTTGCTTGACTGTTTTCCTTTCTTTCTGCATTTTCTCACTTCTCTGATTAAATTTATTCTTTGATTATAAAGTTTTTCTACTGACAAAAGGCAGGCAGAGGACTTGGGAGGGGGTCTGTTCTGGAAAGGCCCCATAGGGTCCTGCTCAGTTACAGACATCACAACAATTGAGTGGCAAGAGTTGATTGTATGTTTGTATTTAGACAGTGAGTGGAGAAATTTTGTTCCTACCCTCAAGGCTAACCCTGGACTCCTAATGGAAAAGAGACACAGAAGGAAAATTATCAGTAAGAAACCTAACAGACTATATTGTAAAACCTGAAATTCCATGTTCTGCCTTGACATTTTGAGCCTCACAGGGCTGCAGAGTCCTAACCATGAGTTCCCTGTTCTCACCAGACATGCATGACCCCTAACCAGCTGGTGACCCTATCAGCCAGACCAGCCAGGCCAGCCAGACCCCACCCAGTTCTAAACCTCATAGGTTTCATGTCCCTGCCAGCCCACACAATTATTCAAACAAGCAAATTACATTCTCCTGCAGGAGCTAGTAGGTATCTCACCCTCCTGTTACTAGAGAGCATTTCTCACCCAGCTCCTGAGTGCAAGCCCAGTGTGGCCCTGCACAGCATTCAGTCTCCTCCTCCCTCAGGCTCTGAGCACATGTGACTCATATTCTGCTGCCAGTCTCATCTGTCCACTGCTGGATGTCATGAGTTTGGCCATCTCGTATTTTTTAGGGCAGGAAATCCCTCCTGCTCCAATGGGATGAATAGGGGGTGATCAGATCACAGACCTCAATAGCTTTTCTAAGAGTAGCCTGAGCCATTTGCACTGGTCAGTAAATTTTGGCCCTCTGGACTCTGATAAACCCTGAGAGCTCCTGCTGGTGGGTCCTGGGGGCCTCTGCATATACAGGGAGACTTCTCCACACCCCTGGTTCCCAGCCTCTCTTCCCAGATGATCTTCTTTAATATGAGATCTGGCCATCAGGCATGGCATCTTGCTCATTAGAGCCTTTTCCAGAGTCTAGCTGAGGACCTGATACATAGTAGGCTTCCAATAACTGGTCCCTGAGTGAAAGAATGGATCTTTGTCTTCAATCAGGCAATGGCAAAGTGTGGAACATTCTGATCTGACGCAACCCCTTGAAAACTTGGTTTAAGTTAGAGTCAAAGTGACCAACCCAGAAAATCTGAGAATGGAAAATCTATTTTATCCTGGGCTTTACAGAGAAAGGAAATACTGGAGGTCAGAAGCCATGGTTTTCAATGTTCACATTAGCAAAGTATCGAAATGACCTTTGTTTTTTGAAATGAGGTTTCATTTTTATGCTAATGTTTTCAGTGAGGTCCCTGTTTTTGTCAGAAATTTCAACCTTTGCCGGGTAATTGCACAACCCCTGGGTTTGCTTGGCCTGCATAGTCTTGGCACGACTGACATTTTTTTGGTACATGCTGTAGGCAAGATTTTTATGAGGCTTGATTCTTGTCTTGACTTTATTTGATCAGGTATATCTGTAATTCTACACATACATTAAAGCAGACAGCACCTCTTAGCACCACAGAAGAATGATAACAAAATATTTATCATATATATATATATATCTACAGGAATGCAAAAAGTCTTTCCAGAAATCATGCTTCAACACGTTGTGTGATTTAAGCACACAGTTTCAAGGGGCTGGGTTCTCTCCTTGAGAATCACTTGCAATTTCCAAGAGTTTAGATAAATTAGATTCAGCATGCCAAAACAAAACAAAACAAAACTGAAGAGCTTTATCAAAATTCTTCACCAGAATTCTCTTTCCTGGTCTTTGGATCTATAAAAGTTGCATTTTTGAGCAACTTCTCTTCAGAATACCTCTTCTAGAACTGAACACAGTGGCAGAGCTGAGGTTAAAGAAAGACTCCTTTTTTTCACCTTTTGGATTAAAAAAGATGAAAAGGTTTGTTAACACATTGAGTTGGCAAGGGTATATAGAAACAGGCCCTCTTGTACCATGTTACTGGGAGTAAAAATTGGTACAATCTCTTTGGAAGGCCATTTAGTTAATATCTATCACAATTTTAAATACACGTACATTTGGCTCAGCAATTCCATATCTAAGAATTTACCCCCATAGAGATGCTTACATATATTCATGGCAGAATTGTTTAGAGCAGCAAAATGATTTTAAAAAGGAATAAATATTTATCAAAGTGAGATTGGGTAAATAATTTATGGTACAGTCATACAAGCAAATACTATTCTGCTACCATATATATACATAGCTGAATATATATATATATGTAGATATATATGTACATATATATATATGTGTAGATATATATATATACACACACACGTACATGCAGTATGTGTGTGTGTGTGTGTGTGTGTCCCAAAACCAGTGGTTTTCAATAGGAAGAACAACTGATAATATCTGGAGACAACTGGACAGGGCATCTAGTGGGTAGAGGCCAGGGATGCTGCTAAACATCCTACAGTACACAGAACAGCTCCTCCTCGCCAACAACATATAACTATCTAGAAATATAAACATATAACATATAAAACCTCAATAGTGCTGAAGATGAGAAACCCTTCTCCTAGACAATCTGGAAGTTTCCATAAGTAACAATAGTAGCTGTCTCTGAGAAGGGAAACTGGAAGACTGAATGTAACACTTTGTCCTGAAGGAAATTGTATAGATGTGTATATTCTACACTTAATGTACTCCATATGAAGCAGTTTGAAAATGTTCATTCCCAGGCTCTCTCAGGCAGGGTATCAGAAAGTAACAGGCTCTGTGGGAACCATTTCTCTGCCTTCTCTTGCCTCAGATCTCGTCTTTGCTCTGAGCAAATGACAAACACCATGAGTGAGCTTGAAGATGAGAAAAAGTACTTTGTATTCACAAGTTCCTGGGCCATTTCTGTTCACCCAGGGATAGAAATATCACTGAAGTGTTGACTCTAAAAGTAAAGTGTAACTTTCTTTTTGCTTGTCTCTGCTCATGTTGATTCTAGAACTTGGTGTAGAAAGGCAAAGGCTCTTTTCCTTCCCCATATGTATCAATAAAATAAGTAAACTCAGGGATATACCTCTCTAATAGCCTGAATGTGCAGTTTTTATATTTCAAATAATAAATTACCCCTTAAAATATTTTAAACACAGTTTTGAGTTTAGCAAATAAAAATTTACCCACAAAAGTTTGCCAAAGTAGGATGTTCATTGAAGCATTGTTTATAAATCTGAATCTGAAAATAAGAAAAGTATCCAGGAGAAAGATATTATATAAACTATATCTAAGTCATTCTACAGAATATTCTGCTACTGTTAAAAAAATGAGATAGAGCCACCCATGTTGATATGGTATGATCTCTAAGATACATCACTTGAAAAAAGCAAGTTATAGAACAATGTATACGATAGGCTTCTTTCTGTATAAATTACGAAAAAAGAATATACTTAAAATTCCATCTTGGCATATGCATGTTTTGCTTTCTGGAAAGAATAATATGAAACTCTTAACAGTAGCTTCTTTGGTGAAAGGGACTGAGGGCAGGGGGGTAGGGAGAGTTACAGGCAGTTCTCTTGGTATTTCATACCCTCACATGCTTTCTAAATGTTCTAACCATGTACATGTGCATGCATTATTTAAAAATTTTTTTCAACAGAGGTTATCAGGATGGCAAAAGCATGGACCTTCTAAAATTTTTTTCAGTATTCCTTTTTGTTTATAAAAATGCACATGACATATATTATGAAAGAAAATTTTAGAAAAATCAGAATGTAAAAGAGGCCAGGGATGGTCAAATTAAATAGACAATTTAAAACTGTTCTTTAAAATTACATAGAGCCAAATCAATGTACAGTAAAAGGGCATATATATGAGCCTTCAGATATGAGTGATGCCATTGAACAAATTTGAATACAACATCTTGTTGTTGTTGTTGCTGTTATGTTTACTATTATCCCTTGATCTATTAGTATTTTTGAGTGCCTACTCTAAGCAAAAAGCATTGTGGTTAAGTCTACAAAAGAGATAAAGATGGGTCAGATGTGAACACAGACCCCTTGAGTCACCTGCCAGCTAAAGTGACAAATTTACACTACATTATGTCTGCAAGCTAGCTAACCAGGGTTAGGGACTCAGGCAGCTCCCTAGTAAGGATCAGGCCCATGAACTAGGCCAGTCTGGTTTGAGGACCAGTTGCCACATCTCCCTCAGATAGACCAGGACCTGAAATCGCCACCATTACCCTGAGTCCTAGAGTTGACAACAGAGGCTGATTTAAAATAAAATGCTCATGATTAAAATGCACTCAAGCAGGCCCACATTTCCCAAGCTATGTAATCCAGTGTCTAAATATATCATTTGTTTAATTCCTTCTGATAGCAGATAATGTAAATCTTAGCCAACTGGCAGCAAAATGAGTTATTTCTCATTTTGAATTGCATCCAGTTCAGGAATCCCTCTCCTTCTCCCTGAGATTCACCTATATTGGGGTGGGGAAGGGGGGCACTGGTTCATGGCCATTCTCTGTAACCAGTTGGCATCCCCCAAAGATTCGCATTACACTCTGGTTGGTGTTTTCTGAGGTGGGGATGCAGTGACCCTCTCCCAGCTGTGAGGCTCCTCCAGGTGACCTATTGGTCATAAAATGCATGTAAAACCTTATAGGACAGAGATCTATGAATCAGATTATCTAGATTTTCATCCTTGTTTTGTGGTTCTCAATTCTGGCTGCACAATGGAATCAACTGGGAAGCTTTAAAAAATGTCTGGGCCCCACTTTTCCTCACGGATCTTCTGACTTAATTGGCCTGGGGTGCAGCCTGGATATTGAAGATTTTAGAAGTCTTTAGGTGATTTGAATGTGCAGCCCTGGTTGAGAACCACTGCCCTAGCTCTTCCAGGCAATCCACTCAGGTCATTGAGGTTTCAGTTGGAAATGGGCCCCCATGTGGTCCTCTGATCCATTAGTCCCCACCCTTTCTTCTTGCTCTAATATGACCTGTTATTGTACTCGTTAGAGCAGGCACAGTTTTAGTAACAAATATACCCAAATGTGTACTGGCTCAACATAAGAGAAATTTTCTTGCTCAGGTAACAATCCAGGTAGCAGGGTAAGGTGTCTATGTGTGTGGCTGGGGGATGTCCTGCTTTCTACAGGTCTCAGACACATGAGCTGACTATGATTCTGCCATCTGCAACAATAGCTAAGGTTCGCCTAGGGGTCACCAAAACAGTCAGCTGAATGGGGACAAGAACATGGAAACGCACAGGAGGAAAGTTTTAATGGGTAGGCTAAGAAATGGCCCTCAGATCTTCTCTTCTCATTCCATTGGCAGGAATTAGTCATATGGTAACATATAACTGCAGAGGAATCTGGGAAATGTAGTCTGACTATGTTCCCAAGAAGAAGAGGAAAATGGATTTTGATGAACCACTGTAGTCTCTACTGCATCACTATAGCTGCTTCCTGCAAACAAATAGCTTCAATTCTCCAGCCCTTCTCTGCATTCTTTACAAGTAGCTGACAACACCCTAACTTATGATTAAGTCATCACCTGCCTTTTTGTTTTTACACTTATGTTCACACAACCTGTACATGAATGTTTATAACAGCTTTATTTATTTATTTATCTTTTTGGCCGCACCACATGGCTTGCAGGATCCTAGTTTCCTGACCAGGGGTTGAACCTGTGCCCTCAACAGTGAAAGCGTGGAGCCCTAACTACTGGACTGCCAGGGAATTCCCATCACCTGACTTTTTGCTCACTGCACCTAAGCAGTTGAATATGGCTAGACACAACTTGATATTTAGTTCATGATTTTTAAACCTCAAATGGGCACCCAACACTTGTGGCAATCGGACTACATTTCCTTGGTAAGCTTGCTCTCCTACTGCCCAGGTGACTGCTTTATACCTCAACCTCATCTCAGTCTTAATATGTTGAAAACTGGACTTGATTGACCCCTCAACACAAGCTGACCCAGGCTTCCCCATCTTGGGAAACATCACCATCCAGCAAGTGACTCAACCCAAACAAGTGACCATCATTCTGACTCCTCCCTTTTTCTCCCCCTCCTCCAACCCATCATCAAATCTCATCAGCTTTGCCTCTAAAACATATCCTAATTCTACACTCTTCCATCTCTCCAGGCATCTGGAAAGTTGTCTACCAGCTCTTGCCTCTCTTACAGCCTATTCTTCCTAGGCAGGAATGGGACATTCCTCAAACCTGAGCGCTATCGTGTCACTCCCCTGCCTAATCCCCTGATGTGGCTTTCATTGCACCTTGTAAAAACTCAGCCTGGTTACCGTTGCTTACATGGTACCCACTGCATATCTCCTCTTTCTCCAACCCCATCCAACATCACTATTACCCCTGTTCTCCAGCCCTCAAGACTCTTTCCTTCTGCAAAATCTTCACACTTGCTGTTCTCTTTGACTAGAATGCTTTTCTCCTATCTGTTTAGGGCTGACTCCTAAACACCCTTTAGGTCTCAGTTTAAACCCCAGTGGACAGGACTAACCTCACTACACTTCTAAGCAGGTCCCCATTATCCTCTATCATTTCACTCTGTTTCCCTCACAGCGCTTATTACTATTTATAATTAATTGTGTGTGTTTACTTGTTTATTGTTCCAACCTATAAGATTCTTAGCTACATGAGGGTAGGGCTATGTCTGCTTTGTTACTGGCTATTGCAGATGCCTGATGCATTCTGTCTACACTGGTTGAATGCAATATAGATCAATGAATGCAATGCAATAGATCAATGCTTCTCAACATTTATTGATTTATAATTGATTTATTATTACTATTATTTTAGGTCAAGGAAACTTTAAGAACCTGATGAAAGCTTTGGGCCTTTCCCCCTGAAGAAATGCACACATAACATTGTGTTAAGTTTCGGTTAATTCCTGGGCCTTCAGAAGCCTACCCACTCAGAAATTTGATTAATAATTCTAGAACTAAATGGCACTTTTAGCTCTAAAATTCTTATAGTAGCACATTTATTATATCAACTATTCTGTTACCAATAAAACTACCAACAAAGGAAACAGTAAAGCCTTAATACGAAGACATCCAGGAAAGGTAAGTTTTTATGGGATAGTGAGAAGCAGCAGGAAAAGCCTAGAATCCTAGGGTAGCTAAGAACCAAGACCACGCCCCTGCCCCGGGCAGCCTGATAGATGGCACAGTTGAGAAGGTGCAGGGAGGGAGAGAGAGCCCACCTGCTAGGTCATGAATGTGAGTGTTCTGCAAGGCCCTCCAGAGATGTTGGGGCACCCATATTTCATCTTCTTGGTAGCTGTGACTGACAGGGGGTGGTGGATAGTACAACAAGTTCATCAAGGGACTCCTCCAAAGTGGAGTTGTGAGAGCTCTGATGGTATGTCTTCCCTTGTCTGAATTCCTTCAGCATGTCCGCATTCCTGTGTGCTCGAAGTTCCTGTTCGCGTTTTTGCCCGTCTCCTGGACAGCAGGGTCCATGTCATCCCCACAGCAACTACTGCAGGGTTTGTACACAGAGCTCCCTAGAAATGCTTGTCTAGGGATAGATAATAAAATCTTTATATAATATAATGATAATATAATGGATAATATAATTCCATAATGAATGGATGCTGTGCTGCTGCCAGGGCATTCACAAACCCCAGGGGAGCCTCTAGAGGGGTTGGGGGTAGGGCTGGCATGCAAGAAGCCCCTCCAGGGAGGTGGGAATCCACATTATAGCGGAAACTTTAGGACCAGGACAGCCCATGATGTCTGATGTCAGGTGACGTGTGACAGCCAAGTCCTCAGCCCAACAGGTGCTGGGACACCTGTCAGCATAGCTGCTACAAATTCCTCGGTAGGTCACAAAAAGAGCCCAGGGTCAGCTATCTGAAGGGTATGAAGGGGTTTGGGTAACCAGAGGGGCCTCACCTGCAGGTCACAGCTGTCCCTGGCCTCAGGCAGGCAGGCCAGTAGCCACTAGCAGGTGCCTCCATAACTGCTATAACCCAGAAGCTGATACCTTGATTCAGCTGCTGGACATTCTGTGAAGCATGTGTTGTGGGCCACTGTGGTCGATGATGCTAGTACTTAAAATTCTGAGACCAGCGTAGATGGGCTGTGGTCCCAGTAATTATTTATACAGAAGGCAGTTTCTGTGCAAGGCAGAAACTATCCTGAATGTAAACAGTGCCCCTTGATCTCACCAAATCTCCTACCAATGGACATTTTCTTGTTTCAAGAGTTCCTTTTCTTTGCTCATTAAAGACATTTGGAGAAAGCTCATCATCAGGACTGTGTATTATTTCAACTTTCAATGAATAGTTTAAATATTAAATTGGGACTCCATATATTTTAATAAATGCATTTATAGTCAAAGTGGGGATGGCATCTGCTAACTTCAGGAGAGTAAAACCCTCTGAGGTTTGAAGGAAAAGGGAAGGAAAGAATAATTGAGGGGAGGGACTCTTAGCTCTTTCTGTTTATTTTTAAAAGAAACACCCACAAAGATCTGAAGCGTATATAGCCAAATACCAACATCTGTTAAACCTAGGTGGTGGAGGCTCCGTGGACGTATGTAATATTATTTTCTGTACATTTTTGTACCTTTGAAATGTTTATAATCAGAATGAACATTTTTTAAAGATGGGATGTAGAAAGGAAATAAACTTTATAAAACTTAGGTGTGTATTGGGATTTCTTAAAGTTCTGCATATGATTATTTTGCTTACAGATGAGAAAAGGGAGATAAATGTCATGTTTGGATATGGAAGGCATAATAATAATTAGAGCAAAACCTACATATGGGCTTAGTATGTGCCAGGCACAGTTCTAAACACGTTACTCATTAACTCATTTAGTCAGACACCAGCACAAACCTCCATCCGGGGTTGTGATCACTTGACGAAATAATGGTTTTATTGCTGGGGTTTCCAACTTGGACTCACTAAGTGAAATTAAGCAGGGAAGCATCAAGCCAGAAAATATCAGACTTCTGTTTCTCAGTGCATGGGTCTCAGGAGTAAGTTAGCCAGGGAGAAATAAACTTCTACCTCTGATGTAGCATCCTGGTGGGAGACGGACCTGTGGAAAACTGGCCCCACTACTGGAAGAGACAAGGGACCAGACACCGTAAAGGAACAGACCTGTTGGGATGGCTGCCTCCCAGTCATGCTCCATTCCCTTAAAGGTAAACAATATCTTTTTTTTTAATTGAAGTATAGTTGATTTACAATATTGTGTTACTTCAGGTATACAGCAAAGGGATTCTTTTATATATATATATATATATATATATATATATATATATATATATATATATATATATTTCAGAGTATTTTGCATTATAGGTTATTACAAGGTATTGTTCCCTGTGTTATACAGTAAATCCTTCTTGCTTAACTATTTTATATATAGTAGTGTGTATCTGTTAATCCCATAATCTTCCCAAACTCCTAATTAATCGCTACCCACCTTCCTCCTTTGGTAACCATAAGTTTGTTTTCTATACCTGTAAGTCTATTTCTGTTTTGCAAATAGGTTCATTTGTATTATTTTTTAGATTCCACATATAAGCGATATCATATATTTGTCTTTCTCTGTTGACTGACCTCACTTAATACGATATTGTCTAGGTCTATCCATGTTGCTGCAAATGGCAATATTTCATTCTTTTTATGGCTGAGTAATATTCCAGTGTGTGTGTGTGTATATATATATATATATATATATATATATATATACACATATGTATATACCCATTGATTATTTTGCTTGTTTGTGACACTTAAGTAAACGGAATCACTTGGAGTGCATTCTTATGTCATTTGTTTTACTGAACATTTATTTAGTGAGATTTATTCTACAATTGCCTGTACCAGTAGTTCATTCATTTTCATTGCTGCAGAATTTTTCATTGTATGAATATGCTGTAATTTATCAACTCGTGATACTACTGATGGACCTGTGTGGAGTTTCTATTTGAGGCTCTATGACTTGCTGTGCTGAACACTCTTGTGTATGTCTTTTGGTGTAGATATATATGCATTTCTGTTGAGTAGACACCTAAATGTTCAGCTTTTGAAGACACTTCAAATGGTTTTCCAGAGAGTACCAATTTGTACTCTCTCCAGCAGTGTGTGAGAGTTCAAGTTGCACTATAATATCATCAAAGCTAAAATTTGTCTGTTTTTTAAAAATGAATACCTAATCTAAGTGTTCATACTTAGCATTTTTCTAAGAAAGAGCTATCTGGTGGGGCAAGGGCTTCCTCCTACATTGCTTTTCCCTTTTCAAGAAGTTTCTTGTTTATTCACATGGACTTTCTATTCTAGGTGAATTTTAGAACTATTTTATTGAGTTCTGTAAAAATGTTAGTAATTGCTAGATTAAGGTTATGCACATTGTAAAATTTTGATAGATACTGCTAAATTGCTCACAAAAAGTCTGGGTCAGTATATAGTCCTACCAACAGTGGAAAAGAGTAACCATTTCCCCTCACCTTCACCAACCCTGGATATTAACAAATTCTAAAATTTTACCCCCAAAGCGTATCTTTTTTTTTTTTTTTTTTTTTTTTTTTTTTTTGCGTTATGTGGGCCTCTCACTGTCGTGGCCTCTCTCGTTGCAGAGCACAGGCTCCGGACGTGCTGGCTCAGCGGCCATGGCTTATGGGCCTAGCCGCTCCGCGGCATGTGGGATCTTCCCGGACCGGGGCACGAACCCGTGTCCCCTGCATCGGCAGGCGGACTCTCAACCACTGCGCCACCAGGGAAGCCCCAAAAGCGTATCTTATTGCATTTAAATTTGTGTATTTTTGAGACAGATTGAGTACTTTTTACCTGTTTATTGGCCATTTGTATTTCTTCTTCTATGCATTGTGTGTTCATATTCTAAGCTAGTATGTCTACTAGCTACTAGATAATATGTCTATTATCTTTTTTTTATTTCTCTCTGTAAGAGTTTTTTCTATTTTTTAAATCTGCATTGTCCAATATGAGTCACCACTGGCCATATTTGTCTATTTAAATTGAAAGTAATTTAATTAAGTAAAACTAAGGCTTCAGTTCCTCAAACTGGTCACATCTCAAGTGTGCAACAGCTACCTGTGGCCAGTGGCTGTCCTTTTGGGTAACACAGAGCATGAACAGTTCCCTCATTGCAGAAAGTTCTATTGGACAGTGTTAGTTTAGATAGTAATCCTTTCTCTGTATTTGTGTTGAAATATTTTCCCTCAGGCCACCCTTATATTTTTTATTTTTGAACACTTTCTTTTGTGGTACAGAAATAATACATTTTTATGTGGCCAAATTATTTATAATTTTTATATGGATCTTATTTAAGAAAACCTTCGGAAGTTATAAACATTTTCTACATATTTTCTTCTAATTATTTATTTGTGTTGTTCTTTAATTTATCTAAAATTAATTTTATAGTGCAAAATAGGAGCTCAATTCAATTTTTCACAATAGATTGCCAATCTTTCTCGTACCATGTGTTGTGCTTGAAAGGAGGAAATCCAGAAATATTGGTGAACAGTACTAATAACTACCACATACCTTTAGTCGAGGAATGAAAATTTCCTTCTGTTTTAGTTTGCTAAGCAGTTTTGGCAGAAATAAACATTAAATTTTGTCAACTGCTTTCTCTGTGCTTCTCAAGAGGATCTTTTTTTACTCCCTAATTAGGACAAATCCTACCCTTAGTTGGGGGTAATGTATCATTATTAATTCATTAATGGATTTGATGTGCTAATATTTTATTTAGAATTTTTGTATGTATTCAGAAACAGGTTTGGTGTTTTTCTTGTTGATACATAGTATTCCATTGTATGGATGTATTATACTTTGTTTAGCCAGCTTCCTATTAATGGATATTTGTATTTTCCAATATTGTTCTAATTACCAGCAATGCTACGATGCTGCTGCAACCCTGTACCTATGTCATTTTGCACCTGGGCAACTATATCTATAAGATAAATTCCCAAACATGAGATTGTCAGCTCAAAAAGTAGGTTTGTTAGATATTGCCAAATTGGCCTCACTAAAGATTTTTACCAATTTACACCCCGACTGGAAATGTATGAGTGGCTGTTTTCCCAACAGTGTCCTTGAACTGTAAACTCCATCTCCTCCACTCAGCAAGGTTGTCTGCCTCTGCCTGTGTCTTTCCACTGCACCAGTGGTCCAGAAATTGTCTCCAGGCAGAGAATGGGGCAATTGTATGGCTCACCTCATTTATTTCCCTTCTCTGAGGGATCACAGTCCTCCCATGCTGCCTGTTGTCCAATGTCTGAAAGCAGTTGTTTAAAATATTTTGTTGTTTTCTAGCTGTTTGTGGTGGGAGATTAAATCTGTTCTTGCTACTCCATCATGGACCAGAAGCAAAAGTCCTGCTTTTACTTTTACTTTTCAACCTTTCTGTGTATAGCATAGAGCTGGATTTGGTTTTGTAATTCAATCTGAAAATCTCTTATATGGGCAACTTAAGCTACTCTACATTGATTGACGTGCCAAACATGTTTGATCTCAGTTCTGTCACTATTTTATGTTATGCTTACTTTTTATATTCAAGTCATTCCTATTCATCTTTTGTTTTCTTTATTTTTAGGTAGGGCTTTTCTTCAATTTAGGCAGGCTTACACTTTTTGTTATTATCTTCACCAATTCTGAAATTCATCTCTCACCTCTTTTTTTCCATTTTCTACTATAAAGAAAATGGTAATGCATTATTTTGTTTATTGCATATAGATATAGATCTTAGGATAACTGCTATTATTATATTTATTTTACAGATGATGAAATAAAACTCAAAGAGTTTCAGTGCCCAGGATTGCAAACCAGGAAGGTGCAGAAACAGAATTTGAATCCAAGATCAACTCACTCTGAAGTCCACACTCATTTTATTCTACTCTGCACAATACTAACTATATTATACCCCACATCACACTATACTATAGCATACTATACTATGCAGCCTCCTTACTTTCTAGGGGGTGAATTTGCAATTCTGGAAAATATACATACTATAAAGTTTCATAAGTGTTATTAAATAACTATTATTGAGTTTAAAGACAGGTATATTTGTTAAGTTGCTGGTAATGACTATTCTTATTTTTAATTTCCAAATGATAACCCAAAATAATTTTGCATGGGAAAGAGCTTTTTTGCCCCTCAGATTTTAAACTTTCCTACAGGGAATAGATTGAAAGGAGGTAGGTAGTTCCCTAACTCAAGATCTAAGGCAGGGACAAATTTCCTATTTAGTAATTCAGGAACTCATATACATTTCCTCCCGTTCAAGGGACAGAGAGGCCAAAGCCCTTTCAGCTCTTGTCTGAAGATGAGCACACACAGATGAGTATGGACATGGGGAGGTCATGAGGCAGTAGGATACCAAGACAAAAATACAGGGCTCCATTCTCGAGTCTGTGGCTCATGAGCTGGGGAGACTTGGGCAAATAAATCACTTATGCTCTTGGGATTTCAGTTTTCTCATTTTTAAAAAGAGTGTGTTGGACTAGATATCTTATATAAGGTCTCCTTTAGGGCAAAAATAATTTAATTTTATACTTTAAAAAATGGGGACTGTGTGAGTTATACTGTTATAGTTAAAAAAAAACCCACAGCTTACAAAAACACTATATACACTAGCTATCTAAAGGAAACGCAACACATTAAAAAAAATCACATCTATAGATCTGGGTGGTAGAATTTTCTTCTGAATGTTTTTCTGCCTTTTGCAACTTCTGTACAATGAATATGAATTATTTTTGTAATCTGAAATAAATATATTTTGGTTTTTGGCACATTGAAAACTGCAAGAGAACCAAAAATAGAATAAAACAACCCCAATTTTAATGTAACCAGGATACCAGACAGAAGGCCGAACATCCCACATATTATGAAACTTTTTAAGGTGTCAGGGGGTCAGGAACTCATCTGACAGATGGACTCACCAGTAACTCAGTCCCTCTCAGCAGCATCCGGGGACAGTGTTTCCATAATGACTCACAAGGACTGTGCCAGCCAGCCCCAGATCACGGCCTTTTCCATTTCCAGCTCCAGAGTTGTGACGGCCTGACACTGTGGTTCTCATGGAATTCTGAAACAAGCCTGGCTTCATCATAATGACTGCCTATTCAAGGCAGAAATGGGAAGGAGGATATGACTAATGATGTTTGGAGGCAGTATGGGAACAAAACCAAAAATTACAGTGACTCTCTGGTTGGGACACACTGGATAGGAACAGAACTGTGTATTCACAAATCCGGGAGTTTGTGGCCTGCCCAAAGGACCAGAAGCAAAAATAAACAGCAGACCTGCCCAATTTGTCAGTTATGAGGGATGAAGACTTGAGACTGAGGATGGGAGTTGGCAAGAAGTCATTTGACAGGTGGGATCCTCAGCATTCGGGGCAAAATTCCCTGGTCTGGGAACCATTGAGAGAAGACTCATTTTGGCATGAAGGACACTCTCAGTTGTCTTGTGAGCAACATATTCCCCTGCTCTGCCCCAAAACTATCCCCATGGCATCTCACCATCATCACGGTAGATTCAAATAAAATCATTGCCATTTCATAAGGTCAGCCCATTGTGTATAATCCACAACTTCCAGGCCCTCTGTTTTCCATTTATTAAAACAAGGTTCTTACTCTGGAACTGTAGACCCTAAGGGGTCTATGGATAGAATTCAGGGGTCCTTCAACTTAGACGAGAGAACAATATTCATTTTCACTAGCCTCAGACTGAAATTTAGTATTTCCTTCCAAATGCATGTTGGCAACAAACCACAGCTTATTAACAATGCCTTGATGTTGTCCCTAAGAGAAAGTATGGAAATATTCAAATCACATTACAACTGTTGCACATGTCTCAGAATATTTTTTATGCTCGTTACTACTTGAAAATTGCAGAACTTATCAGACCCGCCTCTAGATCTTGTTATTTAATGCATTAATTAAGAAGTACGGGCTTCCCTGGTGGTGCAGTGGTTGAGGGTCTGCCTGCCGGTGCAGGGGACACAGGTTCGTGTCCCGGTCCGGGGGGATCCCACATGCCGTGGAGCGGCTGGGCCTGCGTGCCATGGCCGCTGGGCCTGTACGTCCAGAGCTTGTACTCCACGACGGGAGAGGCCACGGCAGTGAGAGGTCTGTGTACCGCAAAAAAAAAAAAAAAAAAAAAAGAAGTACATCTATTACTATAGAACAAAATCAGTTAGAAAAATATGTTAATCACTATAAACACTATAACTATTTTCTTTGTAGCCCTGTGTTTTACTTTGTGTATTTGGAAACATTCTGAGAAGCTGCCATAGGTTTTGCAAGATGACCAGAGGGTCCATGGTGTAAAAACAGTTCAGTATTCCTCCAATAAACAATATGAACTTTCTTTTACACCCACATTCAATATGAATGTCAATTCAAGACATTGGACATAGGCAACAAAGGATAGTGATCCTTGAGAGATAGGAAATGAATGAGATGAAACCTACAATCCCCCAGCATACTTCCAGAAGTGAATTTCCAGGCATCAATGCAGATAGGGGGCACCCAGGTGGGACCCTGCAGTCTCCCCTTGTTGAGGAGCTGGAAGCCTGAGAGGCCAAGGTGGCTGTAGTTTGCAGAGCAGAGCATCAGAGAAGATAGAGTTACAGGGAGAGAAGACTCTGGAGATGTGCAGAGGATCCCTTCAAATACTCATCTGAGGACAGATCAGCATGTGTGTGAAAGAAAACAACCCACAGCTGAGGAAAGAAGCCCCTGAAAGGATTTGAGGGAACAACTCCTGGAGCTCATACTGAGCAGGGGCATCATAATGTAGTGGGTGTTGGTTTTGACTCAGCAGTGGGGAAAAATTAGCCCTAAACTAAACACCACTCTGGTTCCTCCTATTAAAGCTTAAAAGTAAGATCTGGAAGAGTCAAACTAGTCCCAAGTAACTTAGCTGAATTTCAGAACAAAACTCAAGAATATTAATAGGAATAGAAATTCAAAAATGCCCAGCACACAACAAGGTAAAATTTACAATACTTGTATCCAGTAAAAATAAAAAGTACCTGGCATGCAAAAGAGCAGGAAAATATGAACCATAATGAGGAAAAAGTCAATAGAAACTGACCCAAAAATGACATGGATGTTATAAGTAGCCAGTAAAGACAGTTATTATAATGGTTTTCATGTATTCAAGAAGATATATAAAGATTATACATGTAAAATCAACATATATAAGTATACATATAGATTAATCTATGTATCTACTTAACATGTTTAAATATATATCAGAATTGAAGAGATGAAAACTACCATGTCTGAGAAGAAAAATACACTAGATGGTATTAATACTGAAGGAGATGGAATGGATTAGATGCTGCAGAAAAAAAGTTCAGTGACCATGAAGACAAAGCAATAGAAACTAGCCAAAATGAAAAAAAAAAAAAAGACTAATAAACAGTAACAGAGAATCTGTGAGCTCTGGAACAGGTTTAAGTGGCCTAATATACGTGTAAATGGACCCTCCATAGGAGGAGAGGGCAGAAAAAATATTTGAAGAAATAATGCCCCCCCAAACAAATTATTGAAAACCTTAAATGCACACTCTAAATTCGAAAGCTCAATGAACCCTAAGTACAAGAAACATGAAGAAAACAAAGGTACATTATAATTAAATTGCTTAAAACCAGTGATAAAGAGAAAATCTTAAAACAGAGAAAAAAGAAACTTTATCTACGGAGGAATAAAGATGAAGATGGTAGCACATTTCTTATCTGAAACAATGCAAATGAGAAAATGGTGGAGAAATATCTTCAAAGTACACCACACACACACACACACACACACACACACACACACACACACACACACACATACACATCTAAGGGCCCAGATGGTTCTACTAGTTATTATACAAAACATTTGGGGAAGAAATAATGCCAAATTTTAAAACAGTCCCAGAACATTGAAGAGGAGGAATATTTCCAGCTCACTCTATGAGGCCAGCATTATACCCTGACATCAAAATCACACAAAGACATTACAAGAGAAGAAACTACAGACTCTAATGCCTCATGCACATAGATATGAAAATCTTAACAAAATTTTAGCAAATCAAAGTAATTTCTCTGAATAGTCTAAACATCTTCAAATAGTTAGCTCCATATTCTTTATTAATAAAAAATGAATATCTTCATTTTAGTCCCTGTTTATTGAACCTTCTCTAATTCCAGCCTACAGTGAGGGACTACATATGTATATATATATATAGTCTCTAAACCTCATGAAAACTCTTGAAGGTAGATATTGTTAACCACATCTTGCATAGATGAGGAAAATGAAACTCAGAGAAGTTACATCCTCAAGATCATATAACTCTTAAGTGGATTTGAATCCCAGTCTTCTATGATACTTCTCTGCCTACTAAAGAATATAAAACCTTTTCCTTAAGGAATATTCTATCTGTAACTTCAGCCTGAAATGTCCCCCAAAAGTGACACACAAAATGTAAGAGAATTTCTTCTCAGTAGGCCTGTATCCCAAGAAAGTTTAAAGAAAGTTCTTCATGAAAAAGGAAAGTGACACCAGATGGACATGTGCATCTACGCAAACTAAGGAAGAGTGTGGAAGTGGTAACTATGTGGGCAAATAAAAAAGTCTTTGCACTGCAGACAAGCCATGCATCTGTTTGTCCCCTGTAGTAGGTTTGATGGGTTCATGGCTACCTATGGTAGATTGCTAGGCACCACCAGAAGGGTTGTCAGGAGCCAACCTTGGGTTCTGAGGGTTTACCTCAAAGTCTGAGAAGGTGCAGTGCTTCAGTTGTAGATGTAAGTAGAAAGCTACAAACCATTCACACTGGAAGATCTGCTGTGTGCACCTGACTTCCCCAAGGATGCTTCGATCTACAGTGCCAATGGGAAGTAATGAGAGTGTTTGTAACCATCACACTGTCATGTGGAACAATAGGAGTGGGCTGTAGGGACAGTGTGAGATAGGTTCCACTGCACCTGACCCTGTGGTAGGTGACTCATATGCCTCCTTCTATTTACTCTTCACACACTGTGTTCTTCCCATTTTGCAGATGAAGAAACTCAAAGATAAAATGACTACTGAAGAAAGCAAGATGCCAATCAGTCTATACAGTACACTACTTTTCATGTCAAAGAAGAGGAAATAAGAAAATATATAGGTGTGTATTCACACATATACATACATGCTCACACATATACATACGTGCTTATTTTTGCAAATAGAAACATAGAAGCTAATGAAAGTGGTACTGGGATGGTGGGAGGGTGGGGAGACAAGAGTGTGGTAAAGAGAATGTGGATGGCAACATTTCTTTCTCTTCTTTAATAGCTTTGAATTTTGAGCTATATAAACGTTTCATATGTTCAAAATATAACATTTAATTGAAAAGAAATGGAAAAAAGCAAACATTAAAACTGAACATAAACTAATGAACACTATCAAATTGATAACATATTTATACATAGAAAATAATTATTTCAAGTAAATTAAACTCTCTGACAGCATCCTTGGAGATGAGTTTATAATTTATGTCAGTAACACTGGTGTTGTAAAAAGAAGGAAAGCAACAAAACAGTGTCATAATAATGAGCAGAATGGAAACGCTCCTGAACAGAAGTCCTATTTCTGTTCTATCTGTTCCTTCAGGGACAAAGAGCTTCCTCTACAACTTTCAATTTCCTGTGTAAGTAAAAGAGCTGGAACTTAACAATAAAAAGAAATATGAGCTGCCATTTTGACAACTATTCCCTAAATAGGGTAAATATCATAACGTAGTGCCAATGAATATATTGAAAGGATAGTTCAATTAGTTTAAAGAGCTAATTGGCACAGTTTGGAGGAAGCTATAATAATGAGGTGCTGCTGTGGTTAGCACATAAGAAGTTGAGCTGTTTAAATTTTTGCATTGAAAGTAAAGAATTCTCAGAGAAATCAGTAAAAGATGAGGGCCAAATTTCCATTTCTGGGTATTTGTAGTATGTGGGTCAAAATTTGTTGTAAAAACATCTGAGGGCATGCTTGTGCTAGACTGGTGGATAAAAGTATTAAAAGCAATTGAGAAAAGAAAATGAAAACCTTTATGTGGGAAAAAAATTTTTATATGCCAGGTACTTGCTACAATCTTTGTAATATTTGGTGAATGAAGTCAATGAGGGTTGTGCTGTGTATTAAATAATGACTGTCAAGTACTCAGTCTTCGCCATAGACAGTGCTCAGTTAAATGATACAGAGTTTACTTAGAGTTAACTCAAAATGACTACCAGTGTTTGAATTTTGGTTTTGGTATTTGCTATTGTCAGATATGAATATCTTAATTTCTAGAATTTTGAATCAAGCTAATTATTATAGAAAAAATAAATGTTTCTTATTTTTAAACTATTTAAAAATATTTGACTATTTAGAGTGAAATAAAAATAATGTACTGTGAGACTTATACCATATATAGAAGTAAAATATATGACAACCACAGCACAAAGTAATGAGGGTAGAAATGGAACTATACTATTTTAAGATTCCTACACTATGGAAGTTGTGTAATATTATTTGAAATAAAATTAAGATAATTTTTATACATGATGTATATATTTATTATAATTTATCAATTTAATGTATTATGGTTATTAATTTGCATATAAATTATCTTAATCTTATGTCAAATAATATTTTATATATATACATATATATAGTTGATCGTTTTATAATATGGGTTTGAACTCAGTAGGTCCACTTACACAAAAATTTTTTTCAATAAATGTATACTATAGTAGTACATAATCAGAAGTTGGTTGACTCCATGGATGTGGAACAGTTGGTAGGAAGAGCTGACTGTAAAGCTATATGCAAATTTTCAACTGCACAGAAGGTTGGTGCTCTAACGTCCCTGTTGTTCAAGGGTCAACTATATATACGTATATACTGTAAACTGCAACCACTGAAAATAATAAAACCAAGTGCTATAGTTGATAAGCTGATAGTGGAGATATTACGGGATCATAAAAATACTCAATCCAAAAGAAAGGAGGAAAAGAGGAGAAAAAATGGGGCAAACATCAAATGGAACAAATAGTAAAAATATAACAGGATAGATTTAAATCAATTATATTGATAATTACATTAAACATGAATGATGTAAACCCTCCAATTAAAAGCCAGAGATCTTCAAATTAGATAAGAAGGCAAGATCCAAATACATACAGCCTACCAGAAAGCCTTTTTAAATATAAAGTCAAATATATGCTAGCAGATGAAAGGATGGGAAACAATACACCATGTGGGCAGAAAAGAGTTCATATAAAAGGCCTAAGACTGCTGTCCTTGGACAGATTTTCTTGAAAAGTTGGCCTTTGGCTGGTGTCTGTGACCTTGGATTTTGACGGGTTACTATTATTTCCAGAATTAATAATAGTAGCTCAATGTGCCTAAATTGTTTGTACAAACAATGTGGTTTATGGTGAACAACTGTTTCTCTTCTGGGAGTCTAAAGAACTAATACAAATTCTACACAAATTCTTCCATAAAATAAAGGTGGAGGGAACTTCTTGACTTACTTTATGAGGTCCACGTTACCCTAACTACAGACCAATATCCCTCATGAACATAGACATAAAAATCCTTAACAAAAAATTTTAGTTGATTGAAACTAACAATATATAAAATAAATAATAGATCAGAGCCAAGTGCTGTTTATCCCAGAAATGCAAGTTTCATTTAACACTTTAAAATCAACCAAGGTACCATATGATCTAGCAATCCTGCTCCTGGGCATATATCCAGAAAAGATGATTCTAATCAAAAAGATACATACACCCCAACATTCAAAGAAACACTATTTACAATAGCTAGGATATTGAAACAACCTAAATGTTCATCAACAGTTGAATGGATAAAGAAGATGTGGTATATATACACAATGGAATATTACTCAGCCATAAAAAAGAATGAAATAATGCCATTTGCAGCAACATGGATGGATTTAGAGATTATCATACTAAGTGAGTTAAGTCAGATAGAGAAAGACAAATATCATGATATCACTTATATGTGGAATCTTAAAAAATGATACAAAGGAACTTATTTACAAAACAGAAATAGACTCACATACAGTAAACAAATTTATGGTTACCAAAGGGGAAAGGGGGGGGTGGAGGGATTAAAAAATAATAACAATAAAGAAAATCAACCAATGTAACTCTCCACATTTACAGACTGAAAAAAAACCACTCAAATGATCTTTTCAATAGATTTGTTAAAAATTCAACATCTATTTATGAAAAAAACTCTCAGTAAACTATGATTAGGAGGCAAATTTATCTTCTAACCAGATAAAGGCACCTACAAAAACCCTACAGCTAATACATTTATAGTGAAAGACTGAGTTCTTATACTTAAAATCAGTGTGTTGGGGGGGCCTGTGTGTAGCTGGTATATTAAGTTAAGAACATGCAAAACATGACCTGCTGAATGAGGAGGCACAAGCCATCCACACAGTGTTGGCAGGTGGCTCCTTCAGCATCCGAGCTTCCACTTTAGGGAAGCAAAAATCCCGGGGTAGTTTTTTTTAATTATTTTTTATTTATTTTATTTATTTAATTTTGGCTGCATTGGGTCTTTGTTGCTGCACGTGGGCTTTCTCTAGTTGTGGCGAGCAGGGGTTACTCTTCGTTGTGGTGCACAGGCTTCTCATTGCACTGGCTTCTCTTGTTGCGGAGCATGGGCTCTAGGTGCACAGGCTTCAGTAGTTGTGGCACACAGGCTCAGTAGTTGTGGCTCACAGGCTCTAGAGTGCAGGCTCAGTAGTTGTGGCACACAGTCTTAGTTTCTCCATGGCATGTGGGATCTTCCTGGAGCAGGACTTGAACCCAGGTCCCCTGCATTGGCAGGTGGATTCTTAACCACTGCACCACCAGGGCAGCCCCGGGGGTAGTTTTGATTGAAGGTACAGTTTCAATATGTTAATAAAGGAGGTAAAGTGACAAGATGTATTATAGATCCTAGAAATGGGGGCAGGGGTGTGCAATGAGCCTGGTAAAGGGCAGTCCTCCATCCCAGGTCATGATCCAGCAGGAGACAGAGAGCAAGCACTTGTTACCTACAAGATGGTTGGGGCAGAGGTCACTAAATTTTCAAGGGCTCAACAATAAGTAGTTATTTTAGAATGTGCCCCAGGAAAAGCAAAATGGGAACTTGTGGTGGAAATCTTAACCTCAACTCTGGGTGTGAGCAGGGTTGTCATACTGTAAAATGCATAGGCAGCCACTCAAAATAGCTGTTTTCTCATCACAGTCAGGAACAAGGTAAAGATGTCCACTCTCACAACTTTCTTTCAATGTCTATTGATGATGCTGGTCAATGCAATAAAGCAAGAGGAAGAAATAAAAGTTATATAAATTGGAACAGTGTTGGAGTATGGAGGGAAGTGTCCACTGAATTGAGAAGGCATATTGAGCGCAAAGAATGAGGCAGGCAGCTCCATATAATCAATGGATCAGTTTATTATAGGGTGACTTACTCACAGAGTGAGATTGCGATTGGCTGGACAGTGATCTGGAAGCATTTGCAGCTGCACTCTGCACCACCAAGGGGCCATTGGGACAACTTTATAGTTAACATAGGGCATGGGGGTAGGTGCTTGGAAACAGGACGTGCATTCCTAAGTTAAGATTTATGAATGGGTAACTAAGCTTGTGGGTGCAGGGAATACGTCAGCTAAGGTTTTCATCATTGTTTGCAGACTAACAGAGCATAGAGGCCACCTGGTCCTAATGATTACTAAACAATATGTATTAACTAAAAAGCCCTTGACAACAGAGAAGTGGTTTACTGCACAGTACAGTCCTGGGTAGGAGTGGGCAGTGGGAGGACAGGAGAAATTGTAAGAACCCAACATAGCATCACTTATGCTAACAGCCATACAAACAGAAAAAGTAAACTTTCTTTATTCACAGAAGACACAACCATGTACACAGAAAATCTGAAGGGATTTACGAGAAAGGGAATTTGGCAAGGTTATAACATATAAAATCAGTGTAAAATGATTAATTATATTTATAAATATAAATTGGCAGCTAAAATTATAGTACCAATAATAAATTAGAAATATAATACATATTATATGTAATAACTTTGGAAATAGAAATATATTTACAAAATATGTGCAAGAGCAGTACACTAAAAACTTTAAATCATTGCTAAGAGAAATTTTTTTTTTTTGCGGTAAGCGGGCCTCTCACTGTGTGGCCTCTCCTGTTGCAGAGCACAGGCTCCGGACGTGCATGCTCAGCAGCCATGGCTCACGGGCCCAGCCACTCTGTGGCATGTGGGATTGTCCCGGACCGGGGCACGAACCCATGTCCCCTGCAGCGGCAGACAGACTCTCAACCACTGCACCACCAAGGAAGCCCCGCTAAGAGAAATTTTAAGAGATGTGAATAAATGAAGAGATATACCATGTTCATGGATAGGAACATTGTTACAATGTTAACAATTTACAAATTAATCTTAGATTCAATGTGGTACCAATTAAAATCTCATCAAGTTTTTTTTGTTGGGGGGAGAATGGTGTAGAGGCTGATAAGGTGATTTTAAAATTTATATGGAAATTCAAAGGATTTACAAGAGCCAAAACAAATTTGAGAAAGAACAAAGTTCGAGGCTTCATACCATTTGAGTTGAAGTGTTAGTAAAACTCTATGATGATCAAAATAACATGCTATTGGTTTAAATATATTTATATATCAATGGAACAGAACAGAGAGTCCACAAGTTTACCCATACATGTACGGGCAATTAAATTTCAGCAAAGGTACCTCATAATTCAGTAAGGAAAGGATTAACTTTTCAATGAATGCTGTGGGGACAATTGGGCATTCATACACAAAAAACAAACCTAGGTTTGTTTTTATATATCATATCATATATAAAAATTACCGATAAGTGGATCACAGACCTAAATATAAGAGCTAAAGCTACATAACTTCTAGAAGGAAACATAAGCATCTTTGTGCCAATAGGTTAGGCAGATTTCTTAAATAAGACATAAACATAAAACATAAATGAAAAAAATTGATAAGCTGAACTTCATCAAAGTATAAACCTTTTGCTTTTCAAAGGTATTGTTCAGAAAATAAAAAGACAAGCTACAGACTAAAAGAAAATATTTATGAAAAATCTATCTAATGACAGACTTGTATCCAGACTATAAAAGAACACTTACAACTGAATGATAAGATGAATAACCCAGTAAAAGATGATCAAAAGATCTGAACAGATAACATCATTGAAAAATATAAAAATTTTAAATAAGTACATAAGAAGATGCTCAATATTATTAGTCATTACATGAATGCAAACTAAAGCCACAATGAGATTCTACTGCATACCCACTAGGATGTCTAAAATGAAAAGACATGACAATGTCAAATTGGAGGAATAGGATTTCTCATAGACTGCTTGCAGGAGTGCAAAAGTGAATAAATATTGTGGAAAACAAATAGTTGGGTAGTTTTTAAAATTGATAACACACATTTACCATACAACCACACAAACCTAGCAATGCTAAGTATTTACCCAACATAAATGAAAACATATTGCTATGCAAAGATGTGTACTGAAATGTTCATAGAAGTTTTATTCATAACAGCTCCCAAACTGGAAAGAGCCCAAATGTCCATCAGCTGATGAACAGACAGACAAATCCTGGTATATCCGTTCAACAGACCATGAACAAAAAGTAAAAAACTACTGGTACCTAGAACAATGGATAAATTTCAAAAGGATTACGACTAAGTAAAAGAAGCCAGGACTACATACTGTAGGATTTCACTCATAGCCAATTCTGGAAAATGTACACTAATACTATAATATAGTGATACTGTTCTACAGAAAGCAGATCAGTGGTTGCCTGGGCTTGCGGGTGGGGGAAGGAGAATTGGCTGCAAAGGAGTACAAACAAATTTCTTGGGGCTTATAGAAAAGTTCTACATCATGATTGTGATGGTTGTTACATTTGTCAAAGCTCATCAAACTGTATACTTAAAGCTGTTGAATTTTTGTGTGTGTAAATTATACTTCAATAAAAAAAGAAAAAGTGGTAATTAATTTTTTCTTCAGCTCATGGTGCCTGCCACACTGTTAATCCCCTTCTCCAGTCCCTAGATGAGAATATAATTATGGCTGCACAGCTTCCCTTCTCCAACCAGCTGCCCCAGGTTTTCCTCTGGGGAAGCACAGTTTTCCTCTAATCAGTCTTCTTCAAGAATGGACCCTTATGGGCTTGAGTCAATTAGCATCTTCTATTCCCCTGACCACTGTTATTGATTCCAGCATAGGCACGTGGTCTGATTTGGACAAATGAAACTCAGGAGATATTTCCTGGGGGATTCTGGGAAAAAGTTTCATTTTTCTCCTCTGGGAACAGACTCTTCCTCTAGATGGTGGGTGTGAGGGTATGTGTGAACGTATGAGTTCTGGAATTTGCTAAAGCCACTGCTACTACTTGATGGGAGCTGGCCTGGGACGAAGTCAACCACAGAAGAGGGCCAGGCAGAAAATCTTTTAAAAATTGTATTAGTTTCCTAGAGCTGTCATAGCAAGGTACCACAAACTAGGTAACTTAAACAACAAAATTTGTCTCCCAGTTCTGGAGGCTATAAGTCTGAGATCAAAGTGTCAGCAGGTTGGTTCCTTCTGAGGGCTGTGAGGAGAATCTGTCCAGGCCTCTCCTGCAGCTTCTGGTGGTTTGTGGCCATCTTTGGCGTTCCTTATCTTGTACATTATCTTCCTGAGCTCTGCCTTCATCTTCACATGGTGTTCTCCTGTGTGCGTGTCTATCTCTGTGTCCAATTCTCCCCTTTTTACAAGGACACTAGTCATATTGGATTACGGCCCACTCCAACTACCTCCTTTTAACTTTGTTACCTCTGTAGAGAGACTATTTCCAAATAAGGTCACATTATGAGGCCTTGGGGGTTGGGACTCCAATATATCTTTCTGAGGGGGTAGGACACAATTCAACACATAACAAAAATGGAGCCATCAGTCTGAGAATGTGGTGGGTCAATTAATCACACAGAACCTGAAGACTGCCCTACCACTGGACTTCTGAGTGATTGGAGCTATTAAATACCATTTTTACTTTAGATTGTCTGGGTTGAATTTTCTTTGTTTGCATCTGAAAAGCTCCTAATTTTTCTAGACAGGCAACAAGGGAAATATTTTAGGACTTTTTTTTTTTTAGGACTTTTTTTTAAACAATGAAAAGAGTATATTAGACTATAATTATGGCTCTCAAAGAGCTGTTCCCAGACCAGAGCATCAGCATCTCCTGGGAACTTAGTAGAGATGCAAATTCTAAGGCCTCAGCTCAGACCTATTTAATCAGAAACTCTGGGTGTGAAACCCCCTGTATTTTCACAAACGAGGCAGGTGATTCCAAGACCTGGTCGAGTTTGTGAAGCACTGAACTGTAAAATAGACTGTGGTTTGATAGGCAAAAGCTGGAAATACTTTTGTATTCATGGCACAACCACAAAGGACATCATTTGAGGAGCAAACGAGCTGAGGCAGGAAACCATTCCATTGCCCACTCCACTTCTTCCCTTCTCTGTGAGTGTGCTTGTTTGTTTATTTTTGATTGTGGTAAAATATTACAAAACATAAAATTTACTATTTTAACCCATTTTAAGTATACAGTCTTGTGGCATTAAGTACATTCACAATGTCATACAATCGTCACAACCGTCCATCTCCAGAACTTTTCAACATCCCAAACTGAAATTCTGTACCCAGTATACCCTAACTCCCCATTTCCTCCTCTCCCCAGCCCCTGGTAGCCTTTATTCTACTTTCTGTCTCTATGAATTTGTCTATTCTAGGTACCTCATGTCAATGGAATCATACAATATTTTGTTCCTTTGTGTCTGGCTTATTTCACTTAGCATAATTCTTTGAAGTCTTATCTTTTGTTTTGTAAATGCCCAAATCAAATGCCCTCTGTCAGCTTCAGCTTGTAACTCTCAAGTTTAATCTGGTAGGGCAGTCATCACTTTCCTTATCTAATACATTGACTAGATAAACTTTTTCAAAGATAATGTACCACCCCACATTTTGAAGCTATCTCATCTGACCTTCTTTTTTAAACATTTAAGGATAAAGAACCAGCTTTCAGGGGATTTGGGCATCCATAAGATTAGCTGAGTATAACACCCCAGCTTGGGTTCAGGAAAAAATTTCTGTTCTGAGTACTCCCTAAATAGTTTGGATTTCCTCTAAGAATTAGACCTTCTATTATGTTGAGCCTGTAGTAGATTGTAATGAAAATCTGGAATTTCCTTTTTTTTTTTTTTTTTTTTTTTTTTTGCGGTACGCGGGCCTCTCACCGCTGCGGCCTCTCCCATCGCGGAGCACAGGCTCCGGACGCGCAGGCTCAGCAGCCATGGCCCACGGGCCCAGCCGCTCCGCGGCACGCGGGATCCTCCCGGACCGGGGCACGAACCCGCGTCCCCTGCATCGGCAGGCGGACTCTCAACCACTGCGCCACCAGGGAAGCCCTGGAATTTACTTTTAAAGAGGCAAACTACTTCAAGTTTTCACTGTGGCTCCAGCTCGGGGATGTCCATGGTGTGAGGTGACCAGTGCTGCACCTCCACAACAATTCTAGAGCTATGCAAACTGTGCCACCCTAGTATCCCAATTTCAAAAGACACATGAGATAATTTTGCAGAAGCTGCTACTGCTTACAACTAGTATAGGTTCCAACCTGTAAATTCCAAAATAAAATTCACTCTCTTAGTACTACCTGGTTAACACACTTATTTTTACTTTTTATTATGGAAAATTTCAAACATAGACAAATGTGAAGCTCACGTATGCGTGTCAACTTCATCAGTTATTCACATTTTGACAAACATGTTTAATTTAACACCCCCCCCAACACACACATACACACACTTGTATTTTGTTTGCTGAGTATTTCAGATGAAATCCCAGATATTATCTAATTTCACCTGTACATTCTTAAGTATGAATATTTCTCAGGTAAGAACTACTTTTTACATATCCATAATACCATTTTCATTCCTAAGAAAATTACTCTAATGTTTTCTAAGACCCAGTCCATAATCAAATGTCTCCAGTTGTTTTAAATATGGTTTCTTATAGTTGTTTTTTTGAATCAAGATCCAAGAAAGGTCCACAGATTGAATTTGGTTGTTACGTCTCTCCGTGAAGTTACCTCTCTCAGTTTATGCCACTTGTTGAAAGAACTGAATTGTTTGTGGAGTATACTTTTCCAGATTCTGTATTTGATTATTTCCTTGTGGCATTGTTTAACTTACTTCTCTGTCTCTTGTATGTCCTGTAAACTGGGATTAAATCCTGGAAGCTTAATGGGTTTGCATTCTTTTTTTTTTTTTTTTACCTTAAGCAAGAATATTTAATAGAGGGGGCTCTGTACTTTCTATTGCAACAAATCAAGGGCTGAACATAGTGTTTGACTGTCACATTTTTAGTGATGTCAAGGTTAATCAGGATATTTAGCTGTTTTCTGCCTGATTCATCTTTTATAAAGTTCCCCAATCAATATTTCATCCAGTGACATCAGCAGCCATTGACAATCAATTCAGGATGTATCAAGAACTTCAAGAATATTCAATTCCTCTGAGTCCAAATACTATTTCTAGAAATGAATAATAAAGGAGAATAATATATGTAACAAAACTTTAGGAACAAAGATGTTTGTTGCAGCATTATTTAAGAAGAAAGAAAGAGAGAGAGAGAGAGGGAGGGAGTGAGGGAGGAAGGAAGGAAGGAAGGAAGGAAGGAAGGAAGGAGAAAAGAAAAAAAGGAAGGAAAGAAGAAAGGAAGGATGGAAAGAAAGAAAGGAAGAAAGAAAAGGAAAAAGAAAAAGAAAAAATCTGACAATACAAAGAATAGAGACATGGTTACTTAAACAACTGTAAACCCCATCATGGAATAAAATAAGTATAGGATTGAGTGCTTTTCTGATTTTTTACTGTTTCTCATAATTTCCAATTTTTCAAAATAAATAAATGCATTACTTTCATCAATTTAAAAAAGTTATAACAAAAATTTCTTAGCCAGATGGCATGGTACAGCAAAAGTCTGGCTATCTGAGAGTAAAGGAGAATCGAAAAAAATTATTTCTAAAATCATTTCTGGATGTAAAATTACATCATTCTCAGTCCCTTCTAGTGAACTACAACTCAGAGTAAAGCTTCTGTCACTGTGCAGGCCACCATCACTGAATCCTGATGACCTTGCCCTCCTTGCCCCAAGACTAACCACTCTGCCTCTCTCCTACCCAAAGCTCTATCTTGGATAAAGATCCAGTCAATTACTTGGTCATTTCAGTAGGTGTCCCTGCTCCTACAGTTTTTATGGACTCTAAGCCATTGTCTTTTTGGGGGTCCTAGGATGGTATTTTTAAATATTGGGGGGACATATTCTTAATTGACTGAAAACATTAAAAAATCAAAGACTGCAGAATTATGATGTGAATAATATAGCACACAGAATGATCTGGATCAGACATCTTGAGTCTCCTTTCTAGATTTATTTTAAAATATTAAAAGGTAAAAACATAACCTCTACATATGCTGTTTCTTCTGTCAGGAATGTTCACCGCTCCTCCCACCCGCCGGGGTTAACTTCGTTTCATTCCTCAAAATTCAGCTGAACCATCACTACCTCAGGAAATTCTTTCTGGATGTCTCAGACTAGATTTGGTGCAGTTTTATGTTCCTATAGATACTGGTTCCTTCCTGTATTGCAAGGAGGCAGCTGTACACTTGTAATGAGATAGCATCTATCTACCACTCTGGATTGTATGTTCCATGGGGGCAGGGACTTTGTCTGACTGCTCACCTGGGAGTCCCCACTTTCTTATTCAGTGCTTGATACATACTAAAATATTCAATACATATTTGTTGAGTGAATGCACGCATTTTTCCATCAAAACCAATGGGTTGACTTCAGCCATGGTTTCTACTAGTAAGATTGAATTGAACACAATACAATGCCATATGTGCTTGACTCAATTAAGAGGTCATTGTAATGTTTCTTCACATATGTGCTAGTTCTAGATCCATATCCATTGACAACACCATGAGTATATCACTAGTGTTCCACCTCCTGCAAGTTCATCTCTTCTACATGAATTCTCCACTTTGTTGAATAGCCTCAGTTTTGACATGTTCATTCTGGACTATATCTAGCTACACTTGCTCCAAGTGTTCTGAAGTTGTCTGAAGTTTTTGTCTCTTAGTCTCAGTCAACAGTTCCTTGAACCAGAGAATATTTTTGTTTCTTTCAAGTAACACAATAAATAGACAGTGGATGAGTCTTGGTGGTTGGTTGACATTAAGTTATCTAACATACTTAAGTATCTGTAAAGTAAAACGTAACTTGATCATTTGATAATTGCTTCAAAACTGATGAATCGATTTTCTCTAAGGTGGTTATTTCTAACCTTTGGAGATTGCAATCACCTTTTAGAATGATGAAAGCTACAGAATTCCTGGAAAAATGCTCATTAGTAAACTGCAGGTTTAGTAACCTTGGACCATGGTTTATATTGAGCAGAATGCGTAGAATGTAGTGTAAAAATATACTTCTTTGATCCAAGTCCATAATGGGTGTGGTGTGTGATCATTTTATAAGTTCATAGTCCTGAGATGCTATATAAACCTGTGCTCTCTGAGTGGCAATTATTTGAATAATTTGGGAGATTAGAGGTAGAGAAAGAAGTTAATACTAAGTACCTACCACATCAGTGCCTGCATTGTGCTGGGCCCTGTATACACATGATCATATTTCATGACACAGCAGCCCTGGAGACAGCTGTCATTGACTCCATTTTACAGCCAAGAAACTAAGGCTCAGAGGACTAAACAACTAGCCTGAAATAATACAATTACTAAGGAGTGGAGCCAAGATTTAAAGCCAGGACTGAACAGTACATATGACCCAGGATTCTCTGCTATATCACATATCTCTCAAACCCCAGTCAGACTTTGTGTAATTACAGCTTTCAAACCTCACTGTGGGTTGATGTGTAGAAATTTTACTCACAGGTCTGTAACACACCTTATTCTTTTAGGCACCAATACTTGGAGTGCACAAAGTATTAAAAGTGTCCCTGGGTATGTGTAAAGGAGTATTTTGGCAATAAGAATAGGAAAGTAAGATCTTAGAATAAAAACAAGAAAGATCTTATTTCTTTGCCATTCATCTTAGGCAAAGCTGTAAATTTCCATTTCTATTATCATTATTATTAGAAAAAAAGCATC
Organism: Delphinus delphis; assembly: GCF_949987515.2. Lineage (NCBI taxonomy): Eukaryota > Metazoa > Chordata > Mammalia > Artiodactyla > Delphinidae > Delphinus > Delphinus delphis. Next base: position 119,049,184 of record NC_082684.1, on the reverse strand, counting down.
CAATACAGAGTTCTAATCCCCATTAGACTCAATGCCTTCCTTTAAAACAAAGAGTTTGTTTTTTTAAGATCCTGCATTAAAATTCATAGATTACCTACCTAAATACATTATTTCAAAATAATTAATATACTTTAAATATGAAGAAGAAAGAAATTAAATTATACTAAAAGAATGTGTATTTCAATATGTAGATACTCAGACATGTCTAGACTAGAAGACATAATGAACTAATTAGTTTTTTGCACCAATATGTAGAATCACACTTACAGATACAGCCTAATCCTAGAGTGTTATTTTGAGCATCCAAATACCGTAAGTTGTGTTGCTAATGGGGATGTGATTTTCTGAAAAGATGAACAATTCTCAATGGAGTCTCAAACAAAATGCAATGCGGTCTTTTCTAAATCTATATGATAGTTGCATTCCTGGAAAATTCAGTGCATATTAAAATTTGCAAATGTAACTTTCAGTTTATATGTAAAACAGAGTCCTATAAATGCAGATAATTACAGACAGATGTCCCCCCTATATCAATGTCTGGTAGGATATTCTAAAGTTATGAGGGATGTGGGACAATTCTTTGCATTACAGGGCTGCCCCACAGGCATTGTGTAGGCATTCTTGGCTCCTGCCCTCTAAATGACAGTAGTGCCTTCCCAATTGTTGTGTTGACCAGAAACTTTCTCCCTTTCCCCTGACCACATTTCCAAAATTTCTCACTGGGAACAACTGATGTGTTAGGCACTCTACTTAATTCCCTATGAATATAATTAATAATTTCTTATTTTCCCCCATTCAACAAACATTACATACCCTTTTATCTGCTAGACATTGTGCCATGATGTGGATATACAGCTGTGAACAAGATAGTCAGTGGTTCCTGACCACGAAGAGTGAATGATCTAGCAGAGGGGATGGGTGACAAAACCTTACAAACAAATGAATATATAGTTACAAACTGTGTCAAATGGTATGAAGGAAAGAATTGGATACTATGAAACAGAATAACACTTGAATTTAAAGAAGAGTATCAGGAAGGTCTCTAGGAGCCAGCAATTTAAGCCAGGACCTGATGGATGTCAAGGAGGCAACCATGTGAAGTTATTCTGTGCTTTTCATGGAGGAAGAAAATGAAGCCTGGAGAAGTAATCAGCCCAAGGTCACACTGCTTCTAAATAGTTGAACCTATTTGAACCCAATTTTCTCAAGTTCCAAAGGCCATCAGCTTTACAGATCAAAAATGGATGGATGGGAGGGAGGGAGACGCAAGAGGGAAGAGATATGGGAACATATGTATATGTATAACTGATTCACTTTGTTATAAAGCAGAAACTAACACACCATTGTAAAGCAATTATACCCCAATAAAGATGTTAAAAAAAAATGGATAGATAATTTCTCCAACGTAGAGATGCAAATGGCCAACATGCATACAAGAAGATGCTCAACACCATTAGTCATCAGGGAAATGCAAGTCAAAATAACAAGATACCACTTCACACGAGAACAGCTATACTAAAAAACATAATAATAATAAGTGTTGGAAAGGGTGTGGAGAAATTGGAGATCTTGTACATTGCTAGTGAGACTGTAAAATAGTCCAGCCATTGTGGATAATAGTATGGTGACTCCCTGAAAAGTTAAACATAAGGTTACCATATGGCCCAGCAGTTACACTCCTAGGTATATACCCCCCAAATGGAAAACAGTTATTCAGACAGTTCCTCTTTCACAAATGTTCATGCAGCACTGTTCACAATAGCCATAAAGTAGTTTAAAAGCACCAGATGTCCCTCAGTGGATGAATGGATGAACAAATTGTGGTATATACATATAGTGGGATATTCAGGGAGATCAGCTCGGTGCTTTGTAACCACCTAGGGGGAGGGTTAGGGAGGGTGGGAGGGAGACACAAGAGGAAGGAGATATGGGGATATATGTATACATATAGCTGATTCACTTTGTTATACAGCAGAACCTCACACAACATTGTAAAGCAATTATACTCCAATAAAGATGTTAAAATCTAAAAAAAAAATAAGGGCTTCCCTGGTGGCACAAGTGGTTGAGAGTCCGCCTGCCGATGCTAGGGGACACAGGTTCATGCCCCGGTCTGGGAAGATTCCACATGCCGTGGAGCGGCTAGGCCCGTGAGCCATGGCCGCTGAGCCTGCGCGTCCGGAGCCTGTGCTCCGCAACGGGAGAGGCCACAACAGTGAGAGGCCCGCGTACCGCAAAAATAAATAAATAAAATAAAATAAAATAAAAATAATAACTTTTAATTTATAACACACACACACACACACACACAAAAGGAATGAAGTTTTAAAATATGCTACAACATGGAAGAATCTTGAAAACATTCTGCTAAGTGAGAGAAGCTAGACACAAAAGAACACATATTGTATGATTCCACTGAAATGAAATATCCAGAATAGAGACAGAAAGCAGATCGGTGGTTGCCAGGGACTGAGGCAGGAAAAGCGGGAAGTAACTCCTTAGTGGGCAAGGGGGTTACTTTGGAGTGGTGGAAATGTCTTGGAACTAGGTCAGGTGGCCCTTGTACAACACTGTGAGTGAACTGAATGCCACTGAATTGTTTACTTTAAAATGGCTAATTTTATGTTTTGTGAATTTCACCTCAATACAATTTTTTAAATGGATGAATACTCTTGCCTTTTTATATTTATATTCCATCTGCTTTGGAAAAGACCTGACTTGTTTATGTCTTTTCTTCCAGTGTGAAGTTATATGGCCAGGTAGAGAATGTTACTCACCAGGAATTTTCTCATGAGAAAATCAGTCAGAATAATAGAGAAACTCTACTTCTCAACCTTTGGACCTTTCTGAGCTTCCCTGACTGGGAGGCAAGGGAGGAGCAGGGGCTATGGTGTCAAGGGATCCCAGCCACTTGCAGGCCTGGTGGGCAGATGACACAGGTTGTGGGGGACCTCCTCACTGTCACTGGAGGGGAGGAGAGAGGGAAGGGGCTGCGTGGTGGGAAAGGAGCACAGGACAAATTAGGGCCAGCCCATGGTGGTCTGAATGGGATTTGAGGGAAGCTCTCTGTGGTGTGTGCTGGGAGAGACCTCAGAGACCCACTCTCTGGAAACACCAAGAGTAAAGTTCTACATTATTTACAAAAATTTCTGTTGATACACATTTGTTTTCTCTCAGAATGTGAAGGAACATGTAAAAACATGAAACGCATTTGGTCACAGGTAAGAAGTCAAAGTTGAGGGAATTCATGCCCTCAGTTTTCTCTGTGAAGGTGGAAGCAATGACATGAGTCCATGGAAGGATTTGGCAGAAGGCGACCAGTACCAGTTAGTGAGGATACAGCTGACTGGAATCCAATTTTCTACAGCTCCGTGTTGCCTGCTTTCTAAGTCAGGGTTTACCCCTGTTAGTTATTTTGAGCAGCAAAGGATTTAATACAAGGAACTATGTGCTTAAAAATTCACAGGAAGGCTTCAAGCCCAGTCCTCAAGATGGGCTTTGAGGAACAATGAACAACACCTCGAGGCATGACTGGTGTGCCGGGAAGCTGCCACAGCCAGGGGAAAGGAGCGTCTAGAAGCTGCCCTAGACACTTTGCCTGTAGGCCACTTTCCCTTAGCTGCAACCCAGTGCTCGGAAAGCTACTCAGAAACATGGGCTCTGAAGCAAATAGTGATTATTCATCTACACAAGCAAAGATGAGTGCTCTGTTTATGCTCTGCCTCTGGAGGTCAAGAGTGAAACTGGATGGGCTGATGCTGTCACAAAATCCAACACATCTTCAGTGACTTGTCAGTAGAAACAACCCAAACAGGGTCTCCACCTTACTCCTGCCTTCCAGAATTGTGCAAGGGTACTTAACGAGCCCAAGTGGAATTGTACCCAAAAGTTGAGCTGCAAGGGATCCTGGAAAAGCTGTTGTTAACTTGAGGTTGTTAGTTGTTAGTCTTGAGAAAGGCCTACTCGGAGGTCAAAACGGACTGTATGTCAATCCACAGTGTCTTCACACCTTACCCTCCCTTTAGACTATTCCTTAATGTTAAAGGTGTTATAGAATGACAGTGGATCCAGGTTTGTATAGAAATTTGGAAGCTCTAACTCTTGTCCTCAGTGTCCTGTGGGGCTATGTGAGGTATTGATCTCTTCACTGAATTCCATCTATACTTAAGAGAATCTGAGAATTTTGGAATAAAATGGAGCATCATTTTGTCCTCGTATTAAAGTCAGAGAAAGAAAACTCAGAGAATCCAAGCCCTTGATGCTCATATTCTAAATTGCAGCACTCAGACACAGAATATCTCCACGTAGAAAGTAGTTGCTGTTCAAGAAGGAAGCTCTTAAAATCATATTTTCATAGATTTTGCAGGAGCTCAGGACTACACCATTGGAGGGATAACCAAGCAGTCTTTTTGCGCCTGGGGCAAGTTCCAACTGCCCCTCCAATTTGCCCCCCTAATTTGCCAAACCATGGGAAAATAAACCTGCAATTAGAGTTGTATTTTTAAATCGTCTAAGTTTTATGTGGCACTCTCTCCTCCCATACACAGTCTCACCAAAATGCTGTTATTTTCACAGAGGAAATACAAAGAGTGGGTTTAAAATAACAAGTCACAGTTTAAGTCAGTAAAAGGAAGTGGGTTCTCTGGGGCAACCTCCAGGCTGGACTCTATGCAGTTGTCCAAACCTCATGATGCCACAACATCCAGCACCTGGGACAGCCATGGCCTTCTCCTGAAATGGGAAGACCCCAGCTTCCAGTTTTTCTACACAGATTCATGGTTCCTTATTGGTCACTAGACGTGTGTGCACGCTGCGTGCTTTTGTTTGGGGCAGATGAGGGGGAATTTTGGTCCCTGGCTCCACATCACTTAAATGTCAGAAATGTTCTCATTGCCTCTGTTGGTGAAATGAACGTGATCCATTCCCCACTGAAGTTCATGACATTTTATCTGTTCTAGAAATGAGAGAAGACAGAGCCCTGTGGGATTCATGCGCCTCTGCTGGGATTTTCACACCAGTCGCCATGTTAACATGAAGCAACAGCTGGGTTGAAGATAGCTGATAAAAATAGCAACCTTACTATGTGAGCAAGCTGCGTGGAAAAGATGGGAATGAAGTATTCAACGCAGGGTAGCACGTGACCTTTTCTGATTCCAGAGCTGCGTCTCTTGGAGTGCCCACTTTTTCAGAAAGAGCAAAGCAAGTTTTGTTTCCACCGAAGTGTTGTGGAGGAGAACGTAGAGAGGGGCAGACTGTTCCCTCTGTTCCCTACTCCCCACTCATAGGCACCTGGCACCCCTGATCATTAAACTGGTAGATCACGTAATCTGACGGTGTAGTCCTTGAACGATTGAGTTCAACACTGGGAACTTGGTTTTCAAGGTTGCTGTATGTTGCTGCAGAAACTTCCTGCTCTTACCCTATCTTTCCATTCATTAAAGTGTAGCTTGCAATTGAACATTCTGACATAACATAGCTCAGATTTTTGGCAGTAACATTAACCATATTCAAGAGTTTCCTTCAGACGATGTTAAATTTTTCATATCCTCATGAATGCTTGCCACCTTCTTTTAATAACTTGAAAAAACAAGCTTCTCTCAGGAACTTCATTGTTCCAATATTTTCCCAGCACACATTTACTTTCTTTTAGAAGTATGTTAGATGTGTGTGTATTTATAGAGTCAGGGTCTACTTAGGTGGGTTAGAATTCAGCATCTAACTTACAAAAGTCAGCAATATGAACGGATCTTAGAGAAAGTTATTAGAAGTCTAATATTTTCTTCATAAGTTCTTATTTTTCTCCTTCTATGCTATTTGGTCATTTCACCACAAAATTATATTTTGTAAAAAAAAAAAAGGGTACATTCACTAACTCTAACCTTGGGGTTTGAAAATAGCCTTTTACAAAATTTGTAAAAAATTTACAAAGGGGAGGTGGTAGAAGGAGGGTTTCCTTCCTTTCCTCCATAGTGAAAAAATTAGTCTTACTATTTACAGTTATCTTAGGAGAAAATTTTTAAAATGGAAAATGAATTGGTTTAAATTTCTAGCTACTTAGACAACTGGAAAATTTTAAAACCCATTCTTATTAAGATGCAAAGAAGTGCCAAAGGCAATGCAAAGCTCAAATGAATTTGTAATTTTTAAGTGCCCACACAAATGGGAAGTTTTTGGATGGCAGGTGGTTTAGAAAGTTCTCTAATTCTCTAATTCAAATGTGGTGACTCTTTGCAGGCTGAATTACAGCAGGATGGTTACTGTTCCCCAAAACTTTAAAAAGTATTTTGTAATAGAGCCCAATGTGGTTAACTGAGATTTTAACCCAAGTTATGACATATTTGAGCCCAACAAGCTCCACTTCAATTTGCAGATTGGGATCTGGTTGTGTTTCTATATCACTGTTCTGCCCCTCAGTCCTAATGCACAAGGTATAAGCTCGCCCAGGGCCGTAATAGCAATGGTATCAGAGACTTACTTCACCTTGAATTCACACAGCAAACTCTCGTATCACCTATTCCACAGATAATGAAAGTGATGTTCAAAGAAGTTAAGGAACTTGCCTGAGCTCATATAACTGGACGGGCTTTGAAACCCTGGATCACTGCCTCCAGAGTGGGTATTACAGCCATTCATACAAGTGTGCATTTGCTACCTAAACTGTTAGGGTTTATATCATGTCACTTGCTGGAGTCTCTTGTCTTTGTGTGAATTAAAATTAAATTATGATGATTTTTATTGACTTCTTCCCCCAAACATGTGTAACACCAAACAGAAAGTAAAAGATCACAGATGGGATTCTAGAATATAATTGCTCCAACAAATGATTTTTATAAAGGTATCAGGCCCAACTTGCTTGGTTAGCCAGATGCTAAAATTGAATCGCAGAAGTTGGGCAGCTTCTGAGGAAATGCGGCCGCTTCCTGTGTGCATTTGTCAAGCCTGCTGTGGCTTTACCCTCCACCCCCCCGCATCAGGCCAGAGTGTGTGCTTTGGCAGACAGACAGTGTCCAGGGAGGCTGGCAGCCCAACAGTGAGAGCTGGGGAGCACTCACAAAGCCCCAAGATTAGGGGCATGTGGGCGCCCTTATTTCCCAGAGGAAAAAAATACTATGGGAAATGTGAGCCAACAGCCAAAAGTACTTAGAAGTCAGAGGCCTGGGTGGATAAAAGTATGTAGTGAGAAGGAAGAGAATTAGGGGAGGTAGGTGGATAGAAAGACTGAGAGGGACTATGGAATCTAGAGAGATGTGTGGAAAAGCAGAGGAAGAAAACCATGTCTGTGAAGGGAAAGGCCAGTGCAAATTAACTGGCATTGAGAGACAACTGCCTCAGTGTCCAGGGATATTCTGGAACCCTCTCCTACACCTCTTGTTTTAGTCAGGCCATTCTTACTTGAGGGTGCAGAGAGATCTTTAAATGAACCATTTTTAGTTAAATAAGAGAAATATACTGCCTCCAGCAGCCACCGCGGGGAGGGTAGGTGGGCACCCGCTTAGGAGGCAAATGGAGCCAAGACCCAGATGAGAGCCCACTTCTCTCCAACGCTGCCTCCCTCTCATCTTGGGAGTGGACTTCTCTGTCTCAGACCTCTCTCTCCGTGAGGCAAAAGATGCGGTGCCTGGGCTTTGGGCTCTTTCCTGTCCAGCTTCCAGACCAGAGGAGAGAGGCCCCTCCATTCCCTCCCCCCTCCCCCACTCTCCCCTCCCCCACCCCTCCAGTTTGAAATGTCCTGGGAGGGTAAAGTCATGTGCCCACCTCCTGGGCCAACCCCTGCAGCCACGTCAGGTGAGGCACTACAATTAGCTCAGCTTTGGCCTTGTGCCCCTCTATGGGGGAGGAGGGGCAAAGCCTTTTACCCGGTGCTGGGCAGGTGATAACTGTATAGGTCTGCTGTACTGTCCACATCTTTTCATCATGTCCTGGCAATGGCTTGATCCATCAAAACTCAGCAGAGAGCAGCCAGGCTGTCCTTACTTGTGGTCACATCAGGATCTCAGCGGGTGGAGTCCGTTTGCATAAAGTATATTAAATTACGTAATTCATTTGATTTGCTTTGTTTTTTGTTTTTTTGCGGTACGCGGGCCTCTCAGTGTTGTGGCCTCTCCCGTTGCGGAGCACAGGCTCTGGACGCGCAGGCTCAGCGGCCATGGCTCACGGGCCCAGCCGTTCTGTGGCATGTGGGATCCTCCCAGACCAGGGCGCGAACCTGTGTGCACTGCATCGGCAGGTGGACTCTCAACCACTGCGCCACCAGGGAAGCCCTCATTTGATTTGCTTTGAATCCCAGTGTTTAATTTTATTTGAAATTTCAAATAATATTGAAGAAGGGCACACATTTATCAAAAACAGGGCATGGATTAAAAATATTTGAGAAACAGCATTGTAAGGGGGAGCTTCTCCCACTGTCTCACCAGCAGCAGAATCCATTCCTCTTTGAACAGAGTCCCACTTGGTCTCTTTAGTTCTTTGCGGGGGGATATGAGCTAAAATGTCAGCCATGTTCAGAGGGAGTAGGGGAGAGGGAAGGCACCGCCCGTGAACTGAGTGCCTACTGGGTACCAGGCGCACGATGTGCACTTTCCCAAAGTGGCCCCACCTCTTCCTCTGGCCTCCCAGTGAGGGGCGGCCTCTCAGGCTCTTTGTCATGGAGGTACCCGCCACAAGACTAGCATCTTGACAACTTGCTTAGACTCTCTTTTAAGATGCCTCTGATTGGTAGTGTATATATGTCCATGCAACTCTCTCACTTTGTCACAGCTTACCCTTCCCGCTCCTCATATCCTCAAGTCCATTCTCTAGTAGGTCTGTGTCTTTATTCCCATCTTACCCCTAGGTTCTTCATGACCTTTTTTTTTTTTCTTAGATTCCATATATATGTGTTAGCATACTGTATTTGTTTTTCTCTTTCTGACTTACTTCACTCTGTATGACAGACTCTAGATCCATCCACCTCACTACAAATAACTCAATTTCGTTTCTTTTTATGGCTGAGTAATATTCCATTGTATATATGTGCCACATCTTCTTTATCCATTCATCTGTTGATGGACACTTAGGTTGTTTCCATGTCCTGGCTATTGTAAATAGAGCTGCAATGAACATTTTGGTACATGACTCTTTTTGTTTTTGTTTTTTTGCGGTACGCGGGCCTCCCATTGCTGTGGCCTCTCCGGTTGCGGAGCACAGGCTCCGGACGCGCAGGCCCAGTGGTTATGGCTCACGGGCCTAGCCGCTCTGTGGCATGCGGGATCCTCCCGGACCGGGGCATGAACCCGTGTCCCCTGCATTGGCAGGCGGACTCTCAACCACTACACCACCAGGGAAGCCCATGACTCTTTTTGAATTATGGTTTTCTCAAGGTATATGCCCAGTAGTGGGATTGCTGGGTCGTATGGTAGTTCTATTTGTAGTTTTTTAAGGAACCTCCACACTGTTCTCCATAGTGGCTGTATCAATTTACATTCCCACCAGCAGTGCAAGAGTGTTCCCTTTTCTCCACACTCTCTCCAGCATTTATTGTTTCTAGATTTTTTGATGATGGCCATTCTGACCGGTGTGAGATGATATCTCATTGTAGTTTTGATTTGCATTCCTCTAATGATTAATGATGTTGAGCATTCTTTCATGTGTTTGTTGGCAATCTGTAAATGTCTATTTAGGTCTTCTGCCCATTTTTGGATTGGGTTGTTTATTTTTTTGTTATTGAGCTGCATGAGCTGCTTGTAAATTTTGGAGATTAATCCTTTGTCATTTGCTTCATTTGCAAATATTTTCTCCCATTCTGAGGGTAGTCTTTTGGTCTTGTTTATGGTTTCCTTTGCTGTGCAAAAGCTTTTAAGTTTCATTAGGTCCCATTATACACTACCAAACGTAAAATAGATAGCTAGTGGGAAGCAGCCGCATAGCACAGGGAAATCAGCTCGGTGGTTTGTGACCACCTAGAGGGGTGGGATAGGGAGGGTGGGAGGGAGGGAGATGCAAGAGGGAAGAGGTATGGGAACATATGTATATGTATAACTGATTCACTTTATTATAAAGCGAAAGTAACACACCATTGTGAAGCAATTATACTCCAATAAAGATGTTAAAAAAAAAAAAAAAAAGATGCCTCCGAGTTTGCCTCGTGGCTAACAGTCCGTCATGTCTGAGTCAAAGTGCAGAGAGGATGGATGAGATGTGTTGGCAAAACTGAGTGATAAAGACACTCCTTTCTGTTCTGAAATCTTATTAAGTTTCTGAGAGTTTCTTCAGTCATGAATCCACTAGAAAGAACTGGCCAGGCTGCAGCCCTGAAAACAACCAGCCTGTTCCCACTTCTTGCCCGGGGCTAGTCTCAACAGAAAACAGTAGAGCGAAGAGCTGGGCGACCACAGGCAAGACGCCTCTCCAGCCATGTGGACTTCACTGCCTGTGGTCCCAGTGATGTGACAATGCTGAGCTGCGGAGGTTTTAGTGAGGGACGGAGTTTCTGGCACAGCACCCGGCACATAGGATGTGCTGAATGCATGCAGCCAGTGTTACAAAGGGAAGCATAAACATCTGCCAACTTATTTTTGTGTTATTTATTTATTTATGCCCTTAGCTTGGAGGCCCAGTTTTGCTCAGCTTTCTGGATGCTGGCCAAGCTAACACTCTTATCTTCTGGCCTCTGCAGCTGGCAGCATCCCCTTAGGTCTCTGAGGTATTTGCTTTAGGCCACGTCCTGGCCTATCCCAGGCTGTCTTCTGCCAGGAGCCCCTCTGCTCACCTGCAGATGAGACCACCCTGGGCTTGGTCAGTCAGTAGGGCCAACAGAGCCCCTGATTCTATGTAGGCAAAGGAGCTCAATGGGGAGGCCCTGGACTCCGCACAAGATGGAAACACAGACACCTTGCTGTGAGAGTGAAAGAGGGGCTGCAAATTCTCAGAAGAATTGTCTCTGCTGGGCAAAATTTCACCCTATTTTGCCAGAGTGATGGACACTCGACTAGATGTATTTGATTCATCCAATCTCAGCAGCCCCCGGGAACACTGCCCCACGGTTTTCTCAGGCTGTGCTTCTCAAAGTCTGAAGTGCATGCTAACCCCCTAGGGACTTGGTTAAAACTCTAATTCTGATTCAGTAAATCTGGGGTGGGGCCTGAGATTCTGCAGGTCTAACAAGCTTCCAGGCGGTGCCCACGATGCTGTCTGATGATCACGTTCTGAGGAGCTAGGCTCCCACACATTATTTAGCAAACTTTAGTCATTTTTTTGTTACATGTCATCTATTTTATTATTTAGCTAATACTTTTCTTCAAACTGACCTACCTTTTAATTTCAAGATCTGGATATTACCATGAAATCACAGCTTTGAGGAGTGATTTTTGTTTTAATACACCTTAAAATGAACACATAACTGTTAAAATAAGAAGTATATTCCTACAATAATTTCATGTTCCAACAATGGTATAGCAGAGCATCATGTTCTAAGAAATACTGGTAATAGGAGTTCTGGAGAAGACTATAGCCCAGACTGCCTAGAACTTGTTCTTTGGACTCTTCAATTTCAGCAATCAATGTTTCTGCAGAAGCACTGGGGATTCTGGAAGAAAATCGAGGTGACTTTTGGATGACGTATTAACTGCAGCAGAGAGCACCTGTCTGTCTGTGCCCAGCAGGCTGTGTGGGAAAAGCGCCCTCCTCCCAAAAGCAGGAGTACCTGGAAGGGTGGCTGGAAGCAGTGGCTTCTCATCCAAAGCTATATCCAAATCACTTTTTCTCCTTGGCCACAATTTTGTGAAAACCTGTGGAGAGACTAGAGAATAGAAAAAAAAATTCCCTTTTGACTCCAAGGTACTTGTTTACAAAGTAAAAAGTCCTTGGCGAATCATTTAATTTATAATTAAATCTAATAATAAGCCATTGTGGCTAAATTAATTTTGAGCTAATTGCATGGGAACTCCGTGTCCTATATCACTTCTGAACAAAAGAGCTTGCTGTCATACAATCTGACTCATTCCAAGGCCAGGCCTCCGGGCACAGGCTCCAGGAGGCCAATGAGTAAACACTTCGTTAAGAGAGTTAGTGCTCAGGACTCACAGGGGCAAGAGACACGTGCAGCTCCCGGAGACTGCGTGTGGGTTGCTCACCAGATATTGGTTTTCCGCTCAAAGCACCATCCTCTGGACAGCCCTTGATGGAGGCAAATCTTTCCACTAGAACTTGGTCTGCTCTGGCCATGGCCTGGAAGAGCCAGTGTTCAGGCCACAGTTCTTTAGTCCTATGAACACCCTGATGTGCCAACCCCCCCCACAAACAGGACCTCACTTCATCCCCAGCCTGAGAGGTCTGTGGGTCTCCCCTTTCTGTTGATGCAATAAGGAAGGTCACAACCATTCCAAGTGGTTACCCCAAGGCCAAATACGAAGGAAGGTGCAGAGCTGGAGTTTCCACTCGGACCCAGTGAGTCCAATCATTCTGTCCCTTCATGGAAACGGTGAGTATGAAGAGCCCCTTCCCCATGCAGGTCCCCAGATCTCCCAGTGAGGATTTCTGAAGTTTCTCTGGAGGTTTCCTCCTTTGACTTTCACGTTTGATTCTGGTTCCCAGTTTGGTTGATATCAGTCACTCACACTTGCGTGTGAATGATTCTGAGAACAAATTTTGGGCCCTTGTGCTCTAGGGTGGTGGGATTGGTGGTACCCAAGGGAACCCCAAGATATGAAAGCCTTAGAAAGGGGAGGCTGAGGATGCCAAGGGCCACACTCAGTCTTCCTTCCTCATGCCTGGGAGTCTTTTCTCAGATTGCTGCATTTCTGGGTTTGATTTACTTATGCAATCAAATGAAGCATCTCCATTTGTCTGTAAATCTCTTTCGGTTGCATTTAAGATCTAACTCAATTTGCCATTAGGCGATTGTATTCAGTAGAAGAAGACACAGGGGTATTTGCCCACGAAAGGACAAGCCCTGTGCATCCAATATGTTTGGAAATAAGGCTCCAGAGATGTGCAAGTCTTAATTTTCACCAGCAATAAGCACCTGCCTGTGGGTGGTTTCAACCACATTAGATTAGCAGTTTTTCTTGGTTGTACGGTTTGAATTATTGAGATGACCTTTGATAGGATTCACAGATCAGATCATGTCCTTTGTAGGGTTTCTGGAGTGATGCATTTTGACTTGGATAGGTCTTGCACGATTAGGTCAATGATAGTGCTCTGTGTTTCCTGTCACCTTGGCCTTCCTCATGGAGACAGGCTGTGTCTGAAGGCAAGCACAGGGCCATTGGTCAGAACATTTGCAGTCCTGGGAAATCAGCACAGTGAGGCAGTTTGCCTGTGTTGGGGCCTGGGGAGCATGACATTTATGCTCCTGAGCAGGATGTAATTTCCAGCTGAATAGCCCGGGCACTTACCCAGACTTTACTTTGGCCCCAGCTGTGTGTTAAGTTCCACCGACATCTCTTTTAAAAACTCCTAACAGCAACCGGAATTGATGAGACTGTCTTGCTTCTAACCAAATGCAGCCGGTGGCATCAGCAAGAAAGGCAATCCCAGCACACGGGGATCGCAGGGGCCACCTCCAGTGGCGGACCATGTGCTTCCACAGGGGAGGAACTGCCAGAGCAGCACCCTGAAACATTTGTTCTCCTTTGTCATCTGATGGCTTATACTCTGACCTTCCCAACAGGCTGCAAAACAGTCATGACTGCTTCCCTGGGAGAGGTGACATTTAAGTGGAAACACTATCCTTTGTCGACAAGAGGCCGCAGGAAAAAGGTCATAGTGTGGACCAATGGGGAGCTGCCTTGTGACCCCACCTGGAGCCCTTGCCCCCTCCCCATTTCACTATGGGTGGAGGGAAGGTGGTTTCTCACATTCACAACCAAAAGTTGAGGTCTTCACGTCTCTCCCTTGCCCTGACCTAATTCCAGCAGAATCTGGTTTCATCTCAGTGTTGCATGCCTCCCTAGTAATGGGAGGGAGGAGCTATGCAGCCTGTTATGAAATAACTTTGCTCTTGGCCAGCCAAACACTCCTGGGCATAACGGTTCTTCCCTTAAGTTTAGTCATATCTTCCAGCCCATACTGGGTCCTCAGAGGATGGGTTCCTCAACGGGAGAGTATCTTTCATTGTAGTTCTCATCTCTGTACCACCCCTTCCAGCCCCTTGAATCCTTGACCCTCCTGAGACCGAATGTCTTGGTCCCCTCAGCCTCCCACCTGCCAGCCAGCTCCAATCCTTGGGCGGAGTATCTGAGACCCACCTCTCGTGTGTTTCTCATGTGAAAAGAGAACCTGGTCATTTGGGTTTCCTGGCATCTTTTATTTGGAGAATTGTCAACTGTATGAGTCTGTGAGCTGAAAAACCACCCCCACTCCTAGATACTGGGATGGTCAGATACTTCTCCTCCTAGCCTGCCTTGCATCTGGGGCTCAAAGTGGGGCCTTGTCTCATTGCCAGGCAAATGCACCAGTGAAGTGACTCAGGAGGAAAGAGTTGGTGGTGGCTGCAGTGGAGGTGGCAGCCCAGCACGGCTCCCAGCAGTGCTCAGGGCCAGTGGTGGGGCTTCCCCATCAGCCCAGTTCTGCGGTGTGCTTTGACTTGTTGTTCTTCAAAGATCAGCTTTGAACCTGCCCTCTGGGCTTCCACGCAATTCTGTTAGTTGTCCTATATGGTTTTAAGAGACTTAAAATTACAAGACCTTTCTTGTAATTTAGCCAGAATTGGTTTCTGTTGATTGCCACTAAGAACTTTGTTGTGAAGAGCATCTGTTTCCCTCCCCCTGAGATTTCCTTTCTTTATCCTACTTTCCTTGTTGGCCTGCAGCCTCTACACAAAGAAAGAGACGAAAAAAATCATTTGAATTTCTGATGGATTTTTTTTAACAGTGACAAAAGTCTTCAAAAAAGCCAAGGCTTTGATTTCTTCAACAAATAAATTGAAGGGGAGGGGAAGAGAAGAAGGGAAGCAAGCCTCTTGGAGAAGCCCATGTGCACCATGACACCAGAGCAGGAGCGCCCAGAGCATGGAGGGTACCTGGGCAGATGGGCCACAGGTTGTCTCCCAGAGCCTCAGGGTGGGACAACCAATGTTTCTGTGCCAGGGAAGGGTGAGGTGCCTGAAAGCAAGCTGAGGAGTCTTGGTGGTGGGATAAAGAGGACACAGAGGGATCTACTTGGATCTGGCAGCCAGAGAGTAGAGGGGGCATAGATACAGGTGTAGAAGAATAGGTGCCAATGTCATGGGGCCAATTAGCACTGGACATCTTGGTCACAGCCACACAGTGCCTCCCACCCATAATGCAGCCTCCTCCCACTTAACACCTGGAGAAAAGGGAGGGAAAGAGGAATGGGAAACAAAAATCCCTAATTTATTCCGTTTTTAACCAAAAGGCACTAAGAAAAATCTGGTAGTGACTGAATGTAAACAGGTAGTTGGGAACAAAGTTAAGCTAGATAATAGAAAAATTTTGCATGAGTCTGCAAAATATATACCCTTCTCACCTCCTGGGGTTATCCTAGCTTTGTACGTGGTAGGTTTTGGAAGAGGGAGGAGAGCGAGGATAGAGAACCATCCTTCCTCCAACTCAGCTCTGTCTTTCTCTTGAAGAATTCCAGGCTTTCTGAGCTTGATGAGGTCACATCTCTGAACTTGTTGGCAAGAAACACATGACTGCAAATTGGCCTTGAAAACTATTGCCTACAGGTAGGTAATCTAGAAGGTCCAGGACCCTTTTTCTGGGAAATTCTCTGCTTTCCTGGGAAGAAAAAATGCTGCAGTGAATGAAAACGAGGTGAAACAAAACCAAATGCATTTCCACCCACCTTCACTGCTTCAGCCTCTGTTTTTTGGAAGCTCAGACCCAGAGGTTGTTGAGAGCCCGCTGAGGAAGTTCTTCCAAAAGATCAGCATTCTTGGGTCATCGGGGCTAGCCCCGGAACCCCTGTTGCCATTTCAGGGCCCATCCTCTGTACCCTCCAGTCTCACATTGTTCTAGAAACATCTCTGATCAAGTATGAGTGGACAGTTTGCCCTCACTCTGCCTCTTGCTTTCATGGCATCTTCCTTGGACCCCACAATGCTCGGGCTGATGATATGCATCCTCCCAGGGTGTCTGCTGCTTGGTACCCTCCACTTTCGAGGACAGACACCCTTCCAGTTGTGAACAAGGCCAGGGTCTTGGTGCAGGCCCTAGGTAGGCTCAGCTTGCTCCAGGAAGCCTCACTTTGTACCATATTCAAGGAACCTTCTCATGAGGCACCAGCCTTCCACTGCAGCGGGCAACTTGCTCGTCTCAAAAATGCTGCACGTTTTCTCACCACCGTGCAGTTAGCCACATTGTCTTCTCAAACTGGAGTGCCCAGCACCCCCACCCTAGTCCCTGCCTCCCACCACAGGATGTCCTGGGCTCTCCTGATGACCAGGCTCCACGGCATGGAGAATCTAGGGCACAGGGAGTGTTAATGGTGAAGTCTGAGAAACACTGTGAGCTGCAGACCAATCCATTTCTCTAAAATGGGGCTGTGAGTCAAGGCGTGGCTTGGGCACTGACCAGATGTGTGACGTTGATAGATCATCCAACCTATTGCAGCCTCTACCTCCTCTCCTAGGAGCTGCTGGATCTGGATGGAGAAGCCCTGTCTACCCCACTAGACTGCTGCTGTGATTCTGGGCTTGCTTCCAAGATGGCTCACTCATGTGTCTTGCCATGTAAAATTTTCCATAGCACTGCCTCTGTGTCCTCACAACATGGCAGCTGGCTTCCCCCAGAGTGAGTGACCCAAGTGAGACGGGCAGAAGCCACCATGTTTTAAAACCTAGATTCAGAAATGACATACTATCACTGGGCCTTATTCTATCAGTCACACCGAGCAACACTGATGCATTGTGGGAGGATACTACACAAGAGCAGTGTAGTAGGCTGGCTGTCACAGTTTGCCCTGTCTAAATTTATTTACGCTCACCTGCGTTATCAAGAAATGAGGATCTCAGGAGTGCCTTCCCTCGGGGTCTATATCCCGCCCCTTTGTTGCCCAGGATGGACGGGTCCCATGGAGCTGGATACTAGAGAAAATCCTTGCATGAAGTGGAGCAATGTTGGGTGCAGAGCTACCATGAACAGGAGCCAAGAAGGGGATTTGACAGCCAAAAGCCTTGGAATGTCTAGTGGCCTGTCCAACGTAGGAGGGCCGAGTGGGAACTAAAGCTGGAGCTGAGTGTGGGAATACATTACTTTTTTGAAGGAAAGATAAGTCTTTCCTAGTTGCCACTTAAATGTGTGTTAAGATTAATACCTTGAATAATACTAATGTGCTTTCTTTTTCCACTCCTTCTTTGTGATTTTTCCTTCTTTAGCCATGGTTTCCAACACTTTCATGAGTAGTAGCTGAGATACAGGAGAGAGGAGAAACTGGCATGAAGGGAGGACATTCAGCTTCGCGTGTCCAAACAAGCTCCAAAACAATAGGCTCGAAAGTTAAGTTTTCAATGGCAAGATCAGGCCATTGAGAGAAGAAAGGTTTTCCTAAATTCAAATAGATATCTTTTAAATATAACAATCTTGGAGGATGAACATGGAGTTTTCACTAGAATAGGGAAGAATGGGCAGCATAACCTAAGAGCTGTTCCCAGCCCCACAGGAAAGAGAACAGCTCTTCTTAGGCTGGGATGTGGGGGTCAGACACTAGAGACATTTTTAGTCAACAAAATTCGATGAAGACACTGTAGTCAGGTCAGGAGATAGCAGATGGCCTGAGGAAGAATCCACAAGCTTGTGCTCCACTTTTGGTTTAGAATTCCAGGCTGAGAGCACCCTGCAGGGTGACCTACACCCACATGGGTGGCTTCAGTAGAAGGGATATGCTTGTGTGGCACGTTTAGGTGGAGAGGGAGTCTGAGATGCCATAGGCCAGGTTCCCTGGAGCCGGTGAGTGTCTTGTGTGAGATCCTACATGTTCTGTGTAGGTTGGGAGTGGGAACAGCAGTGCTAAGAGGGTGGAGGGAGAGGAATACAGTTGCCTGTTAGGAGACAAGACCCTATAGCTGAGGCCAAGGCATGGTCATGGTCAGTAGTAGCGTGGGTCCAGGGATGGAGCTGACCTGCAGGGACCATGGCTGACCCCACATGCCTCTCACACAGTCTGACTTGAACCTGGAGGACAGGGAGTGGACCAGGAGGGCTTACCCTGCTGCCATGAGGAACGGAAACAACTTCTTGACCATCCTTTGTGGGGACAGAAAGACTTTTGAGAGGATAGAAATATGAAAGGGACTTTAACTTAGTTAAATCCTGAATTGCCAGAGTAATTATGAGAAAGAGATTAAGTCTTTAAATGGGAGTTTACTTTGAAACAGTAAGATTGCTTTTGTTTGTTCATTTGTTTTGTTTTCTACTTTCAGCAGAATAGAGCCTTGAAAGACAGCTGAGTTTGATTAAGTAGAATTTAGCATTTCCACCATGGGATCACAGTGGATGCATTTTAAACCCAGTATACACCCAAAGGATATGATATGAAGCGGGAGGGAGGGGTGACATTATTCAGCCTAAGGAACAGAGGTCACATGACTAGTAGCTGCTGTTTTACTTTGAAAAACCTTGGAGGGTCTAGACTATATCAAGAATGCCTGTAAATCAACAACAACAAAAAGAACAGCCCAATTTCTAAATGCGCAAAGGAGTTCAACAGGCATCTCATGAACAAGATACATGAATGGCCAATAAGCACATGAAAAAGTGCTCAACATCATCAGTCATTATTAGAAAATGCAAATGAAAACTACAATGAGATACCATTTCACATCCACTAGACTGAATAAAATAAAATACAGTGGATGCTGGGAAGTACGTGAGCCAACTGGAACTCCATCCAGTGCATGGACACCTGTTCTGCAGCCTCTCACAGTGGGAAACATGTATCCACATATGACCCAGCAATTAAACTCCTAGGTGCCAACCCAAAAGAAATGAAAACATATGTCTGCACAGAGACTTGAACATGAATATTTATAGTAGTCATATTCATAAGAATCAACCAGATAAAAAAAATATGGTATATCCACTTAATGGAATATTACTTGCAATAAAAAGGACCACTAAAAAAAAAAAAAAAAAAAAAGGACCACTTACTGTTAAATCCACAACGTGGGTGAATTTCAAAAACATTATGCTGAGTGAAAGAAGCCAGACCCGAAAGAGCATATACTGTACAACTCCATTTATATGAATTTCTAGGACAGGCAGACTGATCTACGTGGATAGAAGTCAAAAAGTGATCAGGGGCACGAGGGCACTTTCTGGGTGATGGGTATGTTCTATATGTTGTTTGCAACAACCATTGGTTGTCACATGGGCATATACAATGACCAAACCTCATCAAACTGAACACATTATACCTTAATTTAAAAAAAATTGATGAAAAATACCATTTTCTCAGAGTCTTGGCCCAAGTTCTTACAGCAGATTAGCCAGGCAAACAGAATTAACATGCAAGTCCCAGAAGGCTCTGCATCTTTGGGGGTGCACCTTCCCTCTGTCCCTTGATCCATTCGAAGTGTATTCACACACACCGGGCACACACACACATCCATGCACACACACTCTCTTTTATGCCCAGGGAGTGTCCCCTGCATGTGCCCGCCTCCCACAGGGAGCCTGCAGGATCAACCCCCGTCCCCTCGCCCACTCTCTGTCCCTCTGCCCCCCCTGCCCACACCCTCATCCCCTCTCCCATGGTCTAACTGCACTAGAGTCATCTCCGGTTCTAAACCTCAGCACACCCTAAATCATAGTTTGTGTGTGTTTTTTTCAGTGAAATACGGATGCTTTGGAAACCACTTTCCCCTCTAAAGGCCTCCTTCTTCCTTGTTAACTCTGGGCTGAGCTATTTCATAAATAATGCAGTTCTCCTCTCATCTCAGTTACAAATGTGGATGTCTCCTTGTTTTGAAGGATCAGACTGGTCTCCTTGTTTCTCCAGTCTGGCGGCAGCCACCCTCACGTGGCCCTGGCCCTCTCTGCACAGGAGGTGGCCGTGGGCTCTGTCACTTTGTTAAAAGTGGGCTGAGTCCCCTCTGCCCCCTCCTGCCGAAAGCACAATGGCAGCTCTTCCCTCTCGTCAGCCTGTGGGTCTGCGTGGAGGTTCCTTTGTGTACCAGGTCCCAGGACAGTGGCCCTTTCCACAGAATGAGTGCACACCCGTCACCAGCCCCAAGGGACAAAGGTCTCCAATATCAGTGTCCAAATCTCAGTGGTTCAGAGCCCCTGCCTACTTTACTGTAGAAATTTCCAATGCTCAAGTTCTCCAAATATTTACCGACCCAGCACCAGTCAAACCCAAGGCTTGCTCCCCACCCCAGCTGGCAAAAAGAGAAGTCCACCAAACCAGGCCTTGTCCCCATGCAGTCCCTGTCCCCACTGCCAAGCTCTGTTGGGGGTCTTTGTGAGGCTGGGCCTGCCTGGGGCTGGAGGCCAGGGCTTGCCATCCTTCCTGCTGGGCCCCATCTGGGGAACAAATAGCATCCTCTGTCCACCTGCTGAGCCCTGTGCCAGGCTCTCCCCTGCTGGGGGTGGAGGCTGCCCTGGAGTCCAGCCCATCTCCTTAGAACTTCTTACTTTTCTGTTGTTCACCTAAGGTTCCTGGGTCCTTGGTGAGGGGCCGTGCCCCCGGCCTGGTCCCATCTGCTGACAGCAGCAGCAAGGCCCCACTCCTGAGAGGAAGCTAGCCTCCCTGGACATGGCTGAAGGAGGCCAGTGGGCAAAGCGCCTGCGTGGAGTAATGGCTCAGGCCACTGACCTGTGGACGGGCTCCCAAGAAGTCAGCTTGTAAGGTGAGACCCTCTCAGTCCCCATGACCGCATGGCCTACAGTCCTGAGGTGGTAGAGTGGGAGTCTGCAGAGAAGCAATCCCACCGGACACAGTGGTGCCCCTGCAGGGCCGATAGCAGCTCTTGGTTGAAGACAAAAGGCTCCTGGGGGAGGTGGGGCATCTCTTCACATGTGAGATCATGAGCCACCTGCGGGGCAAGGCTCACCTGGGCTGGTGGCACTGTCTTCACAGTTCCGGCCACAAGCCCCAGTGATTGTGATTGCTCAGGGGAAGCTAATAATCTGATGTAGTGAACGACAGATTACAGGCCACCCTGCATTTCTATATTTTCCACTGTTGAATTAAAAAAATCCATTTCTCAGCTTCCCTTGCGTTTCGGGTACAGGCTGGGGGACAAGTGGGTCTGCTTTGTGCTCTCTGAGATAGTGGAGAGCACAGACTCACCTACAGGCACCTAGGAGGCCTGGGACAAGTGCTGTGGTGATAGCAGGGACCAGCTGAGCCTCGAAGGATGAGCCAGCTCATTGAGTGAGGGAAGGTACTCCAGCAGGCCACACAGGCAGAGGAAAGGGGTGGTGACATCAGAGGGCATGGAAGCCCATGGGTGGTCACAGCTGTGGTCCAGGTAGGGGTAGGTAAGCCTAATCTGGAAGGGATGCTGTGGCTGGAAGCCATCTTCTGCAGGAGTCATTCCTGGATTGGGCCACTTCCCAGCCCATCCTTACGCTGTTCTTTCTGTTCTGTTTGGCCCCTCCCCCATCTTTGTCTCTAGGCTCAAAGCTTGCATCCTCCTTTCTAAATATTGCTTGGAATATGGCCTGGCGTGGCCTCAGGACCAGCCCCCTCAGTGGTTTCCTTGGCAGGCCTGGCATTTCCAGAGCTACCAGCCTTAGCCTGCCCCACCTTGCTCTGCCCTGGGATCAGTGTCAGAGGAGAGCCCTGTATTGAGGACAAATATGGAATGGGGACAAGGTGAGAATGTTGGAGGATGAGGCTGAAAAAGCAGGTTGGATTACAGAGAGGAGCCTGGAAAGTCATGCCAAAGAGGTTATTCTTCCCCTTGAAGATGATGAAGAAATGTCCAAGGTTGTTGACTGGACTTGGTCAGATCTGAGTTTCAAAAGGATCCCCTGAGGTCATAGTCATGGAGGGTCAGGATTGTAGCAATGAAAACTCTGGACCTATTTACCCAGCATTGAGGCTGCCTTCCCAGTTCCCCTGCCACATCCAAAGGCTGACAGTCCCTGCAACCCCAGCCTTCAGCTCCAAGGGCTCCTCCAGGCTCCACGTCTCTTTCCCATCCAGTCCTCCTGTCCTCTTCTGCTTTCCTTCATGTCTGTCCTACTGCCACACCTGCATCATCTTTCCAATTCTGTCCAGACTCATCACAGTGGAACCATCTTCCTGGCTTCATATTTCAGAACATGGGTGAGAAAGAAGGGTAGTATTTCTTGGACCCTCTCAACGACCTCAAAATAGAGGGCCAGGGACTTCCCTGGCAGTCCAGTGGTTAAGACTTTGCCTTCCAATACAGGGGGTGCATGTTCGATCCCTGGTCGGGGAGCTAAGGTCCCACATGCCTTGCAGCCAAAAGACCAAAACAGAAGCAATATTGTAACAAATTCAATAAAAGACTTTAAAAAAAAAGAGGGCCCTCTTCTAATTCTCTGGAGAAACCACCACCCATTTCCTCCCTTGTCTTCTTCATTACCTTGTTTTTCCACAGGTGTTTTCACCTGTTGCTGTTTGGAAGTGTAGAGGAAGGGAGTTTCACTTCCTAGAAAGATGTAGTAGGTAGTAGCAGGCAATACTGCTGTTGCAACAAGTAAAGAAGAAACAAATAAATTGGAACAATCATACTTGAAAAGACCTTGGAGATCTGTATGCAATGAAGACTAGATAACCTAGAATATGAGAGAAGGAAGACCCTTTCCAGGCTAAGGGCACAGACCTGACAGGCTTTCAGTAAAATGTCTGGGAGAGTCTCACCTGAGGAACAGGATTAAACCAGTGGTGCAGGGAGTCTAAACCTGCAGCCCAGCCCCAACCCAGCTCAGTTCCTCGTGGGCTGAGGTAGTCAGCCCCAGAAACTGAGTGGAGGAAAGGGCGAGTCTTCTACATCCTCTAGAGTTCTTTTATACACAATGTCCAGCACACATTAAAAACTTCAGAGACAGGAAACGATGACCAACAATAAAAAACAGACTATAGAAGTGGCCACGGACTTTGGAGTTAGCAGTTAAAGACTTTAAAATAACTATGATAAATACATTAAATAAGGTACAGGGAGAGATGGACAAAATGGATAAAAAGAGAATTTAACAGAAAATTGGAATCTATAAAATAATTAAATGGGCATTCTAGAATTGTAAAAGAGAGTATCTGAAATCAATACCTCTTGGATGGATTTAACAGCAGACGGACACAGAGGACTCAATGTGTGAACTCAAAGAGGGGCCAAGAGGAAATATTCCAGCTGAAATAGAGGAGAAAATGGAAAGAGCAGGACAGTGGGATAGACACACAGGGCACCAAGGGCATCTAATGTGCCGTCGTTAGAGGCCTGGAGGGAGAGAAGAGAGAATGGGCAGAAGCAATACTTGAAGAGATAATGTCTGAGAATTTTCTAAAACCAATTAAAAAAAATCAACCCACTCTTTAAAAAAAAAAAAAAAACTCAGCAAAACCCAAGCAGGATAAATACAAAGGAAGTCACTCCTAGCCACATCATATCAAACTGTTGAAAGCCAAAATCAAAGATAAAATCTTAAAAGCAATTATTAGCAGAAGGGTCATTACCTGCAAGGGAGTAACTATAAGTTGTACGGCTGGCTTTTCAACAGAAACTATGCATGGCAGGCAGAATAATGGCCCCCCAAAGACATCCATGCCTTAATCCCTGGAATCTGGGAATAGTTACCTTACTTGGCTAAAGGGACATTGCAGATGTGATTAAGTTAAGCATTTTGAGACGAGTATCCTGGATTACCCAGGTGAGCACAATGTAATCACCAGTGTCCTTATAAGATAGAGGCAGGAAGTCAGAGAAGGAGATGTGATGATGGAAGCAGAGGTCACAGCGACGTGATTGCTGGAAAGGAGCCATGGGCTAAGGAATGTGGGCAGCCTTTAGAGGCTGGAAAAGGCAAAACAACAGATTCTGCCCTGGAGCCTCCAGAAGGAACGCATCCCTGCCGACACCTTAATTTTAGCCCCGTGAGACCCATTTCAGACTTCTGACCTTTGGAACTGCAAGATAATAAATTTGTGCTCTTTTAAGCCACTAAATTTCAGTAATTTGTCACAGCAGGAAAAGGAAGCTAATACACTGTAGAAGTCAGCAGACTATGGGATGGCATCTTTCCAGTTCTGAATCAAAGAAGGGCGAGGTACTCTAAATACCTAAATAAGGAGATTAGCTGCCACTTTGGCTACCAGACCCTGTACCTCTCTCTGCATTCTTTTTTTTTTTTTTTTTTTTTTTTTTTGCGGTACGCGGACCTCTCACTGTTGTGGCCTCTCCCATTGCGGAGCACAGGCTCAGCAGCCATGGCTCACAGGCCCAGCCACTCCGCGCCATGTGGGATCTTCCCAGGCCAGGGCACGAACCCGTGTCCCCTGCATCGGCAGGCGGACTCTCAACCACTGCGCCACCAGGGAAGCCCCCTCTCTCTGCATTCTTAAAGCTCAGGGATCCCATCAGTGAACCACAGGGAGACCCTCTTATGCCTCAACCAGTCTTAGAGACAAGACTAAATTCAAATCTCTTGACCAACCCAGTACATCTATCACATGGTTAATGATAATAGGAGATATCATCTAGAACTAATTAATGAGTTTTAATTTTTTTCACACTTCCTTATCAGTGGCCTCCTGGTGCAGCAAGGGGAGGATTAAGATAATTCATAGTTGGATTAAAAAGAGAAAGAGACGATGTCCCTTTTTTGACAACCTGGATGGGTTCTTGAAGCCCATTCCAGACTGAGTCTTTCAATGATAAGAGCCAGGTACTTGAGAGAAAAAACTCTTCTAAATTCCCAAAGCATCTTGTTATATATTAAGAACCAAATCCAGAAAGACTAAACATGGAGCTTTTATTGTGGTAAAATATACACCATCTTACTCATTTTTACCATCCTAACCATTTTCAGTTCAGTAACATTAAGTACATGCACAATGTTGTGCAACCATCAACACCATCTTTCTCCGGAACTTTATCATCTTCCCAAACTGAAACTTTGAAGCAATTAAGCAACTCCTCACTCCCCTCTCCTCCCAGCCTCTGGCACCCACCCTTCTACTTTCTGCCTCTGTGAATTTGACTACTCTAGGAGCCTCATAGTAATGGAGAGTTTTGTTTTTAAGCTGTAAAATGGGAAAGGAGCAGGATGTAACATATGGGCAATTTTCCTGCCGCACAGGAATGCAGCCCATCCCACTTTCTTGGGCTGGAGAAAGAGTCTGGAGAGAGAGGGAGAGTAAGAGAGCTGAGGCTTATGTGTGTGGCCTCTGCACCCCTCCCTGTTCCTGGAGTGAGGAATGATAAGGACCCCCAGCAGGAATCCCAGAAGGGAGGGCGCTTGCCCAGCTTCCCGCCAGCCATAACACCGTGCAAACCAGAGGGCCCAGACAAGATTGTACACGGGCGTCCCCACACTCCATGTGCCACCGGGGAAGACTGAGCATCTCTCCAAAGAGCCTGAGTTCACTGGACTAAACTGTAAACTCCTGTGACCATGCTCTCCTGAGGGATGAGGTTCATCCCTCATCACCGCTGAGTAGAAATGAAACTCTTCAATAAATTGAGTTCTACTGTAGAAAATAAGGAAAGTTACTTTCCTGCACATCTGAGCTGTAAGTTTTATACCCACTACAAATACCCTGGCCCAAGAGATTGCTTCCTCTCCCTGAGGGGTTCAAAGCTAGAGTCCGACCCTTGGTTTCCCTGCTATCGGCCTCAGAGCTGGGTGGGGCCACAGGCAGGCACAGGAGCTCCGCATAGAAAGTTCAGATTTTTCCCTTGGGCAGTGTGCCAGGAGCACAGGCTGCATGCACTGCTGACAGTGCTTCCTGGCACGCTGGCAAGCCGCTTGCCTCCCAGACTGCTGAGCCCACTTGCAAACGCCCGCCCCCTCTCCCCCCCCACCCCCTCCCCCAGCTCTCTAACCTGCTCCAGGAAAAATATTTTGACATGGCATGTCCCTCCTGCCATGAATTACATACAGAAGGAGCAAAGAGGAGGAAGGTGGGGTCCATAGGCCTAGGCAATCTCAGAGCAGTTCATTCCTGTGGCCAGGGTTTGGGGCCGTGGGCTGCGTGCAGGGCCAGGCTGGGGGCACTGGCCTACAGAGCACATGGGAGAAGGTGGCTGGGCGCTTCCAGGGATTGGAGGTTTGGAGAGTCTGTAGGGTTCACATCTATTCTCTCTCCATTTCTCTCACCTCCACTAGGTGTGAGCTCCTCGGTTATTCTGGGGTCCCCCATCCCCTGTGTCTCTCCCCCTCCCCTCCCCTCCCCTCCCCTCCAGCGCAGGTGTATCTAAATCTACCCTCTCTCACCTGTAAACACCCAAAGCAGAGGCTGGCAAAACTGGAGAAATGAGAGGCCCAACAGGCATTCAGGAACCCATCTGGCTGAATTTCGAGCAGAACCAATGGCCTTTTTTTCTCTCAAGGAGAGAGGAAACAAGGTATGCAGTTCAAAAGCAGTCTGGGCTCAGTCTCCCCAGGGAGGGGAGATTTGCTCCTTTCGCTGAGTAATCTGTGTGTGCCCCCAGGTACTACTCACCCCACCACGTGCCACCCAGGCCCCCACCCCAGGCACGTCCTCACCAAAGTGTTCCCTGTGGTCTCAGAGGCCAACGTGGATGCTCTGGTTTTCCCGGAGCTGCAGCAGGATGTTCGCAGGCTGAGGGGTGTGGGACAGAAGGGTATTTCGGGGGGGTGGGAAGACTGAGCGTCAGCATGAAGAGCACCCCCCAGATTGAAAAGTAAGAGGTGGCTGACTTTTGCCTCTCAGGCTTGTCTTGGTGCTGCTGGGTTTTGTTTGTGTGTTTATTTTTGCTTTTGTGTGTTTGTAGTTTTGAATCTCCACCCTATTAAAGTATGTCATTAGAGAAAACAGGGACCCCTTTCCCTGGCTCTGCGTGTACATTCCAGCCAACATTTCTACACTAATTAGCTTCATCTTGTAACTCCTCTCAGATAGGAGCACCCTCCAGGCCTACCCTTAAAACAGTGAGGTCAAATAACAAGCGTTTTCTTTCCTTTTCCTGAGCTCAAATACATACTCTACACTGCAAGTGTTCTGAGTGCTGTAGATACAGAAAGCTGCTTCCAAGACCTGGGGTGGGTGGTAGAGACCTGCCCCCAGCAAGGACCCCAAGTCCTCCTGCATGGGGGGACACTGTCTGGCCCTTCTGCGCCTCATTTCCTCAGGACTTGTAGACAGGTTCTCCAGTGTTTACAGAAACTTCAAAGGCTTAACGATGATAGCTAAGCTTGTTTTAGTGATTCCTGTGTGCTAGGCACTGTTCTAATTCATTTGATCTTCACAACCACCTGATGAGGTAAGTACTATTGTTATCCCCCATTTCACAAATGAGAAAGCCAAGGCCCAGTAAAGATAAGGGACTTGTCCAAAGTCACTCGATGCCTAAGGGGCAGAGGTGAGACTCGAACTTGGGCCGCCTTCAGAGCCACTCTCTTGCCCATGCTCAGCTGGTTAGGCTGAAAGGCAGGGATGCAGGCAATCCAAAAGGCCAACAGGGGCCACAGAGGACCCGCAAACTGCACAGCACACAGCCCTTCACGGTGTGTGGGGGAAGAGCCACTCCTCAGCAGTGCAACGTTGCCAGACACTCTAATTTTTCAAGAGAAGCCAGAAATCTGGATATTGATTTGAAATTTCCCAATTAAAAATGTCATCAGCTAATTCAAATCTTATGTGAGGGAATAAAAAACCAACCCATTGTATCTCCAGTCCCCATGCAGCTCATCAGCTGCCTGCCTGTCTGTGGCCTCTGGGTCAGACCAAGGAAGGTGGATTGACTTAATCTCCTAAATCAACATTCCATTGGTAGTGGCTACCTGGGGTGCAATGTTGAGAAGGTTCTGAGTGTGAGTCTGGCCTGGATAAGAAAGTGTTGAAATCCACTAGCAATATCTGCCATGTGCACAGCCTGAAAAAATGACAGCATCTATGCCGTGAGTTTTCCCTGACTGGTTAGTCACTCTACAGAATGAACTGATGTTCAGTTCCTGTTCCTCCAGGGCCTAATTTTTTAAGTCCCCCCATCTCACCTCATCCTGGTCCAGGTGGTAAATGTCCTAGGTACTACGTACTGACTTTACTAACCCTTACACCAATCTTGTGGAAAAGTGTGATCACGTGTGTTTGACTGTTTCAGCTCCACTCCAACCAGGAACTACAAGTCCTGCATCCTTCACTGTTGCCCCCAGAAATCCAACCTATCCAGGCCCTTTGTCATCTCCCTGGGGTGTCAGTGGTCCTTGGTGAAGGGACATCACACAGCACACATTTTTTTTGCTTGACAAAAGCCTCAAAAGACAAGACTCTTCTTGGGAACACCTTCCCCTATGACACACTCTACCCATCTCTTTTCGGGGTCTGACCCTGCTTTCTCTTCCCTCGTGAGGTTTTAGAAATGCCCAATCATTTATCCCTTTCTGAAGCAGCCATACTCTGTGTATACCCTTTAGACTCACTCTATCCCAATTTGCTTAAAAACAAGCTTTCCCCAACAAATTGAGCCTCTCCTTAAGAGTTCTCATACCAGCTACACAGAAAACAGAACTCCCAGTCATCATGATTTCTGTAAGTCATACAGAGACAACCCTGGAGCCACGTCAGTTGTGCGACACAGATGTGACATTTATGATATGCAGGTGGCCTTACCCACATACTGATTGTTTTTCTTCACTGCATTCATATTTGCTTAGAGTTTATTTCTCCTGGTTTAGTGCTTCATCTGCTCTCCTATTTTCCTTCTTCATGAAATTGGTTTTCTCAGACAAATGATGAGGGACCTGAGAGCAGGTCCCATTTCTTTCTCTTCCTTCAGTCACTCATTGGACAAATACCATTTGAGTGCCTGCTGTGGGCCAGACGCTGCTCTAGGACCCCGGGGACACAGCACTGCCTAGAACAGAGGGTCCATGCTCTTGGAGCTTACCTTCTTTTCTCTTTGAATCCCGTAGCATGGATGCCCATAAACATGCTGGTCCTGAGGATCCTTGAGGTTTCACTGGGCACAGCCACACACTTGCAGCTTGCCCTGGCGTGCACTGGCTCCATGTATTTGCCTTTGGTTTTTCCTTGTAGAGGCTTCTTTTTCTAGCTGTGCTGACACATGCCCTGAAGAAAGACCACCCTCCCCAGGCCCAGGCATTGCCACTTGATCCTGGGCTAGGCACTTGAACTTCCTTACCTGTCAAGGATGGGTAATTTACACATGACAGGCTGCTGTGAGCTGTGAGTGGAGTAAAGCACATCAGCATGATGCAAATGTTCCTCATTATTCAGCACAATTTTGTTCAGAGATAAAAATTAAGGATCCTCCTTCCACCCCCCAGCATGTTCTTATTGCCCTGGTTCTTCCAGAGGTCTCCTTTTCCTGAGAAAGAGAAAATGCAACAGAATACAAATACCAAGGAATCAAATTCTTGGCTTTGAAGTTTCAAAATCTACTTTTAAAACTTATAAAGGAGAAAATAATCATGTAAATCTAGGATTTTGCTCTGTAAGAGTGTTTGCTAGGGTTCTCCAAAAAAAGATACAGACCAATAGCACATAAAATATGCTGTGATATAATATAATATGATATAGTAAAATGTAGTACATTATAATTACTTAATTCCTAATTACATGGGGAATTGGCTCATGTGATGATGGAGACTGAGAAGTCCCAAGATCTGCTGTCAGCAAGCTGGAGACCCAGGAGGGCCAATGGTGTAGTTCTAGCCTCAGTCTGAAGCCTGAGAACCAGGAGAGACAATGGTGTAACTTCCAGTCTGAGGGCAGAACAAGACTGGTGTCCCAGCACAACAGTCCCGCTGGAGAAGATCCATCTTCCTCAGGCTTTTTGTTCTATTCAGGTCTTCAATTGATGGGATGAGGGTCACCCACCTTAAGGTGGGGGTGGGGGGAGGACAATTAACTCAATCTTCCAATTCAAATGTTAATCATGCAAGACATTCTTACATACACACCCAGAATAATGCTTGACCAAGAGGCTGGGCACTCTGGGACCCAGTCAAGTTGACACATAAAATTAACCATCACAAAGAGTGAGGCTTTTTGAAAAAGAAATGTTTGCTGGATTTCAAAGAGAAACTAAAGTACTTTAAAGAAATTGTAGCGTAAAATTTATTCCCCCAAATAATAGAAGGAAGAGGACAAGAGAAGAATCCAAATAAGTCACCTGCCATGCAGACCAGATTCAGGTTGCTAAGGGCACGGGAGAAGGAGTCTGAAGGGAGAAGCCTGTGATTCTCCCTGTCCTTCCAAGGTGGCTTGGGATCAAGAGAAGATTAAAAAAAAACAAAAAAACACAACACTAGATGAGTTTGGGGAAATCTAAGGTAGGGAAATCTTGCACCAGCTTTCTGGGAGGAGAGCAGTTGAGAACAAGTGGATGTGGGGATACTTGAGTGAAAGAGCCTGGGTTGGATCTCCTGAAGTCCTACAGAGATTGGGAGAGTAGCCAAAATCTCGTATGCCCCTGTGATGGATATGACAGTAAGAAGAGAGTAGAAGCTGGTGGCCCAAGGGGTGCTGGGGGCGTGACAAAAACGGTCATCAGTGGCAGATTGAGCCATGCAAACCAGAGGCCAGGTAAAGGTATATTCAATCCCATAGACATTGACATGAGGAAGTGGTGGTTGCTTCAATAGATACCAGCGGAAATCAATGTTGATAGTCAACACTGAACAGTGCGTATCTCAGAGGGGGCTGGCACAGGATGACTCTTATTATGGTCAGGATAGTGTAGCTATGCTGCAGTAACAAACAGATCCCAAAACAGCGTACCTTGGTACTTGAAAGTTTGTTTCTCCTTCATTTAGGTCCGATGCATTACCCCTCCTCCTGGATAGCTTCCTTCCAAGTGATGACTCAGAGATTCAAATGCTTAGTTACGACCTCCAGGGTGGCCTCAAGCAGGAGAAAAGAGGACTGGAAAGTCACACAGAGGGCTTTTCATTGCCTTAGCAAATAAATGGCATACCTTATCTCCCCATACAGACCCTTGACCAGAACTAATCACATGACCCCAACCTAACTACAAGGGAGGTTGGGAAATGCAGTCCTCCTGTGTGCTCAGGTGGAGGAAATGAAACAGGATTTAGGAAGACCTAGTTTTGTCTCTACCACCATCATGAACCAAGCATATCCTGGACATGATGATCCATAATTTCCCTGCAGAACTGAGATGTCATCTCAGGGAGAAAACCCTAAATTGCAACAAGCTTTAATCTAAATTGAGAAATCACTGAATTCTACTGGGTTTTCATGAAAATGACTAGGTTATAATTTTTGTTATCAGGGAGAAATAGGAAACCTAAAGACAGGAAATACGTTCAGGTATAGAAAAATAAAGTCCTCTTTGGCCACATGAGAACATGAGTGATTACATTATTACATGGGTCAGGACATTACTACAGGCTACATATGTTTATAGCTGGAAAAAGTCTTACAGATTGTTGGTCAGAGGTGGGTTAGCATAGAGGTTCAGTGCATTGGCCCCTAGGTTCAGATTTGAGCTCTGCACCTCGCTAGCTGGTGTGAAGGTTAAATGGGATCAAATGGGGAAATGCTCAGCTCCGGGCTGGATACATCATAAGGCTGCAATAAAGGTTAGCAGTTGTAAACATCCACAGCTGAAATTAAGATCCAGAGATTTTAACTTTCAGTCTGATGTTTTTCCATTATTCCTACCCCCAAAAGCTCTTGACATCATGTTTCCACAGCTAAGATTAATGATACTGATAAGAATATCTTCAAAGTTCTCATCATGAGAGAAATAATTTAACTATGCTAGGTGATGGACGTTAACTAGACTTATTGTGGTGATCATTTTGCAATATCTACACACAGTAAATCATGTTATACACCTGAAACTAATATAATGTTATACGTCAATTATATTTTATTAGAAGAAGAAGAAAAAGGAGGAGAAGGAGGAGGATGAGAAAAACTACCATTAACTGAGCTCCTGCACTGTGCCAGGCATTTTATACAACTCACCTCATTCAGTCCTTAAAACAACTCTGTGAATTGGGCATCACTGTCACCATTTCATAGATACTTGGCACTTACAGAGGTTGAGTTAACCTGTGCAAGGACACTGGGGGAGTTCTAAAACTTACCACACTGAGATCCAACCCTGGCTCCACCATGCACTGACTGTCAAACCCCCAGCAGGCCACCTCAGCATGCTAAAATTTACTTTCTCTGCCTGTAAAAGAGGAATAGAGATAATACCCACCTCAGGGGAAACAAAAAAAATCCACAAGTTTCCTGACCTTCCTCCACCTAAGAGGTGGGGTCTCTGCCCCCTCCCCTTGAATCTGGGTTGACCTTAATGACTAGCTTGTGACCAATAGAATGAAGCTCAGCTTTCAAGGCTACTCAGAAGAGGCCATGTGGTTTCTGCCTTGTTCCCCTGGGACACTTGCCTTTGGAGCCCTAAGTTGTTGTTATAGGTTGAATTGTGTACCCCCAAATTCATATGTTGGAGTGCTAAGTCTCAGTACCTCAGAATGTGACCTCCTTTGGAAATAGGATCTTTGTAGAGATAATCAAGTTAAAATGAAGTCAGTAGGTTGGCTCTTAATCCAATAAGACTGGTATCCTTACGGAAATTTAGACACACACACACACACACAGAAGACAGTGTGAAGATACAAGAAGACAGCCATCTATAAGCCAAAGAGAGAGGTCTGGAACAGATCCTACGATCATGTTCCTCAGAGGGAACCAACCCTAACAGCACCTTGAATGTGGACTTCCATCCTCCAGACTGTGAGATAATCATTTTTGTTGTTCTAAGCTACTGAGGTTGTGGTACTTTGTTACAGCAGGCATAGCAAACAAATACAGTTGTCGTGTAAGAAGGCAGACTCCCCTGAGGCCTCCATGCTGTTAGGAAGCCCAGGCCACAGAAGGAGGCCACAGGTATGTATTCTGGTGACAGCCCTGCTGAGGTTCCAGCTGACAGCCAACATCAACCATCGGACACGTGAGCCAAGACACCTCCAGATGATTCCTGCCACCAGCTATAGATCCCCCCACCCCCGGGTTTACCCACATTTTTGAGTGTTCCCAGACAAGACCCCAGATATCATGGAGCAAGTGGACCCTTCTTACTTGTAACTAAATTCTGTCTGAATTCTCGACCCATGGAATCTATGTGCATAATAAAATAGGGTTTTTGTTTTGTTTTATTTTTTTGCAGTACGCGGGCCTCTCACTGTTGTGGTCTCTCCCGTTGCGGGGCACAGGCTCCGGACGCGCAAGCTCAGCGGCCATGGCTCACGGGCCCAGCCGCTCCGCGGCATGTGGGATTTTCCCAGACCGGGGCACGAACCCACGTCCCCTGTATCGGCAGGCGGACTCTCAACCACTGCACCACCAGAGAAGCCCTAAAATAGGGTTTTTAGGCCGCAAGTTTTGAGGCTCTGTGGAGCAACAGGAATAGGAGCAGCCTCACAGCTAGTGAGCCAGAGCTGGGGCTCCCTGACTCCAGAAGGCAGACCTTCTCCGGAAGCAAGCTCAGCAGCCTTGCTGTCTCAGAGGGTGTCTGAGTAGGAGGGTTTTTGCTGAGTCTTGTCTCTGAGCAAGCAGGGCTGGCCCACGTGGGCTAGACTCTGGTTGACCCATGAGGACTCTCTGGCCTCTGAGAAAGCCAGCTCCCCTCAGCCTTCTTCAGGTTCCGAGAGCAGGCCAGGATCCCAAAGGCAGGCATAATGTCTGGTCTTTCCAAGGTCTGATCACCTGGTTGAGGGTTAGAACTGTAGGTATCACTTGACCCTGTTCCCGTGGTCATTTTGCAGATGGTTGTAACGGGAGAGCTGCTGGGAAGCAGAATATAATCTGGGTGTCTGACTGCCTGGGTTTAAATTCTGGCTGTGCAGTCTCTACCTGTATGGTCTAGGTCAGTTATATAACCTCCCCAAGCCTGTTTCTTCATCTGCAAAATGGGAAAATAGTAGCACCCACCTTGTAGGGGTTCTCTGGATGCTCGCCCAGGACATTCTCATGGGAAGCATGGAGCTGGGGCCTAGCACGTAGTCAGCCCACAGCATATGGGCACTATCCCTGCCATTCATCAACAGCAACTCTTTGCTTGTAGGGATTTATCTGCTCTCTCCAGTGTGGACTAGTTTAGTTCCTGGGAGCTTCCCTGCAAAGGGGAGAATGTAGCTTAAAATAACCCCAAGAATGTTGAGCTCTTTCAGAAGTTAACTTTAAAAAATTAATAAAGATTCCAGACAAACCTAAGGTAGCATTGTTTTTACTGGTTTGTTGTTGTTGTTTCAGCCTCTCCTGAAAGTCCTCGCAGCAGTAAAGCCTTGGCACAGGGCGCAGGGCTTCACTTCCTTCCCCATTTTGTGGCCACCGCGTCCGCCTGCATCCCCACCACGGCCTAGGCAGGAGCGACGGGAGGGCTGCGTAGTCTCCTCGGCTCACTGCTGCAGGAAATGCTGCCTGCCGCCCGGATGACTCCCAGAAAAGAAGGCGGATGGCGTGACTCAAAGTGTCTCCTCCCCCCCAACTCAGCACGCTGCACCCACACAAGCCCCCTCCTCTGAGGGTGAGACTGAATCACGGCTCAGGGTTCTGGGATGCTTCTGGGCCTCTTTCCCAGCGCTGGCCTGGCCAAGAGATCTGACTGCAGGGTGCCTTCATGGATCGGAGCTAATTCCCCTCTAAGCAGCAGCCTGCCCCTCGGCGGCACTTTGTCAGAAACCATCTCTGGGCAGGCAGCTGGCAGGAGGCTGCTGGCTGCACAGTCTCCCTCCTGCTCTACTCAGGGCAAGGCTTGTCCAAATATTTGGCTTGATCCTGCTTTCTGATTCATCATGTGCAGGAACCTCTGTAATTTCATCTACTGCGTGACTCAGACAAGGGCTCAGCACAAGTGCCGAGCACCCAGGGCCAGAGCCGCAGCCAACACCCGCTGCTCCCGGCCAGCCCTGGGGTTTGGGGAGCGCTGCCGGGGCTCCCTAGACTGCCTAGCCTCAGATTAAATCTCTTTTGTCTGAGATGATTAATGGAGCCTCAAACACGCCTCAGTGCAAGGGTGTGAGGTGCACTTTGTACCTTTTCCAAGTTTTTTTTTATATGCTAAATCCATTTGCATCTCATAAATTATATTGGCTTCAAAATGAAATGTTCCTGACAGCAGCACACAGGGTGTAGGTCCCACTAAAACATTTTCTCTTGTCGTCCCCTCTCCCGCTCTGAGACCCTAGGAGAAATCAGCTTGTCTTCCAGAGGGGGAGGGGAGGCAGCAGAATGACCTAGATTCCAAATCTGCAAGACAGGTAGAGCCAGCTCTCCTGTCTTCTGAAGGCTGCTGTGCACATGGTCCCAGGGTTTTGGAAGAAGCCAGCAGGATGAAGCTCTCTCCTGTTCCTGCTTGAACCTTCTCCTCTTATGGGTGACATGGTCGTTTTCTCCTTCTGCAGGTTTGTCCTGTTAGGAAAGGCCACAAGCTGGGCTGGTGGGGCCCCTGATGCTCCCTGGGTGGGGAATGGGGGATCGGTGCAGTTGACAGCAGAGGTGTGTGGGGCAAGGGAAGGGAGCCTCTAAAGAGCAGGGAGGAGTGGAGATGGCAGTTCAGATACCGGGGTCTCCAATAGCCAGAGACAATGGAATTTAAACTTTCTTTCCACCACTTTCTAGCTTTGTGGCTTTGGGCGAGTTACTTGCCCTCTCTGAGCCTCTGTTTCTTCTTCCATTCATTCATTCAATGACTATCTTCAGAGCACTTTATGTCAGGCCTAGCCTGCCCCCTGGCACTTACATTCTGACACTCTACAGCTGCGTGCATATGTACCATGCCAGGCGGAGGGAAATACTAAACAGAAGATGAGATGTGGGTTGGTGAGCCCTTGTGCTCTGCTGTTTTGGGCTGAGGCTAGGAAGATGAGGGGGTCCAGCCCAGGGGACTGATGCAGGCAACAAGGCAGGAGGGATCAGAGAGAGCGACCATGAAGCAGGACAGCGCCTGTGCCACACACAGTGGGAGCTCCGTAAACGTCGCTGCTGACATTATTATTATTTGACAGTTGGCAATGCGCAGGGCAATGCGCTTGGGGTGAGGATGCAGCAAGCTGGGAGGAAGATGGCTTTAAAGCCAGGGTAATATTGGTGCACTGCGATGGGTGACCTGTCATTTCCCACCACTGCCTGCTCCCTGCATTCCAGCCTCCAAAGCATAAGCAGGCTTCACTTCACACCGTGTCCCAAAGGTCAGCTGGCTAGGGTTTCATGAGCAGGCATTCCAGGCCTGGGGCCCACACAAGGAGCACTGTACCCACAGTCAGGCCTCGAAGTTCCTGTCCAGGACCAGCTGCCGGAGCTTTGGCGCATCCCAGTTGGCCTCAGGGGTGCTGAGGCAGCTGCTGCCAGGCAGGGGCGGGGTGGGCAAGAGAGGAGAGAAGCAGGCCCCAAGGCAGCTGTCCTCGCCATCAGAACCTGAGCCACACTCGGGCCAGGGAGCCACAGTCTGGGGCACTCCAACCTCTGCAAGGAGGGGACACTGAGTGCATATACATGTATATGCAAATTATATAAACACATATACATACATACATGTGCTTCCTTTAACTTATACATTTTTAAGATTTTATTTCATTTAATGTTCCAAGATTCTGGGCAGTGACTGTTGCCTGTCCCCATTTTATAATTAAGGGAAAATGAGACTCATGGAGGTCCAATAAGCAAATGGCAGGACAAAAGTTCAAATCCCACATTCTGCGTGCCTTCAGGCAATGGCCACAAAACAGGAGGACCCAGCAGGGGCATTAGTTGGGCCCCTCGTCCGATTACAGATTTCATTATACTCCCTGAGAGACACAAAAGGAAATTTTTGTGTCTCCTGTTTTTAAAGTTGAAGAAGAGTCAACAGCAGGGAACGGAGTTTAAACAAAGCCCCCCTCTGGCCTCACTGCCCGCATCGTGAGGCCGGCACAGCAGCCCTGCCCACCCGTAGTCCCTGCACTCAGGCTCTCGCAGGAACTTGTGGAGCCCACACTCAGTGCTTTCCACCACCTTCCTCTTCCCCTTTCACTTCTGGACACTCTCAGGTCTGCGTCTGCCTCCCCCAAAGGCATAGCTTGTGGCCTTCATCTTGGTGTCCCACAGAGCCAGGCACAGTGAACTGCCGGGGGTGGGGGTCCCCTCTTGTTTCTTCACCTTTATTTCTATTAGTGAAATGAGAATGCACTGCAAACCAGGCCAGGGCACAGTTTGGAAGACTTGTCTGCAGCATGAGGCTCAGCTGAGAAACACAAGCAGCCGTGGCCAAGAGGGCAGAGGCAGCAGAGTGCAGAAGACTGGAAAGTGACAGCAGAAAGCCCGCCTGGCCTCCTCAGCGGCAGCCGGCCACCTTGCAACAGATCAATTCCTCTAAGTGGGACTGGAGCACAGCCACAAAGCAGGGGAAGCCTTTCTGATGCGGGCGGAGGAGCTTTACGGAAAGAAATGACAGTAGCCCTTACATCTTGGGGAAGTTTAAACACAACCCAGAGAATGAAATCTTAGATTCTACCTTCCTGAAAGGCTGAGGCTAGGCATAATTCTCTGCTTGTTTTCCCCTCTTTTGTATTGGGTAAATGTTCCTGGCCACACTGGTACCTGTGGTTTTTTTATCATCTGCTTTGGAAATGGGAAGGGTATAAATCAGTCAATGAAATTTTAAAATGTAGCTCTTTGATCTAGCACCGAAGCAGACAAAGAAGAAACAGGCACTTCATA
The DNA here is from genome assembly GCF_949987515.2 of Delphinus delphis. Classification (NCBI taxonomy): domain Eukaryota; kingdom Metazoa; phylum Chordata; class Mammalia; order Artiodactyla; family Delphinidae; genus Delphinus; species Delphinus delphis. The sequence goes on along the minus strand of NC_082684.1, from coordinate 119,011,393 downwards.
AATGCCTTTGGAAGCTTGTGATTTGCGTGGGGCTTCCAATAAAAGGCGAAGTCTCTGCTTTGAGATTACACACACTGAACCCAGGGTGGTCCTCGGGCTTCTGGTCACAGCATGAGCGGTGCTGGTGGGGATTGATCTGCAGCCCTGGTGCTTGCAGCTGCTGGGGATCATTTGCACCATGGCCATTTCTGGGACCCAGCAGGAAAGGGGGAAGGCTCCTTGCTGCAGCCAGCAATATATGTGCTCCCTCGATCACTCCTCTAGAAAAGAGGGCAGGAGGGGTGGACGCAGAGCAGCCCTGCCCCTCCCACCTACTCCCCATCCCTTGGATTTTTGCCACTATTGGCTTCCTCAGGTCTTCCTTCTGTACACAGCAGAGGTCTGACAGTACTGGGGAGTCAGGGCTCTTGGGACAGCCCTACCCCATGAAGCCAGGTGAAGGCTGGTTTGCCTGTGGGCACAGGGTTTCACACTGTCACAGTGCAGGGCTTGGAAGGGCCAGCTCCAGAGACAACGGGTTCCCAGGAAGGATTGTGGAAACTGGCCAAAGGTAAAACAGAAGGCTTTAAATACGCGAGTCCAGTTGTGGAGGGAAACAAGTGTGATGACAAGGCAGCCACCTGCCATCCTTGCTCTGTTTGGGAGGGCAGCATGATGAAAACCTTTATGTGAGGTCAAGGTCAACACACAGTCCTGAGTCATTAGTCAGATGTAGATTAGTGAGTTAATACCGAAGAGTCTTGGCAGATGAATTACACCCAGAAGCTGTGTATGAGTCCTTGGAGTTGACATTGAAAGGTTCAGTTATCATAGAGAGAGTGATGCTTGCTTCATTCTGATAGGGCTCAATTATTGTGATAAACGTCCTTGGAGTTTAACTCTTTCATTTCACCTAGAGTTGGAATGAGGATCTCAACATCAACTGGATATAAGACTAGTCCCTTCTCTCCTCAGCCCCTCTGGGATCCTTGGGGAGGCTCCTTGAGCAGCAAAAGTCTGGTATTCAAAAGGATACATCCTTCTCACCTGAAATTGCCAGGACACTTTTGGTCCAAAGTGACAGAAGCCCAGGTCAAACAAGCCTGTGAAATTTACTGGGAGGAATTTGGGTGATATCTTCAAATCAAGATGAAATCGGACAACTGGGCCCCAAGAGAGGTGGGAACCAGGCCTAGAAGGTGCCGAGAATGCAGGAAGCTACTCCCTATCTGTCTTACTTGCCTCTGCTTCTTTCCACCAACCCACCTTCTGCGATGCCGTGTGCACATAGGGGGTGGAAGGTGGTTGCGGCGCAGCTCCTAAGTTTATATTCCCTCTCTTTACAGGACCAACCAGCTTCACCCAAGAACGAATTAGTCCAACCTTCTGGGGTCAGGGAGACAGGGTTGTGTGTGTAGATACTGCTGCCAGGGGCCCTCTTCTGTAGGTGGGTTGGTGGAAGGGTTCAGCACTCAGAGAACAGCATCACTGTGAGCAGGGAGGACACCCTGAAAGGAGATGTGTCCTGCTCCAGAGACTAAAATGGCCCTCACTTCCCTGATGCCAGGACCAGCTTGTTTGAATCCTGGGAGGCAGGAAGCCTGACTTGCCTACCCCTACACTCTCAGGTTCTCTCTCTCTCTTTATTACAACTTACTTTAGTAAGGAATCTGGAGTGGCCTTTTGCAGCCTTGTCATTATCTCATGCAATGCAAAGCTTGGGTCTCCCACATGTGCCTCAGACATCCTCGCCCGGGCCACGCTGCAGGACTTGGAGCATTGAGATCACTTCCTCTCCCCTTGAATCCTCCCTTCCATCGGGGTCCATGTGGTGTGGTGGAAAGTGCATAATTTGATGCACTTTCCTGGATTCCTACCCACACTCTGCCACTTACTAAAGCCTGACCTTTCTAAATCTTGGTCTTCTTTTCTGTAAAATGGGGATAGTAAGTGGCATGTTCCCCTCAAGGTTGTTGTAAGAACTTGAGATCATGTATGTCAGAGCCTTAGTTCACTTAGCTCAGTTCCTGGCATGTAGAAGGTGCCCAGTATAACTCAGTCCCCTTAGGTCCCCCCTGCTGCCACCTGAGGTCATCCAAGGGCAACATTGTTCTCCCTGCCCCTTCCCCACCAGGGCAACTTTTAGCCAAAGTCCTAATGGCAATTAGTGCCATCCACAAGGAGACCAAGGCATTACCACTGAGGTGTGGTACTCGGGAGAATTGGGTGTAGTAAACATTTACACAGGCCCATCCATTTATAGTCATGCACGACGTCCTGACCCAGTGCCTCAAAGAGTGGAATGGATACAACATTCCCCTGAAGCCACCATCTGAGACAGATTCTGGGAGGCTGGGCCATGGAAACTCTTCAATTTTTCAGCTTTAATAGATGATTCAAACCTAGCAGAACTCAGACCACATAGAGAGAATGAAGAAAGAAGCCCACAGGGCCCAGTGGAATTTCTAAAGAATCTTCTCTGAGATTCTGAAGAGCCAAGGGGCTTCCATCCTGTCTCCAACATGGCCACAGCCCACCCATTACCAAAGCCCTTTGGAAGGGGCTGCAGAGAGAGGGAGGGTCATGGGCTTGAAGTAAGACTGGAGAAACAGACTCAGGGCCTGCAAGGGGGGGTGGGGGGTGGATGGCAGAGTCCAACGTTTCTATTCATGTTTGTCTGCCCCTCTCAAGAGTCAAAGTCTCAGGACACAAGGTAAAGATAGTTTTTACCTTGCAAAAAGTGTTGTGGGCAGGGCCTTTTGGCTGAGAACTTCTCCAAGATGTCACCAAGGGAAATCATGGTCCTGTGACCAGAGAGAGGGCCATGACTGCTGGGTGACCAAAAACCAACAAAGGTGCCCCACACCAAGTCGTGTTCATTCTGCCTACAAAATGTTCTTCAGATATATTTCTCCAAACCATACCTGCCTTTCTGATTCCCTGGCCTCTACCTTATCACATGGTGCCTTAGCTGCTGCAGCAGTGGTCCTCCAACTGTCCCCCGCCTCTTCCCCTTCTCCTCCACCAAGCTGCCAGAACTCACCTCTGGAAACATACACCGACCTGGTGACTCTCCTGTGCAGAAACCTTCACTGGCTCCCAACTAAAGAATGTCACCATGGACCCCAAACTTGCTGACTGGCTTCATGCCCTCACTTCCAGTTTCAGCCACAGGTTATCACCTACCTCCATGCCTTGGTCCATGCCGATCTTTTCATCGAGAAAACCACCTGTTTTGCTTTACCAAGCTCACTCTTACTCATCCTTTTTCAAGGCCCCGGTCAAACATGGTCTCTTCTCTGAGGCTCTCCCAGGCCCCCAGCACCTGTGATTGCAGGATCTCACTGCACCCTAGTGACTTGACTGCTGTTGGTCTCCTGCCTGGATGGTGAGATCCTGGAAAGCAGGCACTTTGGCTGCCCAGAGCCCATTGCAGAACCTGGCACAGTAGATGGATGTCTCCTGAAATCCAGGCTCGCTGGTCCCTCCTGCCCCTCTGCTGAATTCCTGGTGCTGCCTGAACCAAGAGGAGGGAAAATCCCAGCCGGGGCCATTTCCTGTTCTCCACATCCGTGCAGATCTTCCTTGTCCCAAGTTCTTCCTCTCCAGAGAGCTCCTTATCTGAGGAGGGTCCAGTGCACAGCAGCAGGCCCGGAGGAGCTGTCCTGCCAATTTCCTGCCTCGGCCACCGTGGATTTAAGTCAGAAGGTCTGAGTTTAGAGCCAAGCACTGAACCTCTTCCCAGCTTGGGGACCCTGGTCATTGCTTTCACCTCTGTTAAGCCTCAATTTCTTAATTTATAAAATGAAGTGTTTTCTTTTTTTTTATTTTTTAGCACACATTTGTTGTTACAAGTAAAAGTTTGTCTCCCAACCAATCTCTTTCCCCATGAGGAATCACTATTAACACTTTACAGCTTATCTACCCAAACTTTTTCTGTGCATTTACAAACATACTTCTAATATACCATTTCGTGGAAAAAGTATCACATATACACACTCATCTATGCCTTGCTGTTTTTACCCAACTGATCTGACACCCCCTTCATTAGAATTCCCTTATTCTTTGTAACAGCTGCTTGTCTTACAGTATACGAATGATTTGTAGTTCATTTAGCGAGGCTCCTAACAATAGACATTTAAACCGTTTTCCTTAAAAAAATTTGTTATTAAAGTTTTCATTTTGTGATAATTATAGATTCACATGCAGTTGTAGAAATAATACAGAGAAATATTATGTACACTTTACCCAGTTTCTCCTGATGGTGATGGTGACGTCTTTCAAAACTACAGTCAGTGCAATATCACCACCAGGTTATTGACATTGCTACAGTCAAGATGCAGAACATTTCCATCACCACAAGAGTCCCTCTAGGTGCCCTTTTTTAGCCACACCCACTTCTCTCCCATCCTCACCACCACTCCCTCCCCCAACCCATCTTTTACCCCTGGCAACCACGAATCTATTTCCTATTTCTATAATTTTGTCATTTCAAGAATGTTATACAAATGGAAGCGTGAAGAATGTAACCTTTTGTTTTTTTGATTGTTGATTTATTTTTTTCAATTTAGCCTAATTCCCTGAAGATTCATGCAGGTTCTCGGATGTATCAGTAGTTTGTTCCTTTTTATTGCTGAGAACTGTTCCATGGGATGTATCTGCCACAGTTTATTTAATCATTCACTTTTGAAGGACATCTACAGTTTGGGGATTTTACCAATGAAGCTGCTATAGACATTTCTGTACAGGATTTTTGTGGGAATATAAATTTCATTTCTCTAGGATAATTGCCCAGGAGTGCAAATGTTGTATGGCAGTTGCATGTTTAGTTTTATAAGAAACTGCCAAACTGTTTTCCAGAGTGACTGTACAATTTTCCATTCCCACCAGCAACGTATGAGTGACAGAGTTTCTCTATTAACATTTAGTGTTGTCCCTATTTTTTATTTCAGTCATTCTAACAGGTATGTAGTGATATTTGTGGTTTTAATTTGCATTTCCCGTATGCCTAATGATGTTGAACATCTTTGGTGAAATGTCTCTTCATGCCATCTTCTAACTGGAGTTTGCTTTGCTTTGTTTTACTGTTAAGTTTTGAGCGTTTTTATATATTATTCAATTTTTTTTAATTGGAGTAAAATTGCTATACAACGATGTGTTATTTTCTGCTGTACAATGAATTGAATCAGCTATATGTATAACTATATCCCCTCCTCCCTCCCACCCCACCCATCTAGGTCATCACAGAACACTGAGCTGAGCTCCCTGTGCTATACAGCAAGTTCCCACTAGCTATTTTACACATGGTAGTGTATTTATGTCAAACCTAATCTCCCAAATTGTCTCACCAGCTCCTTCCCCCACTGTATCCACATGTCTGTTCTCTACATCTACTTCTCTATTCCTGCTGCACAAATAGGTTCATCTGTACCATTTTTCTAGATTCCACATATATGTGCTAATATACGATATTTATTTTTCTCTTTCTGGCTTACTTCACTCTGTATGACAGACTCTAGGTCCATCTATATCTCTACAAATGACCCAGTTTTGCTCCTTTTTATGGCTGAATAATATTCCATTGTATATATGTACCACATCTTTTTTTTTCTAATATCTTTATTGGAGTATAATTGCTTTACAATGGTGTGTTAGTTTCTGCTTTATAACAGAGTGAATCAGCTATACATATACATATATCCCCATATCTCCTCCCACTTGCATCTCCCTCCCAACCTCCCTATCCCACCCCTCTAGGTGGTCACAAAGCACCGAGCTGACCTCCTGACTATGTGGCTGCTTCCCACTAGCTATCTATTTTACATTTGGTAGTGTGTATATGTCCATGCCACTCTCTCACATCGTCCCAACTTACCCTTCCCCCTCCCTGTGTCCTCAAGTCCATTCTCTGCATCTGTATCTTTATTCCTGTCCTGCCCCTAGGTTCTTCAGAACCATTTTTTTTTTAGATTCTATATATATGTGTTAGCATATGGTATTTGTTTTTCTCTTTCTGACTTACTTCACTCTTTATGACAGACTCTAGGTCCATCCACCTCACTACAAATAACTCAATTTTGTTTCTTTTTATGGCTGAGTAATATTCCATTGTATATATGTGCCACATCTTTATCCATTCATCTGTCAATGGACACTCAGGTTGCTTCCATGTCCTGGCTACTGTAAATAGTGCTGCAATGAACATTGGGGGTACATGTGTCCTTTTGAATTATGGTTTTCTCAGGGTATATGCCCAGTAGTGGGATTGCTGGGTCATATGGTAGTTCTATTTGTAGTTTTTTAAGGAACCTCCATACTGTTCTCCATAGTGGCTGCATCAATTTACATTCCCACCAACAGTGCAAGAGGGTTCCCTTTCCTCCACACCCTCTCCAGCATTTATCATTTGTAGATTTTTTGGTGATGGCCATTCTGACTGGTGTGTGGTGATACCTCATTTTAGTTTTGATTTGCATTTCTCTAATAATTAGTGGTGTTGAGCATCTTTTCATGTGCATCTTGGCCATTTATGTCTTCTTCAATGAAATGTCTATTTAGGTCTTCTACTCATTTTTTAATTAGGTTGTTTGTTTTTCTGATATTGAGCTGCATGTGCTGTTTGTATATTTTGGAGATTAATCCTTTATCGGTTGCTTCATTTGCAAATATTTTCTCCCATTCTGAGGGTTGTCTTTTTGTCTTGTTTATGGTTTCCTGTGTTCTGCAAAAGATTTTAAGTTTAATTAGGTCCCATTTGTTTATTTTTGTTTTTATTTTCATTACTCTAGGAGGTGGGTCAAAAAAGATCTTGCTGTGGTGTATGTCAAAGACTGTTTTTCCTACGTTTTCCTCTAAGAGTTTTATGGTGTCTGGTCTTACATTTAGGTCTTTAATCCATTTGGAGTTTATTTTTGTGTATGGTGTTAGGAAGTGTTCTAATTTCATTCTTTTACATCTATCTGTCCAGTTTTCCCAGCACCACTTATTGAAGAGGCTGTCTTTTCTCCACTGTATATTCTTGCCTCCTTTGTCATAGATTAGGTGACCATGTTTATCTTCTCAAAGAACCAACTTTCAGTTTTGTTGATCTTTGCTATTGTTTTCTTCATTTCTATTTCATTTATTTCTGCTCTGATTTTTATGATTTCTTTCCTTCTACTGACTTTGGGTTATCTTTGTTCTTCTTTCTCTAGTTGCTTTAGTTGTAAGTTTAGATTGCTTATTTGAGATTTTTCTTGTTTCTTGAGGTGAGATTGAATTGCTATAAACTTCCCTCTTAGAACTGCTTTTGCTGCATCCCATAGGTTCTGGGTTGTCTTGTTTTCACTGTCATTTGTTTCTACGTTTTTTTTCTTTTCTTTTTTTTCTTATTTGATTTCTTCAGTTATCTCTTGGTTATTCTGTAGTGCACTGATTAGCCTCCATGTATTTGTGTTTTTCACAGTTTTTTTCCTGTAATTGACTTCCAGTCTCATAGCATTGTGGTCAGAAAAGATGCTTGATACAATTTCAATTTTCTTAGATTTTCCGAGGTTTGACTTATGACCCAAGGTGTGATCTATCCTGGAGAATGTTCTGTGTGCACTTGAGAAGAAAGTGTATTCTGCCACTTTCGGGTGGAATGTCCTATAGATATCAATTAAATCTAGATATCAATTAAATCTATCTGGTCGATTGTGTCATTTAAAACTTGTGTTTCCTTATTTATTTTTTGTTTGGATGTTCTCTCCATGGTGTAAGTGGTGTGTTAAAGTCCCCTACTATTATTGTATTCCTGTCAATTTCCCCTTTCATGGCTGTTAGCACTTGCCTTATGTATTCCTTATGTGCTCCTATGTCATGTGCATAAATATTTATAATTTCTTTTTCTTTTTCTGCATCTATTGAGATGATCATATGGTTTTTATTCTTCAATTTGTTAATATGGTGTATCACAATGATAGATTTGTGTATATTGAAGAATCCTTGCATCCCTGGGATAAATCCCACTTGATCATGGTGTATGATCCTTTTAATGTGTTGTTGGATTCTGTTTGATAGTATTTTGTTGAGGATTTTTGCATCTATATTCATCAGTGATATTGGTCTGTAATTTTCATTTTTTGTAGTATCTTTGTCTGGTTTTGGTATCAGGGTGATGGTGGCCTCATAGAATGAGTTTGGGAGTGTTCCTTCCTCTGTAATTTTTTGGAAGAGTTTGAGAAGGATGGGTGTTAGCTCTTTTCTAAATGTTTGGTAGAATTCACCTGTGAAGCCATCTGGTCCTGGACTTTTGTTTGTTTGAAGATTTTTAATCACAGTTTCAATTTTGTTACTTGTGATTGGTCTGTTCATATTTTCTATTTCTTCCTGGTTCAGTCTTGGAAGGTTATACCTTTCTAAGAATTTGCCCATTTCTTCCAGGTTGTCCATTTATTGGCATAGAGTTGCTTGTAGTAGTCTCTTAAGATGTTTTGTATTTCTGTGGTGTCTGTTGCAACCTCTCCTTTTCATTTCTAATTTTATTGATTTGAGTCCTCTCCCTCTTTTTCTTGATGAGTCTGGCTAATGATTTATCAATTTTGTTTATCTTCTCAAAGAACCAGCTTTTAGTTTTATTCATCTTTGTTATAGTTTTCTTTGTTTCTATTTCATTTATTTCTGCTCTTATCTTTATGATTTCTTTCCTTCTGCTAACTGGGTTTTGTTTGTTCTTCTTTCTAGTTCCTTTAGGTGTAAGGTTAGATGGTTTATTTGAGATTTTTCTTGTTTCTTGAGATAGGCTTGTATAGCTATAAACTTCCCTCTTAGAACTGCTTTTGCTGCATCCCATAGGTTTTGGATTGTTGTGTTTTCATTGTCATTTGTCTCTAGGTATTTTTTGATTTCCTCTTTGATTTCTTCACTGATCTCTTGGTTATTTAGTAACGTATCATTTAGCCTCCATGTGTTTGTGTTTTTTACGTTTTTTTCCCAGTAATTCATTTCTAATCTCATAGCATTTTGGTTAGAAAAGATGCTTGATATGATTTCAATTTCTTAAATTTACTGAGGCTTGATCTGTGACCCAAGATGTGATCTATCCTGGAGGGTGTTCCGTGCGCACTTGAGAAGAAAGTGTAATCTGCTGTTTTTGGATGGAATGTCCTATAAATATAAATTAAATCTATCTGGTTTATTGTGTCATTTAAAGCTTCTGTTTCCTTATTTATTTTCATTTTTGTTGATCTGTCCATTGGCATAAGTGAGGTGTTAAAGTCCCCCACTCTTGTGTTACTGTCGATTTCCTCTCTTATAGCTGTTAGCAGTTGTCTTATGTACTGAGGTGCTCCTATGTTGGGTGCATATATATTTATGATTGTTATAACTTCTTCTTGGATTGATCCCCTGATCATTAGCTTTCTTTGGATTTCCATTTGCATGGAATATCTTTTTCCATCCCCTCATTTTCAGTTTGAATGTGTCCCTAGGTCTGAAGTGGGTCTCTGGTAGACAGCATATATATGGGTCTTGTTTTTGTATCCACTCAGCAAGCCTGTGTCTTTTGCTTGGAGCATTTAATCCATTCACGTTTAAGGTAATTATCAATATGTATGTTCCTATTACCATTTTCTTAATTGTTTTGGGTTATTTTTTGTAGATCCTTTTCTTCTCTTGTGTTTCCCACTTAGAGACATTCCTTTAGCATTTGTTGTAGAGCTGGTTTGGTGGTGCTGAATTCTCTTAGCTTTTGCTTGTCTGTAAAGCTTTTGATTTCTCCATCGAATCTGAATAAGATCCTTGCCAGATAGAGTAATCTTGTTTGTCGGTTCTTCCCTTTCATCACTTTAAGTATATCATGCCACTCCCTTCTGGCTTGTAGAGTTTCTGCTGAGAAATCAGCTGTTAACCTTATGGGAGTTCCCTTGTATGTTATTTGTCATTTTTCCCTTGCTGCTTTCAATAATTTTTCTCTGTCTTTAATTTTTGCCAATTTGATTACTATGTGTCTCGGCATGTTTCTCCTTGGGTTTATCCTGTATGGGACTCTCTGCACTTTCTGGACTTGGGTGGCTATTTCCTTTCCCATGTTAGGGAAGTTTTCCACTATAATCTCTTCAAATATTTTCTCTGGTCCTTTCTCTCTCTCTTCTCCTTCTGGGACCCCTGTGATGTGAATGTTGTTGTGTTTAATGTTGTCCCAGAGGTCTCTTAGGCTGTCTTCATTTCTTTTCATTCTTTTTCTTTATTCTGTTCCACAGCAGTGAATTCCACCATTCTGTCTTCCAGGTCACTTATCTATTCTTCTGCCTCAGTTATTCTGCTATTGAGTCCTTCTAGTGTAGTTTTCATTTCAGTTATTTATTGTTCATCTCTGCTTGTTTGTTCTTTAATTCCTGTAGGTCTTTGTTAAACATTTCTTGCATCTTCTTGATCTTTGCTTCCATTCTTTTTCCGAGGTCCTGGATCATCTTCACTATCAGTATTCTGAATTCTTTTTCTGGAAGGTTGCCTATCTCCATTTCATTTAGTTGTTTTTCTGGGGTTTTATCTTGTTCCTTCATCTGGTACATAGCCCTCTGCCTTTTCATCTTGTCTATCTTTCTGTGAATGGGGTTTTTGTTCCACAGGCTACAGGACTGTAGTTCTTCTAGCTTCTGCTGTCAATATTTATAATTGTTATATCTTCTTCTTGAATTGATCCCTTGATCATTATGTAGTGTCCTTCCTTATCTCTTGTAACAGTCTTTATTTTAAAGCCTATTTTATCTGATACACATATTGCTACTCCAGATTTCTTTTGATTTCCATTTGCATGGAATATCTTTTTCCATCCCTTTACTTTCAGTTTTTATGTGTCCCAAAGTCTGAACTGAGTCTCTTGTAGACAGCATATATACATGTCTTGTTTTTGTATCCATTCAGCCAGGCTGTGTCTTTTGGTTGGAGCATTTAATCCATTTACATTCAAGGTGATTATCGATATGTATGTTCTTATTATCGTTTTGTTAATTGTTTTGGGTTTGTTTTTGTGGGTATTTTTCTTTTCTTGTGTTTACTGCCTAGGGAAGTTCCTTTAGCATTTGTTTTAAAGCTGGTTTGGTGGTGCTGAATTCTCTTAGGTTTTCCTTGTCTGTAAAGCTTTTGATTTCTATGTCAAATTTGAATGAGATCCTTGCTGGGTTGAGTAATCTTGGTTGTAGGTTTTTCTTTTTCATCACTTTAAGTATATTCTGCCACTCCCTTCTGGCTTGCAGAGTTTCTGCTGAATAATCAGCTGATAACCTTACAGGGATTCCTTTGAATATTATTCTTTGCTTTTCCCTTGCTTCTTTTAATATTTTTTCTTTGAATTTAATTTTTGTTAGTTTGATTAATATGTGTCTTGGTGTGTTTCTCCTAGGATTTATTGTGTATGAGACTCTGTACTTCCTGGACTTCAGTGACTATTTCCTTTCCCATGTTAGGGAAGTTTTTGACTCTAATCTCTTCAAATATTTTCTCAGACCCTTTCTTTTTCCCTTCTTTTTCTGGGACCCCTATAATTCAAATGTTGGTGTGTTTAGTGTTGTCCCATAGGTCTCTGAGATTGTCTTCAATTCTTTTCATTCATTTTTATTTATTCTGCTCCTCAGAAGTTATTTCCACCATTCTGTCTTCCAGCTCACTTATTTGTTCTGCCTCAGTTATTCTCTTATTGATTCCTTCTAGTGTATTTTTCTTTTCAATTATTGTGTTGTTCATCTCTGTTTGTTTGTTCTTTAGTTCTTCTAGATGTTTGTTAAACATTTCTTGTAGTTTCTCAATCTGTGCCTCCATTCTACTTCTGAGATCTGGATCATCTTTACTATCAGTACTCTGAATTCTTTTCCAGGTAGGTTGTCAATTTCTTCTTCATTTATTTGGTCTTGTAGGATTTTATCTTGCTCCTTCACTGGAGTTTGTAGGCTGTTGGGTAGAGCTGGGTCTTGGTGCTGAGTTGAGGACCTCCGGGAGACCTCACTCTGATGAATATTCTCTGGGGTCTGAGGTTGTCTGTTCGTCCAATGGTTCAGATTCAGAGCTCCCACAACAGAAACTCTGGCCTGACCCCTGGCTCATGTACCAAGATTCTGTAAGCTGTGCAAAAAAAAAAAAAGAAAAGAAAGACAAAAAAGGAGCAGAACAATAATAATAATAAAAAATATATAGATTAAATAACAACTGGAAGGTAAAACAGAACCACAACATTAAAAAAGAGGAGGGAGAGAAAAAAAAGAAAAAAAGCTGAAAAAGTCCTAGGCTGTGGGGGGGCAGGGCTTAGGCAGGGGTGGGTTTAGGCAGTAGACGGAGCCAATGCTTAGGACCCACAGTGCCAGAAAAGGCCCTGGCGGGGTGGGAAGGCTTAGGCTCAATGCAGCAGGAAGGACCCAGGAGTGCCTCTGGCCCTGGAGGGTGGGGGACCAGGAGGACCCCAGCAGGCTCACTGAGCCCGAGTGGATGGGTAAAAAGCTAGGTGTGCTCCCCCCTGACCCCTCAATCCTGGAAGGCCTCTCCCCCATCCTCCCCTTCCCTTCTTCCCCCCGCTTCCCTCCTATGCCCCCAGGAACAACGCAGTATCGAGGGGGCCTTAGAGGGCAGGGGATCTGACCTTGGAGCCCCACAGGCTTCCCAGGCCAATTGGGCAGGAAAAATGCTTGATCCTCTGAGTCCCCAAGGGCCCCTCCAGGCATGGGAACCCCTCCCTGCCTCCCAGCCACCCCTCAGTGGTGCTGGTCCTGTCCGGCCTCCACTTCTCCTCCCCCCTCACTCCCCCCATGTCCTACCCAGTCACTCGGGTGTTCCTCCCATCTCCTTGGGCATGAAGGTTCCCCCACGAGCATCTGGCAGGCACCCTAGTTTTGGGAAGACGTGAACTCTGCGTCCTCCCCCACTGCCATCTTGACTCTGCCCTCTATATATTATTCTGGATACTGATTCTTTGTCAGATATGTGGTTTGCCAGTATTTTCTCCCAGTCTCTAGTTTGTCTTTTCATCTTCTTAACAGGGTATTTTACAGAGCAAAATTTCGAATTTTGATGAAGTCCAACTTAACAGTTTTCCCTTTCATAGATTGTGCTTTTGGTATCAAGTTTAGAAACTCTCGGCTTAACCCTAAATCCTGAAGATTTCCTCTTATTTTTTTCTAAAAGATTTATAGTTTTACATTTCACATTTAAGTCCATGATCCACTTTGAATTAGGTGTGAAGTTTAGGTCCAGGTTCACTTTTCACCTCTAGATGTCCAATTGCTCTAGCACCCTTTGCTGAAAAGGCTATCCTTCCTCCATTGAATTGCCTTTGCACCTTTGTCAAAAATCAGTTGGGCATTTTTGTGTGAGTCTATTTCTTGGTCCTCTGTTCTGTTCTGTTGATCTGTATCTATCTCTGTGCCAATACTGCACAGTCTTGATTACTATAGTTATATAACAGGTCTGGAAATCAGGCAGACTGTTCTTCTCACTTTACTCTTTTTTTTCATAATTGTTTTAATTATACTAGTTCTTTGCTTCTCCATATAAATGTTAGAATAATTTTGTCAATATCTACAAAATATCTTGACAAGGTTTTGATAGAAATTTCATTAAACCTGTGTATCAAATTGAACAGAATTGACATCTTTACTATTTTGAGTCTTCCAATCCATTACATTCCAGTCCAAATGTAGTCTTTCTCTCCATTTTTTACATCTTTCATTAGAATTTTGTAGTTTTCAGTAAATAAGTCCTTATGTTTTATTTAATTTACCTGTATTTCACTTTTTGAGCGGTTATAAATTGCATTGTATTTTTAATTGCTGGTGATCATTGCTAGTATATAGAAATACAATTGATTTTTGAATGGTTATCTTGTATCCTGCAACCTTGCCAAACTCATTTATTAGTTCTAGGACGATTTTTTTTGTAGATTCCTTGGGATTTTCTACATAGAAAATTCTAACAAATAGCAACATTTTTATTTCTTTTTTTGTGATTATTAAGTTGTGTCACTTTTATTTAATACTCTTAGGTCAGGCACACTTTCATTTTTTCCTTTATAAACTGTATGCCTTTCATTTGCTTTTCTTGCCTTATTGCAGTGATTAGAACTTCCAGTACTATGCTGAATAAGAAGTGAGATATCCTTGATGAGAGTGGACATCCTTTGTTTTTTCCTGATCTTAGAGGGAAAGCATTCAGTCTTTCACAATTAAATATTAATGTTAGCTCTAGGTTTTCTGTAGATGCTTTTTATCAAGTTTAGGGAGTTCCCTCTATTCCTAGTTTTCTGAGAGTCCTTAAAATCGTGAATGAGTATTGTATTTTGTCAAATGCTTTTTATGAGGCCATTGATGTGACCATAAAATTTTTCTCCTTTAGCCTGATGATATGATGAATAACATTGATTGATTTAAATATTGAGCCAGGCTTACATATCTGGAATAAATTCTCTTTGGTCATGATATATAATTCTTTTCCTATATTGCTGTATTCTATGTGCTAAAATTTTGTTAAGGATTTTTGCATCTATATTTATGAGTGATGTTAGTTTGTAGTTTTATTTTTATGCTGTCGTTTTCTGGTTTTGGTATCAGGGTAGTCCTAGGTTCATAAAACGAATTGGAAAATGTACTTCTCTTCTGGAAGAGATTATGTAGAATTAGTGTTAATTCTTCTTTAAAGTTCTGATAGAATTCCCTGTGAAGCTGTCTGGGCATGGAGATTTCTTTTTCAGAATTTTTAACTTATGAATTCATATTTCTTAATAGTTACAGGACTATTCAAATGATCTATTTCACTTTGGATGAGGTGTAGTAATTTGTTCTTTTCAAGAAATTGATTCATTTAATCTAAGTTGTTAAATATATGTCTGTTGTGTTGTTTGTGGTATCCCTTTTGATATCTGCATTGTTTGTAATGACATTCCCTGCTTTGTTCTTTTTGTTTTTTTAATAAATTCATTTATTTATTTATTTTTGACTGTGTTGGGTCTTCGTTGCTGCATGCGGGCTTTCTCTAGTTGCGGCGAGCAGGGGCTACTCTTTGTGGTGGTGCACGGGCTTCTCATTGCAGTGGTTTCTCTTGCTGTGGAGCATGGACTCTAGGCATGCAGGCTTCAGTAGTTGTGGTATGCAGGCTCAGTAGTTGTGGCTCACGGGGTCTAGAGCTCAGGCTCAGTAGTTGTGGTGCACGGGCCTAGTTGCTCTATGGCATGTGGGATCTTCCCAGCCCAGGGCTCGAACCTGTGTCCCCTGCTTTGGCAGGCGGATTCTTAACCACTGCACCACCAGGAAAGTCTCCCCTGCTTTGTTCTTGATATTATTAATTCGAGTCTCATCTTTTTTTTTTTTTTGTCCTTTTGCAATCTTGCTAGAAATTGGTCAGTTTTACTTATCTTTTAAAAGAATCAGGTTTTTGGTTTCACTGCATTTTCTCTTTTGTTTTTCTGCTATCAATGTCGTTGCTTATACTCAACTTATTTCCTGTCTTCTGCTTGGTTTGGGTTTATTTTGATATTCTTTTCATATATTCTTGAGAAAGAAGTTCAGATTATTGATTTGAGACTTTTCATTTTATCTAATATAACATTTAATGTTATACAAATTTCACTCTCAGCAATGCCTTAGCACAGATTTTGAAATATTGCATTTTCATTTTTATTTAGTTCAATATATGTTTTAGTTTTCCTTGAAACTTCCTGTTTGACACAGGGATTACTTAAAAGTGTATTTAACTTCAAAGCGTTTGACAATTTTTCCATTTTTTTTCTCTTGTATTTAGAGTTTGATTCCACTGTGGTCACAGTGCACACTCTACATAAGTTCACTTATTTTAGTTTTGTTGAGGTTTATTTTATGGCCCAGAATATAGTCTATCTTGGTGTATGTCCCATGGACTATTGTAAAGAATGTATATTCTGCTGTTGTGGATTTGAATGCTTTCTAAATGTCAATGAGATCCTGTTAGTTGATGATGTTGTTGAGTTCTTTCATATTCTTGCTGGATTTATGTCTAGTTACTCTATCAATTTTTGAGAGAGGAATGCTAAATTCCCCAACTGTAATTATGGATTTGTCTATTTCTCCACTCAGTTCTATCAGTTTTTGCTTCACATTTTTGTACCTCTTTTGTTTGATGCATATGCATTTAGGATTGTTATCTTTTTGGTGGAGAACTTTTTGTCATTACATAATGTGCTTCTCTGTGTCTGGTAATTTCCTTTGCTTTGAGGTATACTTCATCTGACAATATAACCACTCCTGCTTTCTTTTAAAAAATAAACCTTTTATTTTAGGATAGATTTACTGTTACCGAAAAGTTGTGAAGAGAGTAAAGAGAGTTTCCATATACCCCACTCTCAGTTTCCCTTATTATCCAACATCTTACATTAGTATAATATATTTGTCACAGGTAATGAACCAATACTGATATATTATTATTAACTAAAGCCTATACTTTATTCAGATCTCCTTAGTTTTTTCTGTCTGAGATTCCATTCAGGTTACCACATTACACTTAGTCGTAATGTCTCCTTAGAATTCTCTTCTCTGTGACTTCTCATACCTTCTTTGTTTTTGATGACCTTGACAATTTTGAGGAGTACAGGTAAAATATTTTGTAGGATGTCCCTCAAATGGAATTTGTCTGATGTTTTTCTCATAATTAAATTGGGGTTATGGGTTTTAGGGAGGAAGATCACAGAGTTAAAGTGCCATTCTCATCACATCATGTCAGTAGTACATGCTATCAACATGATCTTTCATTGTTGATGTTAACCTTTATCACCTTGATGAGATGGTGTTTGTCAGGTTTCTCCACTATAAAGTTACTCTCCCCCACCTCTCCCCTTCCATACTGTCCTTCTTGGAAAGGAAGTCATTATGCACAGTCTCATTCCCAGTGGGGAGCGATGTTCCATCTCCCTGAGGGCAGAGTATCTACACAAATTATTTGGAATTCTTCTGCATGGGAGATTTGTCTGTCTTCTCCATTTATTTATGTATTGAATCTTTTTTTTTTTAAATAGCAGCACGGACTCAAAGATATTAATTGTATTGGAGAATGGTACTGGAAACCAAGATTGGGGTACTAGGTATGATCCTGGGATGTCATTACTTCTAGGCCCTCTCAGCTGAGAGAGCAGAAAAACCTGTTTGTGTGTACTAACCTGTGTACATACACATATCTATAAATACTGTATTTCTATATGTATCCACTTGTATCAATATTAGGCTAAACATGAGTTTACACTGATTTTTCTCCAACTCTAATCCATCACCCGTGGATCATTCTGGGCTTCTCCCTTGCTTGTCTGTAACCTCCCGTTCCAACAGTGAGAAACTTGGCTTCCAACACTCACCATCCATTTACTTAATTGTTCAAGTCCAGTATACATAGATATTTGTTTCAGAATTGTTAACCCATACCATACCTCTGTGGGAAACAACCGTCGATGAGAGTACAGTGCTTATGCACAGTTCTTTTTGCCTTTACTCACAAAATTTCCATTTGTTTCCAAACTTATTTACCTTCTTCCCTCCCTTCATGGAGGTTGTTTACACATTTGTAATACAGTTATATTGCTTCATCACAGTCTGCACTCCATCCTGGGCTCCCTTGACCTCCTAAATGATTTTTTTCAATTTTGCGTACATTACGTACATCTCTTTTAGAGAGATTTGAAAGGAGGGACAGGTGAGGAGGTTGCCAGGGGAGGAGGAGAGTTACAAAACTGTTCAGAACTCTCAAAGAAAGATCCCTTGCTAGCAGAAATTTTTTCCTAAGCATCTCTCCTCCGGATCCCCAATCCACCATTCCCACACTGCATGTGGGTCTCACTTCCAGAGGCAGCTGTCTCATGTTCAGTTCATGACACCTTCAGAAGCTCTGCTAATAACTGCAGATCGGAAAAGCATTCGGCCCATGGGGACCAATTTCTTTTTCCATCACCTGTGGCTTCTCAACATGAAATTAAAGGCAGCAGCAAGTAATTGAAGCTGGTGGCTCCTCCCAAAGTTCAGCTGCTGCCAAGGGACCTGACCTGTGCACCACCTCCCCCCCGTCACTCCCACCTCCCATCCTGGGATTGAGCAAACTACAGGATTGGCTTTTTCACAAACATGAGACTGACGTCACTCTGTCAGTGCTTGGCTAGGTCAGTTAGCTAAGGCTGAGTGAGCTGCCCTGCCTTGCCCAGTCCAGGCCACAATGGGGTCTGGTCTTTCCAGACCTAGGTCTGCCGGAAGATGACCCTCTCAGCCAGAGCACAGCTCCATGAGTGCCCTTCTCAGGAAGCCTCTGGAGCTGGCCGAGCCAGGGGGCTCCTCCAGGCCTTGCCCGAAGTGCAGGGCTTGGAGAAGAATGTTGCCAGCCCTCTGTCCCAGCAGGACCATGAAAGCCCCCGCGAGCTGCCTCTGCCCTGGTGGATGGGGTTGGAGGGCAATGTTTTCCTCCCAGGAGAGAAGCCTACTGACTGTAGGTTCATGGGGGAGAAGGAAAAAGGGAGGGGAGCCTCTCATGGTGCCCACATGGCCCTGACCAGGGTCACTGGTGACATTTCATAGTCACATGGACAAATTCAGGTGTGCAAAGAAAAAGGCAGTTTGGATTTGCTGAAGCTTTGGTTACAAGAGGTGAGGTGTCAAGGATATCATCACAGTTTTTGGCTTGAGCTAAGAAAGGATGGAGTTGCTGAGGTATTAGGAGGAGTACCTTTTGGGTGGAAATTGGGAGTGATAGTTTGGGAAGGAGGCAGTCGGATTTACAAGTCTGGAGGTCAGGGGAGAGGACCAGGCTGGAGATAAAAACATAGGAGGCATCAGCTGGCTCCGACATTCTTTCCTCAACTACTTCATACCTGGCAGAGGCCCCACTCCCCGTGATGTGTTGGATGCTCTCTCCCCTGGGTCCCCTACCACCTGCCCTCTCTCCCTGCAGAGTCGCAAGCTGGCAGGCAGGGTGTGGACCTCTGCCCCTATCAGCCAGGCTCCTGGGCCCACAAGCTCTCTCTGTGTTTGGGTCCCAAACAGAACACCCTCCGATAAGATGCCCCAGCCCACTCATGGGTGCCCACTCACACTGGCCAAGTGTCATGGAAGGAATGTGGGGGCAGCTGGGTCCGAATCACAAGACAGAAACACACAGGACACGTATGTCATGCCAGGAAGTGCCTCATGAAAGGGAGAAGCCCGAATAGGCAATAGGCCACGGGGTGTGGGGATGGGGTAGGGGAGGGTGGGGTGGGCTCAGAGGAAACCGGCACTGGTGACTCAGCCTGCAATTCTATTGGACGCAGCATGTGTTACCAGAGAAAACAAATTCCTCATGCAGGTTTATCTCCTGTGGAGGAGGGATAATCAGCAGCAGGAAGTGGCAGAGGAGGAAGGCCAGGAGCTCCTGCCCCAGCCCAAGGCTGGTGCCAAGGTCCGCTAGGCAGAGCAGACAGTGGTCCAGGAACACCTGCTCCCAGGATGGGGGCTTCTGGTGGCCCCGGGTAGGGGAGAGGCCCCATACTGCACAAGTCATATCAGGCCCAGCCCAGGTCACCTGGGGTGGGTGGCCACTAGGGAGGTGGAGAGTCCTGTGGAAACGCTGAGGGGCAGAGGAGAGACAAGTTAAAGCAAATGTAGGCGCAGAATTTCTGAGGCACCGTGTGAAAATCTCCATGGTGACACTCTGAGCTTTGAGTGGGAAGTCTGTTACTCTTGACAGTACAGGGAAGCACAGCTCACATTAATGTGAACGGCGGTCCCTGGGTTTGTGTAGTGCACAACCTGCCCAACCATCCCTGGGGGCTTTGGGTGCAAGGTCCCAATTCTCCATCTAAATGGTGGTAATTATGTTACAAGAGATATGTTTCCATCCTCAGCAGGTACATTTGGGAGAACATATCTCTGGGAGCCACAAGTAACACTTACTAGGACCTGTTCACTAGAGCAAGTCACACCTTGACAATGGCCAAATGGGAACCACTCTTAGCTTTTCCTCTGCCCCTTCTTTCTTTTGCTCCAGTGGTTCTCACAGTGTGGTCCCCAGCCCAGCAACAGCAGCACCACCTGGGAACTTGGAGATACAAATTCTTGGGCCCTCCCAGGACCTAATGAATCAGAAATTCTGGGGTTGGGGCCCAGCCAGCTGTGTTTAACAGTTCTCCAGGGGATTCTGATGCCCTCTAGTTTGAGGGAGACCCACACAGCATGGACACAGGAGGTTTTCTGCCTTAGAATCACCTGGGGAACTTTAAAAAATGCCCATCCCTGTGTCCCACCCCCAGAGATTCAGATTTCATTGGTCTGAAGTCCAGCCTGGGCAACAGGATTTTCAGCTGCCTGCCAGCCAAAAACTTGCTTTCTGAAGCACTAGAAAGTGGCTCAGTGTCACTGTCTGGGACCAGAGTGTCGGTCCTTGGGTGGAGGCTGTACCTGACATCTCATAACTCTGCCCCTTACACCTGGGGAGGCAGCTTAGCGGAGGGAGAGGTCCCTGGGCTCTGGGGTGCAGATGATGCAGATTCCATGGGCACCTTCCCCAGAGATCCTAATTCAGCAGGTCTAGAGTAGGACCTGGTGAGCATTGTCCCTGGAGATTTGGATGTGGGGTTGAGGAAGCCCCACTGAGAACCTCAGGTCACGAACACCAGGTTCTATTTCCATCTCCACCATTCACCAGCCACGTGTCCCCAGCA
The DNA here is from genome assembly GCF_949987515.2 of Delphinus delphis. Taxonomy (NCBI): domain Eukaryota; kingdom Metazoa; phylum Chordata; class Mammalia; order Artiodactyla; family Delphinidae; genus Delphinus; species Delphinus delphis. Next base: position 118,990,773 of record NC_082684.1, on the reverse strand, counting down.
GGTCACTTCATCAACTGTCACTTCATCTATGACTGTCCTGGTCACCTCAGGGCTGTCCTGAGACCACATAGAGATGGTCGGTCAGGACTGACCATTGTGGGTGGTGGGACAGAGGTAAGGAATTGCTGGAGTGTCCCTCTGTCTGCCTGACAGTTGAGCTCAGTTAGTTAGTCTGACAGTTAGTCAGAGTGCCTAGCTAGGTGGATAGAACCTTGGCTGAAAGAGCAGAATCAGGGTGGGTGGGTGTCTCTCGCAGCTCCTCGGGAACGGGTGGTGGGGTGTGCAGTGGGGGAAGGGGCAGGTCCTGAGGTCCTGGGAGCCACATCCAAGACCAAAATCCATGGGTAATCAAGGAGACTTCTTTTCCAATGGGCTCCACAACTGTTGGGACTTGGGGCTCCTGTGTTCAGCTGCCCCTGCCTGACCCCTGCCTCAGCCACTTAGCCTGATAGGAGTTCGTTTTCTCCCAGCACGAGGCCAGAAGCAGACCGGCTGGTGGAGCTGCGTGAGGGGACACCAGGGATACAGAATCCTTTGAATTCCGGGCTCTGTCATCCTCAGAGTCACCGGATGGCCACCCCCGGCCGGACTTCGCTTCTGCATTCAGGCAGGAAGAGTAGGAAGCAGCCAGGAGACAGGGCGGTGACTGTGTCTGGAACCAGCCCGTCCCCAGCATGCCAGACCCCTGCCATGTGGAACTCATTGGTGAACTTGATCACATGCAAGGCCCAGCTGCTGGGGAAGCTGGGGAGAGGGGCTGCCTGCAACAAAATACAGGGGTGAGGCTGGAGGAAGAGGTATCATGGGCTCCCGGGCTGGTGGCTCTGACACTTGCCTGGTGTGCCTCTCCTTGGCCATTTATTCCACAGCAGGGTCACTCAGACCCCCAGAGGCACAACAGGGCTTCCTGCTCCTCCGCACCCAATGCCCCGGCCCCCTAAAGCCCAGGACGCAACCCGAGGGTCCGTGCCATTGGATAAAGACACCGACTGGGAACAGCTCCCTCAGGCCATTATGGATGAGCCACGTGTCCTGGAACACATCCCTGTGCCCTGGAGCCTTGGTTTCCATGACTTTCCCTGCCTGCCCATTGGTGCTTCTACAAATCAAACGAGGAGATCATTGTGGGAACAGTGAAAGGGTGAAAAGTCTGGTCAAAGTGCCAGTCAATAAACCCTGCCTCGCTCTCCAGAGTTTCTCACCATCTCTCCATCCCTGCTCAGGTGGGACTTGCATTCTCATCCTCCTCTCCTCTGTGGCTCCTGGCAGGCACCCGTGTCTCCCTCTCACAGTCCTGGTTCTGCAGCCTGGCAGCCCGGCCCCTCTGGGCTGGGGTCTTGTCACTGCGGGCTCCACCCTGAGTGCCTGCCTCAGGCTCCACACAGTGGCCATGGCCTGGTTGCGCAGTGGTTGAGCGTCCGCCTGCCGATGCAGGGGAGATGGGGTCGTGGGGTCTGACCACGAACGCTGTGGGTTCACAGGGTGTCTGACCTTGGTCGCGGCAGGCCTTCCTCATCAACACTTCTTCACCTGTCAGGAGGAGATAATAATGGAGGCAAGGCAAGCAAAAGGCCCAGCACTCAGCAAACCTAAACAGCCCTCGAAATGCTTCATATCAAAATGCTTTTTCCCCCTTTTGAAAACAAGAATGGAGCAAGAATGGACAGGTCGAGAGAGGGAACAAGGTCACAGCTTCGGTGGCCAGGGAGGAGGAGAGAGGGGAGGGAAATGAGGGTGCTCCCTGAAGGCACCAGAGCGGGGCCTCCGAGGGGCATCCGAGGGGAAGGGGTGGCTGAGGACGGGCCACTCCACTCAGCAGGCATGCGGTCAGGTGGGTGTTCGGAGCACTCTGCAGGTCGTGCCTCTCAGTGGCTGCCAGCCTCACAGGGGCGCAGGGAGGGAGGGGCTGTGGGCATGACAAGATCCCATTTATTAGGTATGAGGAGGGCACCCTAACTAACATCTGGGCTGGGAATCTGGGTCACCGCTGCTGCCGCCCACTCCTGGGGGTGACCTGGGGGTCATCCTGGGGACCCTGACTTCCTCATTGCAGCAGAGATGGTCCAGATGACCTTCATCAGACAGAACAGACCTGAAGGATGACCCCATCCCCCTAGCAAGCGCCTCTCTTCCCAGCCTGGGACTTTGCTGTTCGTTTTATGGCAGTTCGTCTTGAGAGTTTTCCTGCTTGTCACAGGGAAGTCAGCACCTTTCTACTAGGACAGGTGTCAACCTTGCTTTTTTGCATTCCTCTGACTTGGTGGGAAGAGAGGGCAGGCCGAGCCTGTGATCTGTGATCACACAACCAGAAAAAGGCTGTTCTAACAGTGAGGGCCTTTGGGACTTTGATCTTAGCAAGGAGACGGCTGGAGGGGCATCGTCTGCTCCTTGTCTCCCAGCAGGTGGTGGTGGATTTGTTCTGAATGTGGCTTGTCCTTCCTGTGAGCTGCTGACCCCACTGGGGGAGAGAGGGTGCAGACTAAAGCAGCAGAGACTGGGTTTAGACACAGTGGGTAGTTTCTGACTACAAGGTGAAGACCACTAATCACGGGCAAATGTTGCAGAGAAGAGGAGCGCAGGCTAGCCGTGGTCCTGGACCAGGGATTATTTTGATAAATTATTTCTAAAAATTTTAAAACCAGTACCCTGCATGGTACCATAAATCAAACACTACAGCAGGGGTTCTCCGTGTGGCCCCTGGACCAGCTGATGCTCCTGGAGACTTGCTGAAAATGTACATTCAGGGGCCCACCCCAGACCTTCTGGATCAGCACTCTGGGGGTGGGCCTGGCAGGCTGTGTTTAAACAAGACCCTCAAGGGGATCCCAAGAATCCTGGAACACAGAGACGAGACAATGGAAGGTAAACGTCTTCCTGCTCTCCGTGTTCCTCCTCCCTTTCTCAGTTCATATTCTCACACAGATGAGAGCATATCCTTCTACACACCGCCCAGCACTTCACCTTTTCCCAGAATAAATGTCAATATATCCTAAATGACCCCTACTCCCACCTCAATGCCAGAATTTATGAATCAACCTCATTCCTTCAAACGGTTGCGTGGAATTCTGTTGCAGGGGGAGGGGGCGTAATTTGTCCAACCATCGCCCTATCAGAGGCGTTTAGGCTGTCTCTAGGTTTTTACTATTTTCAAAGGCTGGTGCAATGACATCTATCGGGGAGTCTGTTTGTGGGCAGATAGCTAGTGGTGGCATTGCTGAGAGGAATGAGATTTGCAATGCCAATTTTCTTTAGATCCTTCCAGACGCTAGACACCTATAAAACCTGTTCCATTAGTTTATACTCCCTCCCAAAATATAGAAAAATTTCCCTTTCCCACTCTTTCGTCAGTACTGAACTTGTAAGACTTTTCCATTTTGCCGCTCTGATAGGTGAAAAAAATGGAGATTCAGAGTTTGACTTGCATTTCTTCAACTGTTAGTATCCCTGGGTGATTCTTCATGTGTCAGTAGCCACTTCTATTTTTTTCTGTGAGCTGTCTATTCATAGCTTTTCTTTCTTTTTCCCTCCCATTTTTCCTTTGGGTTATTAGACTTTTTCTTATTGATTCGGAAGAGCTCATTACATTTTAAGGAAAGTGGTTAATTGTCATATATTACACATGGTTTTCCCTGGTATTTCCTTTGTCTTTTGTCTGAATTTTTGTGCTTTGTGGTGGTTGCTGTTTTTATTATTATTGGCCATGAAGGAGTTTCCTTGTAGGATATTAAATATATCAGTCTTTTAATGTTTCTGGATTTGTGTCATTCTTTAAAAAACCTTTCCCATTTTGAGATTTTAAAATATCCCCTATGTTTTCCTAAAGTCCTTGGATAAGAGCTTGAGCTCCAGGGCTGGACAGCCTGGGTTCCAATCCCAGCTCTCCTGCTTCCTGAGTGACCCTCACTTTTATACTCCGTAAAGTGGGGATAGGGTGTGTGCTTCTCTCTGGGGTGTCTCCTCACATCTCAACCCAAAGAAGGTTTAAAGGCTCCAGATAAACTAGAAAGATTGACTGGTGGCCTGCTGGAGAGGAGGCTGAACCTCACAGATCCACAGTCTCCCAATTCCAAGAATGAGGGGCTTTCCTTGGGCCTGGATACATGCTTGCTTCCTCCACCACTGACTCTCAGCCTAGAGGTGGGGGGTCCCCAGGAGAGGGCTGCAGGCTGTGCCCCTGAGATCGGCAAGCCCCAGAGGGATTGTGAGTCCCTGGAACCCTGTTCGGGGCTAAGCTGGAAATTCATGTGTTGAAGTCCTAACCCCCAGGACCTCTGAATGTAGCCATATTTGGAGATAGACTCTTTAAAGAGGTAATTAAATTAAAATGAGGTCATTAAGTGGGTCCTAATCCAATTTGACTGGTGTCCTTATCAGAAGAGGAAATTTGGACACAGTCACAGACAAAGGAAAACACCATGAAGACACAGGGAGGAGACAGCCATCTACAAGCCAAGGAGAGAGGCCTGGAGCAGACACTTCCCTCCCAGCCCTGAGAGGGGACCAACCCTGCCGATGCCTCAGTCATGGACTTCCTGCCTCTAGAACTGGGAGAAGACAGACGTCTGTCATTTGAGGCCCCGGTGGTGTTTAAGGCAGGGGCTCTGAAGGGCCTGCTCTGGGCAGTCCAGTTCAGGCCTCTGACTCTCTGGGCCCCACATGAGGGTGGGGTTACCTCGGTGGCTTGTCTACCCCTTACCTGCTGCTGAAGAAAATGACCCAACTTCAGACAGCTGCTCTTGCTGCTCTCCCCTCCCCCCACCGAATGATCTGAAAGATAGTATGTGAGGCTTTGGGTCTGGACTGAGATCAAAGCCAAAGGACAGGTGCTCAGGCACAGTGTGAGGGACTGTCCTTCACCAAGCAAGGGCGGGGACACCCACGTGGGACTCCCGAAAGGCCCCACAGACCCCCAGGGGCCTGCAGACAGCTGCACAAGATCAGATGTAGGGGTGCAGGAAGCCAGTAGCCCCCCGGGTCCCATGCTGGGTGGGCAGCACAGAAGGGTGGCTGGAGGTTAACGTGGGGGAGGGGTGATGGGGCAGAGACAGCCTTGTCCTGGCGCTGACACTTCCAGTCTTCCTGGCCTGCAGGGCTCCTGTGGACGGTGGGCATGTCCTGCGCACCCTGAGAATGCTCTTGGGTGCCCCTTCCTCTGTCCCCAACCCTGACCCCAGAGTAGGAGCGAACCAAACCAACGGAAAGGCAGGGGAATCTGGGAAGGCTGGGTTGTGTCTTCAAGGGTGGTGACTGGAGTCCCCGTGCTGGAGGAGTGACAGATCTCAGTGGAGGACAGACCTGCTGACCAAATACAGGAGACAGCCCTGTGTGGACTGGCAGTGCTTCACTTTACTGCTCCTGTGACCCCCGGCAGAGACAGAGGTTCTCCATACAGGGCAGGGCAGGGGGCTCAAGGGCTTCCATGGAATGAGGGCCCTTCCCCTCTGAGACACCCGGACCTCGGCTTGGGTGGGGATCCTCCCCTGGCCTTGAGGGCCTGGGGAGTCCCCACCTACCACCGCAGGCTGAGCTGGGGGTGGGGTGCACAGCGGGGGGGTGCACCCTCCTCCTGTGATTTGGCCCCGAGGCCAGGGCAGGCCCAGGTGTTGTCCCGCACCCAGCTCTGCCCACTGTGGAGGCTGTCTCCAGCTGCCAATGAGTGGCTCCCGGCAGCCGCCCTGGCCTGGCCAGGTGTGGGTGGCCCGGGGCTGGCAGACAGCTGGGCAGGCCGAGCGCCACTTGTGAGGGGTAATAACCCAGCGCAGCAGGATAATCGCCCATTCCCGGGAGGCAGACGTGATCTCATTAGCCATCGTACATCAATTTGGGGGAGGACTCTGTGCTCCCTCGGGCTGGGGGAGATGCTCAAAGCCAGAGAAGATGCCCAGTCTGCTCCAGATGCAAACAGAACCAAGCTCCAGATTTTGGGGAAATCAAGGGAGGATTGGTGGGGAGACTGGGCATGCTTCACAGGACAGGAGGAGACTGGCTCCCTGGGCTGGTAGGCCACGCCTGGCTCCTCCGCAGCCGTGCTGACCCCCACCTGTGTGTCAGTGCTCAGGCTGCGTGCCCACCCGAATGGCCCTCCTGCGTGGATCAGAGGAGCCCTCCTCTGCCAGGAAGCGCGCTCATCCAGGCCATCTTGTCATCCTCTCTCTTTCCCCTGAGCTCCTGTGGAGCTGTCACCTGCACCATGGGAATGGGAAGGGAAGAACTGCCAATACCTCATGGCACAGGGGAAGCCTCTAAACTAGGTTATATGGTGGTCCATGTCTGCTGCTTGGCTGAATTCTGCTCTCCTAATCTCTTTCCTCTATCCCGGGGTGTACTACCCTTTTTCTGAAGCATGGCCACTTTTGAGAACCTGGTAGAAGCTATCAACCTCTTCCTAGATAAACATATGTAAAAATAAAATGTTGTTTTCAGTATCTAGGAGTGCGTGGATTCTCCGAAGTCCATCCATGGATCTTCCAAGCCAGTGGTTTCCATAGTGTGCATCAGAATCATTTGGGGCTTGTCCAAAACACAGATATCCAGGCTCTACCAGCTGATCTGGGGCAGGACTGAGCAATCTATGCTCTGGCCCAGGTCCCAGGTTGTTCTGATGCAGGTTCCAGAACCACACTTTGAGAAACACGGCTGGAGGAGTCCATGGCGCGCAGGTGAGGACCCTGCTCCAAATCCATCTCCATTTGCTGCGGTTCCAGATACACAGGTCTTGACATCCCAAAGGAAGCTGCAAGCTCCCTGGCAAAAGGAATGGCATTTTAAATCTCTCCGCATCCAACCCCAATGACCCAAGACATCATCTGGTTAGGTCTCATTGATTGTCAAAACTCCTTAAGGTTCCCCAAGGAGGAGTCTGGAGAAGATCTACAACCCAGTCAATATGGGGAGAACTTATTACTTCTTCTACCACCAGGGGGTCAAGGAATATTGCCTTGTTGTAATATGGCGGGATTCCATCCCCTCTCCTCCCTTCTTCCACCATTGTGGGCACTGAGTCACTGGGGTCCATCTCCAGGAGAAGGGTCCTTGCATAGGTAGAAATCATGACCAGGGCTCCTGACTTTCCAACCCAGGATCCAGTGGCTGGTGCAAGCTGCTGGTTGGGGGACTGTGTGTGTGTTGGCATTGTTATACCTCTGTATTAGCTAGTTTTGGAATTCTACTCTGACTAACTTTTACTCTAATTAGAACAGTAGGGTTTGTTCCTAATCTGCAACCATTTAATCTTCTGTCTCATTAATTGTACAAAGGTCTTTATGAATATGTAGATTGAAAAGGGAATAAAAGATTATTTGACCTTGAAGAAACACATATAAAATAGGTGTACACTCTCCCAGCCTCCTGCTTCCTTTTATCATGCAGATGCAACAACCGGTCTGGCTCCAAATCAGGCTATTGTAAGTTATCAGCAATCTTGAAGCCAATTAGGTTACAGCATTCTGATGAGCCATAGAAGTTTAATAATTAGTATCATATTTATATGCGAGCTGCTTGCTATGAATTTGCATGTAAATAAAAATGTAGTTATCAAAACCAGCTAGAAACAGCCCACTGATGAAAAATCTCAAAAAGGTCCAACGTGAAAAAGGAAAATGCCTGTGAATGAAAAGGTTAAGTGTTGCCAGTGTGAAGTTGAGTCCTTTATGAAGAACACTCATTTCAGGGGTATATGGCCTTTTGAATAGACCTCACTTCTTCCCATTTAGAAATACTGGTTAGATGGTTAGGATCCTGGCCCTGCCACCAACCAGCTGGGACCTCCCTGAGTCTCAATCTCCATGTCTATAAAATGGGGGAAGATCCCACCTTCCCCACAGGCCTGTGAGGCTTAGATTAAATAAGACTGAACGTGGAGCTCCTGGTACACAGACTGCCCATAAAATATCCATTTTAAAATGTCCTTTCTTCCCTCTGACAACCTACATGGAAGACTAGGGAGCAAATATTTTCTTAGCAGCCAAATTGACCCACAGAGAGAAATCTGTCCCTGTTTCCAAGGAGAATGGGGGAAATAGCAAACCGATTTAGCAAACCACTGGCTTGCTCTGCACCAAGTGGGGTACATAAGTCAGAGCTAGTGGTTTGCTGGCTTTGGACCTGATGTGTTAATAGCCTCCCTTTCACTTTCAGAGCACCCCAGTTTAAACCATAAATTATACAGTCACTGTGTCAGGGCTGAGTTGCTCAGGACACCTAGGAAAGTATTTAGAGGCTGCATTGGAGAAGAGGACAGGATAGAAGGAGCTGCTGATGGGGAGAGAGGGACATGGTTCCTGAGGAATTGTGTTGCGCTTCTGTTGAATGCTGGGTGGCATCTCCTCTGGATCCCCCAAAGTCTTCAGTAGGTTACCCCTTTTTATTAGCCTGCTGTGAAGTTGGGTCTCTCTGAGGAATATGAGGATTACTGAGGATGGCCCCAGGGTGGGGACATGGAAAGAAGATGAGGGCCACTTGTGAGAGCCCACACCTTCGGTTATACTTACGCCTGGTGTTCAATCAATACTTCCAGTGATGGCTGTACTGGGTGTTAAAACCCAGTCATTCTTCCAGACCATGGCCCAATTACCACTGTTGGTGCCCCAGCCCTTTTCCAGGGCCCCTCGCAGGTACTCAGCATCTAAAGAATTAACACTTGCCCTTCCCTAGGATGTGGGCTCCAGTATCCAACACAGCCCACTCTCTGCCATGTCTTCTGTTTGGGTGTTGCTCCTCCAGTTACCGGATTAAATGTTCTGATGTCAAATGTCTTATTGCCTATGTCTGCACCAAGCTCAAGGTTCATATTTAAAGTAAAATTACTGATGACATCTGTGCTGGAGAAGATTCAGCCGTATCATCCTCCAAAGAGGAACCACATGCACCCTTTTCCAACTTGGTCCAGTAAGTATTTAAGCAAATATCTCGAAGGGGAGAGTTGGCCACCAAAGCACGCACTGTCCTGCTCATGATTTTAGGTGCCCGGGGTGTCAGAGCCGGTGGGATGAGGCCATGGCCTGGGGAGCAGAGTGTTTTCCTGGCTAGCATGGGGCGTGATTTTTGGCTCCTGGCCTTTGACATAGTTTACTAATCCTTTCCATGCCAATAGTCTGCGAGGAAGGGCATGTGTGGCGAAGATGGGGTGGGGGTGGGGAGTTCCTCCGCTTGCCCTTTCCTGAAAGAGAAGAGGGGGATACATGACTACTATTGATTTTAATCTTTACACATGTAGCACATGAGAGCTGAGCCATTTTAATAGTTAATCAGCAGTTTTCAGATGACATATTTCACATTCCTTTCTGTATGCAAACGCCAGTGAGAGAACTGCAAAAAGATCAACTCCATAGATGCTTGAGTGATGGAAAAAATAGTGACACAGTTTTTCCATTGCAAATCAAAAAGATATGATCTTATGTTAGTACAGGGAAATGTTTATGAGAAGTGATATTAAGGGGGGCAAAACAAAAGTTGGCATGTATACACTAATTAAAATGGGTAGAAACAGCTCTAAATACATCAACAAAGATCAGATGGAATCTCAAAGCTATGCCACTGGCTGGACTTTCTTCTGAATGCAAAGTTAAGTTTTGAATTGCTCTTGTAAATATTAATTAGTGATCTGGACCTATAGTTTCAGGAGGAAGGTGGTATTCCCAAGGGCTCTCCAAGTGTTTTGCAGACATCTGGTGACAGGCCCTCTCCCAGGACAGACACCGAGGCCTACCTCCCCTGCTGTTGTGAGTGACCTCAGCTGGGAGGGTTGGGAATGCTCTCCAAGATAGGAGGGTAAGAGAAGGAAGCAGAACAGGGCAACCCATAAGCTCCAGCCCGTGCATGAAACATACCCAAGGGCAAGGGACAAATGTGCCCAAGGGGGCATGATCTGTGTCTGGCTGGACAAAAGGCACTGGCCCTTGTGTTGGCCTCCAGGGAGTAAATAAAGGGCTTGGGGATGGGGTGGGAGTGAGGCTGCACCCAACTCCACTTCGTACTGTTTGGATTAAAAAATAGCATGCAAGCATTTCCTATTCCAAAAACAAACTTATTATTTTAAATATTTAAATGGGCCTCATCGGTGCACACAGCCAGACTCCAAACAAGATGCCCTTTGAACGTTTAAACCCTGTCCACTCCTTTGGGTTCCCAGCTCGATTCCCTCCCTCACCGTTCCCCACCCCCACCCCACGGTAATGGGAGCTCCATCTGCTGTGGTTCATTGCATAGGGAGACAGTGTCTCAAAAGATTCATCCTTTTCCTTTCCTCGTCCTCACACCCTACCTTTCCCCTAGTGGTCAGTCAGAGGCTGCCGGACCCTCATTGCTTTCAGAAGAAGGAAAGTTATAGTGGGAATGAAAACAGCAACAAACAGCCAATGTGCTAAAAAAATAATCCAAGATAGCTTTTTGCAATCAAAAAGGAAGCCCAAGATAAGCACAGAGTTTGTATCTTAATAATAGTATAGAGGGAAGACAAAACATCCCCTTCCCCTAACCTAGGAGGTGCCTGTGGGCTGGGGGCTAGTGATGGAGACTAGAGAAGAGAAGGGGTCTGAGGTAGAGTTGCCAGATAAAATATAGGAAGCTGGTTTAAAACTGATTTTCAGATAAACAATGAATAGTTTTTAGGTGTAAGTATGTCTCAGATACTGCATGGTGTTGCTGCAGACAAAGAAACCTGCACAAAGGTTTTGGGTGGGGCTGGACCAAGGTGATTCCTCACCTCCCAGCTGCAATGATATTCCAGATGCTTGTCCACAAGAGACTGGCTTCTCCCTGGTATTAGAAACCATCCTCCCAATGTTCTCATTTTAGGCAAGAAAATCCTGAGACCAGAGGGCTTGAACGAATTGCCCAGTCTCTTTAGCCGCCCACCCGGTCAGTGGCAGGTCTGGATGCCCACGGAGACCAAGAGCTCCTGCTGTGGCCTCGGGAGGATGCTGAAGGCTGGGGGATGCAGCCGCACTGCCTGCACCTGACTTCAACTTGGGACCTCAGGCTCCTTGCCGCTCAGATGAAGACACTGGACATGTACCTGCCTTGCCCTGTGTGTAACAGTGATAGGCTCTTTGTACTCTTTCACCTTTGGAAGCATCACTCATGGAGACATTCGAATCTCTGCTGGAACTGAGGTAGATGCCAATCCCTGTGATGTAATCATGTGACCACGACCAGCAATATCTACATCACGAACCCACCCACTCAGGGTGTTGCATCCCCAAGTCAAAATGCCACCTGCCTGGGACAGATGCCTCCCGACATATTCCTTGTGGGCCTGCTTCCAAATTGGATCTCAAGAAAGCAGAGAAATGGAGGAAGAACCAAGTCTGGGAGTGGGCACTAGGATGAATCCATTTTACCCATGAATGAAACGAGGCATTGAGAGACCAAGTACTCCGCCTATGGTCACCCAGAGCTTCAGCAGAAGAGCCACAAGTTGCACCCATGCACTCTGACCCCAGATCCTGGGTGCTGAATAACTTTCTGTTCTTCGTCTTTCTGGATGATCTCAACAGTGCCTGTGTGATGCCACAGTCCACGGCTGTCTGCTCTGGTCTCCCAGCTGCTAGGTGGGAGATGTGATTCCCAGGATGTGATTCCCCACTGCAGTATTGTGGAGGAACCCTCCACTCCCCATGCACAGCTACCCCAAGTGGCAGCATTTGAGCACAAAGCTGTGCACCCTTCCACTTTCTCAGGTCTGGAAGGAGTCTTCTGAACCAAGCAGATGTAGCTGTATGGCAGGAAAGACAGGCAAATTCAGAACAAGAGCAAGCTACAAAGATGCATCACTGAGACTCTGTGCAAATGTATGCTGGGGACTATTTCAACCTCTCTTTTATAGATGGGAAAATTGAGGTAGAATGTGTTTGAAACGCTTGCCCAACCTCACGCAGCAGACAAAAGAGCTTGGGTGGAACCCAGCTGGCTTGAAGCTCTACCCATGGACCAGCAGCAATGCCATCACCTGGGAGCTTGCTAGAAATGCAGAGCTTCGGATCCCTCCTCAACTCCTCGATCACCTTCTGCTTCTAACAAGGTCCCAAGTAGTTCATCTGCACGTTCCAGTTTGAGAAGTGCGCCCCAGAAATCAGTCTTATGTTCCATCTGGGTTTATTGGACCATGAAGCCGATGTCAGGAGCATGGCCGGGCAGGAATCTTTTTGCTTAGTGCTATATTTACAGCACCTAGAACAAGGCCTGGCATATAGTAGACACTCAATAAATGTTTGCTGAGTGAATGAATAAATGAACGAATGAATTTGGGTATGTCTGGTTTAGGCTCTAGGCTCAGAATTACCTCAAAGACCTTCTCCCATATCACCATGGGGTTTCTGCCAGGGCTGGGGCCCCTCCTTCCTGGGCTGTCTTGTTGGAAGTTGCCTCCGTTGTGGGGATTACACATTGTTTGGAATTATCTGCTTCCTTCATTAGTGGGGGTAATCAGCAGTGGCAACATCGGCCCAATGTTGAATAAAATCACAAAAATTCCCGAAATCTCCCAGGAAGCAGCCTGTCTCCCAGCGACGTTCTTCATTTCTTCCATTTGTTCATTAAACCTTCCCCATCTTGGGCTGTTGTTCCGCCGCTCACATATCTCAGCTCTTTCACATAACTGAGTGTTATTTCAGCAACATTTCTCCAGCGTCTGCGAAGGGTTTTATTTTTGTTCAGTGAAAAGCCTTCAAAGCCCTCTCTCTGAGCTTTGAGTTTGGCGTGGACAGAGTGAATCATTTAATGGGAATTGTTATGTTTTTTCAAGGAAGAATTATTCTCAGCAAAGTCTAGGACTGGCCCGAAGGAGACAGCCAGACATCTCCAGTTAGAACGAGCATCCTGCTGTTCTCGGGTAAATCAAAGAGGAACAGGCAGCTCCTGGCCCCCGCCAACCCATGAAAGGCCTGACCCCAGCCTTTCATGTGCAGCGGCCACAGGGAGGAGAGAAAGCACAAAACCAGAACAAACCCCCCAAAGTAAAGGCTTAAAATGAAACCATTTCACAAGGACAATACTCTGTTCTTTAAACTCTACCGAAGAACAAATGGGTGTCTTTTTTCAGTGGAAAGACTAGATTCGGGCTTTCATCCTCAGAGGCCTTTATTTTGGGTACCTCCCCCACCTTCACTCCTTTCATTATTTCAGAACTTCTTAGAGGCTGGGGTGGGGGGCTGGGGAGGTGGACAAGAGCCTCCAACCCGCCCCAGGTGGGGACCCACGGCCTGGGTCTGGGGACATCGGTGTTGGGCCAGCTCGGGTTTGGGGAATAATGAAGGGTCTACCTTTATATCTGCGCAGTCAGTCAGGATAAGATAAAGTCAGGGAAATCACAGAGCCAGTACCCTCTCCATCCCCAAAGCGGGGAGCTGCCCTGCTGTCAGCGTTACAGTGAACGTTCACAGGGAGGGTCATCACACAGCTGGTGCAGCTGGGTGGAAATCTGGATGTTAAAATAAAATACTGTCATGCAGTGCCCCTGGGCCCCTGCACAGTGTGTGGAGCCGGGGGGCGGCCGGGCAGCCTGCGTTAGCCACCTGACCCTTCCAGGCAGCCCAGAGGCCCAGGATGACTCAGGAAAAAGTCTCAGGGGTTCAGGGTTAGACGCTGCTGATGGCTCCAGTGAGAAAGCACTCACACTTGGCTAAACGTGCTTCAAGAGGCGAGAGGAAGCCAAACCCAAGTTTCAAGTCTCAGTACGAGGTTGCTATTTTCTTAGGAACATGCCTTTATAAGCAGTGACGGATGGACAGGCCCCATTGTGGCCCCTGGCCTCAGGGACCCAGTGCTGAAACTATTCTTCATCCACACCTTCTCACTTCCTGACTCCAGACCTTGGGGAACCTTCTCTGTAGAAAGTCGTCCCAGCTGGAGGAGACAGGAAAGCGCAGCTTCTGGTGAGAGCCCAGGCTGCAGGCTGGCTGCTGTCCTGCTCCACCCGGCAAGGCGCAGATGCCAGGTGCTCCCATGACCAGCGAGGCACAGGGAACAAGAGGCAGAACCAGTGGTCATGTGGGTGCATAGGGAGGGGCCTGGGAAACTGAGCCGGTGGGGGAGGGGGAGGGGCCACCCTGATGACTCTGTGGGGTCTCTGGCCCTGAGGACATCCTCCTGCTTGGCAGTGGCCGATCTCACCTCCCTCCCTGGTCATCCAGGGCTGGGACCCAGGGGCTGCCCGGGCAGCAGCGGGGCTGATCTCTTCATCCAGCTCTGCTTCCTGTAAATGTCCCCCTCCCATGGGCAGTGGTCTCACCTTGCTGCCCAATGCCCAGGCCATCCAAAGCAGAGCCCTGGCATGGGGCATGTGAGGTGGGCAACACGGAAAAGCCAGTGGGTGTTGCTCTCCAAACCTGGCAGGCCGCCATCCTGGGAAGATGCAGAGAAGGTGGATATAGGGAGGGGCTGGGGAGGGAGAGCTAAGCTGATGGGCAGCGAGCAGGGTCGAAACCCCTTTACTAAGAGCTGACTCACACCACACAGGGCTCATGGACTCACACTCCCGCCCTCGTGTGGGCCTCAGTCTTCTGCTGCAGACAAGCTCTCCCGGGAGCAGGGGACGGGGGAGACTCAGGAGGCATACTGCCCTCGGCCTTTAGCTCCTACAGTCCTAGCCTAGTGCTGGGGATAAGATACCAGGGAAGGACTCTGTTCATATGTACTCATGCTGCAGGGGGTGGGGTTGTCTAGGATGGCAGAACCCCAGAACCACTCTGTGGGGAAGAAGGCAATTCCCAAAGACAGTGGTGCTGAGCTGGCCCAAGCGCCAGTGTCCCCACATGGCCTATGACTTGACAACCTCCATGAAGGTGGCCCCGGCACGCAGCCCCTCTCCCCACTCCCCAGGGCCAAGCGCAGCATGGTCCTCCTGGCACTGAGAAAATGCTAACGGGGCTTGGACAGGAGGCAGAGTGCAGGGCTGCAGAGGTTAGGCTGGGGTCACTGAGAGACCTTCCGGTGCTATCTTCCTATTTTACACCCAAGGAAAGGGGGACCCAGAGAAGTTACACGTGTCCCTGTGGTCACACTCAAATTAGTCTCAGAGGCTCATCCTGCTGCAGCTCAATGTAGCAGAAGGCGTGTTGGGCCCTCCTATGTACAGGGAAGAGGGAGTTTGCAAAGTGAGGGGACAGACGGAATTGGGCGTTCCTCATGGGAGGGGCAGCGTCCTGAGGTTGCGGGCACAGGGAAGGCTCCCAGAAGCAGTGGGCCTTGCCATGGAACGTGAAAGATGGATCAGATTTTATCAGCTTGAGATGGCAGAGGGGTCCCAGGTGGGGGCAGGAAGTGGGGGCAGCCTGAGCTACAGACTGTAAGTCCCTACTGGCCCCAACTGGTTCCCTTTTCCTTGGAAGCACTGATCAAAGGTGAAATCAAATCTGCTATCGTTCCTGTATGGTTACCCTGTGGGGCTCTCAGCCCCAGGAGGGCAGCATCTGGTCCAGTGCCCAGCGCAGTGCCTGCCTACCACAACAACTGATGGACAGTGGACAGAGCAAATCTGAATCAAGAGAGCCAGAGGAGCCTGGGAGGGGGTGGGGTGACGTCACTCAGGCTTTAAGTGGCCCTGAGGCGCTTCTGTGCCCTAATGCTCCCTGTAGATCTGGGCGCCAAGCCCGGGTCACCCTCTAACCTATGCATGTCTTTGGGGGATTTAACAGTCCTGAAAGTCAGCTTCCTCTTCTTTTAGGCAATGGAAACAGCAGGCTCTGGTCATCTGCACAAGGAGACTAAACGTGGGCTCCACTTCTCTGAGGCCCTGAAGTCTGGGAAGAAGAACAGAACATACCTCTTACCGAGTCGCTTTGGGCGTACCACTTACCTGTAAAATGAGACAGTATGCAGGATTTATCCATTTTTCTTCTCTCTCTTTTTTTAAAGCAGCAAGAATTCAGTGAACTTTCATTCAGAATTCCAATATATAAAAGAGACAAGAGCAGAGCTGCCTGGCTGAAGTTGGGGTGTGCGGGAAGGGGGATTGGGCACGGGGCAGGAAGCCTGCCAGGTTGGCCTCCACCTTGCCCTGGTGGCTGCCTCCACGACCCTCCATGGAGCCGCGGGGTGCTGGGTACCCCAGCTTGAACATCAATCTGACGGCCTAGACCTCTCTGGAACCAATTCAAATGTGGCAAATAGAGCTTCTAGCAGGAAGCCTGACGCTCCCGCTCCCTTGTGCAGGCCTCTGCAGGTACCTGGAGCAGCGGCCCCTGGGTGTCATCCACGGAGGGTGGGGCCTAGTGGAGACAAAGGCCCGGCAGGCCTGGGCCAACATGGGGAGGGCTGGATCCAGCCCCAAGGAGGCCCCTGGGCTGCTGGGTTCGCACGTTCTCTGCATCCCTGTCCCCGGGCTCTGCCCCTGTCATCCCCCGACACATAGGTGGCTGCTGTCTTACTGCCGCCTCCCCCGACACGTCCCCGCAGCTGGCACACCCTGCAATTATGGTTGCTGTTTCCCTGGCTTTCCATCCTGCCTGCCTCTCCTCCCCACTCTCTGCGGCTAATTGCTGGGTTTGCCCTTCACCGTTTCTGCGCAGTAACGCTAAGTCCCGTCCCCCTCAGCCACAGGGCCTGTTTCAGTAGCTGCAGAGAAAAAAAGAAATCAAGATGGTTTCAGCAAAGCATTTCCCTTAGCCTGGGAGAAGGGGGCATCTGTGAGCAGGTCACCAGCGCTTCTCACACTGGAACCAGAACTTGAATGACCCCGGGATTATGCTAAAATGTAGACTCTGGTTCTCCAGGTCCAGTGCAGGACTGGAGACTTCGTGTGTCTGATGGTAATCTGCAGGCCTTGGTGTGAGGACACAGGTGCCAGGAAGAGCACAGTGGGAGGTGGGGAGCCAGGACTCGCCAGGCACGAGGAGCAGGTTCCCCCACCCATGCCTGCACCTGAGCTGAACTGGGGGTTCAAGCCCGGGGACTCCCAGGTTTCGGTGAAGACCATGAAGGGGGTACACTCGATTCTAACCCAGGGCAGATGCTGCCAGGAGGGCTCTAGGAGAGATGGGGACCCTGGGGTTCCCCCTTCCCTCCCTGGTGAGAAAGTGTCACCCTCTCCTGAGAAATGGATCCTTCTGACAAATTCTTTCCAGTAGTATTTATTGAGTGTCTGTGGCATTCCAGGCACAGTTTAGGTTCTGAGGATATAGAGTAAACAAAAGAGACCACGTGACTCCCTCCTGATGTTTCTGTTCTCTTGCTAGTGGGGGTGGGGAGAGATGCTGAAGAAGATAAATAAGTAAAATACAAAGTGTATTTCTGGCAATGAAGACATAGAGCAAAATAAAGCAGAGAGAGAGTTAGTGAACCCAGGCAGGTGTGTGGGGGTGGGGTTGGGGGGGTTGCTATTTTAAATCGGGTGCCCAGGAGGCCATCCAGGGATCCCACGTGGACTTTTAGAGGATGGATTGTTTGTAAGCCAAAGGTATAAGTTCTTTTAAAAATTGAAAAGCTGTAATTTCTGAGTGTGTGACAAAAACATGAACCCTTTGTGACAGTCTCGTTCTTCCCTTACTTGGCCACTGGGGTCTGCATGGTGGCTTCTGTGGAGTATGGAGGAGGGGCGGTGGTCAGGCTGTCCCCGGGCTGGCTAACTGGTCATCAGGATGCTAGCAGCGGCAGGGATAGGAGATCAGCTCTGGGCTGGGTGCTTTGAATCTGTGTGTTATTTAGTGTTCCCCAGCATCTGGGGGGCTGTCCCCTCGGCAATGGTGCACCTTCCTGGTTCTCTGCCTGTTCTAGGGGAAGGAAGATGGAGACTCTCACGGGCTCCTGCCCCCTCCAGCCACGGGGAGTGGCCATGCATAGCCATCTTCCTGACGACTCTGTGGAGTCCCTGCCCTGGAGAAGTTACCAAGAACCCCCCAGAGCCCAGCGAGGAGCCAGGTGGAGCCCCAGCACGTCCTGCTCGTGGGGGAGAGACAGATTGAGCCACAACAGCTCTGATGTTCCAAATTTTCCATTTCAACTGAAATCCTAGGGGTTCAATCTGGCCATCATGCGGCAAAGGAGCCTCTTCCCCAGCCATGCTGTCCCACAAAGGGGGCTTCCCCTCCTTGTCAGGACCTGCCCTGCGTGCGGCCTCTTGCAGCCTCTGCCCTGAGTCAGGTTTAACCCAGGACGGAGGTGGGAGCAGACTGAGAGGAACCAAACCAGGAAGCTGTAGAAGTAGCTTCCAGCGGGTGAGGGGCATGGTTTCCTGAAGGCCGAGCACCCACACTGGGCTGGGCTCTTCCACCCTCTCAGGTCAAGGTGATTTCTCAAATACAGGTTCACTTGCTTTCCCCAGAGTCAGACCTGCGTTCAGTGATCCTCTCGCCCATCCCAGCCTCTGATTGCTCTCACTGTTCTCCACTTAGCAGCTGGGAGGGGCAGCAATGTCCTGCTGGCCATGGCCCCCTGAGAAGGGGGGACTGACCAGAGTGTCTCTGTGCCTGGTACATGTCCCTCTGGGCTCCCCAGCCAGCTTCCAGCCTCTGTGTGGACCCTCCCGCCCCCCGCCCCCCGCCAACCACGGGACACAAACCAGCTCCAGGCATGAGTGTGGCCGAGATGACCTCTGTCTTTGGTGCCCCTTCCTTGCCTTGATGGCCTTTTCATGTCCTGGGCTCATGCACGAGGGGGCCACCCCTCCCCACATGGGAATGCCCATGAGTTGAGGCTCTACGAGCTGGGAGAAGGAGCGCCCAGCAGACAGGGCGGCAGTCAGCCGGGCTCGGGGGATGCACGCAGCACTTGGGACCCGGAGTGAGTGCTGAGCGGGCAGAGGCAAAGCCCAGGAATCTGACTGCAGGGCAGGCAGCCTCAAGCAGCACCCTGAAACTGTGGCTCCTTCCTGTGGGGTAGGAACGGCAGAGCATGGCAGAGACCTGTGCCCCCCAACTTCTTCACCCTCTGCCAGGCAGCCGCCACTTATTGGGTACCCTCCCTGTAACAGCCCCTGGTCCACTTCCAAGTGAAGAGACCCTGGAGGGACCTGTCTTGAGTGAGGAGCCCACCCTGTGCCAAACCAATGTTTCCAGAATCCTTGGTTGTGTCCCATCCTTAGACTATATGGTGGCTCCAGGGGAAAGAGAGAAGGACCCCCACGAGCCAGGCAGGGCCCCCCTTCCCACACGCACTGTCCTGGGCAGGGCACCACTCACCTGGCTGGGTCCCAAGGCGGGTCCAGGGCCTCCCACGGCCGCTCCTCTACCTCATCCCCCCACCCACCAGGCCACAGACCCCTCCCTGACCTCTCCCAGGAGGGCCTGGCTCCTCCCTAGTTTGTCACCCAGCTTGATCCAGGCCACTGGAGGGCCAGAACCCCTGTCTCCCAGCACTAGCTGGGGGACAGGGAGTGGCACCCACTGGTGGTCACTAATCCCAGGGAGCCCCTGTTTGGGGTCAGGTCAGTTCTGGGGTTCTGTATGGGGTGCCGGGGTGGCCACTGGAGAAAGTCCAGCCTTGTCCTCAGCTGCTGTGCCTGTCTGGTCCCCTGCTTCCTCAGGTGGGCCAACAGGCCTTCCCACCCATGCTCTGTCACCTGCAGCTACAGCCTTCCCTTGGCAGCTCCTGCCCACCCCCAGGTGAGGTCCTGAACCCCGCAGGAAGGCTGGCGCGTCAGGTGTCTGCATCGCTGTGTGCACAGCAAGTCCCCAGCCCTTTGTGCTGTTCCCCATTAGGGAACAAGATGCGAGCTGGCGGGGGGTCTGTGATAATAAAGGCCAAGGGCAAAACTGGCACAGGCATGAAAAGCAGGAAACAGCGGTCCCCCCACTAAAGGGTCTGGGCAATGCTCGGCTAAGCGGTTAGGTCCTGAGCCTGCCCAGAGGTGGGCACTGAACTGAGCACCAAAGCCACCAGCTCTGTGACCTCAGTTACGTTACTTAACCTCTTTGTGCCTCAGTGTCCTCATTTGAAAAAACAGGAATGGATAAGGGAGCTGGGCGAGGATGGTAGGCATGACCGTGTATTGGTCACTGAGGAAGTGCCTGGCCCTTAGTAGGCTTTCAGTACATGTCATCGCCAGGTGACAGGGATGTGGGAGCAACCAAGACCTGGGCGAGATGATGTGCCCAAGGTCACAGCCAGCAGGGAGCTGGTCACACTGCCGAAAGCCTGCAGGAAATAGATGGGGACAAAACAGCATTGGTTTCCAGCCTCTTTCCACAGGAGAGTGGCTGAAGTTGACCTCACTACACAGAAATCAATAAGCAGGAGGCTGTTAAAAACCACCTCCCCATCAGCCTGCTGCTGGCCGGGAACTGAGGGATGCTCATTTCATGGCCTACCCAGCCCGTGGGCACTTAGGGCCCGTCCACACAGGGTGTGCGGGGCGCGCACATGGGGCTCAGATAGACGAGGAGACAGGGCCTGGCCTGCAAGGTTATACACGCACCTCTCAGCTCCCTGCTTAACACATGCCTTCCTGGGGAGAGGGATTTCTCCTTGACTGCTTCACATCCAGAGGAGATCATCAGCTCACAGCAAAAAATAAGGCAAGTGTGAAAACAGCTTTTTATGCCAAGTGGGGCCCACACTTCCAGGGGAAGCCTTCCCTGGAGGTCACTTGTTCACTGCAATTCCTCAGCCTGGCTTGAAATCATAGCCCCATAAGCGAGAACTGTTACAGCTGGGGCTAGACCCTGCAGTGAGTGGTTGTGGGGCTTTCCAAATTGGGGC
This sequence comes from Delphinus delphis, assembly GCF_949987515.2. Lineage (NCBI taxonomy): Eukaryota > Metazoa > Chordata > Mammalia > Artiodactyla > Delphinidae > Delphinus > Delphinus delphis. The sequence goes on along the minus strand of NC_082684.1, from coordinate 118,970,142 downwards.
CCAGGCTGTGCATGGCGTTGCTGAAAGAACTGGCCGGGAAACTTAGGTCAGACCCACGAAGAACCTGAGAACCAGCATGTCCTGGTCATGGCTGGAAGGAAAAGCAGGTGATTTTTTCTAGATTACTGAGAGTACTTGGACCTTGAACCTGCCACGATAGGCTAGGTTATGCACTAGTAGCAAATACCCACCAAATCTCAGTGGCCAATAGCAACAAAGGCTGCTTTCTTGCTCGTGGCACATGCGCGTCGTGAGTTGGTTGAGGGGCTGAGCATCCTTGCTCTCCAGGACCAGGTGGACGGGGCAGCCATTTTCTTGAACTTGCCAGCTTCTGTTTCAGGGAGACCTCTGGAAGGTCTCACACCAGATGCTCCAGCCTGAGAGTGTCACAGGTCAGTTCTGCTCATTGGTCAGAACCAGTCCCATGGCCCTGCCTGAACACTGTGGGGCCGGGAAGGCAGTCCCACTGGGTGTCCAGTCACTGGATGGTCAACAGCACTGATGACTGCCATCGGCCTGCTCTGGTGCTCAGGCTCCAGGAAACCCCCTCCTCAATTGCGCACCCCCTCCTGCCACCACAGCCATGCAACAGCCAAGGACTTGGAGCTCAAGGCCAGGCCTGCTCCAAGCCCCCTGGCTGCACCACCACTGTGAATTTCAGACATTCACTTTTGAGCTTTTGAGCTTCTAAGCATGTACTCAGATCTCCAGAAATTAATGCACTTTCTTATTCTTAAAAAAAGTTGTGTGTATATATATATATATATATATATATATATATGACACGTGCATATAAATATATACAAATTATATATGGATATATACAATGTATACAATGTTCTATATATATACACACACATAGAGTAAAGTTCTCTAAAGACCTCAAATTATACACATTATCAGTGGACAGCAAAGTTGCTCTGGAAACCATCTTGCTCCAGTCTAGTCCTCAACAGGGAGATGATCAGAGGATAAAAATGGGGTCCCAGGAGATGGAAGGCATCTGGTATCAGCAGCTAGGACAGGGAGGTGCTGACCGCTGTTCCATCCTGGAGGATTTGGGCCCCTGCAAAGTGATGTCTGAGGCTTTGCTTTCCAGTAGGCTTCCACACTCAGGTCCCACTGAGATTGCTGCGCACTGCTCAGCCTCACCTGGAGCCACCCTGCCCCAGACTACACATTACTTCCTGGGGCTGTGAGTGCTCTGGTCACTTTAAGCAACTTATTTTCCTACCACTCACAACCCAGAGAGCCCAAAGAGTTATACCCAGGGGGGTGCAAGTGAAACAGCCAACAGTTCCCTCTCTCCACCTGTCTCCAATCCAAGTGGACTTTATCAGTTGATTTTCTGCCCAGGAGAGCCTTTACACATCCACATCCACTCATTCATGTATTCACCCATCTACCCACCAATCCACCCACCCACCCACCCATCCATCCAACCATCCTTTCAGTCAAAAAATATTTTTTTCTTCTTCTAACTTACTGAGCACCTACTATATGCCAGGTGCTATGTTCACCAGCTGAGGGTACAATGATGACCAAGCTGAGACATTGGCCGCAAAGGAGAATAAATGACTTCTCTCTGACCCTTCCAGGGAGCAGAGTTTGATCAGAGAAAGAAGCCCCAGTGGTAAGTAGAGGGAAGAGGGAAGGGCACAGAAGAGCGAAGTTGAAGCTACAGAAAGTAGCTTTATCTACAATTCACAGAGCAAAAATTACCACCAGCCAACACCCCAGCCAGAGAGGAGTCTGGGAGGAGAGACCCCAGGACAGCCTAAGAGGGCAGGTGGGGGCCGTCCTCATCGGTCAGTGCAGGGTGAGAGCACGTGGGGTCCTGCCAGACTTGCTGACTGAGGATATTGGGAGTGAGGAGCCACCACTGATGAGGGTAAAGTCCGTTCTCTGAAGGTACAGGAGGAGAAAAATACAGTCTGAGGTCCGTGGGGACCTTTGTTATGCAGAATAAGTCATGGTGACTACAAGTCAGATGTGCCACACTTGTTACTGAATTACCTGGTTGACTCTACATTTTAAAATGAAGTTTCTAGGCTCTTGTCACCTTCCATACAGCCAACCCAGTTGCACTAACTTGAGACCCTTCCCCTCTGCCATCTCCCTAAGCTACTCCAGACTGAACGCGTGCAGAGCCCATTTCCCAGGTCAAAATCCACTGTGGCGTTGTTACCCTTCACTCAGACCACACTCTTGAGCCTTCACCACACCCCAGCCTGATCTGCTGCAGCATGCGACCCTCTGGCACATCTGCACTGTCCACGGTGCTGCCCTGTCTCTGCTGTCCCTTCCGAGTGGCTCTGCTGGCTGCCATCCTCTCAGCTGCACCTGCTGCTCTCTGGGCCCTGCGACCGAGACCCTCCCCAAAGTGGTCCTCCAGAAGGGTGGCTATGATTACAGTTGCATGATTATTGGCTGGCTTTGATGGCTCAAGAGAGTTCTTACCCGGTCCACCTTGCCTCCAAAACTCAGCAATAAACTCCTCTCAAAAAGAGGGAGGCCACTCAGTATCATGAAAGAGATGTCGACTTCAAAACAGCTAGATTCTGACGCACAATGCCATGACTTCACACAAGCTTCTCCTTCCTTATCTGGAAAATGGGAGACTTCATAGATTCTGTGCACCCAGAGTTGGCCAAGAGGATCAAAAGAATGTGTCTCAAATTGTAAATGCATTTCAGATGCTGGTGCTGTGACCAAAAAGCTCTTCCCCCTGCTCCGTTTCATGGGAACAGCCCTGGGTATACATTAGGTGCTTAAGCAATGTAGGTGACGATGAAGCAGGGTTGTGACAAGTCAGATTCTGCTGAGGTGCTAACAGGCTGCACTGAGGGAAAGGCCAAGGGAGAGGCAGAGCCAGGACAGGAGGACCTACTCCTGGGGACCTTGGCTTGAAGCCAGAGCCTCTTTCCCTGCTCCCTAGTGGGGGCGTTGGAAGCTCCAGTAGGAGTAGCCTGGGAAGGAGCTCAAGAATGGAGCAGCAGTGGGTCCTGGGGTCCTGGGTCCTCTGTCTTCATGCCCAGGCCACACAGTTCTAAAAGGACTTCTGTGGGCCTTGCAGCATTAACCCAGGGCCCGGAAACCTCCTTCCTCCTGGGGGGCAGGTGGCATTCTCCCTGCCTGAGAGGGGCTGCCACCTTCCCCTCCGACTTGGCCCAGGCAGAGCAAGGCCCAGGCTGGGGGCCAGACCATCATGCCAATTTGGCACTTGGCCTGAGCTACAAAACCCAAGCTCAGTTGTAGGCGAGGAAGGCACTGCTGAAGAATTCTGGGCCCAAAAGGAGACAAAGGAGCCACCGCCCTCCACCCTGGCCCCCACTCTCCATTCAAGGCCTCACTGTGGGTGTTGGTGACTCAGAGGAGGTTCTGGTTTCTGTCGGATTCTTGAGGCTCAGGCAACCTGATCCTGAAACAATGACAAGCCTTGGAACAATCCTCCCCGGCTCCCCCAGAGAAGTGTTTCAGGCCCAGCCAACAATGCAGCAGAACGGAAAATGACGTTTCCAGGGAAAGGTCAGGCTCTGGGCCTCCTGCAGCTGGGAGCAGGTGACTGCATGGGCCAGAGGGCCAATTTCATGGCCTGGGGACACAGGTGGGTGGCAGTGACTCCGCAGATCAGCCTGGGCCCCGGCTGCTGAGTCTGAGCAGATGGTACCCGGCCCAGCCCGGCTGGGATACCTCAGGACAGGGATACCTCAGGCGGCAGGCCTGCTCTGTGTGTTGGATGTGCCTTGAGCCCCACGTGGCAGAAGAGGAAGCAGAACCCAGAGTCACACACAGCGTCTGGCAGGCTAATGAGTCAGAGGGGTTCCTAATTGAAGGAGCCGCCACTTACAGAACCAGCACTTATAGAGACCCTACTGCATGCCAGGAGAACATTTGTTATTGCTTCTCACATTGACCCTGCCATGTGAGTACCCCTAGCCCCATTTTACAGATAAGGAAACCGAGGCTTCAGTGATTGAGTATAGAGCAGAGACTGCGATGCCCAGCCAGCTCTCCTGCCTGGCAGGAGACACCTACTGGCTAGCTTCTCTTCTCTTCCTGGCCACCTTGGGAAGTTGCTCCCTTACCTGCAGGCACAGTCCAGAAGTGCCAGGGGAGTTCATGCCCCCAGGGGCCTCTTATCTCAGGAAGACAGGGGCTTGTGGCTAAACGCCCACTGGAAACCTGTTCCCTGTGTCTCTCTGAGGTCCTGGTTGGGTGAGCCTGTTGGCGGCAGGGGAAAGCCCTCATCCATGCACTGTTCAGGCCCCCTCCACCTCCACCCCGTGCTTCCTGGGATCACCCACAACCAAGTCCCTGTTGTGAGTCTGTTTTGGGGGACACCCAAATGAGGACAAAGCCCCTGGGCGTTTGTCCTGGGGCCTCCACCAAGACAGAGGACTGGGGTGACCATAACACACAGTCGGGTTCTTGAGACAGAAGAAGGGTGGTGGAAGCTGGGTGAGTGACCACAGTGTCCACTAGAATTTTTTTCCTCAAGTTTAAGTTTCCCCCTGCTGAGCTTTTCTTAAACCTTCAATGACTGAGAGAAGGGGCCTGCCTGCTGGCGAATGCTAGCAGATGACAAAGGCAATGAGCAAGCTGCCAATTAATCCTCATGGAAAAGCCCAGAAACGGCCAGTCCTTTCACAACATTTCTGTGTGTTCGGTGAACCCATGGGCTGTGGTTTAACTGTGTGTAGACATAATAAAGTGGTATTATGCAAGTAAACATGTTCCTAATTTGCAGGGTGGATTGAAATGTAAGAACGTTCCATGGCCTCCACCGAGCAGGTGTCTGCAGTGTCCAGCCCACAGCCTTGCCGGCTCCTGCCATCGACCTGAGCCAGGCACCTGGGGGGGCGTGTGCTGAGTGTGAAGGGGCCGGAGCTGACCTGTGCAGCAAGGGCAGGGCCCTGGAGGCACAGGACAGACTGCCCTCCCTGCCCCAAACCCAGCCAAGAATTTCAAGGCCTCAGCCCTCCTTTAATTTATTCCCAGCTCCATGTCCTCAGAGATTGAAGAAGATGCTCCCAAACGCGGCAGCAACTCAACTCAACTCTGGAGTCTTGAGTCCCCGCCTTCCCTCAGGAATGGGTCTGGGCCTCTCCTCCTTAACGGGCAGCACCGGGCAGTGGGCGCGCTTGCAGCTGTGTGGCCTTGAGCGAGGGGGTTCACTCTGTGGGCCGCCTGAGAGCCTGGGCAAAGATGGGGCTCCCGGGGGTGAAGTTCGAGTGTACGTGAGGCCCAGGTGCAGGGCAGCTCTCCAACCACACTGCCTCCGGCCTCGCTGTGTCACTCGGGGTCCAGCTGGAGGCAGACACCCCACAGCTCTTTGAACAGAGGGAGTTTACCATAAAGAATGGCTAATTCTGTGCATGAAAAGGGAAAAGGGGAAACCGAGGCAGCACAATAGGGGAGCAAGTGCAGGAAGAGGGCTGGGGACGAAGAGGCCAGGGTGGAGTGATTAAAACCCAGGACTGAGGGACCCCATGAAGCTGGGACCCAGACCTGAGGAGGTGGGCACAGCTGGCTGCTGCTGGTCCCCCACAGTGAGGGGAAAGGAACGATGGGACTCTCTTCCACGGAGTGGTGTGTAGTTGCTGAGATACCACATGCTAACATCTCACACTGCTACAATGTGTTTGTGTCATAGCTACACCAAGTGCTCCTGGAGCAGGTTTGGCTGGCAACCAGCCTGGTACCTGGTACTAGTGGGTATCCAGAGATGGAATTAGAGTTGGTGTGTTTAAATCTTGTCTCCTCTACTACACAGTAGGTTTTTGAATCTCGGCATCTGAACTGATGGCTTCCTAGGCATGGACAAGTCATCAGGGACCTCACAGAATTTCTCCAGGATCTCTTTCTTACCCTCTGTCTAGTCTTTTCAGGCTGCTATAGCAAGTTGCTGTAGACTGGGTGTCTTATAAACAACAGAAATTTATTTCTCACAGTTCTGGAGGCTGGAAGTCCAAGATCAAGTTGCCAGCAGGTTTGGTGTCTGGTAGGAGCCTTCATCCTGACTCAAAGACGGCGTGTGTCCTCACATGGCAGAAGGGATGAGAGAGCTCACTAGGTCTCTTATATAAGGGCACTAATCCCATTCATAAGGGTTGCACTGGATTGACTTAATCACCTTCCAAAGGCCCCAACCTCCTAACACAATCACAATGGGGATTAGGATTTCAACATATGAATTTTGCAGGGGACACAAGCATTCAGACTATAGCACCCTCCATTCCAGACCTACTTCCTCTGATGTGACAGCCCTCACACCTATTATGGTGACAGGGCAATTGACATATAGTCCCCTCAGGTGGGTGAAGATTGCATGGATTATGTATTTCCTATAGTTGGTAGCAAAGACAAATGTCTCACTCCTGGGCAGGTGACATCTGTCCTGAACCTGGGATTCTGTAGGCTTCCTCTGCTGAGCCCTGGCGACCTCGGGTCCCCTCTGCTCTGGCTCGGTCAGAGCCGGGGCTCTCCCTGCTGGCTGGGCTCTGCCTCGCTTCCTTCAGGTGATGTCCTGAGACCACCCTGGGAATCACAGGAGATCTGCTTGGCTTTGTGCCAACTCTATGGGGACTGAGGGGGCACCTAAGTCAGGAACTAAGGCCCTCCCTCCCCTGAAAACCTCTGCAATTGGGTTCCCAGGGAAGCTGCCTCTGGGTGGAGCCTGGCCCACAGAAGTTTTTCAGCGTATCCTCTGGGGGGTCAGCCTGGTGGGAGGAAGGGAAGGGGCTGGGTGGGCTGGGGCAGAGGGAGAAGATGGTCTCAACCAAGGGCTCACAGAGCTCTGGAGCTGGGGGTGTTCAAAGTTTGGGTGAGGGGACTGAAGCTTATAACCCAAATTGATCAGTTGCTAGACATGGGGCTGCCCTTGGGAAGGTGTATGTCCTTGGGAAGGGGTGTGCCCTTGGGAAGGGGTGTGTCCTTGGGAAGGGGTGTGCCCTTGGGAAGCAGTGTGCCCTTGGGCGAGGCAGCCCTCGCAGCACAGTGTGCTGGCAGCTGAGACACAGACCTGGAGGTTCTAGGCTCCTCCTTCTTTGGACCATAAGCCTCATGACTCAGCTTTGGAGATGGAGGGCAGCAAGGGAACGCAGTCACAATTTGTGGGGGCGAGGAGGGAAGGGAGGGATTGCACGCTGTCCTGTCGACCCCCACAGCCAGGCTGGGACCTTGGGGAGACGAGTTCAAGCAGCACCGCCTGAGTCTGACCCACCGCTAAGGGCCTGTGGCCCCAGGACCCAGTTGCCCATAGCAGGTGCTCAGTACAACCGCTGGTGCTTGTGCCTTGGCCTCATTTTTTGTCCCTTCCTGTGCGCTTCAGGAATGATCGCTTGTGAAGATCAGCCCTGGGTGCTGCCAGAGACCCTTATTTTAAGGGCCACCCACTTCCTGGCCCTCCGCACTGGCCACTCACTAGCTCCTCTCTGATGAGGCTGACAGGAGCCCCACCTTGTATGCGTCTCAGTTACTAGTGCCACGAGGACACTCTGTGACAGATCGCCACAAAACTGAGCAGCTTAAAACAAGAGGCATAAAAAAACAAAACAAAACAAAACAAAACAAGAGGCATTTATTGATCTAGCAAGTCTGTGGGCTGGTGACTCAGTCTAGGCTTGCCTGAGCAGTTGTCCTGGTGCTGGCTGGGCTCACTCACCTGCCTGGGGATCCACTGACTGTTGGCTGGTCTGGGGTGGCCTCAGTGGGGCAACTGGGGGCACTAGCTCTGTTTCATGTGCACACTGACTGGCAGACCAGTTGAGGGTGTGCTCATGGCCGTGGCAGAGAAGCAGAATAAACAAACCTCCATTTAGCAGCACTTTTCAAGCCTCTACTCACATCACACTTGCTAACAGTCCATTGGCCAAAGCAAGTCACGTGACTCCCATGGGGTCACACAGGGAGGGCCCTACAAGGGGACTGATGGCGGATGGGTGTTGATACAGGGAGGGTGAGAACTGACAGCCTCCTGCCCCATATGCTGCCCGACGGTAGAGGGAAGGCTGACCAAGAGGCTCTAAGAGTCACAATCATAAGGTAGTTCTGACATTACAGCAAATGGTCAGGCTCCTGAGCTCTTCCACGGGTTGGACCAGAGTGGCCATGAGAGCATCACCATGAGGCTCCCTGGAGTCCAGAGCAAGTGGAATGCCAAAGGGCACTCCTTAGCCCTGAGCAGAGGTGACTTCCTGGGAATGGGCGTGGGTGGGCTGAGGCCCTGGGGTCTGCTCAGAGTTGGCCTGGTGATGAACCCCATCACAATCACAGCCACACGGGCTGGCCTGGACACTATGGGAGGGGAGGGGCACAGGTGGGACAAGGAGGAGGGGCAGCAGGCCTTACCCAAGGTGCATTCCAGGTGCCGCGTGTGGGAACACAGACTCGCAAACAATCCAGTTCCCTCCGTGGCAATTCCTTGTGACCTTTCTCAGGATGAGGGCCCTCCTGCCTTCCCTGCCACACTTCCACAGGTTCCTCTTCTTAGAGTACTTCTCCTCACTTTCGTGCTGGAACCAAACGAGATGCCACACAGGGTATCTCCCAAGGGGATTCAGAACATGGAACAGACATGAGTAGTCCGGGCATTCATGTTCTCCACGGTAATCGATGATAGGATTTATGCTCATGTGCTGGGCAGGAATTTGGGGTGGAAGGAATATTTATGTATTTAGTTGTTATTGATAAATTTACCTTGAGCCTGAGGCTTCATCATACCAGGCTGGAGGGAATTTGATCTCAGTTATTCTTGGGCTTCCAAAGAGCAGGAGTCCCAGGCTTTCTGTTGTTGGTCTGCCCTGGCATGGCCCCCAGCCTCTCTGCTATCACATTTGCATTGTGTGGGCGCAAGAAACTTGATGAGTCTCAGAGTTCTGGAAGACTCACATCTCCAAGTGCAGACAGGACTGCCCAGGATCCTCAACACTTCTCCCCAGGGAAAAAAGAAAATTAATATCACACACATAAAAACCAAGAAACCAACTCAACTGATTCTCCATTCTTGCAAATAATAATAGCTAAATTTATTGCCTACTTACTATGTGTCTAGCACTGTTCTAAGTTTCTTAGTAATAATTAACTCACTTGATCATCATAACCACCCTATGAGGTTGGAATTACTCCCATTTTACAGATAAGGAAACTGAGGCACAGCACTGTTCCGTAGTTTGCCCAAGGTCAAATAGCTAACAAGTGGCGGGACTAGGATTTGAACCCAGGTGTCCTGGCACTCTTGACTTTTCTGCTCTCCGGCTTCTCTAAAGCACAGCCTGCAGAGGATTGCCAAGTGGCGAATCCAGGACCCCTGTCACCTGGGAGTGGAGTCCCAGTCTTGGAGGTGTCCAAGAGGCTTCACTCTATTCTCCTCTGGTCTCCAAGCCTGTGGTCCTCAGTCCTTCTGCTGAGGGTCTTCACAACAGCCAGAGAGGAACACTTGGAAAGGGATCCAAGATGGGCAGAGCCAAGGCCAAAAGTACCTTTGACACACCTGTTATTTCAGTCAAATCATCCTGTGGCATCAATATGCAACAGTAATCCTCCACTGCCCTGGACCAGTCTGAAGACGGCATGTCTACCAGAAAGTGAGTGGGTGGGAGGTTGCCCTGAGGAGGCCCCCCTCAGCTCTTGCTCACCTAAGCTAAAAGGAGACTTTCTCCATTAACACACCAAACTACAGGAAATTTGTTCTCACATAAGTAGATGCCCAGTGTTAGGGTGGGCTTCAGGGCTGTTTTAATCCAGGGACTCTGGCCTTATCTCTCGGAAAGTCTCTCTACTCTCTGCTCCCTAACTGAGGCTTACCCTTAGTTCAGCTTCCTTCATGGTGGCAAAATGCTGGCAGCAGTCCCAAGCCTCACACCCACATGCCCAGATGTCCAGAGAAAAGGAAGGTGTTTCTTTCCCTACTGGCTCTTAAGAGGGTGGAATGTTTTCACGTCTCACTATCTCCAACTGGGCCACCCGCCTACCACCCAGCCATGTGAGGACCAGCTCTGGGGCCCAGGATAATGCCATGTGCTGATTGGCTTAGGTCTCGATTCCTCAACCAATCACGGTGCCCAAGACAATGGGCTGACATTTGGACCAATTAGGCTGAGCACTGAAGCAGGGATGCTTGGGACAGGCCTGGGGAAGGGGATGGGGGGCAGAGGCTGGTGAGCAATGGACAGATGGACCCCAGGTCTAAAAGGGGAGGAAATTAATCAAAAAGGAGGCAAGCCCCCCAAAATCGAGCTCTCCAGCTCAGGTTGGTCCTTTACCTCAGAGGCTGAGCAATTAAGCTCGCTTGTGTCCTAGCTTGTGTCCTGCCATGGATCTTTCCGGTATGGTGTGTCCTGATGACCTGGAGGCCAAAGCCAGAGAGAGAGAGAGAGACAGGGTCAGAGAGCAGACAGTGGCTTTGGGTGCCTCTTTCACAAAGCCCTGGAGCAGGACCTGGGGCCCCCCTGCTAATATCTCCCAGCTTCGAGGGGCATTTACAATAGAGCCATTCTGGAAGGATTTCCTGTTAAGTGGGGCCCCACTATCAGGAGGTCGATGGCCTGGAACCCCTGCTGCCTGTCAGACTTGTGTTCTCAGTGATGATTTTGATGAGTCCAGATTAAAGGTGCATTTAAACAACAATACAGCAGCTGGAAAGGTGAGAGAAGCAGGTACAGCATCATCCTCCAGCCCACCCTGGGCTCCCAGGTTCCCTTTGCTCCTCGCTGGCATTAGGCACGGGTGCTATTCACGGTGCCAGGGCCAACGTCACGACCCAGAGTGGGAAACAGTGTCATTTAAGTGTTGGCTGGCACTGAATACCTTTCTGCTGCCTAATGCCACACACAGAGCCCGCTCAACTTAAAATTGGGCAAACGTGCCTTGCTTTTTATTTCTTTAAGGGACATTATCACCAAAGTGATCATGTTGTGGAATAGAAGGAAAAGGGTTCCTTGGCCAGACACACAGCCCCGGAGTCAGCAAATGCTGATCCTTTCTGGGGCTGCAGGCAGCGGCCAGGAGCTCAGGAAACCCACGTGCAAAACGGATTGACAGGCTCCATCTCAGAAATGCAGTTTTAGTGAAATGCCCATTGAAGCCATACCATACCGTGTTATACATGGAACTTTCTGTATGTAAACATATGACAAATAAACAGAGAAATTCCAGAACACATTCACAAGAGAGGCTGCCTCTGTTGCAGGGGCCGGAGTCTTGGGTGGGTATGATATGAATTCCGCCACTAATATTTTTATTCTCTCCAAGTCCTTCCCGAGGTTGGTGGGAATGGAGGCCTGGCTGCAGAGGGAGATGCGGTTTGATGTCTGACCTTGTTTTGGGTTTAAAGGCATCCAAGTAACTTGTGTCAGCAGTCTGAAGTGCGTCAGAGCCAAGCGTCTCCAGCTGGGCCCGGAGCCACGAGGAGAGGAAAGGCAGCGGCAAGCTGGATGCCTGTGTGAGTTGAGTGGAGGCTGGAATTGGGTCTTGAAAGTGTGATCCCCTTGGGAACAGGAGAAGGGCTTTCCTATGCCACCCCTCCCAACCTAAGTCAGCTCCAGGGACACAGAAATATTGAGCTGAACCCAAGAGAGGGTGTGAGTGGGCAGGAGGAGGGGGGTTGGGGGAAGAAGGTTTCCTTTTCAGTCCCTGTGAGATACCAGGCATATTTCATGACTCCTGAGGAAATCCTTGGAGCAGCTCTTCATGGCCCCCTTTCACTAGGCAAGGAAAGGAGGCTTGGAGAGGCCGAAGGGCGCAGCTGGGCTGGTTGAACACGTGCTGTCTGACTGCAGAGCCATGTCCCCTCCAGCCAAGGCAAAGGGTGCCTCTAGATACTGGGGACACAGAACGTGGAGGAGCTGGGGGACAGGACTTGGGGAGTGCCAGCTCTGGAGTCGGCACTGCCTGGCCCGCGGGATGGCTCAGCCTTCCCTTTAGCAGCTACCTAGGTTCTCGGGCTCCAGGGCCAGGCCCTTGAAGCTCAGAGGAGCACTTCTGAACTGGGTCCTGGGCCAAAGAAGTCAGCAAAGGGGAGGCAGGGGCTCGGGAAGCATCGCACAGAGGCCGTGCGCATCTGCTTTACAAGGGATTTAAATCAACCCGGAGGCTCAGCCTGACCTGAGTCTCTGTTAGAAGATTATCAAGAAAAATGGAACAATAAAAAAGCTGTTACTTAATAAATGCAGGTTTCCAGGGTAGGCACGTGGGGCCCAGGGTAGGTCTTGGGGGTAGACATCAAAGGGCCTCTCTGAATCCTCTCTAGCCTGTGGCTAGAAGCAGCTACTCTTTAGCTGTTCACCATGGGCCTTTACTTGTGTCACTTGAGGTCCCAACCAAGTGGTGACCCCCTCAGGCAGGGTGTTCACATAGGATGGACTTCCTTCTCCACAGACCTGCTGCCTGGCTGGCTCCGATGTTGAGAGGGGGTGTGACATGGGGCAGAGCAGGCAAGGCCCCAGACAGTGCACCTGACTCGGATGGGAGGGCAGAACACGTCCAGGTCTATGCACTGTCTCCCCACTCCTGGTGCCTCCGTGTGTGTATCCTTGTCCATCTGGTCCCAACTGTCCACCTGGAGTGACTGGAAACTTCCTCAGAGCAACATACTGGATGCAAGGTGGGGATGTGCCCAATTTGAGGCTACAGGTGTAGGCAGAGAGGTTGAGGAGGGCAAGTTGAGCTCATGGAATCATTCAGTTTTCTAGCTTGGGTCTGGGTAAGAATCAGGACTCTTTTTTTTTTAAGACTCTTTCTTGTCTGCAGAAGTATCACCAAGTCTGTTCTATTCTTCAGTTGGAAGGAGTCTTTATTTTTAAAACACTCACCCTGGCACATTCAAGCCACAGAGTGGCAGGGAGCCCGGGGAGACCTGGGAGGGCCCTGTCTAGCACCTGGAAGGCTGGCCATTGCTTTCAGGGCAAGGATGGACATTCTTATCACAACCCCTGGCCCTGTCAGGCCAATTGAATGCCTCAGAACAAAGAACACATTTTTTGATCGAAACACTTTTAGGCACAAGAATGATTTTTATGAGCAAGAGTTGTTTATTTTAAGAAGAAAGATTGATGCCACCATTTCATGTCTGCAAGAGTCACCTGGCCCAAGAAAAGTGTCTATACTTGCTCACTTCTCAGAAATGAGCACAGGTGCCTTTTGCTCCCTGACCATGTCACGATCAATTACTCCAGCCACAGCCTACCCAGCTTCGTTGGCTGGAAATGGCAATGTTTGCCAAATAAGAACAGAGCACAAGGCTCCTGGGGTATCTCCTCCCCTCTCCCGGGCCGGACCCACCCTCTTGCTCTGTCAGAAGCAACCTGTGGGATGGGGAGAGGGTGGAGAGCCAGAAGCCGGAGCCCACTCCCAGCACTGGGGCGTCATTTCATCTCACTGCACTTAGGTTGCCATCCAATCCCTTCATTCATTCATTCATTTTGGACAAGACATGTCTGATCTTTGGAGTCTCCCAGTAGTGTGGTCTCATGGGCTCCTTTTCCCCAAGGCTCTGTGGCCTGGAAGAGCCTCTTTCTTCTCCCCATTACCGTGGGACCACAGTCTGAAGCAATGGCAGTTGGGCTTCCCTCTGCCATGGCCAGAGGCAGCTCCCCATCTTAGAAAGGAACTGGGTAAGAATCAGGACTTCTTTTTAAGACTCTTTCTTAAAAAGTGGGGACCCCAGGGAGTCTCGTCAGCCCACTTCTTCCTCCCCAGGTGAACTGCTTTCTCTAGTCCAGCAGCAGAGGGAAGTATTGAGGGGACATTCTGGGACCTCATCAGGCCTGCAGGATGGAATCTTGTTTTTACCGAGCTTGGAGGGGAGTTCCTGGAGAGGACTGCTATGGCCAGCACCCAGTCCCCGGGCCCCAGTCACCGCCTCACAATGTCCCTGCCTGGAACAAACAGTGGATGTGAACAGGGTGATGTTTATCCTTATTTGATTATAATGTGGTCCCTTACCTCTCTCCATTTCCCTTTTCTACTAATGTCTTTTCACTCCAAGGGCTGTAAATGAATATATTATGAACTTCTCAAAGGCACCGGCCATGTTCCCTATGTATGTATCCCTGCAGGGCATAGAATAGTATCTTAAATATCATAGATGCTCGGTAAACATTTCTAGAAAGATAGGACCTGAATGTCACTCAGACAGTCACTCATCACAGACTGCATGGGAAGGACTGCATTGGGAGGAATGGGACCCTCATACGTAAAGAAGGAAGTCATCTATAGCATCAGAGAACTAGGAATAAAATGTCACAAGAGTCAGAGAAGAGAGCTTGCTGCTCACTGGCAGTGGTGAGCAGGGACGCTTGCCCTGAGGAGGGGAAAGTGAAGAGGTCCAAAGGCATCTGACCCAGAGAGCAGAGTGAGCAAAGAGTAAGCAAAGGGTGGCTGCGTGAGTCCCAGGGCGCAGACTGGACTCCACACTGTCACTGTCACTGGATTGGGTAAGGAATAGGCCTTCCCCGGGGATGTGGGTCTTTACAAAGCCAGACTCAGCAAGAAAGGGGGAGGCACGACCTGCCCTCCTGCATGGCACAGAGTAGGGCAGGGCGGGCTGCTGGGTAGATGTCCCAGTGAAGGCTTCCTGCCTCTGTTATTCTCCTTTTTCATAGGGCCTATGTGAGAAGGCAGCCCTGTCACAGGGGAATGCCTGGACCACTTGGTACCAGCAAGCCTGCTTTGTGGTGCCAGCTGTGTGCAGGAGGAGTAGGCTGGAAACGCCAGCTACCTGGCCACTAGAGACCTGGGCCCAGGAAAGGTGTGGAGAAACCACCTGTCCCAGAGGAGCCTGAGCCTGGGGGTGGCCCCCCTCATTGGAAGAAGGGGCCCGGGTCCCAGCCACACAGTTTGTAGAGTGCCCTGCTCCCGAATCATAAAGGCACAGTGAGGTCCGCCGTTGCTGACATCTAGATTAAGTAATTTTGAATTTAAGAAAATAAGAGGATCAGCAGCCACTCTGTATAAGAAATTCAGGAAAACAAAAAGCAGATCAGGTCGATACAAGAATGACTTAGTTTAGGAAGGCAAGACTTATCTGTATGTAAGAGAACGTGGATGGGACATTCATTCTGAAGTACTGTAGGACAGGGGACAATTTGTCATATGAAGATGTCACACATCCTTTCCCCCACCCACTAATGCCAAGTGCCTCAGACCCATGTGACGGCCCAAAGCACCCCCCAAAAGAGCCAAACATGCCCTAGGTGGCGGTGCCTAGGCTGCGAACCTCTGACTGGAGAGTCCTGAAGGGCTCAGTGGGGGCTCGGGCGGGATGGTGATGAGGGGCTGCCTGGGTTGCAGAAATACTGGTGGATGAGAGTTGGCTGACTCTGGCAACTTTCTGGACTTGGGAGGCTAGTTAGAGGGAGGACTCAAGCATGACTCATGCTGGAGGCCAGTAGTGGCTCCCTGATGACAAGGCATGGATGTGGAGGTTAGGGCTGGGGCCCGAGAGGAGTGCTGTTGGGCTTTTTCTTTTGTCTGTTTCTTAAAGCTTCATGAAGTATAATTTACGTACCATAAACTCACCCCCTTCAGTGTAGAATTCAGAGGTTACCGGTGTACTTACAGAGTTGTGCGGCCATCACCACAACCTGTTTTAATGGGCTGTAGAGCTTTCATGAAGCTGAGGAGGCACACCAGGCCTGGGGCGTGTGGTCAGGCCACCTGGGGTGTGGTCAAGCCTGGCCTCAGGGGCATGGTCAGGCCACCTCGGGGTATTGAGAAAGCCCCTTCTTCAAGGTGATGGTGGGAGCTATGGGCCACCTCGGGACCGTGTTGACTTAAGGCGGAGACAGAGAAGGAGGAGCCAGAGACAGAGAGAGGTAGGAGGAGGGGCCTGTTGGGCCCGAGTTCAAGGAGAGGCAGGTCAATGAGGTGAAGACCACTGGTGATGCAGAAGAAGATGGGAGGGTGGGCAACTGCAGCAGGGGAGGCGGGCTGTCAGCCACCTCTGAGAGCAGTGTCAGAGGGTGGTGGAGGCAAGATGGAGATGGAACGGGAATTGGGAGACTTAGTAGAAACCTGGGCACCTGTCTTCCCCTCTCCATTCCTCATCTCCAGTCCTGCCTGGTTTACCTTCTCCTCCGACCATTTCTCCCATCTCCAATCCGGTGAATCCAAGCCACGGCCACCCCTCCCCCTAGGCCACAGTGAATTCCAGTGGGCCTCTGTCCACTTTCCACCCTCAGCTGCCTCCAACCCATTCTCCAGGGAATCACATCGAGAAGTGGGACGAATGTCAACTTCCCCCAGACATGTCACAGCTTCTCGTTATCCCTGGGGAGAAAACCTGATGGCTTTAGCAGCAAAGTGCAGCTGCCACACCCTAGGGTCCTGCTTCCGTGCCAGCCCTTGGTCTCTCTGCCCAGCGTGCCCATTGCTGGTCTTCCTCAGTCCCGGAACGCACCCGTGCTGCTTCTCTGCTGCAGAGCCATCGGGAGGTAGACCTCTGCCTGGACCTTGTTCCCCCAACTCCTCCACGACAGGCTGCTTCAAATCTTTCCAACTCAGGAGCCACATCTGCCCCATGCAGCCCCTTTCCTGGCACTTGCCGTTCTTTGTAACCATCCATTTTGGTATGTTTATGTTTGCTGTCTATTTTCTTCACTAGAATACCAGCTCCCTGAAGGTAGACCGCAGCTCTGTATTGTTCACCCTTGAATCCCCAGAGCCTAGCACAGGACCTGCCACTTCAAAGGTGTTTCCTGGGAGTGAATGAATGGGCGGAGTTTTAACTTCAACCCCTTTCACAATTAGACTGTGAAGACAGTTCTACTAATTTTCCTTTGGTACCGCTTTCCTCTTATAACAAATGTGGCCCTCCCAGTCTCTCAGGACCGAAGATCATTCTTTGCTGTATTGTTATGCGGTTCTGGCTAGTTGTTTAGACTGCCGGAAAGTCTTGGTTTCCTTCTGATGTTGGAACTGTGCAGATTCCCATACCAACTTGTGCCCTGCATGGCACGGAGCCTGACAGAGGAGAGGGCCTGAAACCCAGTGGAGTTTATTAGTGTCTTAGCCAAGCCTGATGCCTGGGGGACAAGGTGCTGTCCCCAGGCTGCATCTCTTGGGGGCACAGCCTTTGAATCTACTCAAAGCCAACCTGGCCCTGCCTGTTGGTCTCTTTTCCCAGAGCCCCAAACAACATGCTTCTTTCCTGTCTTGTGTGGCTTTTCTCATTTGTAAATTCTGGAATAGGGAACCAAGTTTCTCTCCTCACCCTGCTACATTCTGCTCCCCTGTGGGCTCTGGAACATGTTGCCAATCTGTAAATGATATTTTAGTTCTTTGTTGTTGCTTTGGAGCTGTGAAACCTGTGATGTTAACACCAGGTGCTGAAAAATGAAAACTTATCATCAATCCCATCATCAAAGCAAGGTGGAGTAGAATGGTTTCAACTAGTCCCAAATTTCCTGGAGGAATTTGGCCTCTGTTCAGTTCCCCTCTCCCGAGGCTGATGTTACTAGCGGAACAGAGTTCTCTTCAGCTGCCCAGGACAGTCTTGGGTTTACGCAATTAAAAATCCCATCCAGTGGCCTCAGTGCTAAGCATAAGACAGGAACTATTTCTTGACTGAAAATATATTAGTTGTTTCTTGCAATTGGACTGTGGGACTCTAAGAATAGTATATTTTTTTCAGTAAGCAGAGCTTTAACAACCAGCAAGTTTAATTAAGCTTTTCTGCTGCACTTTTTGTTTTAAAAAAATTTAGTAGCAGGAGAGTATTTTTAGAACTGAAGTGATTATTTTGTGTAACAGATACATGTCTGAATATTCTTAAACCTCTATGTAGGGCAAAACATAGTTAGAGAATTGACTTCATGGGTCTAAAAGCATGACCGGTTGTTTCTACACATGTCATCAACACCATAGCTATTTATTCTATTCATTCATTATGTATACCCTGCCTTCTTTCTTCCTAAGTACAGGTGGGCTAGGATTGGGAGGAGAATTTTTTTTAATGTTTTACAAACTTGGTGTACACTGAACATCTTTTTTTCAATTCCCTCTGGTTTTGCTGGTCTAGGTGGGCTCCCTTCCTAGATTTGGGTTTCATTTGGATTTTTTCTTTTATTGAGAGGCACCATGATATCACTTAAGAGGTGAATGTTTTATATGTTACTTCAAATAGTAAAAATAACATTAAAGTTTTTGTTATGATAAAGCTGCAGGTTGAAAAAGAAAGCATTCGTCTAACTAAAACTATGAAGTGTGCAGTGTCTCAGCAGCTTACTGTGATGAAGTACCAGATGGCATGTTTTCAGATGAAGGCTCTAGCTAGCTACATTGGATCTTTAAGACTTTAGAAAAAAACGTGACATAAAAGTGGTGCAAAATGAAATATCAGATTTTTCTAGAAGGTTCTTTGTATACAAGTAGAATAAAGGTGATTTTAATATTGGTAAAGTGGAAAATGCAGTTTGCAGTTTATGGCCCCTACAACTCCTGGTTAAGATCATTAAAATATTTATCTACAAATAATGGGAATCATCTAACAGAAAGGGAGTAACTGATCCAAAGTAGAAATTATCCACGCTTGCACAGATTATCTACAATTTTGGCAGAGGCTGAGAAGGAACCTGTGAGAAACCTGAGGGTGAGGTGGGGCAGGACGTGATGAATTCTATTTAAGGAATTTCCACATCCTCTGAGGTGAGTTTGCCAATTCAGACACATCAGTGAGATCCACGCAAAGATATGGGACTGGGCAGGACTGTCCCAAAGGAAGGTGGCATGTGAAGACAACTCCTTGGGGTGGCCACAGGCACAGGCGATAATCAAGTCATTTCTTGCTTTCTTCTTGATATTTGTGGTATCAGATGATTCTGCTCTTTAATCTCACATTTCCATGTTTACCTTTAGAATAAGTTTCAGTATTTCCCCATATCTCTTCCTCTGCCAAACACTGCAAGTCCAGGGACTTTTTGTGAAGGATCAGGCACCATTTCTTTAACGATGTGAGAACTTCGGGCCTTCCCTTCATCTTCAGATCTTCACTTGGCTCAGCCTCCTACAGGAAAGAGAGATGCGCTCACTTTCAGTCTAGGTTTCCTAAGTTCTTCAGAGGAACTACGACCACCATAGCCATCAAGACACACTGCAGCCACCCACTCCCTCGCCGATGAGCATCTCGGGTCTGCTGCCGGGAGGTGAACGCCTGGCACCGAAAAAACCAGGGCACTGTGAGTCGGGTCATAGTAGCGCTGGTTTGCTAGAGGCAGAGGAGAATACCGACAGTATCAAATTCAATTTCTTTGCTTAAATTTGGATTCTGTTTCCCTAAGCAATGTGCATATTGTTAAAGCAAAAGAGGATGGAAAGAAAACACAGGTACTGGTAAAATTATGCTCACTTTTAAGTAATGCCTTCTTCCTGAAGCAGTGGTATTTTTCATCATTCCCCACCCCCACCCCCACCCCCTTTCTTTTCTCCTCCACCCTTATGTCTTCACTCTTCACACTTCCTAAGTCTGCAGAGTTCCTCAGCCACTTGGCTGTGAGCCACGAAAACTCCCCCAAAGGGTTTGGTTTGCTCCTCTGCAGCTGACACACGCCCTGCCCCTCCTGCTGCTACCCTAGTCTTTTTCGATGCCATTTTCTCATTGGCATTAACACATTTCTTTCTGTGAGCTGCTTGTTTTAACTAAAGCTGTATCCCATATTCTTATTTTTGCAGTGATCCCAGGTTATTATGCTAACTATAAATATTTTGGCTGCGAATCTGATGTAAGCAATGTTTTGAATTTAATATTAAACAAAAGCTTAATTGATCAAATCCCAGATCATTTTTTGTTGTTGTTCTAGAGAAAATATGCCGAATGGAAACGTTTTGGGGGAAATCTCTTTACTGAAAACTGTAAGTGGTCGTGGCATACTAGACAGTTACACAAATAAAAGTACATTTTGAATTAAATCCTACTTCTGGGCTCTAGTCACAATGAATTTGACACTAAATAAAAGGTTAAAATTTTCCAAGACTGCTCTAGTTGAAAAGAGCTAAACTGATGATGTATATTTATAAAACTAGTAGCAATCTAATACTTGCTTATAAAAAAATTAATCTCCCATCTGCCTTCCCAAATAAATTGGTACCACATAAAGAAACTAAAAAATATTGATATTTTCAAATACAATGGAAACAATTTTTTTGTTTAAAAATATATTAAATATATATATATTACATAGTATTGGTAGAAATGTAATACTGTGCAGCCAGTGATTATGTATGTATTTTTATTGATATGGATTTTCACAAAATATTAGTTGAAGAAAGCAAGTTATAAAATAGTATATACGCTAAGATGCCATTTAAGTAAACCCACAAGTGTATGTGTAGCATTCATAGAAAAGAGTGAAAAGATAGACAAATACTCACCAAAATATGGGGGGATTATTGGGATGGTCAGCTTTTTCTTCAACCTTTTCTCTAGGCTGCAGTGTTGCTTTTGTAATCAGAAAAGGCTACTTTAATGTGAATTACAAGCTGTAAGAAAATTACATGGATAGAGAATTCTTGCAGGAAGACTGGGTTTAAATAAAAAAGAGCAGGTTTTCATTTTAGGGCTGTCTACCAAGTGCTTTTTTGCATGATTGGATTATATAATCAATGTTCAGGACTCATTAGTCATAACTCAAAACACAATTTACCTGGATTGTTTCAAATAGTAAGATCATACTAATAATATTACAACTGGGTTTTTCTCTTAAACTTTTTTACCAGACCAATCAACCACAAATAAAGAAAATAAACCTGAAGAGTGCAAGACTCCTGTTTCTTATATACAATTACAAAATCCCTATCTTTTTATTTAAAATCTAGACATCATTTTGGTATACTGAATTAGACTGCATACCCTCAAAGTGGGTGTAATTGCTTCGTCAATAAATTTAACAGTGATTTTTATCAGTTTCAGAGAATTATGAATAGCCTTAGATTGAGGTACTTTTTAATACATTATAAACTAAACATATATCTGTAATTATGCTGAAAAGATATGAAATGACCTTTAGTAAATAATACCTCCCTGTAAATTTTTGTTCTAGATAAAGAATGGTACCAGGGCACTTCCCTGGTGGCACAGTGGTTAAAACTCCGTGCTCCCGATGCTGGGGGCCCAGGTTGATCCCTGGTCAGGGAACTAGATCCCACATACATGCTGCAACCAAGAGTTCACATGCCACAACTAAGGAGCCCACCTGCTGCAGCTAAGATCCAGCACAACCAAATAAATAATTTTTTTTAAAATAAATGAATGGTACCATAGTGTTGCAAACCAGGGGAAAAAGCAAGTATGACTTCCAAGTACTTTACAGAACAGTACTTCCTAGTACTTTACAGAATTTTCCACTTGATTATATTTTCAAACACATTAATTTCTTGGTGTTTTACTTTCAGTGGTCTTTAGTCCTTGAGGAGCCCTCACTGGAATGGTGACTGTTTGCTCAATGGATTGAGTTGGAACCCTTACCAACTGGGATTTTTAAATTACTATAGATTTGGCCTGATGCTGGTGTTAACCAGTGAGCACAGACTCTGAAACCAGATGAGTGTTAATACTGAGTTTCCATCCACTTCAGACACACTGACTGCAGTTCCATTCATGGCTTCTGGAATGGTTGTTGGTCTATCCAAAAATAGTTCATTAACAGATATGTAAAGTAAGTTGCATCACTGGCTTTGAGTTTAAAATTGAGATATAATTCACATACCATAAAAGTCACCCCTTTAATGTGTGCAATTCAGTGGTTGTTAGTATATCCACAAGGTTGTGCAACCATCATTACTATCTAACTCCAGACCATTTTCATCACCCAAAAAGAAACTCCACACCCATTAGCAGTCACAACCCATTTTCCCCTCCCCCTACCCAGGCAACCATTAGTCTATGATTGTGATTTCTTCTTTCACCCATTGGTTAATTAGGAATGTTCTAATTTCCATATATTTATAAATTTTTCAAATTTCCTTCTGTTTTTTATTTCTAATTTCATTCTATTGTGGTCAGAGAACATACTTTGTATGATTTCAATCCTACTAAAAATATTGAGGCTTTCAAAATGACCCAACACATGATTTACCCCAGGGAATGTTCCACGTGCACTTTAAAAGAATGTGCACATGCTGTAGTTGGGTGGATTGTTCTATGTATGTCTTTTAGGGGTGCTTGGCTTAAAGTGTTGTTCAAGTCTTCTATTTCCTTGTTGACTTCTCTCTACTTATCCTATCCATTATTGCAAGCGAGGCACTGAAGTCTCCAACTGCTATTATTGAATTGGATATTTCTCCCATCAATTGTATCAGTTTTTGCTTCATGTATTTGGAGCTCTGTTGTTAGGTACATATATGTACATGATTATGTCTTCTTGATGGATGGATCCTTTGATCGTTATGTAGTGTCTTTTTCTCTAGTAACAATTTTTGCCTTAAGGTCTCTTTTGTCTGAGATTAATATATCCACTCCAGCTTCCTTTTTGTTAAGTTTGCATGGTATATCTTTTTCCATCGTTTTACTTTCAAACTGTTTGTGTTATTGATTTGTAAGCAGCACATAGTTGGATCATGATTTTTACCCATTCTGGCATTTCTACCTTTTAATTGGAGTGTTTAATTCATTTACATTTAATGTGATTACTGATAAGGTAGGATTTAGTCTGACATCTTTCAACTTGTTTTCTATGTCTTATGTCTTTTTGTTCCTCTATTCTTCCATTACTTCCATGCCTTCTGTTGTATATTTTTTAGTGTGCCATTTTAATTCCCTATTTGTATCTTTTACTACATATTTAGCTATTTTCTTAGTGGTTTCCCTGATGATTATAATTAACATCTTAATATACAGCAGTCTAGTTTGGAATAATACCAACTTAATTTCAGTAGTATACAAAAATTTTGTTCCCATATAGGTTTGTTCCCTCCCCCTTCCTTTGTACAGTTATTGTCACACAGATTCTGTGTTTTTTCACTTTGTGACCATCAATACAGATTTATAATTTTTTAATGGAGTTGCCTCTTAAATCAGATAGGAGTAAAAAAGTTATGAACAAAAAATGCATTTATGGTCTTTCATATTTACCTATGTAAATATCATCGCTCTTTATTTCTTCATGTGGATTTGAGTTACTGTCTATTGTCCTTTTATTGCAGCCTGAAGGACTCTGTTTAATTATTTCTTGTAGGGCAGGCTTGCTAATGATGAATTTTGTTTTTATTTATCTGGGAGTGCCTTAATTTCTTCTTCATTTTCAAAGGATTGTTTTGGGGATACAAAATTCTTGTTTGATAGTCATTTACTTCAGCACTTCAAATATGTCATCCCACCGCCTTCTGGCCTCCACAGTTTCTGATGGGAATTCCTTGCATCTGAGTCAATTCTCCCTCGCTGCTTTCAAGATATTCTCCTTGTCTTTATCTTTGGACAGTATGATTATATGTCCAGGCATGAATTTGAGTTTATCCTGCTTCAGTCTTATTGAGCTTCTTGGGTATGTAAATTAATATTTTTCATCAAAGTTTGAAGTCTTTGGTTATTATTTTTTCAAATATTCTTTTTCTCTTCTCCCCTTATTTGACTCCCATTATGCATATGTTGGTGCACTTAATAGTATCCCATGAGTTTCTGAGGCTCTATTAATTTTTCTTCATTCTCTTTTCTTTCTGTTCCTCAGCCTGGATAATCTCAATTGATTTATATTCAAGTTTGCTGATTCTTTCTTCTGCCTGCTCAATGGCAGGCAGATGATGTTGGGCATCTCTAGGGAATTTTTCATTTCAGTTATTATATTTAAACTCTACAATTTATATATGGTTACTTTTAAATAATTCCTATCTTTTATTGATGCTTTCTATTCGGTGAGACATCATTTTCATACTTTAGTTATTTGAATATATTTTAAATAGCCGATTTTAAAGTCTCTGCCTGCAAATTCCAATGTTTGGACTGCCTCAAGTACAGTTTATTGACTTTTTCCACTGTGTATGGGACATACTTATTTCTTTACATGTCTCATAATTTTCTGAGAAAAACTTTTTTTTTTTTGTGGTATGCGGGCCTCTCACTGCTGTGGCCTCTCCCATTGCGGAGCACAGGCTCCAGACGCGCAGGCTCAGCGGCCATGGCTTACGGGACCAGCCGCTCCGCGGCATGTGAGATCTTCCTGGACCGGGGCACGAACCCGCATCCCCTGCATCGGTAGGTGGACTCCCAACCACTGCACCACCAGGGAAGCCCTGGACATTTTAAATAATAGGATAACTGTGGAATTAGATTTACTAACCCCTTTGCCAAGGTTTTGATGTAGTTGCTAGTTTTTGTTTATCTAGCAAGTCATATGAACTAATTCTTTAAAGTCTATTAGATAGACACTGAAGTCTTGCTCAGATAGTTTCTTAGTGAACTAATGATTGGACAGATATTTCCTTAAACACCTGAAACCAGTTAACTCTCACGGTCTTTGCTGACGGCTTTGTGTGCATGTTGGGACACACTTCAACACTCAGCCAGGAAGTTGACAGCTCTGCCTTCACCTTCAATTTCTGCTTGGGCAGATCATCAAGATCAACCTAAGGTGGCAGTTTAGGAGGTTCCCAGGTCTTTCCTGAACAGGAGTAACAATCCTTGGCTTGAGCAACGTCTTTGGCATGTGCATGCACATGACCATCTAAATTCCCAGGAATGGCAGAGCATTTCCAAAGCCTCTATGAATATCTCATTCCTCAGCTTTTCCTTTTTTAAGTTTATGGTTAGCCTGTTGTTTGCTCCAATGTTTATTCACTACTTCAGGCAGCCACAACTGCTTCTGATTTTTTTTTTCATTAAATTTTTTTTTTTCCCCTGTGTAAAAGGCTTTTCATACCAGGCAAGCTCTGATCAGAAAAATAAAGACAGCCTTGCAAGTGAGGTCTTCCAGGGAACCACCAGACAGTTCTCTGGGAATGAGGCTTTGAAGAAGCTCCAACCCCACTCTGCCCCTTCCAGTGGCTTCTACATTACGGACTGTTGGTTTTCAAGGATAAGCAGAGCTGGAAATGGGCAGGGGGAATGGAAATAGGACTAGTTAAAATGCCACAAAGCTTACTGTTCTTACTGAGATTCAGCTATTTCTCTTGCATAAATATTCCTTGGGTTGCTATGAGGTTAATTTCCAGAGTTCTGAAAAAAGTTGATTCTGACAATCTTTGCAAATTTTCTCCTTGTCTTTATGGAGAGGAGAATTTTCAGAAGTCCTTATTCCCCCATTCTGGCTGGCTTTAAGTATTTAATGTCCTTTTATTTTTCTTAGCAAAATGAATCTGGTTAAAACAATAAAGCCACCACCATTGACATTTCTAGGCATTCGCATGGTTCAAGCTCAACTATTCTATAAACAGCAGTATCTGTGAGAACAACTAAACGGGATATAGTATGAATTATAGAAAATGTCCACACTACAAATGAATGGTGCCAAAATGTTTCAGTAGGCAGACTCAGAGTATTAGAAAATTTTTTCATTATATAAAAAAGAAAGAAGGAAAGAAAGGAGGGAGAGAGGAAGGGAGGGAGGGAGGGAGGGAGGAAGGAAAGAAAGAATGATCTTGGATTACTATAGTCTCAAAATTGCTATGAGAAGCAAAACCTGACAGGTAAAAAGCATAATCCACACTCTGCTGTAAGATGAATTGGGGGAGGGGGGGGCGCAGAAACCTGGCCAACCCTTGCAAGTCTCTTAATTACATATAGAAATGACCTCCAAATGCTCCACCTTCTGTCCAGCCACCACACTGGACTGCCAGTACATTTCTGTCTCTGATGTACAAGGGACCATATAGTCATGCTTCAAAGAGAATATCCTAGGCTGTAAAGCAATCTCTTTTCCTGACCAAGGATAGCATTCACTCAGCTATGATCAATTCCTTTACTAGAGACACTTGCATCACTTTCAGATCTATTGGCTAATAGCACAGGGAGGTACTTCCTGGGTAGGGATAATGAAATTTGAATGATTTTTAGATAGACATGTAGTTATCTTCAAGAATACGGACTTATAAAAATCCCATCAGTTTAAGAGAAGGCAAGATATTCACTTAATTCCTGGAGAAATGTAGAAGAGCCTCATTAGGAGCAAACAATAGTTGCTGGAAACCACAAAAATAATAAAATCATAATAAAATGTTCAGGGTTATGTAAGGATACATTTTAAAACAAGATTCCTTATTTTTAAATAATATTACAAGTCTATGAAATGAATTTACATCTCAATATTTAATTACATCAGGTTGCATTAGTTAGGAATCCATGTTCATAAATCATTTGAATAAAAATGTTTTGATTTCTCCTGAAGCAATGTATCGTGTTTAAGATGAACATGTTTGATTTTTCAATTCAGGGAACAGAAACCTAATTTTACTATTAATGATTTCTAAAATTGGCTTTGAAAGAGATTACAAAATAGGTATATATTTTAGGGAAAACTGTGCAAACCTCGTAAGCTGACTGGTATTGAAGGCTTTTTTCTTAGACTGTAAACATTTTAATTCTTAATGCTTAATGTGGAAGAAAAGTGAGAGGTACCTTAAACTAGGCAGACAAGCCAGTGTGAAAGGTTTTAGTGAGTGTTGAGTACATTGACTAAAAGATGTTTAATGCAGACCTTGCTTTTCCAGAAAGGAGGGCCAGGTAACAAAGCAGTTCATCATTCTTTTCTATTAACCAAAATGTATCCTCCACTAGCCAGGACTCTTTTGTATTGATCATTTTAAAAAATGTTAAAGTGTGCTCAAAATATATATTTTATTCATTGAAGATGCAACATTTCATTCATCTACACAATGTTATGTAATTGAAGATTTTGGTATGATAACAATTGGGCATTTTGAAGAACACTGATAGGGTAATCCACTTTAAATGGACCCCCCCCCCCTTGTACTATATCATAAGAAGGCCTATGCCCAACAGGGTATCCTGTATTTTAAAATTTACCATTAATCACATATCAGATTACTGATGTAAACTTACCTGAACAGACTGTATTTTCCAAATAACTCACTTTTTTGGGCATTGTTATAATTGCATGAATTATTTCTCTACCTAGTATAACCATTGCTCAAGAAAACATATATATAGTAACTTTAGAATTTTCTGCAAAGCTCTGGACACAATTAAATATTTAGACTGTAGGCAAATCTTCTCCAGTCTACAACACTTCTTTATAATATCAAAAGACATCAGTGAATCCAGTACAAAATTTTTATAATGAACAGCACCAAAGAAGCCAAATTATAAGTTCCATTTCTCATCAATTAAGCTGGGTGCTGCATCAAGGATTAAGGCTGAGGCCACCCAAAGGTTGTCTGCCTAGCCCACTGCTGGTGTTCAACACACATTGCTTGTACAGAGGCTGTTTGGATTGTAAGTGTCTTTGTAAAATTTCAAACAAGTTAAAAGTATTACATATCCTTATCTCAACAGAATCCTGAATATCAGGTTAGCAAATTTCATAGTTCCATTTTAAGACATATGATTGTAGAGGGTAAAGTAGAAAGATGTTGAAACATATTACTGTCACTTAAATGATAGGTAGCAGCCACATAGGCCTGAACCACATTTGTGAAATTTCATGCCACATTTTTCACCTCCCAATTTATATACATGGAGGGGTTACACTAAAACTTCAATTATTCCAAAGGATGAAAGAAGTGTTACATTTTGATATAGATCTTCAGTTTCTATTATACCATAAGCCTTTGAAATATTAAGGCTGAAGAGGCCAAGTTATGAAAGGGACAAGAGGAAGTAAGAACAGTGGAAATACAGTTGATAATGTTCTGCCTTCACCATTCTATGTGGATAGTCTGCTTTCCAGGCAGCAGGTGGTGTGACTGTGAAAAGATCACACATTTGTCAGTAACTATGTAGGATTTTTAGCACTGTTAGAGCCTAGCATTACAGATTTAGGGCAGCTAATAAAATTCCATAAACCAAATTTTTGACAAGTCTGAAATTTTTTGAAAATAATTTTCCTACCAAGTAAAACTTCTTGGTTCCCTTTTAGTCCTGTCTCAGAGAAAACTATGTATAATTAAACTTTTTTAAAAAAGTAAAAAAAAGAATCACTTCACAGTAACCAGATGAACATCTGGCAGCAAAGCAATATTAAAATGCCATCCTTTCAAAGGAAGAGCAAGTATGTGAGTCCTCCATTAAGAGCATTATCTTATGTCAGAGCATAATCTCACACTTTCCATTTATGGCCTTTTTGCAAAAGTCCAAGGCTGAATTTGGACCTGCTTTTTCCTGTGTTTTCTCAATGTTATCTGGACAACAGTGTGTCAAGTACATAAGAAACCTAAGGTCAAAATGAAGATGATCTAATGCACCAGGTATTTAAATAAATGTGCACAGGCTGTACTTAGAATCACCTTGCTAAAAACTAGTAGCAGAAGTAGCTGAAGCCTGTTTGTCATATGTAACAAAAATATTTCAAAGTCAATATAAATTTAACCATAACCCATCTAACAAAAAACACCAGAGATCATATATTAATGTGTTTTTTTCTCTCCCTTTCTCAGTAGCCAGAAAATGTTTAAGTCTAGAAAGAAAAGGATCAGATCTTTTAAAGCCTCATATGTCCCTCTTCTCATATAAAAAAATCTTATCAGGAAATTAAAAATTCAAAAATTGTTTTTCTGTAGTTTTTCAAAATAAGTGTGTATTTCATTTATAATCTACAGTTTTATTTTTAAAACCCCCTCACAAAAGTCTCTTAATATGTTGCAAAACTTTATAAACAAGGTTGTAACTTTCCAGAGGGTATGTGCCAGGACCCTCATGAAGCCCCTACTGGAGTCTAACTTGGAAGCCAACTCAGACACCCACCCCCCCTCCCCCCCCACTGCTATTCAATACTATTGAGGTCACAGGGTTTACTGAAATTTGTTAAAAACATGGAGAATAACCTCTGGGGAATAATTCTCTGGGGAAAGAAAGAGAGATGAGAAGATTACAGATACCACTGAAAGTATGTGTGTTCAAAAGTTAATTTGGTTATATTATCAAATTACAGTTCTTCAGGGAGCTTAAACTTGCTCTAAATTAGATTCGGGGAGGCACATCAAACTAAATAGTCTGCATAAGAGACTCGCTGACATAAAAGAAAAACACGGAAGACAAAGGGTTCTTAATTTGGGGAAGGATATATTCCAACTTGGGGGAAGGGTGAAGGCATTTCAGCTCTGAAGCTCGATCATGACATTTCCAGAGTCCTGCAGTCCCCAAGCGTGACAGGACAGATCGGAAGGGCCTGTTGGGCCTGGCTGGACTCTCCTGTCCCTCTGTCACACTGTGCGATATGCAGGCAACTGCAGTGTCAAGCTGGCAACACTCCTGAGGCTCTTGAGTGTTTATCAACTCAGTAGGTCAAAAGTCTGCAGACACTGGGTGGAGCAGCAGTAAGCCACAAAACTCACAGTTGTCCTCCTGGAAGGGGAAAGAGGGGGAGAAGGACACTGTGAGTTCAAAAGGAAAGTCTCAGAATTCTTTCCATTAGAGACAGTCTTTTCCTTTGTTAAAATAAAGGATTAGGATGGTCAACAGAGTACACAACAGAAATATAAATTCCTTTTAAAACTGAGCACTGGAATCAGGTGAGGTATGTGTGTGCTTATTTTATTAGCAGTTTTCAGATGACGCAACATCCCTATGTTAGCAGCAAAGGAAAAGTAAGCTTTTTCCATGTTACAGTCTGAATTCGGCTTACTAGAACCAGTGCAATGACAGAATTTGAAATACGTTATAAAAGTCACTTTTTCTAAGAAAAAGTCACCAATTTAGCTAGAACACATATATATCGAAGAGCTTAAAAAACATAATTTTAAGGAATTTATCCTACAAATGTATGCCCACAGATTGCTTACAGAGGTAATTTCAGAATCTGAATCATGTAGTTTGAGGGTCTTCTCCCACACAACAGAGGAAACCCATCTCAGACTCCTGCTTGGCATATTTCTGCAGCGAGTCATGAGCCCTCCGATCCCAATCTGGGCAGCTCCAGTTGTTGGATGCCTTGTTTTCCCACCAGAAGTGCTATCCTCTGGTGAGGAGAGATTAATCTACTGTTGTTTTCACAGGACCCCTGTGCTGACTGTTTTCTCTTTTCTCCACCCCTCAACTCAGTCTTTGCCTTTCTCTGTAATCCAACAAGGTGACCTCTACAGACCCAACCTCCAAGGCTGCCTGATAGCTGGTTTCAGGCTGAATTAGGACAAGGGAGGTATAGCAGGAGGGTAAAGGGCAGGAAGAGAGAAAAGTTGAATATTTTCTTTTTCTTCTTTTTTTATAAAAAGTCTAGTTAATAGAGGTATAGTTACAGACAAACATAGAATAAAATTCACCCATTTTAAGTGTACAGTTGAATGAGTTTTGAAATATGTGCAATTATTTAACTAACACCACCATCAAGATATAAAATACTTCTCATATCCCCAAATGTTCCTTGTGTCCACTTGCAGCCAACCCCCATCCCCTAAACCCCCTGACAAGTCTCTGGCAACCATTGATAATTTTGTTTCTCCGTGGGCTTTATTTTTCCCTGGGCCACCACGATCCTCCAAAAGAGGCTTTGCCATTATTTCATCTTGGATGATCAAAGATCTCAAGGCAAGAGCTAGACCTACTTCTATGGGTTCTCTTGCCTTAGATTTTTGTACTAATCCAGGATTCCCTTACCAACTGGTTCCAGCTAGCTCCCCTGGATGGACCCTCCTGTATGGCTCTAGTTCTCACTAGGCTCCAGTCACACTCAACCAGGCAGTTGACAACTCTGCCTTAGCCTTCACTTCCTGCTTGCACAGAGTCTCACTTCCTGCAAGCAGAGGTGAGAGCTCAGGGCCTTCTTGGGTCTTTTCTGAGCATGCTCACATCCTTTTGCATGCACATGACCTTACATACTCCTAGGAATATGTTAGTGCTTTTCAAAGCCCCCGTGGAAACCTTAGTCTATTGTTTGCCCCAACAGCTACCCACTGCCTCAGGCATCTGTGAAGTTAAGCAATTGCCTATAATTGTTTTGACAATTTTTGACAAATACCCTCAGAGAAGAGGCTTTTTGCACTGGTGATCTCTGACTGAGGAAATAAAGACAGGCTTGCAAGTAGGGTTTTTCAGTGAAACACCTTTTGAAGATGCTCCAACTTCCTTCCACCCCTTTCCAATTGTTGCCCAGCTGCTGGTTTTAACTGTGATAGCAGATTCTTGGTTTTCAAGGTTAAGACTAGAAGTTGGGACTATAGGTTAAAATATCACAAAGGTCTCTGTTCTTTTTGAGATTCAGTCACTTTTCTTGAATAAATGCACTCTGGATTGCTGTAAGCCTTTTGTTAATTTCCAGAGTTCTGAAAAATTCAATTCTGACAAGTTTTGCCAGTTTTTTCATTGCTTTTATGGAAAGGTTGACTATTTCTATCCCACTCCATCTCTACATCTCTGACTAGAGCTTTTATTGGGCAACCCCTCCTGTTGGTTCTAAGTCTCAACAGCCTCCAGATCTTCCTTTGTCCTTCATGCTAAAAGATTAAGAACGGTAAACCTTCCTACTGCTGTAAGTTCCCAGGTACTTTATCATCCTTGTGGGTGCTCTGACCCCTGCCTGAACTTCTGTAAATAGTCCTTCTCCATTAATTTCTCTTCAAAATCCCAGCTTCTGTGTGTTTTCCAGCCAGTACCCTGATTGATTTAGTAGGGAGTAGTCTAAGGAAACAGTCCATCAAAGTGGGATTCTGGGATTGGGTTGGTAAGTGCATGAATGACCTCATTACCAGGGAAAAATGGGACATCACTGATTACTCGAAGTTGTGGTATCACAATTACTCAAATTATCACTAAGACTGCCAGTGGAGGGTAAGGCACTGGGAGTTCAAGTGCTGTGGCACTTGACTGCTGTGGCATCATGGTGAATTCAAAGATTGTGGAGGGAGATGGCTTCTTTTGACTGCTTTAAAAGATTTCCCCAAATCCCAACCCCCTTCCAAAAAAAAAAAAAAAAAGATAAGCTTAGTGCCTTCTTGAACTCTCAACTCAAGGCATAGGTAGAGAATCAGAAAGTTTCTATGGTGGCTTTAAAGGAATTCTTATTTTATGAAGCTGTGGGAGGGACATGCCTGAGGCCTGAATGTACAGGCTGCAGAATCACATACCAGGTAAAAGTATACTTATGCTAAGTCTCTTACGCTAAGGTAAAGGTTCTTGTGGGAAGGGGTGAGGACTTAAGAATTGAGATGGAAACCTTTGTGTAGACACAAAGCTAAGGACCTTAAACCTCTAATATCTCTAAACATTTCTTCACATCAGAAACAGCCCTTCTTACTATCTAAGAAAACAAGCATTCACTTGAATAAAAAGATTTCACTGACTTCATCTGGTGTGGTTACCTAAAAAGGAAATTCCTATCTTCTTCAGGCAGGAACAATACTCACTGCCTCTAGGGCCACAGAGAGAGCAAAATCCCAGCATGATTCAGAGAGTTAATTGCAAGGGCTGCTCCTGGGAGAGATTATGTACATGAAGGAGTTGTAGAATATTGTCAAATTTTATTTGCAGAAATCTGGAGAGTAAGCATGGAAATGGAGTCTAAGTATAATACATTAGCCAGTGAGAATAAGTCTAAGGTTGGATCAGGCCAAGAAGGGTGTTTCACGAGGCCTCAGCATTTAATGTGTTAGTATGAGTACCTATAATGGTTAATAGAAGTCTTGCTTCAGTAGAGGCCTACAGTCAATGAGACAGAGATGCTAGAACTTCCACTGCACAGTCTAGAGGGAGGAGATCAAAGGCTTAGAGAAATGGGAATGTTGAAGTGGATCCAATGTGGCCTAACCTGCTTAGCCACCACCTGGAAACCTCTGGGAGGGTCAGGAAGACAGTCCCTTCACTAAGACATTAATATATGTATTGGTGAGGGGAAGTCAAACTGGAAGTAGCAAGCACACCTGATACTTAATATGACACATGCCTACTAGAGGTGAGAGAGAAAGCCTGCAAAAGCTCAGGTGTCTGCTACATTGGTAAAGTTTCAAACAGAAAAGAAGAGTTACATCCAGAACTGTCCACTTGAAGAAACAGATACACACTTGTGGGTCCCTTTGGATTTTGGAGGCAAAACACATTTTGGGAGCCCCAATCTTCCAAGGTTCTTTCTCTTACAACTAAAACACCCTGGTCATAATACAACAAACAAGCATTGGAAGACTCTGAAAGACATAATGAAGATAGACAGACTATGATCCTGGGACTTGAGAAGCAACACAGCAATGGTAAACTCCCGAGGCTTCCTTATTGCCTCCCATATACTTCAGATAGGATGCTGTAGGAACTTCCAACCCAGAACCACCAACAGGCAGAGTCAAAAAACCAAAAGAAAAGAAAACAAAACACAACAAAAAAAACAACCCCCCCCCCCAAAAAACTCCAAGAAAAGCCTGTTATCCCTATCCAAAGGATTAGGACAGAGAAATCCATCAATTTCTATCGAAAGTAAATAACTAGTTGCTTAGGGCTAGGTATGGGGAAAGAGAGAGGTGATAGATAAAGGGTACAAGGTTTCTCTTAGGGTGAGAAAAACGTTCTAAAATTGTCTGTGGTATTAGTTGCATGTTATCTGTGACTACAGTACAAACTGCTGATTTGTATACTTTAAATGGGTGAATTGTATGATATGTAAATTGTCTCAATAAAGCTGTTAAAAAATAGCACTAAAAGGAGAAATAGATAAACTCACAATTAGAGTGGGAACTTCAACTTCTTTACTCTTAGCAACTGACACAACTACCAGACAGAAAATCAGCACAGGTGTAGAAGAACTGAACAACTCAATGAACCAAAGAATCTAATTGACATATACAAAACACTCCACCCAAAGGCAACAAAGTACACTTTTTTTTTTCCTAAAAGCCCATGGAATATTCACCAGGACAGACTATATTCTGTGCCAAAGAACAAGCCTCACAAATTTCAAAGAATTGAAATTATATACAGAGAACACATCTGGTTTCATCTCTGACATAAAGAGCCTAGAAGTCCTCACTCCTGTTCTTACAACAAGAACAAGCTGAACAAATTGAAAATCAACAACTTTTCTCCACTCACCAGAGAACTGAGGTCATAGGGCAAACTGCAACTTCAAAATCTGGTGAGACAGGTACCTCCAGAGTCACAGCTGAGACTTGCTTACCTGGACAGAAGATGCTAGAATTGCTGGAGGCTGAGTGTGGACAAGCCTGAGAGTGAGATACTCCTGAGGCTGCAATGTTAGGGTGATACACACATTCTTAGGTTTTACCTACAGAAACCCTACAGGCTATCATGGTGAAAATCCGTAAAAGATCCCCTTGTTGCTCATTCAGGAAGAGAAAAAGAGTAGTCATTACGTAACATGTCCAGAGCATCCTCCATAACAAAGGACAGTTCTCCAGAGAAAGTTTACCAGAGCCTTATCCCAGGTGTGGAAGGGCATTCTTCCCACCCTAGCCCCCTTTAGCCTGCCCATCCCACCTAAGAGGGGAAAGCAAACTATGCAAGATGAGAAAAATTTATGAAGGTCACAGCCTAGAAATACAGGCCCACTAAAATAATGATATAATCATAAAATTTAGAACATTTTCCTCCCTCATTTACCACCAGAGTAAATGGCCTCCAGAATAAGGACAGTGGATTACAGATAAAATTGATACACAGAAATCTCTTGCATTCCTATACACTAACAATGAAAGATCAGAAAGAGAAATTAAGGAAACAATCCCATTTACCACTGCATGAAAAAGAATGAAATACCTAGGAATAAACCTACCTAAGGAGGCAAAAGACCTATACTCTGAAAACTGTAAGACACTGATGAAAGAAACTGAAGATGACACAAATAGATGGAAAGATATGCCATGTTCTTGGATTGGAAGAATCAATATTGTCAAAATGACAATTCTATCCAAGGCAGTTTACAGATTCAATGAAATCCCTATCAAATTACCAATGACATTTTTCACAGAACGAGAACAAAAAAATTTAAAATTTGTATAGAAACACAAAAGACCCCGAATAGCCAAAGGAATCCTGAGAAAGAAAAATGGAGCTCGAGGAATCAGGCTCCCTGACTTCAGATTATAATACAAAGCTATAGTCATCAAAACAGTATGGTACTGGCACAAAAACAGAAATATAGATCAACAGAATAGGACAGAAAACCCAGAAATAAACTCACGCACCTATAGTCAATTAATCTATGACAAAGGAGGCAAGAATATACAATGGAGAAAAGACAGTCTCTTCAATAAGTGGTGCTGGGAAAACTAAACAGCTACATGTAAAAAAAAAAAAAAAAGAAAAAGAAAGAAATTAGAACATTCTCTAACACCCTACACAAAACTAAACTCAAAATGGATTAAAGACCTAAATGTAAGGCCGGATACTATAAAACTCTTAGAAGAAAACATAGGCAGAACACTCTTTGACATAAATCGCATCAGTATTTTTTGCATCCACCTCCTAAGAGTAATGAAAATAAAAATAAACAAATGGGACCTAATTAAACTTAAAAGCTTTTGCACAGCAAAGGAAACCATAAACAAAATGAAAAGACTACCCATAGAATGGGAGAAAATATCTGCAAACAAAGCAACTGACAAGAGATTAATCTCCAAAATATACAAACAGCTCATGCAGCTCTATATCAAAAAATAAATAACCCAATCAAAAACAGGCAGAAGATCTAAATAAACATTTCTCCAAAGAAGACAAACAGATGGCCAAAAAGCACATGAAAAGATGCTCAACATCACTAATTATTGGAGAAATGAAAATCAAAACTACAATGAGGTACCACCTCACACCAGTCAGAAGAGCCATCATCAAAATGTCTACACACAATAAATGCTGGAGAGGGTGTGGAGAAAACGGAACCTTCCTACACTGTTGGTGGGAATGTAAATTGGTGCAACCACTATGGAGAACAGCATGGAGGTTCCTTAAAAAACTAAAAATAGAACTACCATATGATCTAGCAATCCCACTCCTGGGCATATATCTGGAGAAAACCGTAGTTCGAAAAGATATATGGACCCCAGTGTTCATTGCAGCACTGTCTACAACAGCCAAGATATGGAAGCAACCTAAGTGTCCATCAACAGAGGAATGGATAAAGAAGATGTACTACATATATACAATGGAATATTACTCAGCCATAAAAAAGAATGAAATAATGCCATTTGCAGCAATATGGATGGACTTAAAGGTTATCATACTAAGTGAAGTAAGTCAGACAGAGAAAGACAAATATCATATGACATCACTTATATGTGGAATCTAAAAGAAATGATACAAATGAACTTGTTTACAAAACAGACTCACAGACATTGAAAACAAACTTATGGTTACCAAAGGGGAAACGTGGTGGGGAGGGATAAATTAGGAATAACAAATACACACTGCTGTATATAAAATAGATAACAACAAGGATCTACTAAATAGCACAAGAAACTACTCAATATTCTGTAATAACCTATATGGGAAAAGTATCTGAAAAAGAATGGAAATATGTATATGTATAAATGAATCACTCTGCTGTACACCTGAAATTAACACAACATTGTAAATCAACCATACTCTAAAATACAATTTTAAAATAAATTAATTAATAAAAATAAAAAAGCAAAATAAATAAAATCCCAGCACTGTTAAACCTTGGGTTCATCTTACTGGGCCCACCCAGGGGCCTGCAGGGGGTGCAGTGGGCAGTCCTGAGGGTGCTGGGGGAAGGGGGCTCACCATGCTCCTAAAGCTCATTTACCAACAGTGCAGCCTGGGCTTGACAGGATATTGAGGTGAGGATCTAGTTTTTAAACTATACAGGAGTACGGAAGAAAAGTCATGAGAAAATAGGAGAGAATGAAGAATGTTATGAGATAAATGCATTCCCATTAAAATTTTGCATTTAAAAACAAAAACAGCTGCAAGATGCAGGCTCTCTGAGGAGTATACAGGGAAGCCCAAAGTTAAGCAAGGAGAATCATAAAAGGACACTAAAGGAATCTGAATTTCAATCTGAAGCCTCTAGTACCTACTACAACAAACATAAAACAGAGCTCAGCTCCTAGCCAGATTAAAATAAAATCTCATACTAAATGCCTATTTAGCTCAGTTCTTATTACCCAATATGTCTGTCTTTCAACAAAAAATTACAAGAGATGCCAAAAGGCAAGAAAAAGCACATGCTGAAGAGACAAAGAAAACCTCAGAACCAGACTCAGATATGACAGAGATGTTAGAATTATCATAGGGAATTAAAAAAAAATAGAACAGAAAATCCACGATCTGTGGGACAATTTCTAATGGTGCAAGATATGCATAATTAGAATACTAGAAAGAAAAGGAGATAAAAGAGAAGAAGAGAAGAATTTGAAGTAATAATGGTTAAGGACTTTACAAAATTAATGACAGATCCAGAAACTTAACAACACTAAGCAGGATAAAAATCAAAAACAAAAACACTACACATAAGAAATATTATATTCTATCACTTATATGTGGAATCTAAAATATGACACAAATGAACATATCTATGAAACAGAACAGACTCACAGACATAGAGAACAGATATGTGGCTGCCAAAGGAGAAGAGAGTGGAAGAGGGATGGATTGAGAGTTTGTAGTCAGCAGATGCAAATTAGTAAATATAGAATGGACAAACAACAAGGTCCTACCACATAGCACAGGGAACTATATTCATAATCCTGTGAAAACCATAATGGAAAAGAATATAGAAAAGAATATATATATATATATATATATATATATATATATATACACATACACACACACACACACACACATATATATATATATATATATATATAAAACTGAAAATCACTTTCTGTATAGCAACATTGTAAGTCACCTATACTTCAATGAAAAAAAAAAAGAAATATCAAACTGGAGAAAACCAAAGAAAAAGGAAATCTTAGAAAAAAGCCAGAGGAGAAAAAAACGTTACCTATAGAGGAACAAGTATAAGACACAGTAGACTTCTTATTAGAACCATGCAAGCAAGAAGAGAGTGGAGTGAGATATTTAGTGTGCTCAAAGAAAAAAAAAAACACTAACCTAGAATTTTATATCCAGTGAAATTATCCTACAAAAGTAAAGGAGTATAAAGAATTTTTCAAACAAACTGAGAACTAAGGGAATTCATTGCCAGCGAACTTGTCCTGCAAGAAAGGTTGAAAGGAGTTCTTCAGGGGAGGAAAGGGTATAGGTAAAAAATTCAGATCTAGGGCTTCCCTGGTGGCGCAGTGGTTTAGAGTCTGCCTGCCGACGCAGGGGACATGGGTTCGTGCCCCGGTCCAGGAAGATCCCACATGCTGCGGAGCAGCTGGGCCCGTGAGCCATGGCCACTAAGCTTGCGCATCTGGAGCCTGTGCTCCGCAATGGGAGAGGTCACAACGGTCAGAGGCCTGCGTACCGCAAAAAAAAGAAAAAATTCAGATCTAAATAAAACTAGGGATGACATGATACTATATATAGAAAATTCTAAAATCTCCACACACACACAAAATTAGAATAAATGAATTCAGTAAAGTTGCAGGATACAAGATGAATATACAGAAATATGTTGCTTATCGATACTAATAATGGATTATCAGAAAGAGAATTCAAGAAAACAATCTCTTCTACAATTGCATCAAAAAGAATAAAATGCCTAGAAATAAATTTAACCAAGAGGGTGAAAGACTTATACTCTACAAGACATTGATGAAGGAAATTGAAGATGATACATATAAAAGATACCCTCTTTTCATGGATTGGAAGAATTAATACTGTTAAAACGTCCATACTACCCAAGGCAATCTACAGATTTAATGTTATCCTTATCAAAATACCCAGAACATTTTTCACAGAACTAGAACAAATAATTCTAAAATTTACTTTTTTAATCTATTTTTTTCATTTAATACTTTTCAACTTGAATTTTAGTTTGTCAATAATAATACTGCCATTCCCACCTTGTTTGTTTGTCTTGTTTTGGTGTAATTTAGCTTTTTGTCTTCAAAAGTTTAAGTAATTTTGTCTTAAGGTATTCTTTCCTCTCTTGCTTTCACCTTCTCTCTCTCTCCCTCTCTCCCTCCCTCTCTCTGCCTTAACACAACTTAAGACATAAGAATCTCTTGAGGAATTGAATCCATTCACATTTATACAGTAGGTCCTTACTAGTTATCTGTTTTATATATAGTAGGATATATATGTCAATTCCAATCTCCCAATTTATCCCTCCCCCCTTACCCCCTGGTAACCATAAGTTTGTTTTCTACATCTGTGACTCTACTTCTGTTTTGTAAATAAGTTCACTTGTGCCCTTTTTTTAGATTCCACATATAAGTGAAATATGGTATTTGTCTTTCTCTGTCTGACTTACTTCACTCAGTATGACCACAAAAGACCCTGAACTGCCAAAACAATCTTGAGAAAAAAGAACAAAGCTGGATGCTTCCTGACTTCAAACTATACTACAAAACTACAGTCATCAAAACAGTATGGTATTGGCACGAAAACAGACACATAGATCAATGGAACAGAATAGAAAGCCCAGATATAAACCCATGCACTTATGGTCAATTAATCTATGACAAAGGAGGCAAGAGTATGCAATGGAGAAAAGACAGTCTCTTCAGTAAGTGGTGCTGGAAAAACTGACAGCTACATGTAAAGGAATGAGATTAGAACATTTCCTCACCCCATATACAGAAATAAACTCAAAATGGATTAAAGATCTAAATTTAAGACTGGAAACCATAAAACTCCTAGAAGAAAACATAGGCAGAACACTTTTGACATAAATTGTAGCAACATTTTTTTTGGATCTGTCTCTTAAGGCAAAGGAAACAAAAGCAAAAATAAACATATGGGACCTACTTAAACTTAAAAGCTTTTGCACAGCAAATGAAACTATCAACATAATGAAAAGACAACCTACTGAATTGGAGAAAATATTTGCTAATGATATGACCAATAAGGGGTTAATACCCAAAATATATAAACAGCTCACACAACTTAGTATCAAAAACAAACAACAAAAACAAAAACCAAACAACCTGATTAAACAATGGGCAGAAAACATGAATGGGCAGTTTTCAAAAGAAGATATACAGATGGTTAATAGGCACATGAAAAGATGTTCAACATTGCTAATCATCAGAGAAATGCAAATCAAAACCAAAATGAGATAGCACCTCACATCTGTCAGAACAGCTATCATCGAAACGTCTACAAATAACAAATGTTGGCAAGGATGTGGAGAAAAGGGAACCCTAGCACACTTCTGGTGGGAATGTAAATTGGTGCAGCCACTATGGAAAACAGTATGGAGGTTCCTCAAAAAACTAAGAATAGATCTACCATATGATCCAGCAATTCCACTCCTGGGTATACAACCAAAGAAAACAAGAAAAGATACATACACCCCAATGTTCATAGCAGCATTATTTATAATAGCTAAGATACAGAATGGAATATAATTCAGCCATAAAAAATAATGAAATTCTGCCATTTGCAGCAACATGGATGGACCTGGAGAATATTATGTTAAGTGAAATTAGTCAGACAGAGAAAGACAAATACTGCGTGTTATCGCATATATGTGGAATCTAAAGAATAAAACAAAGAATATATATAACAAAACAGAAACAGATTCATAAATATAGAGATCAAACTAGTTATTACCAGTGAGAGGGAAAGGGGAAGGGGTAAGATAGACATAGGGGATTAAGAGGCATAAACTACTATGTATAAAATAAATAAGCTATAAGGATATATTGTACAGTACAGGGAATATAGCCAGTATTTATAATAACTTTAAATGGAGTATAATCTATAAAAAATTGAATCACTGTGTTGTACACCTGAAATTAATGTAGTATTGTAAATCAACTATACGTCAATAAAAATTTTAAAAATAAAAACATTCTTCCGAATAAAATGAATAAATAAATAAATAGGAAGGTTGTTGGAGAAGGAATAAAGTTAAGTAAAATCTTTTATTTTTATAATTTTCAATTGATCTAAAAATTAACTTGTTTCACGTAATAAGGGTAACAATGTAGCATGATTACAACAGATGAATAGTGAAATGAATGACAGCAAAGGTATAAAAGGAGTATAGGTATAAAAGGTATCAAAGGTATAAAAACTTCAACAATGAAAATAAAAATACAACATATCAAAAATTTTGAGACATAGTAAAGCAGTGCTGACAGAGAAATTAATAGCTTTAAATGCTTAAGTTAGAAAATAGGAAAGGTCTTAAATCAATACTCTAAGTTTCTACCCTAACCTCCCCCTCCCAAAAAAAAAAAAAAAAAAGAGCAAAATAAATCCAAAGCTAGTAGGAGGAAGTAAAGAAGAGAAACCAATGAAATTAAAACCTTCACTAGGATTAACAAGATCAATAAAATTGATAAATCTCTAGCAAGACTGACAAAGATTAAAAAAAGGAAAACACAAATTAATATAAGAAATGAAACAGGTGATATAAATACATATTCTGCAGTCATTAAAAAGATATAAGGGAATACCTTAAACAACTTCACACTAATAAATTTGCCAACTGAGAACAGATGAATCCCTTGAAAACCACAAACTACCAAAACTCAACCAAGATAAAATAGCCCACTTGAATAGTCCTATAACTATTAAAGAAATTGAGTCTGTAATTAAAAACGAGAAATTTCCAGGTCCACCCAGATTGTTTCACTGGATAATTCTATCAAACACTTAAAGAAGTACTAAGAGGAATTTTTACACTGTCTCTTTCAGAAAAATAGGAGAGGAGGAACACTTCCCAGCTCATTTTATGTGGCCAGTATTACTCTGACTCTAAAACCAGACAAAGAGTACAAAACCAGAAAACTACAGACCAATATCTCTCATGAACAGAGATATAAAAATCCTCAAGAAAGTATTAATAAATTAAATACAGAAATGTATTATAAAAAGAACTATACACCCCAAGTAAGTGGGAGTTATTCTGGGTATGTAAAGCTGGTTCAATATTTGAAAATCAATGTCATCCAATACATCAACAGGTTAACAAAAAAAAATTAGTATGATATCAATGAACTCAAAAAGTATTTAACCAAAGACAACATCCATTCATGATTAAAAAAAAAAAACTCTCAGCAAACCAGGAATAAAGGGGATCTTTCTCAATTTGATAAATATTTGATAAAACCTACTGCTTACATCATACAAAATGTCCACACAAAATGGACAGTGATGTCCATTTTCACCACCTTAGTCAATAAAGCAAGAAAAAGAAATAAAAGGCATACAGACTGGAAAGGAAGAAATAAAAACTATTCCTACTTTCAGATGACATATCTACATGGAAAATGCCAAGGAATCTATAAAAAATACTCCTAGACTCTTAAGCAAATTCAGCAAGGTTGCAAGCACATCAGATCAAAATATAAAAATTAATCATATTTCCATATACTAACAAAAAACACATGGAAATTGAATTTTTAAAATATAGTATCATTTATAATCACACAAAGAAAGTGATATACTTGGGTATAAACTTAAAACATTTAAGGATGCTTAAAATTATTAAATGCTGATGAAAGAAATAAAAGAATACCTAAATAAATGGAGAGACATACTGTGTTCATGCACTGGAAGACTCAGAAATAGTAAAGATGTCAATTCTCTCCAAACTAATCTATAGATTAAATGCAATTCTTATCGAAATCCAGCACAAAATCCAGCTTATCTTTGTTCTTTGGAAACAAAGATAAGCTTATTCTAAAACTTCTACAGAAAAGCAAAGACCTTAGAATAGTTAAGACAATCTTGAAAGAGAAGATTAAAGTGAAAGTATCACTTCACCTGCTATTAAGGCCTACTATATAACTACAGTAATCAAGGCAGTTTGGTACTGACTGAGAGAAAGACACAGATCAATGAAATTGAAGAGAATATAAGAGAATATCTTCATGACCTTGGCAGTAGGTAAAGATTTCTTAGGACACAAAAAGCACTAGCTATAAAATTAAAATGGATAAACTTGACTTGACCAAAATTAAAACTACTCTTCAAATTATACTCGTAAGAAAATGAAAAGGCAGGCATCAATTTTGAGATTTTCTTAATTCAGGAAGTTATGTGAATTTTAAGTTATTATATACTTTGTATTATCTTACTTTAAAAAAAAAAACTAAAGTTGGTTAGAACCCTAGTTCAGATAATTTGCTACACCAGAATATATATGGTTGTATAAATAACAACTGAAATGAAACTCAAGCACAAAATGATCTTAAAAGGCAAGTGCAATTTTGAGGATCAGCTACCTAAACTTATTTCTTCCTGTTTTTTTAAAAGATAATTATGTTAACTAAAAAATCATTCATAGAAGTGATGCACTTCATACCACAACCATTTAATTAAAAATTAAGGTTCTACGCAAAAAAATCCAATTCCATAAAGATATGGGATTGTTATTCACTGATGCATACTGCTCACTGGATCATCATTAACTCCTTATGATGCTCAAGGGGGTAGGGTGGGTAACATGGAGGTGTCATATTTGTGCTACAAAGAAATCCCAAGCCTGTGTATTTATTTATTTAAAAAAACTTTTTATTTTATATTGGAGTATAGTTGATTAACAATGTTGTGTTACTTTCAGGTGTACAGCAGTGATTCAGTTATACATATACGTGTATCTATTCTTTCTCAAATTCCTTCCTGTATCTATTCTTTTTCAAATTCTTTTCCCATTTAGGTTGTTACATAATGTTGAGCAGAGTTCCCTGTGCTTTACAATAGGTCCCTGTTGGTTATCCATTTTAAATATAGCAGTGTGTACATGTCAATCCCAAACTCCCTAACTATCCCCTCCCCAGTAGTAACCATAAGTTCCTTCTCTAAGTCTGTTTGTGTTTTGTATATAAGTTCATTTGTATCATTTCTTTTCAGATTCTACACATAAGCGATATAATACAATATTTCTCTTTCTCTGTCTGACTTACTTCACTCAGTATGACAATCTCTAGGTCCATCCCTGTTGCTGCAAATGGCATTATTTCATTCTTTTCAATGGCTGAGTAATATGTGTACTTATTTACTTTTGGGAAACTCATCTAAGAGCATACTGTATTTGCTTGCTTCTTTAATGATCTAAGTTGTTACAA
The DNA here is from genome assembly GCF_949987515.2 of Delphinus delphis. NCBI lineage: Eukaryota > Metazoa > Chordata > Mammalia > Artiodactyla > Delphinidae > Delphinus > Delphinus delphis. Next base: position 118,925,952 of record NC_082684.1, on the reverse strand, counting down.
GTACGTCAACAAGTCTACTGCCTTAACAATACATTTGTGTTGGTTAGGTCCTTTAAAAAAATTACAGAACTGTGGAACCAGAGACATGATAGTTTCAGGGGAGAAACTTTTAGCTAAGCAATAAACTCTAGAATTAGGAAAAAGATGCTGATAAATTCTACAAAGAACATCAGACATGACATTTGTTGCTTTAGAATCTCTGAGCATACTTATAGGCAAGGCAGAAGAAAGAGCATTTCAGCTTAGTTTTAAAATAAATACCATTATTTTTAAGAAAAAAATCACAATGTTGTTGCATATATTGGAGCCCACAAAAATCATAAGAAATGTGGTGTTTTCTTTATAAACCTATTTTCTGATTAGAAACAAAAAGCATATCCTTGACTCATACAGAAATTCAAGCCAGAAGAAAAATAATATTAGAAAGAATCGATCAGATGAAATCCCAAGCCTGTGAACATATTACCATGTAAGAGAATTATGTGAGAATCATCTAATAACATACGGTATTTCTTGTTACATTTATGGTTAATGACTGTCTCTCATGGGAAGATTCTGTGTGCAGAACCAAAGACTTAAATATACACATGCTTCCCTACTAGATCTGCCCATGCCCTAGAACTTTACGAGTGAGATATGTATGGGAAAAGAAGTATCAGGTGGTTTGGTCATAACTGAACCCCTAATACCTAGTAAAGAGTTTGGCACCCAGCAGATGGTCAGTACATGATTGTTTAGTGATACAATGAGAAAGAAAAAGTTAAGAACAATTTACTTAAATTTGTTGAGGAATATTTTACCCATGCAAAATTGCATAAGTTACCTTAAGTTGGTGCCAACAAATAGGCTTCTGCTGAAAGAAAAAAAACCAAACCCAAACGTAAGTACGCAATTAATGTCAGTATTACTGATGTCAACTGGTTTCACAGAAGAAAGTAATACCGACACAACTAGGGCACCTACCAGGCACCGGTGGGGGACCATGGACACCTAAGGGGACAGGAGGGACCCTCAGTGACTGGCTTGCGGGATCTTGATTCCCAAGCTGGAGGTCAGGCCTGAGCTCCTGTGGTGAGAGCTCTGAGTCCAAACTTCTGGACTAACAGAGAACCTTAGATCCCAGGGAATATCAATCAGAGTGAGGCCTCCCAGAGATCCTCATCTCAGCACCAAGACCTAGCTCTATCCAACTGCCTGCAAACGCCAGTGCTGGAGGTATCAGGCCAAACAACAAGTAAGACAGGAATACAGCACCACCCATCCAAAAAAAAAAAAGTAATGAAATGACAAAAAAATTTGTTACAGACGAAGGAGCAAGGTAAAAACCTACAAGACCAATTAAATGAAGACGAAATACACAACCTACCTGAAAAAGAATTCAGAGTAATGATAGTAAAGATGATCCAAAATCTTGGAAACAGAATGGAGAAAATACAAGAAACATTTAATGAGGATCTAGAAGAACTAAAAAGCAAACAAATAGTGATGAACAACACAATCACTGAAATTAAAAATACTCTAGAAGGAATCAATAACAGAATAACTGAGACACAACAATGGATAAGTGAGCTGGAATATAAAATGGTGGAAATAACTGCCAGGGAGAAGAATAAAGAAAAAAGAATGAAAAGAATTGAGGACAGTCTCAGAGACCTCTGGGAGAATGTTAAACACACCAACATTCGAATTATAGGGGTCCCAGAAGAAGAAGAGAAAAAGAAAGGGTCTGAGAAAATATTTGAAGAGATTATGTTCAAAAGCTTGCTTAATATGGGAAAGAGTCAATCAAGTCCAGGAAGCGCAGAGAGTATCATACAGGATAAACCCAAAGAGAAACATGCTGAGACACATATTAATCAACCTATCAAAAATCACATACAAAGAAAAAATATTGAAAGCAGCAAGGGAAAAGCAACAAATAACATACAAGAGAATCTCCATAAGGTTAACATCATATTTTTCAGCAGAAACTCTGCAAGCCAGAACGGAGTGGCAGAACATATTTAAAGTGATGAAAGGGAAAAACCTACAACCAAGATTACTCTACCCAGCAAGGATCTCATTCAGATTCAACGGAGAAATTAAAACCTTTACAGACAAGCAAAAGCTAAGAGAATTCAGCACCACCAAACCAGCTTTACAACAAATGCTAAAGGAACTTCTCTAGGCAGGAAACACAAGAAAAGGAAAAGACCTACAATAACAAACCCAAAACAATTAAGAAAATGGTAATAGGAACATACATATCGATAATTATCTTAAATGTAAATGGATTAAATGCTCCAACCAAAAGACAAAGACTGGCTGAATGGATACAAAAACAAGACCCATACATATGCTATGTACAAGAGACCCACTTCAGACCTAGGGGCACATACAGACTGAAAGTGAGGGGAAAAAGATATTCCATGCAAATGGAAATCAAAAGAAAGCTGGAGTAGCAATTCTCATATTAGACAAAATAGAGTTTAAAATAAAGAATATTACTAGAGACAAAGGACACTACATAATGATCAAGGGATCAATCCAAGAAGATATAACAACTGTAAATATTTATGAACCTGACATAGGAGCACCTCAATACAAATGCTAACAGCCATAAAAGGGGAAATTGACACTAACACAATAATGGTGGTAGGGGACTTTAACACCCCACTTTCACCAATGGACAGATCATCCAAAATGAAAATAAATAAGGAAACACAGCTTTAAATGACACATTAAACAAGATGGACTGAATTGATAATTATAAGGCATTCCATCCAAAACCAAAAGAATATACTTTTTTCACAAGTGCTCATGGAACATTCTCCAGGACAGACCATATATTGAATCACAAATCAAGCCTTGGTAAATTTAAGAATATTGAAATCATATCAACTATCTTTTTGACCACAATGCTATGAGACTAGATATCAGGTACAGGAAAAGAAAAACTAAAAAATACAAACATGTGGAGGTTAAACAATACACTACTAAATAACCAAGAGATCACTGAAGAAATCAAAGAGAAAATCAAAAAATACCTAGAAACAAATGACAATGAAACCACGATGACCGAAAACCTATGGGATGCAGCAAAAGCGGTTCCAAGAGGGAAGTTTATAGCAATGCAATCCTATCTCAAGAAACAAGAAAAACCTCAAATAACCTAACCTTACAGTTAGTGAAAGAAGAACAAAAAAAAACGGAAAGCTAGCAGAAGAAAAGAAATCATAAAGATCAGATGAGAAATAAATGAAAAATAATGAAAGAAACAATAACAAAGATCAATAAAACTAAAAGCTGGTTCTTTGAGAAGATAAATAAAACTGATAAACCATTAGCCAGACTCATCAAGAAAAAAAGGGAGAAGACTCAAATCAATAGAATTAGAAATGAGAAAGGAGAAGTGACACTGCAGAAATACAAAGGATCATGAGAGATTACTACAAGCAACTATGCCAATAAAATGAACAACCTGGAAGAAATGGACAAATTCTTAGAAAAGCACAATCTTCCGAGACTGATCCAGGAGGAAATAGGAAATATAAACAGACCAATCCAAGCATTGAAATTGAAACTGTGACTAAAAATCTTCCAACAAACAAAAGCCCACGACCAGATGGCTTCACAGGTGAATTCTATCAAACATTTAGAGAAGAGCTAACACCTATCCTTCTCAAACTCTTCCAAAATATAGCAGAGGGAGGAACACTCCCAAACTCATTCTACGAGACCACAATCACCCTGATCCCAAAACCAGACAAAGATGTCACAAACAAAGAAAACTACAGGCCAGTATCTCTGATAAACATAGATGCAAAAATCCTCAAGAAAATACTAGCAAACAGAATCCAACAGCACATTAAAAGGATTATACACCATGATCAAATGGGGTTTATACCAGGAATGCAAGGGTTCTTCAATATATGCAAATCAGTAAATGTGATACACCATATCAACAAATTGAAGGATAAAAACTATATGATAATCTCAATAGATGCAGAAAAAGCTTTTGACAAAATTCAACACCCATTTATGATAAAAACTCTCCAGAAAGTAGGCATAGAGGGAACCTACCTCAACATAAGAAAGGCCATATACGACAAATCCACAGCCAACATCGTTCTCAATGGTGAAAAACTGAAAGCATTTCCACTAAGATCAGGAACAAGAGAAGGTTGCCCACTTCCAAGTTTTGGAAGTTTCAGCCACAGCAATCAAAGAAGAAAAAGAAATAAAAGGAATCCAAGTCGGAAAAGAAGAAATAAAACTGTCAGTCTGCAGATGACATGATACTATACATAGAGAATCCTAAAGATGCTACCAGAAAACTACTAGAGCTAATCGGTGAATTTGGTAGAGTAGCAGGATACAAAATTAATGCACAGAAATCTATTGCATTCCTATACACTAATGATGAAAAATCTGAAAGAGACATTAAGGAAACACTCCCATTTACCACTGCAACAAAAAGAATAAAATACCTAGGAATAAACCTACCTAAGGAGCCAAAAAACTGTATGCAGAAAACTATAAGACACTGATGAAAGAAATTAAAGATGCTACAAACAGATGGAGAGATATACTATGTTCTTGGATTGGAAGAATCAACATTGTGAAAATGACTATACTACCCAAAGCAATCTACAGACTCAATGCAATCCCTGTCAAACTACCAATGGTATTTTTCACAGAACTAGAACAAAAAATTTCACAATTTGTATGGAAACACAAAGGACCCCAAATAGGCAAAACAATCTTGAGAAAGAAAAACGGAGCTGGAGGAATCAGGTTCAGAGACTTCAGACTATACTACAAAGCTACAGTAATCAAGACAGTATGGTACTGGCACAAAAACGGAAATATAGATCAATGGAACAGGATAGAAAGCCCAGAGGTAAACCCACGCACATATGGTCACCTTATCTTTGATAAAGGAGGCAAGAGTGTACAATGGAGAAAAGACAGTCTCTTCAATATGTGGTGCTGGGAAAACTGGACAGCTACATGTAAAAGAATGATATTAGAACACTTCCTAACACCATACACAAAAACAAACTCAAAATGGATTGAAGACCTAAATTAAGACCAAACAGTATAAAACCCTTAGAGGAAAACATAGGCAGAACACTCTATGACATAAATCACCGCAAGATCCTTTTTGACCCACCTCCTAGAGAAATGGAAATAAGAAAAAATAAACAAATAGGACCTAACGAAACTTAAATGCTTTTTCACAGCAAAGGAAACCATAAACAAGATGAAAAGAAAACCCTCAGAATGCGAGAAAATATTTGCAAATGAATCAACCGACAAAGGATTAATCTCCAAAATATACAAGTAGCTCATGTAGCTCAATATCAAGAAAACAAACAACCTAATCCAAAAATGGGCAGAAGACCTAAGTAGACATTTCTCCAAAGAAGATATACAGATTGCTAACAAACACATGAAAAGATGCTCAACATCACTAATTATGAGAGAAATGCAAATCAAAACTTCAATGAGGTGTCACCTCATACCGGTCAGAATGGCCATCATCAAAAAATTTACAAACAATAAAAGCTGGAGAGGGTGTGGAGAAAAGGGAACCCTCTTGTACTGTTGGTGGGATTGTAAATTGGTACAGCCACTATGGAGAACAGTATGGAGGTTCCTTAAAGAACTAAAAATAGAACTACCATATGACTCAGCAATCCCACTACTGGGCATATACCCTGAGAAAACCATAATTCAAAAAGAGTCATGTACCACAATATTCACTGCAGCACTATTTACAATAGCCAAGACATGGAAGCAATCTAAGTGTCTATCGACAGATGAATGGATAAAGAAGATGTGGCACATATATACAATGGAATATTACTCAGCCATAAAAAGAAACGAAACTGAGTTATTTGTAGTGAGGTGGATGGACCTAGAGACTGTCATACAGAGTGAAGTAAGTCAGAAAGAGAAAAACAAATACCGTATGCTAACACATATATATGGAATCTAAAAAAACCCCGAATGGTTCTAATGAGCCTAGGGGCAAGACAGGAATAAAGACACAGACATAAAGAATGGACTTGGGCTTCCCTGGTGGCGCACTGGTTGAGAGTCCACCTGCTGATGCAGGGGACACGGGTTCGTGTCCTGGTCCGGGAGGATCCCACATGCCGCAGAGCGGCTGGGCCCGTGAGCCATGGCCGCTGAGCCTGCGCGTCCGGAGCCTGTGCTCCGCAATCGGAGAGGCCACAACAGTGAGAGGCCCACGTACCAAAAAAAAAAAAAAAAAGAATGGACTTGAGGACACAGGGAGGGGGAAGGGTAAGCTGGGACGAAGTAAGAGAGTCGCACTGACATATATACACTACCAAATGTAAAACAGCCAGTGGGAAGCAGCTGCATGCACAAGAAGATCAGCTCAGTGCTTTGCGACCACCTAGTGGGGTGGGAAAAGGAGGGTGGGAGGGAGACACAAGAGGGAGGAGATATGGGGATATAAGTATGCATATAGATGATTTACTTTGTTATACAGCAGAAACTAACACAACACTGTAAAGCAATTATACTCCAATAAAGATGTTAAAAAAAAAGTAAATTAAAGTAATACCCACAAAAAGCAAGGGTAAGGAAATGTGAAACATTTCATAAGTGATAAGTGATTTAACCATATAAGTATTAGATAGAAGATATTATTTTGATAATATTTGAAGATAGTGAGTGGGAGGAAGGAATATTAAGCTGTTGTAACAGACAAAGGGAAGTAATAAGACAGAGACAGTTCTGCACGCCCTGTAACAAATGGGTCTCTATTGCAAGGCACAACAGTTACCCAGACATCTGGTCCTCTCATGTGATTACTCTGGCTTAAAAGACCATGGAGAATTCCTGAAAGAACCAAGCTCTGTAAATCTGAGCTTCAAAGCAGCCGACTGAAGCCATGCTTTCATCACTACCACAGTGCCCTGCTCACAGTAGATGCTCAATGCATGTCTGCTAACTGAGTGGATAAATCAGTAAATGAGTGGATGCATTATTCTGAGCTATTTGGAAATAACTCCAATGGCTTTTTAAAAATGGAAATAGAAAAAAAAAATCCTAAAATTCATATGGTCCCACAAAAGATCCTGAATAGTCCAACAAATCTTGAGAAAAAAGAACAAAGCTGAAGGCATCATGTTTCCTGATTTCAAAATATACCACAAACCTACAGTAATCAAAACAGTATGGTACTGGCATAAAGACAGATACATAGACCACTGGAACAGAATAGACAGGCTAGAAATAAACCCACACATATGCAGCTAACTGATCTTCCACAAGGAAGCCAAGCATATACAATGGGAAAAGGACAATCTCTTCAACAAATAGTGTGGGAAAACTGGATATCCATATGCAAAAGAATGAAAGTGGACCCTTATCCTACACCATACACAAAAAAATCAACTCTAAATGAATTAAAAACGTAAACAGAAGACCTGAAACTTTAAAACCCCTAGAAGAAAACATAGTGCACAAGCTACTTGACATTAGTCTTGGCAATGATTTCTTGGCTATGGCACCAAAACCACAAGCCACAAAACAAAAATAGGCATGTGGGACTACATCAAACTAAGCTTCTAAGCAGCAAAGTAAACCATCAACAAAAGCAAAACATAACTAACAGAATGGAAGACAATATTTGCAAACCCTGTATTTGATCATGGGTTAATATCTAAAATATATAAGAAACTCCTATCATTCAGTAGCAAAAAAAAAACAATCTGATTTAAAACTGGGTAAAGGATTTAAGTAGACATTTCTCCAAAGAAGACATACAGATGGCCAACAGGTATATGAAAAGGTTCTCAACGTCACTAATCATCAGGGAAATGCAAATCAAAACCACAATGAGATATCACCTCACACCTGTTAGGATGGCTGCTCTAAAAAAACAGACAAACAAAAAGTAAGTGTTGGCAAGGCTGTAGAGAAATTGGAATCCTTACATATGTTGGTGGGAATGTAAAATGGTGCAGCCACTATGCAAAATAATTCCTCAAAAAATTAAAACTAGAATGATCATATCCAGCAATCCCAGTTCTGAGTATATATCCAAAAGAATTGAAATCAGGGTCCCAAAGAAATATCTGCACTCCCATGTTCACTGCACCATTATTCACAATATCCAAAATATGGCAACAAGCTAAATGTTTATTGACTGATGAATAGATTAAAAAAATGTGGTATGCACATACAATGGAATATTATTCAGCCTTAAAAATGGGATGGGGGCTTCCCTGGTGGCGCAGTGGTTGAGAGTCCACCTGCCGATGCAGGGGACACGGGTTCGTGCCCGTCTGGGAGGATCCCACATGCCGCAGAGCGGCTAGGCCCGTGAGCCATGGCCGCTGAGCCTGTGCGTCCGGAGCCTGTGCTCTGCAACGGGAGAGGCCACAACAGTGAGAGGCCTGCGTACCACAAAAAACAAAACAAAACAAAACAAAACAAAAACGGGATGAACCTGGAAGACATTATGGTAGGAGAAATAAGACAGTCACAGGACAAATACTACATGATTACACTTACATGAGATATCTAAAATAGTCAAACTCAGAAGCAGAGAGTTGAATGGTGAGTTACCAGGGACTGCAGGGAGGGAGAAATGGGAGTTGTGTTCAATGGGTATAGTTTCAGTTATGCAAAATGAGTAAGTTCTAGAGAGCTGCTGTACAATATAGTGCCTACAGTTAATACTATACTGTGCACTTAAAAATTTGTTAAGAAGGTAGATCTCAAGTTAAATGTTCTTACCCCAATTAAAAAAAAAAAAAAAGGAATAGGAAGCATGAAGAATCTGGATCCTCAGTTAGGAAGTCAACTAAGAGATATTCTACTTTAAGCTAAAATATTAACAGTTGTCATTTCCAGTGGCAGTACTTCCATTTGATACAATTTCCTTTTGCAGAATTCTATTTCCTAATTTTGCTTTGATGATAACATATGACTTGAACAGATTTATTTTGTCTCCCCCCAAATAAATAAGTAGAAAAGAAATCACTGGTCTACTAATGTTTTAATAATTAAACATTATTTTTAATTTTTAAAGTGACACCAGTTTGTTGTAAAAATTCAACACTACTCAACGAAAACCACTGTTCCTTCAGTGAGCCTTCAAGACGTTTTCTACGTATTTAACAATTTAAACTTTTGGGTTGGCCAAAAAGTTTGCTCAGGTTTTTTCCATAAGATGTTACGGAAAAACCCAAACGAACTTTGTTGGCCAACACTATATATATACATATATATATATATATATACACATATACACATATATATGTAAAAGACTATATATGGATGTGTATATATATGTATATATTTATATATATATACATACCCATAGCTGACAAAAATTGGATATCATTGTGTAACCTGTTTAAAAACATTTTTACCTAAACTTAAAAAAAAATTGCTCCAAGAACCTTTCCTTGTCTTTTTTAACCTATATAAAGCTTTAAGCAAAGGATTTTTTAAAGTTCCTTTAGATACATACTATTTTTTAATTGTTATTTTGTGTATTTATAAAAATACATCCTTATTGAAAATATTCAAATGATTCTGTATTATATAGAATTGAAAATTAAAGTCCCCACCTGACTACTCCATAAGCCTACATTCCTCCCTTCCAAGGTAACCACAGTTTAGAGTTAGATCTACATCCTGCTGGATTTCTTTAGAGCACACACACATATATGTATATGTGTACACACATACATATTTCAAAAGTATCTTGTTCAGATTAGAGCTTATTTTCATTTTATATTTATAGTACCATTTCAAAATTTCTTCATATGTAGTGATTCACTCAGTAGCTAATTACAGCATAGTGTCTAAAACATGGATTTGGAGCCAGACTTGCTATGGATCAAATCCCAGCTCTGCTATGAGGGCTTGGCCCAGTTTCTGATCTTCCTGTCCCTCAGTTCCACACCCTCCTACTCCTGTAACATGGGGGTTATATTAGGTTGAACCACATGGAAGGCATATGATTCACACAGTTCAATCTAATAATGGTACCTATCTTACAGTACTAAGTAACACAGCTCAACTTCCAGCTGGGTCTCCTGACCCCTAAGGCCTATAAGTTCTTTCATTCCAGCCCAGGGCCTCACTGTACAAAAGCAGAGATGTCACCATACCAACACCTGAGTGTACACTGTTAATATCTGCTATGGCCCAAACTTAACCCAAGCGATATGGGAAGGAACACTGCGATTCTGGGCCATTGGCAATTTCTGTTTCAAAACATCCTGGTGATTTAAGTGAGCCTTTTGAATGTCTGTGATGGTTAATTTTATGTGTCAACTTGGCTAGACCATGGTACCCAGTTGTTTGGTCAAATATCAGTCTAGATTTTGCTGTGAAGGTATTTTTTAGATGTGACTGACATTTAAATCAGTAGACTTTGAGTAAAGCAGATTACGTTCCATAAGGTGGGCCTCACTCAATCAGTTGGAGGCCTTTAGAGCAAAGAAGTAGAAGGACTTTTCCTTAAGACAGCAACTTAAAAACCCTGAGTTTCTAGCCTGTTGCCCTGAGAAATTCAGACTTAAGACTGCAATATCAACTCTTTTCTGAATTTCCAGCCTGTCAGCCTGCCCTGTGGTTTTGGACTTGCCAGCTCCCCAGTCATGTGAGCCAATTCCTTAAAATCAATCTCTGTCTATATTTATTATTTACAAATACAGATATAGATATATGTTTTGTTTCTCTGCAGACTGCTAACTAATACAAGTTCAGCTACTGGTAAGAGATGCTGCTGTAACAAATATTTAAAAATCTAGATGTGGCTTTGAAATTAAGTAGCAGAGGCTAGAAGAGTTCTGCCTTGAGACTATTGGTAGAAATATAGATGTTAAAGGAGAGCTGGTAAGGGCTTACAAAGGAAAGAGGAAAGCTATAGAAAAAGCTTCTATTGTCTTAGAGAATACACATATTGTCATGAACAGAATGTTGCTGGAAATACAAGTGTTAAAGGTGTTTCTGGTGAGGTCTCAGACAAAAATGAGCAATGTGTTATTGGAAAATGAGAGAAAGATGATCTTTGTTATAAAGCACAGAGGACTTGACTGAACTGTGTTCTGTTGGATGGAAAATAGAACTGCTAGGTGATGAACTTGGATACAGGCAGACCTCAGAGATATTGCAGGCTCAATTCCAAACTGCCGCAATAAAGCAAATACAGCAATAAAGCAAGTCACACAAATTTTTTGGTTTCCCAGTACATATAAAAGTTATACTTACACTATATTGCAGTCTATTAAGTATGCAATAGCATTATGTCTAAAAAAATGTATATACCTTAATTTAAAAATAATTTATTGCTAAACGTGCTAACCATCATCTGAGCCTTCAGTGAACTGTAGTAGTAACATCAAAGATTACTGATCACAGATCCCCATAACAAGCATAATAATAATGAAAAGTTTGAAGTATTGTGAGAATTACCAAAAGGTGACACAGAGACAGGAAGTGAGCAAATGCTGTTGGAGAAATGGTACCAATAGATTTTCTTGACGCAGGGTTACCACAAACCTTCAATTTGTAAAAAGTGCAATATCTGTGAAGTGAAATAAAATGAAGCACAAAAAGATGGGTATGCCTATATTTAGCTGAGGATGTTTCTAAGCAAAGCATTGAAGGCATGGCCTGGTTTCTCTTTGCTGCTTACAGTAAAATGTGAGAGGAGGAAGATAAATTGAGGGAATTGTTCAGCAAAAAGGAACCAGAACTTGAGGATATGGAAAATTCTCAGGCTATCTACATTGTATAAAATGAGAAAGCACGTTCTGGAGAGAACACCAAGGATGTGGCTGGACAACATTTTCTAAAGAGATTAGGCATGTGACTTGTGGATCCAGTCAACCATTTCAGCAGAAAGGCTGACAGCTTGGATCAAAGAGGACAGAGATGGGACAGGGTGAAGACATGCTGTCAGCCTTCTGGGATTCTACAGGCAGGAAACAAGCTATCAAGTAAAGGGAAGAATAACCCCGGGGATGGGGCCACCTCCTCAATTCCAGAGGATGGGGCAACTTCCTTAGTTTTAGACAGCAGGGCCCCACTTAGGGCTGAGGAGGTGGGGTCACCACCCCAGTGGGCCTAAAGGACAGAGCATCTAGCCAGAGGATTATTCTCAAGCATTAAAATCTAATGGAATTTGCCCTTTTAAGTTTTGGAACCTCTTGTTCTCCTTTCTGTAAAGGGAATGTCTATCTTATGCCTGTCCCACCAATATATAGTGAAAGCAGATAACCAGTTTGGTTTTACAGGTTTACAAATGGAGAGGAGTTTTGTCCCAAGGCGAGTTATACCTGAGTTTTATCCATACCTGATTTAGATACTTAAGATGAGATTCTGAACTTCAGAGTTGATGCTGGAATGGGTTAGGATTTGGGGGATGTTAGGATGGAGTGAATTTATTTTGCATCTGAGAAGGACATGGATTTTGGGAGGACAGACTGTTACGGGTTGAACTGTATCTCCCCCAAATTCATGTTATAGTCATAATCCCCAGAACCCCAGAATGTGACTGCTATGGACTGAATTGTGTCCCCCCATCCTGCCACCAATTCATATTTTAAGTCCTAATCTCCAATGTGATGGTATTTGGAAATGGGGCCTTTTGGAGATATTAGGTTTAGATGAGTTCATGAGGGTGGGGCCCTCATGATAGGATTAGTGCCCTTATAAGAAGAGACACTGGAGAGCTTGTGAACATGTGTGCTCGTGTTCTCTGCCACTCGAGGCAGCAAGAAAGCAGCTATCTTCAAATCAGGAAGACAGCCCTCAGCACAACCTAACCACATGCACCCTGATTTCAGACTTCCAGCTTCCAGAACTGTGAGAAATTAAATTTCTGTTGTTTAAGTCACCCAGCCTATGGTATTTTGTTATGGTGGCCCTAGCAGAGTAATACAGTAACCTTATTTGGAAACAGGGTCATTGCCAGTGTAATTAGTTAGATGAGGTCATTAGGGAGGGCCCTATTGAAATGTCACTGGTGTTCTTATAAACAAGGGAAATTTGGACACTGAGATAGACACACATAGAGGTAAGATGATGTGAAGAGAAGAAGGGAGACGATGGCCATCTGCAAGGATTAGATCCTTCCATCACAGCCCTCAGAAGGGACCAATCCTGCCACATCTTGGTTTCAGACTTCTAGCCTTCAGAGCTCTGAGACAATATCTATAGAAGCTCTGTAAGTCACCCAGTTTTGTGGTATTTTGTTGAGGTATCCCTAGGAAATTCATAAAATACCCTTGAAAAACCTTGGGAAATACAAAACTTATGAGATGCATACATGTGTGGGAAAAGTCAGACACACGTTATACTAATAAATAATCCTATGAGTTGACATTCTCCATTTAAAAAAATGAACAGTAATCTGGGGGAATGAAAATTTGCTATGCCTGTCATGATCAAAAGTTATGAACATACTAGCCATTATTCTCTTCTATAAATATTTGAAGATTTGGGTATTTACTATTTATGCAAAATACTGTAATTTCTTTTTAATTGACTGTATTAAATTTAAGTTGGAACTAACACTCGTATGGGACTTGGTATTTTAGAAGAATATTCAGTATGTTCTTTTAAAATAATGACAGATGTCCACATTAATTTAGATATTGGCTGATACAGTGTATTATTTTATAAGAAGCAATGAACACTGAACAGAATATATTAGAAAACTTAAAAATAATATTATCAAGACCTTTTAGAGTTTATGATACTAAAAATATTGATTTTATTTTTAGCAATAAGCTATTGAGATTCAAGTATTTGGTTTTCAATTACAAAAGAAAGTACTTTAAAAACTATGGTAGAAACTGAAGTCAAAGCTTTTAACACAATCTCCATAGCAACGTGGGAAGGAGCAAAGTCTGGTGGACCAAATGAAAGACACAAATTCTCAGTTTCAGATCTTAGCATTAACTCGCCACAGAAAGCCATGTTTGTATCTTGGTATTTCATTTTTTGCTATTAACGTGGGCGCTTCTGGCTTTTCTTAACAAAAGGGCATTGCCTAAGTCCTATGTATTTGATACACTCATTTTATTAAACTAACACTATTATATTTTATGTTCTAAAGCAATATAAGATATTCATACTGAATTTCTAGGTTTAAGCAGAGAAATAAGTAGCAGTAAATATGCAAATACTTATTGAACAAGTTTCCCAAATTTCATATAAAGATAACACAAAAATATCTTCATTTAAGGGATCTACTTTATTTGCACAAATTAATTACCATGATAGAAAGAAAGTTTATCTTTTCAAACAGGTATTTAGAATTTTATCAGCTACTAACAGAGCATCCTTACCATACTGAATTGTTTTCATTTTCATATTTTTAGTAAGAAAATATCTTCTATAGGAAATTGTGCAACAACAATGCAGCAGGATTTTACTGTAGTTTAATGGAAGATTTTCCTATGATGATATCTTACTAATATGAAGATGATTTGCTAAAGACACATATATAAAATAAATTTTTAAAAGTCTTTGAGCTACAAAAAGAGATCATAGTTAAGTCACTTAATATTTATTACATACCAGACACTATCCTGGGCTCTTTACATAAATGATCTCATTTAATCCTCACAATGACCTTATTAAATAGATATTATTACTATGCTCATTTTATTGATGAAAAGATGAAGCTCAGAGATGTTAAGTAATTTGCCCAAGGTCTCCCAGGGGAAAGTCAGAATCAGGGCCTGTGCACTTGACCGATATTCCCTACTGCTCCTCATAGATGTGCCTATTTTATTAGTTTTTATTCATGTAGTAACATACTCAAATCCTGACTCAGTCCTTTCAACTCTAATTTAAAATGGAATTTTACTAAATTTGGTGATCTGATCACCTCTGATCAGAAGTAGCAGATTAGCAAGGTTTGGAGGAGGGCTTCTGTAGGCAGGCACAGTAAAGTAGGAAACATTAAAAACACAGAAAGTTGAAACAGGAACTGAAAGTGTAGCAAAATAGGATTATTCAGGGTAAGAAAAAGACAAATGCAGTTTTGGGAAGGAGTGGGTAGAGAGATGGAAAAGGTAACTACCATTTGCCGAGCACCCATTATATGCCAAGTGTTTGCCTTCATCATCTGCTAATCCTTAGATGGCCCTGCCCAGCAGGCTGTTCTTTCCCCATTTTGAGGCTCTGAGAGGTTCAGCACCCTGCCCACGCTTGCTCTCATTCTACAAAAATGATTATAAAGGAAACGCTTCTAGGACTGAATAGGGGTAACCAGTTATCCTGAAAAATGTACTAACCCAAAATACCACATTTGATGGATAAGTGAGGTATTATAGTATTTTTTTTCATCTTTGAAAAATGTGAACTTAGAAGATCCTAAATTTAGAAAATCTATAAGCTGAGACTGTGCTAATGGGGGATTTTTTCATTTCATGTCCTATTTTTAATTGTCTGATATTCTTTTAATAAACTACCAGAATGGGGGGTTTTACTTAGTTAACATTCTTAGCAAATTCAAGGCACTGTGCCAAGAAACAGACAGTGGTAAGAGAATGCTATTTGGAAGGGTTAGAAATTCAAAACAGAAATACACACACACACAATGCTCAGCCACACACTTTCAGTTAGCAATGCGAATTAAACAGAAGAGCTGAGCTGGACCCATTATATAACAAATATTTTGTTCTTACATTCCTTATTGCCTAAAGACTATTGTGAATAGGGAAACAGCAGGAAAACACTCCTACAAAGAATGAGCTACTCTAAATAACATATACAATAAAACCGTTCTGTATAAGACCAAAAATGTAATAAAGAGAAATCCAGTTTTCTTGTGATACTGAAAATGTGCATTTGTTTCATTTAGCTGTATGGCAGGAAGCATTCTATGCCCCTTTAAAGCTGCTGACTTACCAACACTTTTATGTGTGTCCTCCACCCTTCCCCACGTTCCCACCCCTCCCCCAGGTGTAAGCCCTGGTGTCCACTTAGGAATGATTACCCCTGGTGCAGTCCTGCCATTGGCGTCTCTCTCAAGGGAAATAGCTTGGGGTAAACAATCGTAAACATGGGCTCACTACACCGGTGACAGTGCCCCAAGGGGCAGTGCAGCAGCTCCAGAAGACTTCTGGGTAACGAGACTGGAGACAGAAAGTCCAGATCTGGAACACAAGAGAAAATCATGCACAAATAAAAAATGAGATTTCCTTAAACTTGGCTTCTTAAAATATTTCTTATTGTTAGCAAATAAGTTCAGTTAGTGAAAAGTACTGCATGTTGAAAATTCTGTTATCCGATAGGCATTGAATAAAAATGTAACATTATTTGGAAATGAAAGATGCTTTTTTACATTTTTGATACTAAGAGAAAACCTTAATCTACTCTTTTAAGAGCAACCTGAGCTGTGCTGAGATAGAGGCCAGGAAAGAATAAGACCAAATATTCTTTAAGAACAAAGACTGAAAAGGCATTACGTTTACCGAGGGAGGGTCTGTAAACTTCTATAAGAGACAGAGAATAAAAAAAAGACTGGGACTGAAGACTAAAACAGACTTTCATTAAATTCTTCCTAAATCTATTGGGCATTTAGAATCTTTCAAGCTAAATTATATTTACTGAAAAGAATGAAAAGGGGAAACAAAAAAATCAAAGAAAATGAAAAATAATGAAACCAAGCTTTTCCTTGTCTCACTCCCATGAGCTGTCACTAATAAAAATAGGGTGTTTCCTCCTCAGTTTAGTCTGAGTTACACAAAAGAAACGTTTAAAGCAAAACATCCCAATGGCCCAGGCAATCCTGAGCACAAATGTACACTGGGTTGCTATTGAGAGTAAAACATCTAGAGAGAGAAACGGTCATGATGAGGTGACACCTAAAAATCACTGAATCATCTTGAGGAAGGAAATACAAATTATCTTATCATCTTTTATATCTGTCCAGACTTATCAATAACCATTTTGAAAAATGTAATTTGCTCATAGGTGAATAATTTCAGTTTTCTGTTTAGTTTTTAAAAACAACTTAATTTGTATTAGACATTCCTGGATGTTTAATGTTAGAGGTTTCTGTATGCATCTTTTTTTTTTTTTAAAGCAAAGACAAAACATTTAGTAGTTTTAAAAGCACTTGAAATTATTTTCTTATTAATGTTGCCTAGTGCTTTCTTAAAGCATCACAGGTCCACTCCATGTCACCTATGACATCTACACACCGCCAAATCCTGTGGTAACACTGCCAAAGGCTCCTGAAATTAATTTCCCTTTAGGTATATGTATTTCTCAGGTGTAAGGAGGTTACAAGGCAAAAACTTGCTCTGTTGGAAGAAGTACCCAACTTTGCTTTAAGGATAAGATCTTTGCACATTTTTCGATACGGAAGAAAGTACCTCTGCCAGCCTTCTCATTTCCACCAAATATGTGCTCCCAAACACCAATTTCTCTCATTTAAACTGCATAGTTTAACTTTTAACCTCTGTTCTTTGTGACTGAAGACCATATTTAGTGAATGCTTCTCTGTGTCTATAGGGGGTGCTGAAGGGCTCAGTGTGATAAAATATTTTAATATTAAAATATAAAATATTAATATTAAAATAAAATATTAAAACTTTTCTCTTATAAAAAGTGTTCCATTACACAACTACGCAAATGTACTTAATGCCACTGAACTGAACACTTAGAGATGGTTAAAATGGTAAATTTTATGTTATGTACATTTTACCACAATTTTGAAAAATGAACACTAAAACAACATAAAACACAATTCCTAAGCTCACTGAATAAGAGGCAGGAAAAGAAAAGAAAAAAGAAAAGAAAAGAAAGAAAAGAAAAGAGGAAAGGAAAGGAAAAGAAAAGAAAAGGAAAGAAAAGGAAAGGAAAGAAAAGAAAAGAAAAAAGTCCCAGGTACCTTTTAGAAAACTGTGGTAGGTGTGATGCAGACTCCTCATGGCCAGCTCTTGCAGAGGCAAGACGTGATCCTTCTCTGTCCCTATGGCCTTCACCTCAGCAGGGAGGAAAACTGTTAGTTGCCCTGATGAAAAGGAAAGGAGCTTCACCTCGGAAACTTGAATGGGAGCACCACAGCTACAGAAAGACACACATTCACAGTAGTATTAGCCAAAAGGAAATGACTATATGTGCCAATAAAAATATGTTAATCAAACTATACATTTAAAATTTTAAGACACTGATGAATTAGCAGAATTCTTTTCAAAGTGAACAGATGCTATTCTGGGTTCCTTAATAAAACCTGGCATAGAAATTTAGA
Source organism: Delphinus delphis (assembly GCF_949987515.2). NCBI lineage: Eukaryota > Metazoa > Chordata > Mammalia > Artiodactyla > Delphinidae > Delphinus > Delphinus delphis. Next base: position 118,907,693 of record NC_082684.1, on the reverse strand, counting down.
TGCATCATTTGGAACTCAGCTAAATCTTCACTGAGGTCCAGGCACTTCCAGTAAGGACAAACTTAGAAGAAATTTCCTTCATAGGATCTATACAATTTGCTTTGTAAGCTCTATTCATCCTCATTTTCTTACCCTTTCCAAGTTTATGTTTATTGAAATTTTCAAAATTAAAAGGAACAAAGAGTACTCTGTTTAGTTATAGTACCATGGTTTAACAAAATTTTTGTGTTGGGGGAACAAAACCCTACAAAGCAAACAGATCTGTAATGATAGCAGATAACTTTATTGGGTCCTTCCATAAACCTGTGAAGAAAATATTCTTGGCAAAGCCTATTGAATAAGCCAAGTCACATCCTATTCCCTACAGCCACTCATAACCAGAAGGCAGAGGCATCCTTGTTCCTTTAGCTACAGGGTTACCAAAACTCAGGAGTCCAATCTCATTCTACCTCCTGTCTGAGACCACCAGCTTACCTAAAAGTCTCAACACTTTTCTTCTCTAACGACAAACAGATGCCAACAAGCCTTGGCTCTCCAGATACAACGTGAGATAATCTCCCTACCCTCAACTAGAAACAGGCAATGAAGGAGGCACAAGACTGGAAGGCAGAAGCCCTCAGCTTATTTGTTCATTACAAGTTCCTGCATTTGCTCATTCCTTTCATCAGAAAATGTTTCCAGAGCACCTACTATACGCCAGTCAAAATACTTAAATTAAAAAAACAAAAGATGACCCCCTTCCCTTGAAAAATGTAATAATTACAATATAATTATTCTAATATTGGGTCAGAGAAGGTGGAGGAACTGACTTTTTCTAAGGAATTAGGGAAGGGTCTACAGAGAAGACAGTATCTGACCTAGAACTCAATTAATTTTACTCAATTTCTCCACTCAGCTCAAGAAAAAAGAACCTCAGAAGGCCACGCTGGCCCTCCTACTAAGCAAAACCTCTATCCCAAAAGGAACCATTTTTCCAAATTCTAACATTACAGTTTGGTTTTGCCTTCTTCAATAGCATGAAGAATCCTGTATCTGGCTCCTTTTGTCAACATATTCTTTCTGGGATGCATCCACGCTACAGTACGTACTATAGCTTATTCATTTTCATTGTTGTGTAGTACTGGTAAACATATGGGCTGTTTCCAGTTTGGGGCTATTATGAACTTTGTTGTATATATTATTTAATATATATGAGCATAAAATTCTGTTAGGGACATACTTAAGATCAGAATGAAGCTTATTATAGTGAGGAGAGATGGACAATTAAAAGATAAACACATGCTAAAATAGAGTGAAGAGGGGAGTGAGAGCTGTACTACTTTAGATAATATAATCAAAGAAAGTCTTTCTGAGGAGGTGACATTTCAGCAGAGACTTGATTGAAGAGAAGAGTTAACTCAGGGAAGGGGAACTCAGTCACAGCCCGGTAGGTACCTTAAACTGAGGACAAGGAACTAAGAGTTCAGGGGTCCAAAGCAGCAAGAGTTCACAGGACAGAGAACCTTAGGGGAGAGAGATGTACAGAGAGAGAACTCTGGAGATTTGCAAAGGTTCCACTTGAGTATTCAGATGAGTACTGATCAGCACATATGAGGAAACTACCTGAGGCTGGAAAAAGGACGAGCTGAAAAGATTAAAGGTAACAGTGCCCAGCAGTCACAGAGGGTTGGAAATAGTGTCTGCTCTTATCAGTCAGACTTGAACGTCATAATTCAAGGGGCATTGTGTAGAGTACACAAAAAGGTCTTATCTCAGTAGTGGTGAATAGTTAGTGCTAGACTGAACACCATTCCATTCCCACCTAACAAATCCTTAAGAGCCATATCTGAAAAGATTAAACTGTTTCCAGTTAAATGTATCCCAGAACATATATCAAGAATAGTTACATGAATACAAAAATATCCAGCACTCAGCATCATAAAATTCACACTGTCTGGCATCCAACCAAAAATTACCAGGCTTTTCAATATATGACCTATGATGAGGAAAAAAAAATGCAACTGAAAACAACCAAGACAGATGTTAAAACTGGCAGAAAAGGTCATTATAACAATAATTATAATTACTGCATAGAAGGACATGTTGCATACATAGCTCTCACCTAGAGAAACCAGAAATAAGAGAGCAAATTAAGCCCTAAGTAAATAAAAGAAATAATAAAGAGCATAAAGAAAATCAATGACATTGAAGAAAGGAATAGAGAGAAATCAGTGAAAACAAAAGCTGGAACTTTGAGAAGATCAATAAAAACGATAAACCTCTAACTAGTCTAATCAGAGAGAAGACACAAATTACCAATATCAGAAATGAGAAAGGAGGTATTGTCCGATTTATAATAAAAATATAAGAAGCAACTTTATGCTAATAAAAAGTCCTTGAAGGACAAAAATTAGCAAAGCTCACTCAAGATACAGAGAAGTTGAACAACCCAACATTTATTAATGAAGTTGAATTTGTAGTTAAAAGGTTGGAATACTTCCCAACTCATTCTATGAAGCCAGCATTGTCCTGATACCAAAACCAGATGAACACACAAGAAAAGAGAAACAACCAGTATCATTCATGAACATAGGTGGAAAAAGTCTAAACAAAATTTTAGCAAATTGAATTTAACAATGTATAAAGTCATATGACCAAATGAAGTTTATCTTATTAATCAAGATTATATTAACCTTAAAAAAACAATGTAAATCACTATGTTAAAACCTAAAAAAGAAAAACCATATAATCATTTCAATAGATGCGGAAAAAGGGTCTAACAAAATCCGACACCCATCCGTAATTTAAAAAACTCTCAGCAAACTAGGAATAGAAGGGAATTTACTAATCTGATAAAGCATATGTATGAAAAAACAACAGTCAATATATACTTATTGTTGAAAGACTGTTTTCCCCATAAGTTCAGCAAGACAAACATGTCTGCTCTCACTGCTTCTACTATTTAACATTGTACTGGAGCTTCTAACCAGTACAGTAATGAAAGAAAAAGAAATAAAACATGACCATATTTGAAAGGAAGAAGTAAAACTGACTTCCTTCCCAGAAGACATGAGTGTATGTAGAAAGTCCATGATAATCTAAAAAAAACCCTACTGGAACTAGTAAGTGAGCTTGGCAAGTTTGGAGGATACAGGATCAGTTATACAAAATCATTTGTATTTCTATATGGTTGCAACAATCAATTGGAAATTTAAAAAACTTTAAATACCATATACGATACTATGAAAAATATGAAATACTTAGAGATAAATCAGACAAAAGATGTCTAAGACAAGGAATTAGACATTTATTGTGATCATGGGCTAGGAGACTTAATATTGTTAAGATGTTAATTCTCCTCCAATTGATCTAAAGACTCAATGCAATTAAAATCACAGGCTTTTAAAAATATATATAAATTGAAATTTTGATTCTAACATTTATATAGAAATGCAAAGCAGCTAGAATAGTAAAAAAAATTTTTTTTAATTTTAAGATTTACTGTAAAACTATGGTAATCAAGACAGTGTGGTATTTGTGTCAAAACAGACAGATAAATGGAGCAGAGTATCTAGAAATAGACCCACACATATATGGACAACTAATTTTCAACTAACATACAAAGGAAATACAGTAGAGAAAGGATAGTATTTTAAACAAATGGTGCTTGAACAACTGGTATATCCATATGTAAAAAAAGGAACTTCAACCATACCTCATACCATACACAAAAATTAACTCAAAATGAATCATAGACCTAAATGTAAACTTAATTCCTTAAAAATTCTGGAAGACAGGGCTTCCCAGGTGGCGCAGTGGTTGAGAGTCCGCCTGCCGATGCAGGGGACACGGGTTCGTGCCCCGGTCCGGGAAGATCCCACATGCCGCGGAGCGGCTGGGCCCGTGAGCCATGGCTGCTGAGCCTGCGCGTCCGAAGCCTGTGCTCTGCAACGGGAGAGGCCACAACAGTGAAAGGCCCGCGTACCGCAAAAAAAAAAAAAATTCTAGAAGACAGTATAGGAGAAAATCTTTGTGATTTGGGTTACACTACAAGCAAGATCGATAAAGGAACAAATTGATAAATTGGACTTTATCAAAATAAAAAATGTCTGCTCTCCAAAAGGCCCTGTGAAAAAATGAAAAGGTAAGCCATGGACTGGGAGGAGATACTTCCAAAGCATATATATGATAAAAGACTTTTATCCAGAATCTATAGAGAATTTTCAGAACTCAATAATAAGAACACAAAGACCCAAGGAAAAAATGGGAGACTTAGACATGATATCAAAGCAGATATATGGATGGCAAATAAAACATAAAAAGATGCACACCCTTATTTACTAGGGAAATGAAATTTAACAACGTAATGGAAAAATCACTACACACCTAGAATAAAATTTAAAATATGTAAGCACTGATAATCTCTTATATTACAGGTGGGAATGTAGAATGTTACAATTATTTTTGTAAAGTCTGGAAGTTCTTCCAAAAATTAAATATACATGTACTGTATGATCCAGACACTCCACTCCTAGGTATTTATCCAAGGAAATTTAAGTCTAGGACCTTTAAAAGACAGTCTACATTTGTTCACATCAGTTTTATCTGTAATAAAGCCAAAAACTAGAAACAACACAAATGTCCATGAACAAGTGAATGGAAACAACCTGCGATATATCCATACAATGGAACTCTACATAGCAATAAAAAAAAGAACTGTTGATCCACACTATATCATGTATAAATCTCCAAATCCCTATGCTGAGTGAAAGAAGACAGAGAAAAAGAGAGTATATACTGTTTGATTCTATTCATATAAAACTCAAGAACATACAAATTTATTGACAGTTAATAGAACACAGATCAGGGTTGCCTGGAGATAGGATGAAGACAAGGAAGGAAGGATTACTAAGGGGCACGAGGAAACTTTGGGTGGTGGTGGATATGTTTATTATCTTAATTGCAGTGATGGTTTCAGAGGTACGTATGTATGTGTGTGTATACATATATACATCAAAACTTTTCAAATTATATATATACTTTATATAGGTGCAATGGGGATAAAAGCCTAACCGGTGTGAGAGAATAGAAAGAAGTGGAAAAAGTGAGTATAGACAACTCTTTCAAAGAGTTTTTCTCTAAAGGGAAGCAGAAAAATAGTGGAGAAGTTGGAGAATAAAAACAAAAGGTTATGTGAAAGAAGTACACCATAGAGGAATACATACAGCATCATTCAATTTACACAAAGTTAAAGAAAAGACATAAAACTTGACAATACACTATATGGGGATGTATTTACATATATTAAAATCGTAACTCAGTGAAAATGAATGATAAATACAAAATTCAGAGTAATGGCTAACCTTGGAGAAGAAGGAGGAGCATACATGGGAGAGAACCATACAGGGGCTTCAAAATTGTTAGTAATGTTATTTTTGTAAGTTAATGATATTTACACTGATGTGCAGGGTCAAAATATGGAAGCTTTCTAGTCAAATTTTAAGAAATGACCCTCTTACCTTAGTTGATGCAAAAGGGAGAGAACTTAAGCAGAAAGGTATCTCATGGATGCTGGTGGCCTTACCATTTCCTTGTGGATTCTGAATCATACCCCTTAACACAAGCAACACTGTATTCAATAAGCCATGGCTATTCTTGCCTACAGGCCAAATTGGGCCTGGAATTTTCTATATCCTGTCATTCCAGATACAAATTTTACTCCTCCCCAAATCTAATTCCTTTATAAAGTCTCTCCTGACATCATCTTTTACCAATGATATGTCACAACGTTTGATGTTTCTAAATCACACATTATCTAACTGTATTATGGAAGTTCTGTTGTTAACTCATCGAATGTGATCAGTTTTCTCTTCTATCTAGCAGTTCTATATTGGTGCCTAAGCAGTTCCAAATACAGATTGGTTGTTTTGAGTCTTCACACACAGGGAAAGAAATTTGAAAGAGAAAAGATAAAAAGGAAATGGTGAAAAGAATACTGAGTCATCCACATGGTGCCAAAAAGGAAATAATTTTGGGGTAGTTCGTGGGGGTCCAGTCTGTCTCAGGAGCAGATGTGCCAAAAAGATATGAGCATCACATTATCTGTATCTGGTTACTCACCAGGATGGCAACATTTAAGGAAATGGTTATTTAGGAAAATATAGTAATCTGTCAAATGGAAAATGTCTCATTTATGGATTAAATTAAATATATCTTGAGTTGTGTGTTTATCAGTGGTGAACTATGAAGAACCACAATATAGGCTAGTTAAATCTGTTAAGAGAATGACAGACAAGCCACAGACTGGAAGAAAATATTTGCAAATCACGTATTTGATGAGAAACATGTATTCAGAATATATAAAGAACTCTCAAAACTCAGTAAGAAAAAGCCCAAACAATCCAGTTTTTAAAAAAAGGGCAAAAGACTGGAATACGCTTCACCCAAGATACAGCTGACCCTTGAACAACATGGGTTTGAACTGCGTGGTTCCACTTAAACATGGATTTTTTTCAATCATAAGTACTACAATACTACACGATCCAGGGTTGGTTGAATCCACAAATGTGGAATTGCAGATGCAGAGGAACCCCGGATACAGAGGACTGACTATAAGCTATATGTGGTTTTTGGACTGTGCCGAGAGTCCGCCCCAACCCGCGCATTGTTCAAGGGTCAACTGTACATGGAGGGCAAATACGCATATGAAAACGTGTTCAACAACAACAGTCATTAGAGAAATGCAAATTAAAACCATGAGATAGTACCCACTTACTAGAATGTCTGAAAGAAGAAAAAACTGACAAGAACTCTCATGAAATACAAAACAGCACAGCCATGTTGGAAAACATTTTGGCAGTTTTTAATAAAGTTAAACGTATCCTTACCACATAGCCCAGCAAATGCATTCTTAGATATTACCCAAGTGGAATGAAATTATGTTCACACAAAGCCCCAGACATGAATGTTTGCAGTAGCCTGTGTCATTTCATTTATATGACATTCTGGAAAAGGTAAAACATAGGGACACAAAACATAACCATTTCCAGAGGCTGAGGTGTCTCCCGAAGAAAAAAGGTTCATTTTAAAGGGACATGGGGGACATTTTGGGGGTGAATGAAATGTTCTAAACCTTGATCATAGTGGTGGCTATACAACTGTATGCATTTGTCAAAATTCACAGTACTATACACTAAAAAGGGTGAACTTTTCTGTATGTAAATTATAGTTTAATAAAACAAGCAAAAACCAAACAAACAGTACCACTGTGCTAAAGCACAGTCCTAGAGCCCTCTGTTCTGCTGGTCATTAGCCTTTTAGTTGCTGGATTATGGGGCGATCTTAGGGGAAAGGCAGACACAGCAGTGGGGGACCTCAGGGGCTTTTAGTTCAATAGCTATTCATTAACTTGTGTAGAAATACTTCAATACTGTCAATAATTTAACAGTTAGTATGGATACACTAGTGCAAAGCAGCTTCACAGTGGCCTGCCAACTGGTGTCAAAATTTCTATGATATTTTTCTTTGATTTGCTACTTTGCCTTTACCCCTCTTACTTTCAAAACCTCAGTTGACCCTATGTGATCACATAAACATGAAGAGTCTGTAGCAGCACAATTGTGACTTTGCATGAGTATTTCTGTGGGTTAGAAAGGTATTACCCTTATGAAGCATTTTGTGAAGATGAGGAAATAAATTTAAATTTTACTGTATAATTACTATTTGTTTCTTAATATGGAGAAAATTGAGAGGATCATATCCAATATGCTATTATGCAGTATGGCCACTAAGTCTGGAAACACAGGCAAACACATAATAAGTGACTCTTTTGATGATATACAGTAATACATAGTGTGATGATTAAATTTTTGTATCAACTTGGCTAGGCCAGGGCACCCAGATATTTGGTCAAACACCAGGCCAGATATTTCTGTAAAGGTATTTTTAAGATGAGATTAACATTTAAAACAGTAGACTTTGAATAAAACTGATTACCCTCTATAATGTTGAGTGGGCCTTGTCTAATCAGTTGAAGGCCTTTAAGAGGAAAAGACTGAGGTCCCCCAAGGAAAAATTCTGCCTCCAGACTGTCTTTAGACTCAAGCTACCACATCAGCTCTTCCCTCGGTCTCTAGCCTGCTCTGCGAATTTCAGACTTGCCAGTGCCCACAATCATGTGAGCCAATTCCTTAAAATAAATCAATCTCCCTCTTCCTCTCAGTGCAAGCCCCCCCCCCAGCTACACAACACACACACACACACGCGCACACACACACACACACACACACACACCTCTCTCTCTCTATTGGTTCTGTTGCTATGGAGAAGCCTAATACTCATGGTAAAGCATATTATTTGTTTCCAAACTTTATAGCCATACTTTAGTTATGAGAATCCTGGGCAAAATCATAGAACAAAAAAAATATAGGGTAAAAAGCAAGCAAGCAATTCATGAATAATTACTTCATACTGCTATTGCCTTAACAGCTGCTGCTTCTTAACCTTACAAGTGTTGATGAACTCTATAAGGAACACTGTCCAAGGAATTTAACAATAACAAATAAAGGTTTAGAAAACTGAAAGCCAGACTTTTCCTAATGCTTCCTCTGTCTCCAATAATTAGAAAGATTAGGTTTCTGACAAACTGCTGAAAAGACTCACATTAACAAGTATGTGGATCCTCATTTTATATAAGGTCTAATTTCCCTTTGACAATTCTTTTAGCAGAAGTTCCTACTCTTCACCGCTGGCTGTAAACAGCTAATTAAATTCATTTTACAATACTTCTATTAAATGCCTTCTCTAGTTAACACTGGAGAAGAGTTGCAGCTATGTAGAATGCAGGCTACAAGGCAGGAATTCACATGAGTTAGTATCTTTCTGTTGGCCATAGCCAACCTCCCCTGACCTCATCAGATACCAAATATCCACCCCACGACATGGAATAATGCAGGAACAAGAAAGGTATTTTTCATCCCTGTTCTCAAGAAGCTAGTAGAGGGGCTCAAACGTATAGAGGTGATTCTAGACCAAGGAGAAGAGGGAGACAGTATATGTAGTGCAGTGGTTAAGAGTGTGGACAATGAAGCAGATAATAACTCTACTGCCATCTAGCTTTGTGACCTGAGACAATCTTTCTGAGCTCTGGTTTCTTCATTTCTAAGATAAGGATGATTATCACAAGGGTTGCTGGGAGGATAATGTGCAATACGCAAATAAATCAATGAGTACACTGCCTGGTACACAGTAAAGTTTAAGCAATGTTTATAGCTGTGCTTTCTCTTTATTATTATAATAAATGATTTTGGGGGATAATATACATGGTGTGATGGTTAAATTTTTGTATTAACTTGGCTAGGCCACGGCACCCAGATATTTGGTCAAACACTAGTCTAGATGTTGCTCTGAAGGTATCTACTGTTGAAAACTAAGATTAACATGATGATATTCCAGAGAAAGGGAACAGGGATTCAGCTCTGTGAATGCACAGGGCAGATGGGGTTACACAACAGTGCTAGTGGCCAGACTCTCAGGTCCATGGAAGAGAACAGCAAATGGGAGAGAAGGCTGGAAAGGTACCTGTCTTGAAAGCTAGTGTCGCTCATCTCAATAAGAAGTAATCATGAAATGAACTGTCAGTAAAGAGGGATGGAAGCTCCATGATACGCTCAGTTCACAATAAAATGAAATAACTAGTAGCTGGCAATTGTTAAGCCTTGGCATCTTTGATTTCTAACTTGATAGTTTTTATTACTTTAGAATAAATGCTGAGGTGGTTACAAAAAAGATTGTACATCTGAACCCTTAAGTGAGTTATTAAAATGAGCTGAAGTCTGTTATAAATGTTAGGACCCTTGGCTTAGTTACATAAATAATTTATAACAATTATCACAATTCCCTTTCAACTCAATGTTTTCAGAGCTGCCATTCAGCATTTAAACCTAAACAAGCTAAATGAATGGTAACATCATTTTGCCACGGAGATTATGCTCCAAAACATGTATGTGATGTAGCAAATTAATTCGTATGCATTTTCAAACTTACCATGCCACCAACCAAAGTGTTAAGAGTAAAGAATTAGTTTCAATTCCCTTACCAAAAGAACGCAAGTAACTGTCTTTTATACTTCAGAAAATACACTGTCATCCACATGCTCATTATTGGGGGAACTGCTACCAGATTAACCCTTTTTAGCAAAAAAGTTTTTTTTTTTTCAGCTTAAAATAAGAGGAAAAGTAAAGGGAAAAAGTAGATATGGAGAAGGAAAGAAATTATGTCACCCTGATAGAATAAGCCTTGGTTTGGATAAAACGTCTGTCCTCTTGGCAGAGCCTCTTTAAGGCTTAGTTTTGTTCCATCTGAGAATGCATTTATTTTACTTTCATTCTTGAAAGGTATTTTTTGCTGGTTGCTAGGTTGACTGGTGTTTTTCTTTGGCACTTTAAAAATATCATTCCACTGTTTTCTGGCCTTCAAAATTTCTGATGAGAAGGCAATGGTCTTTTGAATTATTTCTTTGTATGTAGTTTGTCATTTTTCTCTGGCTGCTTTCAAGATTTTCTTTTTATCTTTGGTTTTCAGCAGCTTTGACTGGGTACAGTTTTCTTTGTAATCTATATTACTTAAGTTCACTGAGTTTCTTGAAAATGTAAATTTATGTCTTTCATCATATTTGGCAAATTTTTGGACAATATTTCTTCAAACAATTTTGTTGTTACCACCCCATTTTCTCTCTATTCTCCTTCTGGGATGACAAATATCAGGTTTTTTTGTACTGTTTGGCAGGTCCCTGATGATGCTGATGTTCATTCTTGCTTTCAGTCTTTGTGTGTGTGTGTGTGTGTGTGTGTGTGTGTGTGTGTGTTCTTCAGACTGAATCATTTCTATTGATCTACCTCCAAGTTCACTGACTTTTCCTCTCTTATACCATTCTGTGTTAAGCTCATCAAGTAAAGTTTTTACTTTCCGTGACACTAGGTCATATTTTCTTTATTCTTCAAATGTTACTTAATTTTGGATTGTACCCTGGACATTTTGAAAGTTATATTGTGGATACTCTGGATTCTGTTATATTCCTCTAAAACTTAAAAGGAGTGTCACTATTTTTGTTTTAATAAGCAATTAATTACTACATTGGAATCAAACAACAAACTCTGTCACTTGAGTGACAGCTCAAATCATACCTCAGTTTTTTTTTAATATGTAGCTAGGCCGCTTTGTGCCTGCCACATGGAGGTGTGGTTCAAGTATCTAGTACAGTTTGTTTTTTGTGTGTAGGCAGCCCCCACACAAAAATGGACTGTGAGCCAAAGGATATTTTCTAGTATGCTGATTTAACTCAGAACTCTGAATGCATTTCTCATAAAGACAACTCTGTTACCTTGAGTGGTTATATTAACAAACCATTTAACCAAATCATTTATCCAATTTGTACCCAAATCCAGCTATAATTGCTTATTTATATAAGACAAAGCAAAGCAGTGTCTTGGTTTCTTTTTCTCATAATCAGACAACTGAGAAAATAACTCTGGTATTGGGCCACTTTTAACATTAAGTTCTCCTGAGTAAGCAAATGTGCCAATTACCACTTTTTAAAGTTCTAACATGGGAGGGACTTCTCTTTCAAGGTAAAATATAGAAGAATGGAAGACATTTGTTTCTGTGGTAACAATAAGAAAAATCCAGACAAAATAAAAATTATACTTTTCCAAGAGGCTAGCAAAGAGCATGAATGCAAGGAATCTGTGACAACCATCCTCCAGGATGGCTCCCATGCTGCTCCCCTCCTGGAAGTTCCCTCTCACAATGAATAGGGTTAACCTGTGTAATCAATAGGATATAATAGAAATGGCAGTGTGTGACTTCAAAGCTAGGACATAAAGAGGCAGTCCCCTGCTCTAAATTTTCACCACTCTACTTTTCTCTTAGGGTATTTATTTTTTGTATTAGTTATTTTTATATATTAGGATAAACATCTAAATTATCTTTTCTACAATTATTAGCACAGTGCTGACTTGCTAAAGTTCAATAATTACTTGACAAATAAATGAACATAGAATAAGGAGGAGCTAACTTTATTCACATTTCTATGAATATCAAAGATAATTTTGTGAGACTTCTGAGATTTCTTGAAACTGTGCAACATTTGTTATTAGCTATTTTTATATCTTTTTATATGCCTTATACCTGGTTCTCTATTTTCCTTCTGAGATGTGAATTATATATATATATGTCAGACATTTTTATATCATGCCACAGGTCCCTAAAGCTGTATTCATTTTGCTCTAATTTTCTTAGACTGTTAATCAGAGAAGGGTAATACAATTCTTTCAGAGAAAGCACAGTACAGCAGGAGCTGATGTGTTCTTTATTCCAGACCTACCTCTGGGCTAGAAAGAACATGTGATGGTGGTGGAGAACCAAGTGTGCTGATCCTTCTACGCTTAGCTTAAATATCATCTCCTTGGAGAGAATTAGCACTGAGTTTGTTTAATTATTGACTGTTCACTTGGATCCCTAGCTAGATTATGAGGTCCAGGAAGGCAGGTACTTGAATTGTTTGGCTCCTACATTGTATGTCCATTGTCTAGACAGTGACCAAACAGAGTAGTTGCTCAATAAATACGCACTGAATAAACAACCGAACCAAGATCCTTGTTCAGAATCAAAAGGTACACTTTCTAGGCCTCAAATACCCTTATGCTCTTTATATAAGATTTACCTTAGAACCCTGTTCTAGACCTTGCCCCTCCTTTTCCCAAAACACCCCCACTTTGACTTGGAATGGGAGAGTCCCTTTGCACATATACAACAGATAAAAGAGATAAAAGAAGGGGAGCCCCTAAATTCTGTTGCCAAGACTTCAACAGTCACATGTATTAGAATTCTGAATACATTTTTGCCACAGAAATATTTTATAAGTAAGTATAATTTGGGGGGTGCAAAATGGGTTAAATGACCTTTTAATGAGCTGGCTAGGAGTATAACCACCAGAACTGCTTCTATAAGAAATGCATTCTGAGTTAAACCAACAGATTAAAAATACCTTTTGGATCACTGTTTATTTGTATGTGGGACTGCCAACACTCCAAAATCTATTAATATTAGAAAACTGATTGTTTGATAACTGTCTTTTTAAAAATTTTATTTATCTTCTTATTACTACTACCAAAGGAAGATGCTAATAATAATAAAAAATGTAGACTATCTGCTAGTAATTTGCATATTCTGCCTTACTGTTTTCTCAAAGATTTGGAACTCTCATAAAATTCACTACCTCTGCTACCAGATACCAAGTCAACAATTAAAATATATCAAAAAAAAAAAAGGGAATTCCCTGGTGGTCTAGTGGTAGGGACTTGGTGCTTTCATTGTCGTGGGCCCAGGTTCGATCCCTGGTCAGGGAACTAAGATCCCGCAAGCTGCACGGCTCGGCCAAAAATGAAATAAATAAAATAAAATATACTATCTCTCTACTCTGCACAAATAGAACTTTCTGGCAGTCAGTAATATCCATGTCTAAACACCAAAGAAGAAGGCTCTTTACCTCAAGTAAGAGCTATTCTTTAATTGTGGTAGAGATTTAAATCATATTTCAGTGCAGTCTCTGAAGGCTTTGGTGAAAGAAAATTGCCTTCAGTTTTGGAGCCTACTTGCATCATTCCGTGTATCTTGGTAATTGAGGGTATTTCACTCACCACTTGGAAAAATTAGGCTATATTATAGATCTTTTACAAACTCATTATGATTAATGAGTGAGTAAGATTGTAGCTGTCACATGATCAGCTGTAGAAAAATCAATGAGCTAAAAACTCCATTACATATTCTATTTTCTATGCTTCATAGAAGGTTCTGGAATATGTCTCTGGGCTTGTATTTCATCAGCCTATACAGGCACTGAATTCATCTAGGGCTCTCCCAAGATAACAACTGTATAATTTTTCTTAGGGGAAGGCCACTAGGATTACCCTCTCTGGAGCAATCACTGCTCAATGCCCATCCCCCAGAGCCATGCCAGCAGGGGAGTGGCTGTCGCTACACACAAGTTTATTGGCATCCCTTTCCTTGCCAGAACTACATACAGTATGAGCCAGGTTACGCAGGATGTTTGAAATTATAAGGAGAGAGTCAACATGCTGGCTAAGTACCCTCAAAGGTGTTCCAAGTATCCTTTGGCTGCTTAAGTGAGGCCAGTCAAAAGCAGGTTCTGGCAGCTGAGTTGTCCGGTGTTAAGCCCATGCCACTCTGGGAACCACTTTAGGGTTGGTTCTTTCTCACTGTTATAGAAGGAGAAGCTGAAGCCATCTTTCTAAAAGCCTAACTGAGAATGAAAGATCATTGCTGCTCTGAAAATAAAAGCCTATCGTTTCTTATTAACTGAAACATACGTTTTGGTTGCTAGAATCATGATTTGTATTGAGGGACTATTTCAAATGTTGAGCTCTAAATATTTTCAATTGGTATAGTCCTAGATACTAATGTGGTAAAATTGTCACTGCAATGGAGTGCAGAGAAAGAAAAGCTTTTACGTTAATGCAGATTCCTCCAGTTTCTGTGACTAATACTATTGAGCTTATAATGGTATGCATAGATTAATTTTTCTTTTGACTGGAAAATAACAAACAACTTACTGACCAAATTTACAGCTTACTAACTAAACCTGAAGTACAATACTCTAAATTGCTTGCTCAATATTCTTGACTTTTAAGGGTATTTGTTTTAACATATTAAGCCCCAAAACAAAACTGAACAGGATTATCAAAAGTAGTTCATCTATTTTTGAGTTTTATCAGGACTAAATACTGAAGTAGAAACAAAGCTAGCAAAAGAGGTGAGTGATAGTATAAAATGTGAAATCAGCCTTACCCACTGCACCCGATGACTTTGTTGTACAGATAGGACGGCAAGCCTTTCAGATGAATGTTGTTATCCACGTACACATATTGTAGTTCTCGAGATCGACCTAAATCTGGATTAGAAAGAAAAGTGCTATAATTCCTATAAACATACACCAATATAATGTGAAACATAAAATTTAATACATAATATTAGAATAATTCAAATTTCTACTCTGGAAGAAAAAAAGTGTTGCAGATTTAACTAGGTGTGAACTTATGTCAGCTGTAATATGAGATTCTACATCAGAAAACATGACTATTGAAAAATTACTCAACCCACCTGAACCTTGAGCATTTAAGCTGTAAAATGAGTACTGGGAATGAAATATTATTAGATTTCCTTCCCACATAAAAATTCTATGACTTTTAATAAACAATTTCTATTTATTTATTGTTTGTTATAGGTCGTTTATTTAGTTTCATTTTTCTCCATAGGAAAAAGTGTTACACAAACTAAGTTGGCAGGTCAGCCTACTGTGTCTCACCTCCCCTGGGCAGAAAGATGGGAGGAGGGGTAAAGGAGGGCTAGGGATCAATCTGACCCTGGCTGGGCCGGGCCTCAGGAGCCAGGTGTGGATCTAAGAATGGATGGAACTGCCCGTGGCTGCAGGGGCAGGAAGAAGCAAAGGGAACCCCAAATCCCAGTCCTCAGTGAGGTGTGAGGTACAGACGGATGGACAAGACCTGCAAGCCAGGAAGCCGGGACAGGAATTGGTTTGTACCAGGAATGGGAAGAGGTGAGAAAGGGAGCCCAAAGAGAAGAATCTGCAATAGGAACAAGTATGCCAGAAAGAGGGAGAATCCAGAAGTTTCGCAGAAGTAGCCGGACAAGGGGGGAGCAAAGACTGGAGGAGGATTCAGTGAGGAAACAAAGCACAAAGTACTGAAGGTGCTCTCTGGCCATCACAGGCAGCAGAGACACTTCCAAGTGCCGAGGTCATCCCTTCCTGTCTACTGTGTGCCCAAGATTGTTCGACCAGCTTTCCTTTCCACTCCTATCACTCACAGGGTAGAGCTATTTGTCTTCATCGTTACAGAGGCACAGAACAGAATCCTCAGTAGCCTTGCCAACCCTCTGCCTCCTGAAGTAAGAACATAATCTTTGAAAAGTTTTCAATCTCTGAAAAGTTTCAAACTATAATTCTGCTTGTGAAAATAGGAAATAGGCTGAAGGAGCTCTCTTTTTCCCCTGTCCTTCTACAGTTAGGAAAGACAAAGGCCCAGAAAGCTAAATTAGGTGGTTCTTAAGCATATTTACATTTCAAAACAAAACCCATTCACCCATTAAGGACCTTTTAGGCACTATGGTAGGCCTTGGGGATTCAGATATGAATATGATATTGAGGACGGACATGAAAAATGATAACTGTAATATAATATGATCACAGCTATTAAGAGGGTTGTATAAAGTCTCTGTTTCACAGATGGGTTCTGGATAATTTGTTACATTAAGTGAGAGGGGGATAATATAAGATTGAGGTAAGGAAGGGTTTGCCATGGAAATGGGTAGGAAAAGGTGAACATTACCTCCTCTTTTCCACTACAAGTCCTATCACAGTATTCTTGCCCAGGAATAGCACTGGGGCAAGTTACAAAAAGAGGAACCAAAATTGGCAGCACTGGGAACAGGCAACAAAAGCACTGGGAAGTGGCAACTCTTAGGGAGAAAAAAAAATTACTGGCCTACTAGCTAGAGATGCCCTTTCCCAGTGTGGTGGTTGTAATATATCTAACAAACACAATAAGCAGAACTGCTGTGTGATTTTGTGATTTCAGAGTAAGTCACAAAAGGCATTGTGGCTTCCTCTTTGCTCTCTCCCTTGGATCGCTTGTTCAGGAAGACAACTCCTTTGTCATGAGGGCCCTCCAGCAGAGGAAATGAGACTGCCAGCCAACAGCCATGTGAGTAAACCACCTTGGAAGCAGCTCCCCCAAGTCCCAGGTCAAGTCTTCAGATTACTACAGCCCCAAGACTATGTAAATATCCTGTTCCTTCTCAAAGTTTTGCCCATTAATTTTAGCATTCATCAATGGGTCTTGTTTGCAACAATTATTACACGGTATTCATTTAGTGGTGATTTTCGATTACCATCTTTCTGTCTACATTTATTAACTGGAATTCTTCTGTAAGGAAGAGCCATCCCTTCTCCCCCATTTATTTGATTTTTATAACAGTATGGATTCATGGATATTTATTTTATTGTAAGGACTAAAAACCCAATACCATTATTGTTCATTGTAGTGGTTAAAATGTTTCAGTTTTGGCAATTAGGAACACTTAAAATTGGTCCTTATGTTCTTTCAACAAGTTTTCATCCTTTTTTGAGTATCATCATACTTTCTGGCACCACAAGACAGTCCCAGCTCAGCTTGTATTTTCCCTGCTATAGCCCTGAAATCAATTACTTCTCCAAGGAGCCTTAATTCCTTTTAATAGGGTATGGTGTTTAGAAACCAAGATCTGAGTGCTAGGTGTGCTCATTACTATGGGAATGACATTGCTTCTAGGATCCCTAAGTAGAAAGATCTACAAAACATATGTAAGTATACTAACTCATGTATACGTATACAACTATATTGTTGGAAGTATACCTTCATCATAGATTCCTAGGAGTGGACTTGTTAGGTCAAAAGGTAAATACATGTGTAGATTCTTTGGTATTTCCCTCCAGAGGAGTTACACCAATTTGCATTCCCTTCATCAATGTATGAGAGCATTGGTTTTCCCACAGTTTCACCAAGTTTTAAAACATGTTGTCTTATTTAAAAATTTCTGTCATTCTGAATTTGTATTTCTCTAATTATCAGTGTGAACATTTTTCAATGTGTCTGAGGGCGATTTTTACATAGTTTCTTTTTTGTGAATTGTCTGTTCATATCTTATGTGTCTGTTCTTTCACTTATTAGCCATGTGATCAGAGCCTCAGTTTGCACATATGTTAAAATGGCATAATAGTGCCTAACCCCTCAACTTTACCAAGTTGTTAAAACCGAATGTGAAAGTAATCTGTAAAATTTAAATCACTATACAGTATGTTTTTTTAAGCATAAGAATACATAATTACCACAATAATATGTATTGCTACTTTAGTAAACATGTATAAACTTCTCTACTGGTATAAAAGGCTACAAATTTATAAAACATAGATGGAAAAAATATACATAGAAATATCAGAATCTACTTGCAATGAAAGAGACCTCAAAATTACATTAAAAATTCCTATTTTATATTTTTTCACTACTTCTCTGACTGTATACAAATCCTTTCATCACATATAGAAGTCTGCAGACTTTAAAGGCATATAGAAAAGTTTGGAATTTTTAAAAAATTGAAACTACACTGATAAAATATAAATGAGCTCTGGTCTCAGATATGACTGTCAGAGCCTACAGGGGTTTCAGGGAAAGATTCTTTACTTGAGTTTATGCAGTAGTAAGGAGTATAGGATACTAATTAATGGAGCAGGAACACACTCTCAGAGTCAGAGAACTTGGGTCTGAATCTTCATTCTTCTATTTACTAAATGTGTGTCCTTAGTTTCCTCATCTGTATAAAGAGAAAAATAATGCTGTCCCTTAATTTTAGTGAAAACTACTAACAAAGTTCATAAATTATCAAGCAGAATTCTTGGCATACAGCCTTCTCCAGTATATGGCAGTTATTATTATTCTCATTATTAGTGACACATTTGGAAGTGTGGCCTACAGTAGAAGGCCAATTAAGAGAGAATTCTCTTTGGCATGCAGCAAAAGGTACTCTTTTCTATACTTTAACTGCACAGAAAAGAGTTGGAGGCAACAGCCTCTAGAGACAGTAATTCATCTCCCTGAGCCAAGGACACAAAATGGGACATGACAGAGGAAATACCTCTCTCCTCTAATATACACAAAAGAGCTTGTCCAAATTAAATGAGGCTACATGCAAAGATCATAATACAAAGTTAAATAAAATTTGGCACTTGCTACTTCTTATATGGTTTAGTCCTCTTTCCTATCCTAGTTTTATAGGAAAAAAATGAAGAGTTGATGATTTTAAAATGCTATTTGGTTTAGACCTTATCTCAGGTTTTCAATATTCCAAAGATTTCTGTTTATACCTCCTGACCAATTTGTGTGGGGAATATAATTTTTTATACATGCCCGTAATGGAATGAACTACTTTCTACTGAAGCTGAAAGAAAACACAAATCAGCTGTGTTCAAATCTATTATACATTAGCCAGTATATTATCACACAGACATGAGTATTTAATACAAACATTTAAACTTTGCAAATAACACAATCTCAAATAGAGTAAGAAAAAGCAGTACTGAAATTACAAGATGTAGTGGGCTTTGGAGTCAGACCTCTGAAACCTGGCTTTCCAATTCAAATGCTCCAAGCCTGTTACTCCTCTGTGAAATGAAGATAATAATACCTATGTCATGAGCTTGTTATAAAGATTCAACAATGTATATAATGTCAAGCTTGGTCCCTTGCATAAGAGTGGTACTCAATACATCTTAGTCTTTTATCTCTCTCTCCTGAATATAAAGTGAAGATCACAAAACAGAGTGTATGATTCTAAAGAGAACCAGGCAACCCTTGCTTTAGCTGACACAGCACAGCCTGCTGGCAAGGCTAAGACAACTAAACACCCAGCAAGGTCACAGGCTACACAGGCACGGCTGTGAGAGTGTGCTCTTGCCAAAAAGCCGTCAGCTGGCAAAACCCCAAGCACAAAGGAATGGCATTTTTAATCATAATGAGGCTGAAATATAAGTACTTTCTGCATGAAAAAGCTTTGAGCTATTTCTTCTATTCTTAAAAAAGAAAATCCTCACTCAATAATTAACTTTGGAAGAGACCGTTAATCTACTAGCTAATAAGCTGGTTTGTTTCTTCCTTCTCTTAATTTCAATGGACCAATAGTTTTCAATAAATATATCATGCAGTAATATTTTTTTAAGTTCCTGTGCAAAAATTGCTAAGTATGTGAACTATGTAAAGCAAGGAAGTTGTCCATCTGCAAAGATGCTAAAGCAACAAAGAACTTTTTCATGTGGCTTTTTAAAGTGGTGTACTGTGTCTAAAATGTTTCCCTTTTTTTTCTTCCAGACTCATAGATCAAAGTATTGTTACTTAAAAATTAGCAAAAGCTAATAGTCCTGCATAAACTCCAATTCTCTCTCTCTCCTTAAACTTCAAGGCCCCGGCATATGCAGTCCACATGGCTGAAGATGGAACAAAAACCTCCTGTGTGTTGAGGCTGTTGCTCTTTTAACTGTAACTGTAAAAGCAAGCATAGAATGACAGCATGCGCCAGACCAAATAGGATCTGTTTACTGCACATTAACCAGCATGAAACTCATTTATTTTATCAAAAGGTGAATGATGTATTCTCTTCAACAAAATGATGGGGTAATAGAAACCACACATGAAAGCAATAGATCAAAACAGGTTGTTTGGAATGCTCTATCAATGTAATTCCAATTATTGTGGTTCAATAAATCAGACAGATTATTAGTCACAATTACATTTTTAATTACTGTAAAAACTGGGTTTCTTCACAATGAATTCAGAGTAATTTACAGTGTATTCCAAAATTATCTTTAAAACTAATTAAATTACCTACATGATGCATTTGACAAAGAGAACTTTTTGACTACTTATTCAGAATAATGAATTTTTTAAAGTGCTAGTTTCTCTAAATACACACACACACACACACACACACACTCCATTAAATCTTTTACATAATCATATTCTTTCTGATCTATTCAACTTTTTGTTTTAATATCTTTATTGGAGTATAATTGCTTTACAATGGTGTGTTAGTTTCTGGTTTATAACAAAGTGAATCAGTTATACATATACATATGTCCCCATATCTCTTCCCTCTTGCGTCTCCCTGATATATTCAACTTTTACCAAATAAGATTTCACAGTGAATTTAATAAGATATTTTACACACAGTAGATCATCAACTGTTAAATTAAAATAAATTGATTCTAATGAATTTGAATGACTGAAGGCTTCCTCTGCAGTTGGTTTAAATATTCAAGCATTAGCATCTCTACTTGCGTTGCACAGTCAAGTAATAAAGAAATTATTATAAGCAATGGGCAAGATACTGTGCTAGATGCTTAGGGTATAAGACATAAGCTGTCTCAACCCTTTCTTACAGTCTAGTCAAACAATAAAAGTTTATATTGATTGTGTGCTTATGTAGTATTTATGAGTGATAGAAGTGTTTTAAATCTTATTTAGTTCTCACAAAAGTGCTATGAAGTAGGTATTAATATTACCCCATTACTGAGACTTAGACAAATTAAATAGCTTTTCTAAGCTCAAGATCATACAGCTATTAAATGGTAGAGCTGGAATTTAAAAGCATGCCTGCCTGCTTCACCATGACGTTAGTTAGGCAGCCTCCCTTAACAGATCATTTCCATATAAGCAGGGCACTCCCACATAATGTAGGAAGTGACACTACCTTAGCAGGCGGCATGGGTGCAGTAGGCACCTGAGGACGGGCATGCCCAAGCATCCAGGTGTGACGTCAGGAGACAATGACAAGGAGATAAATGATGAACAAAATATCCCTTGGCTTCTGTTAAAAGATGGGGTAGGTCTGACTTACAGATTTAGGGCTGCAGTTGCAAGAAATACCAAGAATTCCTTCAGAGAAGATCCTAGAGAAGGAGCCTTCACGCTGACTGTCCCGCACAGGCTTGGGCATTACAGCAACACATCTTCTAGGCCAGGGCAGCCAGCGCGGAGAGCAAAACATCTTCACTCTGCATCTTACCTTCAGCTCTTGCTCAGCTGGACTGGAACCTGTCCTCCCTCTCCCCAAATTTACGAACTTGGCTGAAAACTAAGACTGACAGAAACTCCAGATTCTTGCTTTAAAGTCAACTGACAACGTCTTCCAGACTTTGCTTGTACCATACATTCTTGCCACTATTTAGAAAACCAAATTAACAAAAACTTCGCTGGCAAAGATCTGCTCATGAATCTAGCCCTCACACTACTTATTTTTGTTTCACATCTGTACCTTTTTAAGAATAAGCAGCAATTCTTTTTTAAAATTGATATCTGAGGAAAACAGGTTCACTTTTTCATATTAATCACTGCCTACTCCAAAATCCTATTCCAAAACTTTGAGAAAAATATACATTTGTCCCTTTAAAGTTCACCTACTCTAGGTGAACTTTTCTCTTCATATATTAGCATAGTAAAGTCAATGTCTGCCCACACTGTAGAAGCCATGTTAAATAATCCTGTCAGCCATATTAAATAATCCTGTTAATGCTCTAAGAAAACCTTAAGGCAAGAGTAAAGGTCTGATATGATAAAAAAAAATAAAGCAGAGGGGATCATTAAGACAGTGGAAAAAGTCAGATGAGTAAGCAGCACCAGGATGAAAATTTTTTTTATAAATACTTGCAAAAAGATAGAGCTCAAAAAGGAGGACTGCACATCCATTTTCTTGAACAAATATACATTGCAGAGTTACAACTTTGCTCCTGAAATAGGGTCATATAAACTTTAGTTAACAGAATACTTCTCTCTCATTTCTTCCCACTACTAGTTTTTGGACCTTGTTTTCAAGCCTTTCTTTTCTCCTTTTTCATTATGCCTTTGATTAGAGACCTGCCCAACAGTCTCTACAGAACACGATTTTAATGGCATGTTTGGGTCCCTCCTTGGAAAGCCAAGATACCTTCGACTCAAAAATAAGACTGATTCCAACCTCTGGGACTTCTGGTCTGAGCCAGAAGAAGTATTTTAGCACTGAAACGTATTTAAGGCTACAAACTTTGCAAACTATTCCCATTAAACAATGACCTCAAGGCAGTACTTCTTCAAGCTGCAGATCAAATACATTCCATGGTTCAGTAAAGTACAGTTTACATGCATCTCTAAGTCTGAGATTAAGGAATTATTAATTGGTTTCCATCTGGTTTCCATCCTAGAGTTGAAGTTCTAATAGCTTCACTTTGTGGACTTAAGTATTTCCTTGAAAAACAGTAAACAGCAATTCTTTTCCTGACCTTCTAAGCAGATACAAAGAAAGCAGGAATGAGAAGTAATAGAAAAAAACAAGTGTAGTTAAAAATTTGTGTCTTTTATATGCCATTTGCAACAAAAGAAGAGATTTCAACATGGGTTTTGAAAATGCCTACAAGCTACTTTCTAAATAAAACTGCACCAATACTTGGAATAAACTTTTTTTTTTTCCCCTACACAATGTATCCAGCTCCTACAAAGGAAAAACGATTACAGCTACTACAAAAAATTGGAGTGATCTCCTGTTATGTGATAAAGGGCCAGTTTTACATCCCTATCAAAGTTATAGGGTATAACCCACAGCAATAAAGGAGCTGTCATTTCACTCATAGCACACGTCCTTGGCACACAGAATAACTTCTCCTGAGAAAATAAATACTTCACTACTAGAACGTCCAAGGAACAACCCTGGGACTGATTTAGAAACACAAATAATTATCCACTGGTAGGAAGCTGTTTTCTCACTAACTTTGGGGTTTACTACATGGTAGTTTACACACCAGGATACTCCATAAATCTCAATGTCATTTGTTCTTAGCTAAGAATTCATTCACTGTTTTCTAAATTAACACTCAAAAATTCCACCTGCCACCGTGGGCGCAACTTTTGTTTTCTTAAACTACAGAAGTTCCTGACATTGAGTTTAGCTGACACAGCACTTCCTGGGGGCTAACTAAAAAATGCTCTTCCATAGTCAGTCTGTACATGGGCAACCTCACAGTACTTGTATCTATTATTCAACATTAAATAAGTTGTAAACATTACTGAATAATGGTTTATTAATTATGCAAGAGAAACCAGTAAACCTAGTAAAAAAGTCTTACAGGAAAAAACCCTTTTCTTTGTATTTTCCTAAATTTTCAGAAGCCCAGAGGTGAGTCAGATCTTTATGAGCTATTTAGTCAACAGAGCTATATTGAATCAACAACAAATATTCATGTTTCAAGGCCTCTATTAAGTCTCATAGCATGAGGCTCAAGTTATTAATTTCCCCACCTCCTCACTGACAGCAGTGGGAACAGAGTTTCTGTGTGTAGACTAATCTGTCATTCAGCTGTCATGGTATAGTTATAGCAGGAACATCCTTCTTTCTTGATACAACTTTTCTTCTTAAAAAGAACACCCTCCACGAGTGTTAATAATTTTGATAGTATTACAAGTGATTTAAGTCATCCTTACTATAGCTTCTGTAGTCATTTTTTGAAGAGGCTGTAATCTGACATTCCTTTAAAAAGCCCCATAAAAAACTGCTTTTCTCCTAAGTCAAAGTTCTTTGGCAAGAAACTGAATTCAGCGAGTAGCTCCCCAAAATAAGACTCCTACCTCCAATCACAGGCAGTGATATTAAAGCACCCATTTCATAAACACTCAAGTTCTACATTAGAATCATGGTTAAACATAGGAGCCTTCTATTTGAAAACTGTAGTTATATGTATGTGTATACACACCGTATCTCCTAACTACTGTAAAGAGGCATCCCTATATGCTAAGTTTCCAGGAACAGTTCAGTTCTCTGAGGAAAGGCAGTGCCAGCAGCTGCCTACTTCACTTGACTCTGTCCCGCATAGTTCTTAGCATTAGATGGCTTTGCTGTATCAGAAAGGAGTTCAAGGAAGGGTTTCAAGTACACAAACTCCATGGAAGGACAGCTATGGACTTATTTTCTTCCTAAAGACTTAATTGAATTCCCTTTCCAAATCCACCTTCAATGGCGTCAAAAACAAAAATCAAAAACCAAAATGAGACTGAGAAGATTGTTATTTCTGTCAGCTTCAATTTCCTCATCTTCAGATTATGCTGTCTCTGCTCTTCTGAAGCCCTCTTTGGGCAACCTCATACTGTAGCTCTCTAGTTGTCCCACCCATTTCTTTACAAAGATCATCCAACCCAACAATATAGAAAGGCCACCAGTGCTTGTCTTGGCCCCCTGGCCCTTTACTCATGCTGTTCTCTGGAGACCAGGGCAGAGCATTGCTTCAGGCAGCCTGTTTCTTTCTCACTGGATGATCTTCATCACCATCCTCTTGCTTGTATGTCTTTCTAAAGTAGAGTAAAGCCTGCCCACAGGCCTGTGTCCTGTCAGGGCTGTGAGCCTTGTGAGTTGAGATGGCACCCAGGGGAGTGTGGAAGCTGCTTCCATATCTTGGGCTGTACACGGTCCCAGGTTTGAGAGTTACGGTGACCTTGAATGTTGGGAGGGACCCTCCTCAGAACTCAGTGAAGACCCTCTTGCCTCTCTCTTTTTTTTTTGCGGTACGCGGGCCTCTCACTGTTGTGGCCTCTCCCGTTGCGGAGCACAGGCTCCACACGCAGGCTCAGCGGCCATGGCTCATGGGTCTAGCCGCTCTGCGGCATGTGGGATCTTCCCGGACCGGGGCACGAACCCGTGTCCCCTGCATCGGCAGGCGGTCTCTCAACCACTGCGCCACCAGGAAAGCCCCCTCTTGCCTCTCTTTGATAACATATTAACAAGTTCACAAAGGAAAACCTCCTCTATCACAGAGGCAAGGCTTTGTGGGTGACAAGAAACCTGGAGATAGAAACTAACTTGTTAGGCTGTCCTTACCACTGAACACTGAGTGCTGAAGAAGGGATGCCCACTTCTGTAGCCACAGCAGCATTCACCACAGTGCATAGAGAAGATGCCCCAGTACATAACTGAAAGCAGAAAGCAGCCGGGCAAAGTGTAGTGAACTCTATCCTCTACCCCACAGCCATTTCTATCACTTTGCACTAGCCACTGCCACTCAGGTCATCTGCTGCTGTAACCACTCAGCAGGACACACAATGTCACTCCTTGGCACCCCAACTGTTAACAGTGGTCAGCCGCCTACTGGAATGGCTTCCCTCTCTTCTCTCAACACCACTGCCACCACAGCACACGCTCGACTGTGTCACTGGTGAAACAGCAGGTAGGAATGAGTAGCAATTGACTAGGGGGATGAGGAACCACAGCTGGAGTGAATAAGAAACAGCTATTTTATTCAACTTGAAAATAACTCTAAAGTAAGCAGGATAAACATTGTTATTTTTGGTTTACAGACAAGGAAAATGAAGCTCAGAGAGGTTTTGGTGATTTACTCCAGGTAATGTTCTACAACCTGTGGTTTATGCAGCAGGTATATTTATTTTCTAATACCAATTTATATTCAATAATTTTCTCACTTGAAAAAAACCTCTGATTTCTTAGAAAGGTAGGTTACTTCTGAAATGGTTTTACTTTATTTTCTTAATTTCTAAAAAGAATTTAATTATATTTATAGAAAAGTAATCTTCTTAAATTGGATAATTATTTATTATTACTCAAATTGATGTTCATGTCTCAGGATTTTCAAGTTTTCTTAAAGAGGTTTTTAATTGAAAATAATATGTATACTGTATTACGGTAGAAAATATTTCCTTTTAGGGGCTAGTAAATTATTCACTTCATTGCCCTCAGAGATAAATTACTCATAAAAAATGCTTTTATGAATAGGATTATATGATGCTTATTCTAACAGTTTAGGGTTCTGTGGGCCTTCAAATTTTAATTTTTTTTAAATGGCAGTTTTGTTTCTTACAAGTTAACAAAATAATTCAATTCTCTGTAAAAATAAATATGTTTATTAAAGGTCTATGTTCTTTAACATATATCAAAATGGGCCAGCTACAGAGATCTACAGTGCAAAGTATGTTATTTATTAGCCAGGGTGACATTTCTAGCTCAGCAGGCAGTTCAAAAGTCTTTAAAAATTTCTAGTCTGGTTATCTGGCAATACTAATCATTAGGATACCCAATAAAAATTTTTTTACCTAGAAGTCAACATGTAAGCAGATACATTTGTACAGTAGCTATTCTTTCATATTGCTCAATACCTCTTGTCAATTTTATAATTTTATATATACAAAATATACATATATAATACATATATTTTAATTCCTTTCTCTGAGTAAATCATCTCATATCTCATATATTTTGTCTCTAAACAAACTTTTAGCACAAGTTTTTTAAAATATGAAATCCCTAACAGAAATAAACTTTTTAAACTGGGAATGATGCTTTGTTCACTGCAAAAATGGATTTAGAGAAGCATCTTCAAGATAAGCAGAATGAAGGAAACTAACTAATCCTTCCTAGCAAAGACTTTCCATCTTGTTCTTTAGCTGTTTTGCTTTACCACATAAACATGATTACTTACCAAGCGGCAAAAATGCAAGACGGTTTCCAGCCATGGAGAGCTCATTGAGGCTGGGCAACTGGCAGAGATGGCGCGGCACACACCACAGACGATTTCGGTCCACAGTGAGGTACTGCAGAGAAAGGCACAGGTGAAGCCTCTCGGGTAAAGTTAGCAAACGATTGGTAGAAATGTCTAGTGTCTGCAGCTCCTTCAAATCGCCAACCTCTACAACCAAAATCAAGATAAATTGCATCCTGATTAAATGAATTAATTAAATAAAATGAATCAACACTGTAACAGTTCAACCAAATAAAATTAGTAGCTGCAAATATTTCCATAGACATTAATACTGAAGTGCAGGATTTAGGTCCAGTATGCAAATAATCCAACTTAAGTAGGTGTCTTTAAATTAGTCTGCCAGAATTTTTTTAAAAAGGGAAAAGTGCTGACATTGGAGAAAGGAGAAACACAAAGTGATGAATCTGAGGCAAAAGTCTGTTACTATGGCTTCTGCTTCCCGATGAATCAAAAGTTGTCGCAAATGTGAAAGAAGAACAATTACAGTCACTTCATGGTAACTGGTTCTTGCTACTTTTGTGGTTTTTACCTTCTATCTAAGTAGATAGTAGGAGACTTAAAAACATAAATTATAGTATCCCAGTAAGTGCACCTTGTTCATGTGAACTAAGTAGAAAATTTCTGGACTAAGAATGAGGATGGCTTTTGAAATTTTCACCACAGTTAAGATTATAATAATAAAATTATTGTAAGGTAATATTTTTAGATATTGTCTAGCCATGTGGTTCCTCTTTTAAAACCCAAAATCCTATGAAGATTTACTTTAATCCCACCTGAATGAAATCCTTCCATTTACTCCAATATTCCTTCATTATTGGTGTCTATATTTGTAATATATTTGTATATATTTGTAATCTATTCCATGGTGAGACATGGCATACACCAAATCACCACTTCTGAAAGAGGGGGGAAGTTCTTTATAAGGTATTCTGTCCTTCTCAGGGAAAACCACCAGGAAGCACTCAGAGCAGAGGAGGTTCTGCTAACCAGTCTCTAGGGGAAGGACATTACTCTGTCCAGGACAGCACACTGCACTCGAGGCTCTACAGGGAGCACTGCGCAGGACAAGTCTGCTTCTCTCGTATCAAGGAACTTCCGTATTGAAGACCACTGTAATGCCACCTCTCACTTCTCCAACCTGACCCTGTTCAACAAGCTGTTCCTCTCAGGTTAAGGTTTCTCATGATCCTCCCAACTTGAATGCACCCCACTGGGCACATTCCAGTTTGTTCAGGACTTGGATTAGTATGAGCAATGTCTTCTCTATTGGAGAGAAAATCTTCTGCCTCTTGGATGTCCAGTTACACAGATTAGCTTTTCTTATTGGCAAACAGCTTGGCAAACTATGGCTCACAGGCAAAATGTGGCCCATGGCCCACTTTTGTACTGCACTCAAGCTAAGACTGGTTATTTTTAAGTGTGGTAAAACCCAACAACAACAATAAGAAAAAAAATGTATATATATATATATATGTATATATATATATATATATATATATATACACACACATATACACACACACACACACACACACATATGACAGAGACCATATGTGGCCTGCAAAGCCTAAAAACATTTAGTATCTCACCATTTACAAAAAAAAGTTTGCTGGTCTTTGTTATACACTTACTCTTAACAGGAGCATTTTTAATAACTATTTTTTATAAAAGTAATACAAGTGCAAAAATACATTAATTTCTAGTTATTTTACTAATATATAGAAGGGATTTGTGCTAGGAAGTTCACACTTTATTTTCTTATTTCCCCATTACTACAGAAATACATATTTGAAGACAGGAGATAGGATTCAATGAACAGTCTGTGACTCCCAATGGGAGTTTTGTTCTGTTTTCACCTAACTGATGCACATGGGGGTCAATTTCACTCTTGGCTCCATTAGCACAGTATTTCCTCTAGCCAAGTCTGTCTGCCTATCTATTTCAGATTGCTTCTGATGGGGCGTGTGGGGGTGAGGGAGTTGACAGAAGAACATGTTTTAGAACTGAATAAAAAGAAAAAGAAACAAGAAATCTTCCTGACCTCACTTTATAAAGTTATTAGGGGAGTGAAATGGGACAGAAATGCAACGAATCAGCTTACACACCACAGAGCCAGGTGCTGAGAGAAGAATGAGACAAGGTTTCTGCCACTAAGAATCACATCACATATAAAAGACATTGTGTGATAGGAGCTCAGGAAAAGAAGAGTTAGATGAAGGGTTGGAGAAGCTTTTGCAAAATTTATTGAAGGAAATGAGAACTCGAATAGGTCAAAAATAAAATGGATATAGCATTTCAAGCGAGGCATGGGGATGGGGTTGAAAGCATGAGGAAAGGCATGCAAGTGAAAAAATAAATACAACATGCACAATGGACTATTTGAGACCCGACAAGTACCAAAGATACCAATGGGAAAAAAAGCAGAAAATAAGTTCAGTACAGAGGGCTTGGTGGAGACATTGATGATAATGAATACTGGGTAGAGAAGTTTGGACTTATCACAGTGAGAACATAACACTTCCTGAAGATTCTCAAAGGATGAAAGGACTCTTTTGGAAATATGAAAATGGTAAATATGCAGAAAGCAATGAAATGGAAAGAGATTATAGGCAGAGAAAACAAGTAGACAGTTGATGAGAATGAAGGCAGTGTGACAGAGCTTACAGGTAAATTCCAGAGATATTTTAAGAAAAGCAGAGAGTATGCTTGGTTGGAAATGGAAAATGGTGAAACAGGAAAAAGTCAAAGATAATTTTCAAGTTTCTAGACTATTATACTCTAAGTATGGTGATGACAATGCTAAAAGCTTAATCTTTCTGTAGAAAAAAATTTTAATTACACCAATGCTTCTGAATTGTAGTACCTATAAGCCACCTACTTAAAAGAATTTGAAAAATCCATCAAAATCACATGGGAGTAAAGCAAAATAAACTATTTTCATCATTATTTCAAAAATAATTAACTGTGTAAAACAGTGTTTTGACATGGCTGCAAAAACTACTAAAGCGGGCTTCCCTGGTGGCGCAGTGGTTGAGAGTCTGCCTGCCGATGCAGGGGACACAGGTTCGTGCCCCGGTCCGGGAAGATCCCACATGCCGTGGAGCGGCTGGGCCCGTGAGCCATGGCCGCTGAGCCTGCGCGTCCGGAGCCTGTGCTCCGCAGCGGGAGAGGCCACAGCAGTGAGAGGCCCGCGTACCGCAAAACAAAAAAAACAAAAAAAACAAAAAACTACTAAGGCTTGCAACTGTCCACCATTTTTATTCAGCATTGCCTTTATTGTACTGTGAAATGGGGAAACAATATGTGATTATGAATTTAAATTTTCTATAATTTGATTATTTACTTTTAACAGATCAGTATTCACATGCTGCTTTAACAGATACACATACATTTTCAGATATTAAAATTAATAACACTTTTGACAAAGAAAAGAACACATACTGTCAGTATCAAAGGTCAAAATACTAAGGAATGGGAAGAGGAAACAGGAGCTGACATTTCTTATTTCCTATACGTGATGAATAAGACTTAAACGTGCAGGACTGCATATATTAAATGAACAAATGTAACAAAAGGACATTTTTGTCTAAGTAACTTGATATATAGGCCTTTCCATTTGTTAGAAAAAACCTGAGCTAATTATAATATTACTCCAATTACAATACTGAGTAAAATACTATATATAATATAGTTGGAAAGTTAACGATTTTGTCATCCTACGAAAGTATTTGGGAAAGAGAGAGAAATAAAATTAAATAGCTTCTCAGGTGGACTGAAATAAACATAATTTTCATGACCATTTTAAAACAGGCCACAAATATAAGACTATACATGGCATCTTTATTCTAACAAAATTAAAATATATACTTATTAAGCTCAGCTAATGGGAAGCACATTTTTAGAAAACAAGAGAGTCAAACAAACTTTATCTAAGATTCTAACTTAAACACAAGAGACAGGAAATAAACCTGGGGTAGCAATATATCATGCAGGAATAAAGAAACAGAGCCCAAAGTGTGAGCTCAAGTTAAAAACTGGAAAACTATCAGCCAACCATAAATCTAACAAATTTGGTCAAGTTCAGAACCTACACTGAGGCCAGGACAACAGGATACTCTTATATACTCTGCTGCTCTTCCTTCATTCCTGAAGATCCAAGTACCCTGCTTATATCATTTCCACCAGCCTGAAGAAATTTTATTTCTTTTAGAGTAGGTATGCTGGCAACAAATTCTCTTAGTTTCCCTGGGAATGTCTTTATATCATTGTAATTCCTAGAAATTGTTTTCATTAGATACATAATTCAGGGTTGACCATTCTTTACTTTCAGTACTTTTAGATGGTGTTCCACTGTCTTCCAGTCACTGTGGTGTCTGAGAAGAAATCCACAATTATTTGAATCATTATTTCTTTAGGTGTTCTCAAGAACTGTTCTTTATCTTTAGTCATTAGCAGACTGATTACAATGTATCTGTAAATGGCTTTCTTTGAACTTATCCATGGAGTCTGCTGACCTTTTTAAATTTGTAAATTTATGTCTTTCACCAAATTTTTGAAGTTTTAGACATTATGTCTTCAAATTTAAGAATTATTATATCTGGGTAAATATAACAAACTATCACTTTTCTCCTTTTAAGTTAAGTTTTGCATAACTGCTGAAAGCATTTCAATATATGGCATACTACTTATAAGTGTAACACAAAGGTCAGTGGGGTAATGTAAAAGGAGTTCCAAAGCAGATTTTGAAAGATTTGTATAATGTAATCCCTAAAGCAATAACTAAAAATAAGATAAACACTCAAAAAAAGATAAACCCAAAAAGCCAATAAATGAATTAAAACAGAATACAAAACATACATT
Source organism: Delphinus delphis (assembly GCF_949987515.2). Classification (NCBI taxonomy): domain Eukaryota; kingdom Metazoa; phylum Chordata; class Mammalia; order Artiodactyla; family Delphinidae; genus Delphinus; species Delphinus delphis. Next base: position 118,875,664 of record NC_082684.1, on the reverse strand, counting down.
CAAATAATACCAAAAAAGGCAGGGAAAAGGGAACAAAGAAAGAAAACCAGATGTTACAAACAGACAACTAATAATAAAATGGCAGGCCTAAATCTAACAAGATCAATAATAACATTAAAAGTAAATAGCCTGAGATGACCAGACTGGACTTAAAAACAAGACCTTAGTATATTCTATCTAAAAGGAATCCATTTAAAATATAAATACATAGATAGATAAAACTTAAATTAATACAAACATATGCCATGCAAACAATGACCCCCCCGCAAAAGCTGGAACTTCCAGTATGATGGATTGAGAAGGATGCCAAATCCTCTGCTGAAAAAGCAACTATAAAAATTACACAAAATTATCAAAAGCAACCATTTCAGTACTCTGGAAATCGACCTATGCTTTTCAACAAATAGAGAAGAGCTTACTCATGAAAAACTACTGCACTTCAGATTAGAAGAACAGAAATCTGTGGCATGCTTCCTTGGGGTGGCTCCTATTCCCCCAACCAGCTTGGTTAGGACAATAGTTCTAATACGGCAGGGCAGGCTGCAAAGAACCAACAACTTCACTGACAGAGTGAGCTGACTTGGAACAAAAGTCAGGGAGTCGATTTGGAACAAAATGTGAAAAACCCGTACCCAGTACTGTTGTCAGTAATGATTAGTAATCTTGGTCACAAGCAAACATGAAAGACCAATGATTTTTATGAGGCTGAGGGGTTCCTGGTTGGGGAAAGCAATGGAATGGGCAGATAAGCCAGAACTGCAACAACGAAGAATGGGATATAAAGCAGTCAGAAAGTATTTGACAGACTCTCCACATATCCCAGGCTGATAGGAGGTGGTGAGCAAGCATAAGGGAGACCACAGAGGGCTCCAGCTATTTACATATCCCAGGACTACACAGAACTTGCACACATGCACAGAGGAGAAAAGAGAGGGCCCAACAGAAAATAATAGCTGGGGTAAACTTGAAAACTGCCTAAACATTAAATGTGTTTCTGAATCCACACACAGATCCACTGGCAGAGGATAGGAGCCTTACTAGCTTAAGGTGTTCAACCACTAAGTTATACAGACACAGGGCCAAATCATAGAAAGCTAGGCTTAAAAATTAAAACAAAAATAATAACAACAATAAAAAAACATGAAACAGAGACATCAGTCACTGTGGGGGAAATGAATTTCATGTTTTAGTCCAGGCAAATTACTAAGATAAATAAATAAGATAGCAACAATCTTTAGGTAGGAAAACATAATCAGGATCCAGAGTTGTTAAAATATATCATTTAAAATGTACACTTTTTAAAAAAATTATAAGACATACAATAAAACAGGAAAGGGTAACCCATATTCCGGAAAAAATGAGTAAATAGAACTGATTCTAAGTGGACCCAGATGTTGGATTTAGCAGACAATGACAGCAGCTATAATAAAAAGCAGCTATAATAAATATGTTGAAAGAACTAAAAGAATAAGTTTAAAGACTTGATGGAAATTATGATGACAATGACTCAAAAAACAGAAAACTTATTCTCAATAAAGAGAGGTAAGAAAACAGAAATTTGGGAGTTGAAAAGTACAACTGAAAAGAAAAATTCACTAGAGAGCCTCAACAGTAGGTCCAAATAGGCAAACAAGAAATCAGTGATAAACAGGTAACAAAAATTATCCAAACAGAAACCAGCCAAAAAGACTGAAGTAAAGTGAACAGGGTTAGAGATCTGTGGGACAAAATCAACTGCACAAACATATGTGTGACAGGATTCCATAAAAAGAAAAGGAGAATGAAGGAGAAGAAAAAAATATTAGAAAAAATAGTGGCCATAAATTCCAAATTTTGATGAAAAATATTACTCTAAAGATCCAAGAGACTCCATAAATACTAAGTAGGAAAAACACAAAGAGATCCACACTTATACACATCACAAACTGTGAAAGACCAGAAAACCTTGAAAACAGCAAGAGAATAATTACTTATTATGTTTAGGGGAACAATACACACATGGCAAGAAGAAGCATTCTCTCTACTCAAGTTTCTAGCAAATGCAATAAGGCAAAACAAATAAACTAATAAGAAATATCAAGACTGGAAAAGAAGTAAAACTTTCTTTATTCACATATGACATGCTCCTTAGAAAATACTAAGCAATTAATAACAATTATCGGAACTAATAAACACTATTTTTTTTTTTGTTTCCTTGGGGAATTGCTCTGTGTTCTAAATCCTCTACTGGGACCAAGGAACTCTTCCTACCTCACCCAGGAAGAGGAGGAAAGCCCTCCTGAGCTGGTGTGGTGAAGTGGGGGGAGGGGAGAAAGATGGGGGCTGGGAAATACTCCTAAACCCCAGTACAAAGAGACTCTCCACCTCAATGGAATAAAGCATTTCTCCTTGGGAAATTCATTCCTGGGAGCATCCACCGTGTGCCGTGAGGTACCCTACTTACACCGTAACCCTCAATCTCAACAACAGTTCTGAGGGGGTGGGCATCATTGCCCCATTTTCCAGATGGGGCCTCTAAGGCTCAGAGAGATAGAACCAGTCACTGTCAAGATCACCCATGTAGAGCCTGGTGAAGGCCGGGCTGGAATTCAGGTCTCTTTGGCTCCAGAGTCCATGCTCTTCCCTTCCCTTTGCCATGAGGCCTCCAGGTGTCTAAAAACTGGAGTTCCAGGGGTCTAGTGTTAACAGCTCAGGTATTTGTAGGCTGAGGATGCGCCCAAGCTCCCTCTGGCCGTTATTTGACCAAATGAAGAGCTCTGTCTTTTTTAAAGTCGCTGCCCCATGTGACGCTGCCTTCCAAATCCTCCTTGTCCCCACCCTCCAGACACAGCCCATGGCCCAGGGAGCAGGAAGCCTGGTTCCTAACCAGGCTCATTGCTGTGTGTCCACAGTTAAGTCCTCTGACATCTCTGAGCCTCATTCTGCAGGTTCAGAAATCCAGGCCAGTCACGGGGTCCTTCCTGCTCCACAAGGTGTGGGGCACACACCTAGGGGGATAAGCCTACACCAGGGGTGCACAGGGACTGGCGGAGAGCCAGCATCTTACAAACACGCCAGTCCACTGGGCATGATCTAGCACCGGGAACCAACACTTTTAACAAGGTTGCAGGATACAAGATCAATATTTTTAAAATCAATTGTATTTCTATATACCAAGGCAAACAATCCAAAAATTAAATTAAGAAAATAATTCCAGGACTTTGCTGGTGGTGCAGTGGTTAAGAATCTGCCTGCCAATGCAGGGGACATGGGTTTGATCCCTGGTCCAGGAAGATCCCACATGCTGTGGAGCAACTAAGCCCGTGCACCACAACTACTGAGCCTGCGCTCTAGAGCCCACAAGTCACATCTACTGAGCCCGCGGGTCACAACTACTGAAGCCCACGCACCCTAGAGCCCGCGTGCCGCAACTAATGAAACCTGCACACCTAGAGCCCATGTTCCGCAACAAGAGAAGCCACCGCAGTGAGAAGCCTGTGCACAACAATGAAGAGTAGCCCTGCTTGCCACAACTAGAGAAAGTCTGCACACAGCAATGAAGACCCAACGCAGACAAAAAAAAAAAAAAAAAAGACAATTCCATTAACAACATCACCAAAAAAGAAAATACTTGAGAATAAATTTATCTGCTGAAAGCTACAAAATACTGCTGAGAGACAAAATATCTGCTGAAAGCTACAAAATATTGCTGAAAGAATATCTAAATAAATGAGTCAGTTCATGTTTATGGACTTGAAGACTTAACACTGGTTAAGACAGTTTGCTCTCCAAACTGCTATAACACAATTCTTATCAAAATCCCAAGAGACTTTTTTTTTTTTTTTTTTTTTTTTGCGGTACGTGGGCCTCTCACTGTTGTGGCCTCTCCCGTTGCAGAGCACAGGCTCCGGACGCACAGGCTCAGAGGCCACGGCTCATGGGCCCAGCCGCTCTGCAGCATGTGGGATCTTCCTGGACCGGGGCACAAACCTGTGTCCCCTGCATCGGCAGGCGGACTCTCAACCACTGCACCACCAGGGAAGCCCCCAAGAGGCTTTTTTAAGTAGAAATTAACAAGTTGATTTTAAAATGTATATTTGATGCTGCAGAGGGTGTGGAGAAAAGGGAACCCTCTTGCACTCTTGGTGGGAATGTAAATTGGTATAGCCACTATGGAGAACAGTATGGAGGTTCCTTAAAAAAATACAAATAGAACTACCATATGACCCAGAAATCCCACTACTGGGCATATACCGTGAGAAAACCATAATTCAAAAAGAGTCATGTACCATAATGTTCATTGCAGCTCTACTTACAATAGCCAGGACATAGAAGCAACCTAAGTGTCCATCCCCAGATAAATGGATAAAGAAGATGTGGCACATATATACAATGGAATATTACTCTGCCATAAAAAGAAACGAATTTGAGTTATTTGTAGTGAGGTGGATGGACCTAGAGTCTGTCATACAGAGTGAAGTAAGTCAGAAAGAGAAAAACAAATACCACATGCCAACACATACATATGGAATCTAAAATAAAAAAAAATTGGTTCTGAAGAACCTAGCGGCAGGACAGAAATAAAGACGCAGATGTAGAGAATGGACTGGAGGACATGGGGAGGGGGAAGGGTAAGCTGGGACGAAGTGAGAGAGTGGCATGGACATATACACACTACCAAATGTAAAATAGATAGCTAGTGGGAAGCCGCCACACAGCACAGGGAGATCAGCTCGGTGCTTTGTGACCACCTAGAGGGGTGGGATAGGGAGGGTGGGAAGGAGACGCAAGAGGGAGGAGATATGGGGATATATGTATATGTATAGCTGATTCACTTTGTATAAAGCAGAAACTAACATACCATTGTAAAGCAATTATACTCCAATAAAGATGTCAAAAAAAATAAAATTTATATTTGAAATGCAAAGGCCCTAGAATAGCCAAAACAATTTTGCAAAAGAAAAATAATTACACTTCAACCAGTGAATGAACAAACTTTAGCATATCCATATAATGAAATACTACTCAGTAACAAAAGGAAATAACATATACGTAACAACACGGTTGAATCTCAAATGCATTATGCTAAGTGAAAGAAGCCAAACTCAAAGGGTACTAATGTATGGTTCCATTTATATGATAATCTGGAAAAGGCAAAACTATACAAGTAGAAAGTAGAATAGTGGTTTCAGGGCCTGGCAGGGTGTATGAAGGCTGTCATAGGGGGCATAAAGGAATCATGGGGGCTGCTGGAACTCTTCTATATTTGATTGTGATGGTGATTATGTAACTCAAAGGGTGAATTTTCCTGTATGTTAAAATAAAAAATAAAACAGTAACACAAAAATTATTTTTTAAAAAATTCTTTCTAAAAGCTAAAAATATTTCCATTAAATATAATATATAAATTAAACATGTATATTTAAAAATTCCATATACTGATCATCTGAACATTGTAAATCAGAATAATTATTCTTAGCATAAATTCATATAATTTAATCAGTTCTTAGCTGTTTTTATTTCTAACAATGTGTTACCTGCACTTTTTGAGTCTTTTTTCAGTACGGTATTATGTTTCTTTTTAATAAAATTGTTTACAATTCATTTTATTACCAATTAGTTTACTGACACCTTCCGAAATATTTATTGCTATGCCATCTTGAAATTAATGTAGTATTACTGATGTAAAGTTACAATGCATTTTTTTTGGAATACAAGGGGAATCCTACTCTTTTCAGCTGGTCTCCGGGTCACCACACCAATTCTCAGGGAGTAAACATCAGTTTGAACACTTTATTTCTTTAGTGTGCCCAGAATAATACTAACTTCAGTTGTTTGCACTGTTTACTTTCATGCTAAATATACAATACCTTAACTTTTCAGCTACTTATAGAATATCCTGAAAATGATTTCATTACTGCCACACAATAAGTACTTAGACTAAGCATAAAAATAACATTAGAGTGCCAATTTCAAACGAAAAAACAGTAAGTCTCCTTTAAATCATCATTCTCTGCTGATGCATACTGACCTAACCTAAAATTTAAATGGGAATGGGAGGGAAGCCACCCACTCCATGCCAAGCCAGTGACCACAGAGAGTCAATAACAAGGCTTGATACTTTCAAGCACTGGCTTTTTCTGGTACCCCTAAAAACATCTCTAATTTGAGATCCAAAGCACACTGGGTTAGGGAGAGCATACAGAGAAATAAAAGACAATATTTCAATGCCAGCCAAACTCCATTCTATAAACAGTAAGTGTCCCTCTCTAGATTCATTCTCTTTCTCTTGATTGGGCTGTGAAACGTACATAGTCTGGTATGTAGAAATAGGTTCAAACCATCAGCTGTGCAACTTTGGGTTATTTACTCCAATATTTAGATCATTGGTTTGATGTTAATTTATAAATCATCTGTAAAAAAGAAGAGATGGAATAGCACATACCTCAAGTGATTAGATGAAATATTTCACATAATTCAATAGTACATGGCGGAAAATCAATAAATATTTATTTCTATTTTTTTCAGCTCACCATACTATATAATATTCTAAATGTAAAATCTGAATATAAATATCTTTTTGTAAGCAGCCTTTGGCAGAAAAAGCTTTCTGCAGCAAAGAGTTCTCTGCAGGAGACACTCCTTTGTCTTGTCATTAACCTTAAACCAAGCACCCCCAGGCTCTACTCATCTCTGGCCCTAGCACACCTTTCAAATCTTTTGATCACACAATACTTTGCCTAACTTGTTGGCTCTTTCCAAAGATCAAAGAAGCAGAAATGCAGAATAAGTAATTAACAGATGATCAGATCTATTAAAACAAAAGAAAGTATATAATAAACCATCTTATTTTATGGATGATTTTTTTTGAACTGGGTAATGACCAAATCTGGGAACAGTACTATAACTTGGCATTTCCTCTACAGGTAGAGACAAATAGAGAACAAAGGCTGTTGAGTGTCCTGTGACAAACCATACTGCAAAATATGGATCAAATCTGTCTTCTTTCTGCCTCCACTGTTACCACACTGAGCCCAGCACCACTATTCTCTCTTGCTTGAACTCACCAAATTGCCTCCTTAACTGGTCTTCTTACTTCCAGGCCCCCTCCAATCCATTTTATACACAGAAGCTAAAGTGATACTAACACATAGATCACATTCCTTCCCTGTGCCAAACTCTGCTCTGGCTTCCCACTGTACAGGAATAAAATCTTAAACACCATCTTATTAGCAAACAAGGTCCCCCAATCAGTCCTGGCCTGCCTCTCATCCACCTCACTACAATCCAACTACCCTGCCCTTCCTTCTGGCCCGAGAAAGTGTCAAGCAACTTCGTCCCTCAGAGCCTTAGAATCTGCTGTTTTCTCTGCCAGGAATGTTCTTTGCCTAACTCCTCAAACTGTGAGCTCATTCCTGTTTTTCAGAATTTCACTATCACAATTCTCACAATGACCTTCCCAGACTTTCTAATTAAATAGGACCCCTCTTTCTCAATTGTAGCTATTTCTTTCCCTGCATTTAATGCAATCTTTAATTATTTTGTTTATTAATTTTTTAAAAAACATAGTCTGTGCCTCCCACTAGAAAATAAATGTCATAATAACAGGCAGGGGCTTTGACTGTCTTCTGTACTGCTATATCCCTACCACCTAGCAGTGTCTAACTCATGGTAGGTGCTCAGTAAATATTCTTTGGATTAATTAATCCAAAGAATTAAGATTAATTTAAAACTCTTAAACTGTCTCACTTGTTAAGCAACCACAGACCTGAGTCGCAGCTGCACAGAAGCCTCACAATTTATGACTCAAATCTGTTGTGGAACTTTGAGACAACTGACAAGTCCTTGAAAAAGTAAATGTGAAATCCAAGACTGCCAGAGGATTGTTGCATACTGAATATAATTTGTTTTCCCCAATGCCTTATAATTATCTCTGTGAACTTGATGGGAGTACTCTATGAGATTAAAGAGATTATTGACAGAAGACTAGCTGTCCCAGACTCTTATGCATTTTCAAATTCTTGTGTATGATTTGCTATATTTGATACAATTTTAGAGAAAAAAATATAATGTATATAACTTACAAAGAGTGACTACAAAATAATGTACCTAAAATTTCAGCAAGAATTTCAGAAGTTAGATAAGTAAATAAATATTGTCCTTCAAGGTTGTCAGCCAGCAAAGCAAATACAATTATGTGTTTTTTCCTTCATATCTTTTGAAATTCCTATTTTGTAACTGCCTTAAGATCTTGATATAGAATTAATTCATGGATACTAGGAATCAAATCCACCCCAAAAAGGATAAGGATTTGCCACCATCAATTTCATTGAAAACTACATGCCTCAAACTCTGAAGGCAAGTCAAAAAGAAAAAAATTTTAAAAAGGTTTAAAGAAGACTGGCATCCCCAGAATAACATATGTTGAATGTGTTCAATGACAGCTCAGGGGCACTCATATAGCAATGATGCTTTCTTGGTTTGGGGAATATTCAGAAACGCTATCAAAAGGTAAACCACACAGTCTTACTGGAATAATTTGAAGAAATTAACAATGATTTTGGCTTTGTGAATTTAGAATTTGGGTATATTTGTTCAACTATTACATCCTTTTCACATTTGGGAAGGTGTCACCATATCCATCCAGTTTGGAAAATCCAAATCCATTCCTTAATTGGTCCATATCATGGGCCAGAAACAGCTTGAATTTGGTTCACATCATGATACAGTAAGACTAAGGGAGTGATTATTTGTGGGGGCTCAAACAGTATCAGCATATTTCTCCCATCTTCACTCTTATCATATTTCACTATAGTTTCATACCTACTTGCATGTGTTCCCTCCTATGATAGCAGGAGCATAATTATTTCAAGGGCACCGTGAGTTAAACAGGTGTTACAAGACTTGCTTTGGAACCTATTCACCAATTATATTGTTTCTGAGGGATAATGGTTTAAAAATTAAACATGAAATTATAAACATTTTTAATAACCTTAGTAATATACTACCTAGGGTCTTCTAGCATAGGACAAAACTGTCCCTATAACGGGATTGCAATATATTCATAACTTTGTGTGTGGCAGGTTATGTTTAATAACAAATAATCATAATGGAGAATAAAATTGACAATACCAAAAAGTTCACTGAGAAAATCTATTAACTATGCATTTGTATGTTATAAGCAATATACAAAAAGAACTTTCTAAGTTAAGAACAGCAAACCAGCAATTAAGAAGTCCTCTTAATTATGAAAAACAATTAAATGTTATTTGGGAGTTTCAAAATAAAATGCTCCGAAACATAGGACATCTAAGAAGCACAATAGAAACTGATTTAACTTAAATATTTATGTCTGGGTATCAAGCTTGTCAATTAGTTCCCAATAGAAATTTTAAAATGTTAAAGACATTGCTTCAAAAAAGAAAATCACATTGTTTTGACATTTTACCTGGTGCTTTGCCTATGATTAAATTATGCACTAGACCTCTCACTGAATGTTCTTCAAAATAAGTTATTTGCCAGGTGTTAATTATTTATGTAACCAACTAATCAATATCACATTTGAGGTATTATACCTAGCAAAATGTCACTGAGAATACTGCAGAAGATAAGAAAAAGTATCTAAGAAAGTATTCTTGCTAAGTGGCAATTATAACTACTACTAGAGAGAAATGACATGTCTCTTCTTCAGATATATTCTGTCTTAGAAATTTAAAGGCCTTTATTCTAAAACTTTGTACTTTATTATTGCTTTGTGTCAGTACATGGATGACCACTTGGAAAAATCTTTTATAGTCCTCATTCTGTAAGATTTATGGAGCCAACCTATGCAGATTTTCACTTTATGTTTGTGATTGTCTATTTCACAGATATTTTTCTAGGTAGGCTTCTTTCCTCTTTACTAAGGTAGCACGATGGAGTTTTTAGGTTTTGACCTGAATGAGACCACCAGCTGTCCATTGTTGGCATGAGACTATTATAATCACTGCTTCAGAAATATCATATCATAACCCAGAATAAAAATTTATTTTTTCATTTTACTACTTTGCAGAGAATAGCTGCAAGCAATCCATATTTCACTATCTGAAAAGAATAATATTGTTATAATAATGATTGCTTTCGGGCTTCCCTGGTGGCACGGTGGTTGAGAGTCCGCCTGCTAATGCAGGGGACACGGGTTCGTGCCCCGGTCCGGGAAGATCCCACATGCCGCGGGGCGGCTGGGCCCGTGAGCCATGGCCGCTGAGCCTGCGTGTCCGGAGCCTGTACTCCGCAACGGGAGAGGCCACAACAGTGAGAGGCCCGCGTACCGCAAAAAAAAAAAAAAACAAAAAAAAAAGATTGCTTTCATCTCACCTTCTAAACTCAAAATAGGGAAAAATTTTAAAGAGAAAATTTTTAGCATAAATACATTTCAAATTGATTCATTCTAGTGTATTTCTTTGAAATTCCCATGAGAAAATAGAAAGTGGTTGATAATAGAATGACCTCCACTGATAGAACACTTAGAAACTAATGGAAAAATATACCATGCTCAACATATGAACCATAGTTTTAAAAACAATTTTCTATTAATTAAAAGAATTCTACATTTAATTCAAAATATAACTGTTATTTCTAAATAAACACTCTTTAAAATAAACTCACATTACCATTATTGACATGAGAAATTTTATGTTAGAGAAATCTTAATTTGTACATGTTGATTGTCAATCTTAATACAAAAGCAAGTTCATTGATTTACTACCTGCTATTGTTTAGAGTTAAGGAGGAAACCACCAACAGAATGAAAACAAAAAGTACTCAATAGTGATTAATATGAAGGACAGGAATGAAACAGGGTCATAGAAAGATGTTAACTTTCCATTTTTTAACTTTCCTGTACTGTTTATTTATTTCTATGCTCAAATATTACTTTTATAATAATACAAAAACTAAAATAGTATCACATACTAATATGATACTTCATCACATAACTTTGGGATTCCTTTGAGTAAGAGATGCCACAATTCTAAACACCTGTTACACTGGGGTTTTTAAAAAACTTAATAGTTGTATTTATTTTGCCTAAGAGGGATCACACAGAAATCCGTGATTAAATTCTAAGAATTTGGATTTCCTAATGACATTTCAGTTCACTGAAATACAGTGCAACAGAAAAGAAAAATTTAACAGATATATTCATACAGCACTGCTAAGCAAACCTATATTGCTGAAAGTTTACAAGTTCTGTCATTATAAAATGAAAAAAATGAAAAAAGTTTATACAATTTCTGTTAAATATTACAGAAAATTGTATGGTGCTTCTAAAGAGAATACATAAAAATATATTTTCTCAGATTTCTATTTGTTCCCCAATCTTTGAAAAAATACTACAAAGTAGTACCACTGCTTTGCTGCAAGTCAGTCAACATACACTGCAGTTCAAAATCTTTTCTTGCGCTCTATAAACCTTTTGTTGTGTACTGCATTAACAAAAGCTTTCAAATGCCCCTCAATTAACAGGAAGCAACAGAATAGTGGAACAAAAAGAATGATAAAAACTTGTAAGCACATAAAGAATACTAAACAGTTCAATATGAACAGATGACTTATGGCTCTATAACTTGTATTTCTTTCAAAAATTAGTTGTACATAAAATTTCTAAGAATATTAACATTTTCCAAATTACTTTATTTTAGGATCTACTCATCCTATTATTTGAACTGGCAGTTTCGTACCAAATAAGAAATTACGTTAAAACAATACCCAGGGGCTTCCCTGGTGGCACAGTGGTTGAGAGTCCGCCTGCCAATGTAGGGGACACGGGTTTGTGCACCGGTCCGGGAAGATCCCACATGCCGCGGAGCGGCTGGGCCCGTGAGCCATGGCTGCTGAGCCTGCGAGTCCGGAGCCTGTGCTCCGCGACGGGAGAGGCCACAACAGTGAGAGGCCCGCGTAAAAAACAATACCCAAAAAATAACAAAAAACAATACCCAAAAAGCAACTTAAAAAAAAAAAATTAAAAAAGCCCATATTTAATTTTTATATTAATTTTTATCAAAAACAGGTCTTTCCAATAATAGTTGTGACACAGCTTTGGAACACCACCTACCTAGAGCAGTGTTTACTCCAACTACGTTCACAGGAACACCAGTTTAGAGGGACGTACCCATGGACAAATAAGTTTAGGAAGAAGTACATGCTATACTGCTTATCATAATACACATTAGCTTATTAAAGAACAGTTAGCCAGTCAGGAAATCCATTTAATTGTGATTCACCAGCAGTTTCCCATTCAATTGGCCATGGTACACTTCTTTCACAGAGCATATAGTTTGGAAAATGCTGATAATCAGCATTTAAGGCATTTTCCCCTCTATGTACTCAGTAAGAAAGGTCTAATACTTAAAACAGTAGTAGTGATTTTTTTTTTTTTACTTTTGTATAGGAAAAGCAAAAAAGAATAATTACGTTGAACGCTGCTCAAGAGAAAACTAAAATGTGACACTAAACTCTGACTTTAATACTCATGGTCATTGTAACATGTGTACATATGACATTTGTGAGACCATGATTATCATAACCTCAGGTTATCAGCTTAAAAATTACTCCCCTGAGGTCCAAGCCTGTATTAGCCATGGTCTTTTCAACACAATTTTTCAGATATTTTAATTTTATTCTTGAATCCCTTCCGAAGAATGTTCAGAGAATTTTAAAACTAAATCTTGCCTAATCTATCTTTATAACCCTGTCCCATCACCCATCAACTTTACACTTTCTTCCTTCTAGGTAAACAGGCATTTCAGCCCTTTATGGCCCATGCTGCCATTATAACACTAGTAACTTTAAAGTTTTTTATAAAATATAGAACAAGCCACATCCATGATCTCTTCAAATCCTTCCACAAATATATGACTTTCATTATTCCTAGACAAATAGCTTCTACCATGGAAATTCTTCAGAAAAAAGTTCCAAACAGAAAACTAATAAATGAAACTAAAAAGGAAAAAAGGTCATCCTGGCTTGAAATGACTCAACAAAAATATGGGTACAACTACTATTCAAATAATTATTAATATTTCTTTGCATTCATTTTCATTAACATACAATAACAGTATATAGGACATAATTTTTATTTTATGAGTGACTGAACACAGTCACTACAAACATTGTAAAAGGCTTACTGGTTGAGCAAGTATGGCATTAGAACTAATTACACTTATAAGGGGTGTTTAAATTTGCAGAAAGCATGAGCTTATTCCATTAATGGTTCAGAAAAGTTGAAAACTTGATGCTTTTTTTCAAATGTAATACTTTTTGTTACAAATTTATATTTTAAAGTAAAAGCTTCATGGCTAAGAAACAGGTTACTAGTAGGCAAAGACAGTGTTTCTAACATCTTATCTTAATCATGACCACTGTCATAGTTGGTGCTTAGTCAAATTAGTATCACAGAGTTTCAGAAAACTTCAAACCTTTCTGCAAGGCCCCTTTCATTACCCACAAAGTAGCAATAGCTAATTTTTGCAAAACTAGGTAATGGTTGGAAAAAAGAAAAAAACATGATTGGGTCAAAGCATATGGACATATAACTGCATGGGAATCTACAATTACCTCAAAATTAAAAGTTTAATAAACAAACATATGAACTGCCAATGGCACTGCTGGCGTACAATCCTGGAACTCTGTTTCCTACCATAAAAATTTTAGGACAGTAGCAACTTTCCACTGGAAGTTCATTTTAAGCCTACAATTAAGACAGTTAAGAAAGTTATTTAGGTTGGTGATTCAAAACACCAAGACACTCTTGGCATCACAATAACAATTAATACAGAAACAGCACCTAAAACAGTAAAATGAATCAATTTCCTTTTCTGTTGCCAGGATATTATTATCTGTTGATCTGCTGTTGTCCTCAACAACTCAATAATGTTTCATATTTTAAATAAATAGTCAACACTGGAATTGTACTGTGCTCTTCTAAGAATTATTACATGAATTGCATACTTATTGTTTAAATCCATTATAGGATAAACTCTCAATTTTTCATTCTCTGAAGAGTTGAAAATCTATAAAAAACATTTTTTAGCTTTTATTATTTTATTCCTTTTGAGTAAAGAACATAAAAAAATGTTAAATAATACATTAAGTAAATAAAATCCAAGGCCTGACTTATATATACACATTATTGCTATCTGAGAAAACTATAATCAAAGACTACATTTGTCTTTGATTATAGTTTTAGACATGAATCTGCAAGAATGGAAGTAACTCTGTTGTTCTGAATGAACCACACCTCAGAAAAATGCTAAAGATACCAAAAAGATTTCTCAAGCTATGCTTGAAGCAAGAATAATTAGCTAACAAATGACCAATAAAAGGCTTCCACCTTCTCCACCAAAGAAAGTGATGTTCAAACATCCTAAAGACAAACTTAAAGCCCAGGTTAGGTGAAGTGGCTGGGAAGATTTTCACACATCTTAGAGCAGTTTACAAACTCAGAGAAAGAGCATCCCGAGATACTGAACGAACATAACAAGCATATTCTCAGTGTTTTTATCAAAAACTATGGACATAGGACCTTGTCCAATAACTTTAGAAGTGACAAAGACCCAGGAATGGGAAGATATTGTCAAAAAATTATGATAAAAATAGGGATTCTGTAGCTCCATGAGCCCCTTCAAAGGTTTAAAAAGCTAATTACACAAATGGCTTGAGAATATTTTAAGAGTGGGGGCCTAGGGTAGTGTGAAGAGCTCCATGAAATCTCTCCACCAAAAATAAGCATAACGCTGGACAAAACTGTGAAAAAACAACTATTTCAGGGCTCTAGAAATCAACCAAAGGCAGACAAATTCCGAAATGTTTATTCTTGAAAACCTGTTAAAGCTTCATCCCAAAATAGTGGGCGTCTACAACCTTTTCTGGCTTGGTGTGGCCCCTCTCCCATCCTATCCCCAAGTTCAATCTCAGGAATGTCAGTTTTCCAAGGCAAGATTGACTATGAAAACAAGCAGCTTGGCATTCAGAGAGGGAATCTTCGATTTGGGGCAAGGGACAAAATCCCACATCTTTTTCAGCTAAAAGTGGCAAACTCTGTAGGAAAAGAATGAAGAAAATACAGAGCATCAGCTGTGCCAGCCTGGAATTGCAGACCCAGTTGGAATGAGCTATTGAACACTCAGAAATTGAACTGGGAGATTATGGAAGTGAGAGAGCCAAGCAAGTGCTAGATATGCTCTCTAGAAGTCCTTAGACAGCTAGGAAACTATGTGGATGTGCAGGGGAGACTCAAGGGAGTCCACAGAAATTAAAAGCCAAGGTAGATGAAGTAACTGACTGACCCTGAATGCACTCCTCAATTCAAACACATTTCAAACAGCAAAGATAGAAGCCTTATACGCTTGACGTGTTTGAACAAACCTCTTTTCAAATCAATGGCTACCCTAAGCTATAGAGACACAGTGACAATCACTAGGAAACTAGGTTAAAAAATAAAAATAAGAATAAAATCTGAGCAGAGCCATCAGAGGTTACACACTACAGCAGGGGAAGATTCTCCACTTTAAACCCAAAGTAACAAAAAATAAATAAAAACAACTCTCAGAAAAATAAATCAAAATCCAAAGTGGACATATTACCTAAATTTGATATATTACCTAAATTTCCAGTTTTCAACAACAACAACCAAAATACAAGACATACAAAGAAACAGAAAATTGTGACACATAGCCAGGAGAGGGGGGTGGGGGAGGGAGTCAACAGAAACTGACTCTGAATAGGTCCAGCTGTTGAACTTGGCAAAGATTTCAAAGAAGCTGTTATAAATGTGTTTAAAGAAGCTAAGGAGACTATGTCCAAAAATTAAACAAAAATATGATGACAATGATTCAATAGAGAATCTAAATAGAAAACTACAAGCCATAAAAAGAACCAAAGAACAACTCTAAAGCAGAACATACAATAATTGAAATGAAAAAATCATTAGATGTTCTCAGGAGCAGATTTGAGATGGTAGAGGAAAGAATCAGTAAACTCAAAGACATATCAATAGAAATGATCAAATCTGAAGAGAAAAAAAAATCAAGGGAAAATAATCAGAGCCTCAGTACATGTGGGATACCATCATATGCATAATAGGAGTCCCAGAAGAGGAGAAAAAATATGTGAAAAAACAATGGCTAAAGATATCCCAGATTTGATGAAAAACTTAATCTACAGATCCAAGAAGTTCAATGAATTCCAAGTAGGATAAACACAGAGATCCACACCTAGACATACCATAGGCAAATTGCTGAAAGACAAATACAAACAGAAAATCTTGAAGTCACAAGGGAAAAAGTGACTCATACATATAGAAGAGTAACAATACAATTAAAACCTAACTTCTCATCAGAAACCACAGAAGTCAGAAGACACTGAAATGACATGTTTAAAATGGTGAAAGAAAAAAAATGTTAATCAAGAGTTATATACAGGGCTAAATGAAGTCACAGAAAAGACATCCTCAGATGAACACAAAATGAGAAAATAACGTGTTAGTAGACTTACCCTATAAGAAATATTAAAAGAAGTTTGTAGGGCTGAAAAAAAATACCAGATGGTAAATAAATCAACAGGAAGGAAAGTTCTTTTATGAGATAGCATATGATCTATCCTGGAGAACGTTGTATGTGTGCTGGAAAAGAGTATGTATTCTGCTCTTGTTAAGTAGAGAAATATACTTAAGTTCAAGTTGGTCAATGGGTTGTACAAGTTTTCTATATCCTTAGTTGTTCTATCACATGAAAAGAAAGAAGTATTAAAATCCTCAACTATAACTGTTGAGTTGTCTATTTCCCCTTTTAATTCTGTCATTTTCTGCTTCATGTATTTTGGGTCTCAGTAGTTAAGTAGATATACATTTATAATGTTACATATTTTTAATGTATTGATCCTTTTATCATTATGAATTTTCCCTCTTTAACTCCAGTAAGACTCTTATCTTAAAGTCTACTTTGTCTGTTCTCAAAGTAGTTTTTGCACCTAATACTGTCTGCAAGATACAGCTTTTTATTTTTAACTTATTTGAACCTATTCAACCTATTTCAATCTATCTGGTTCTATGTATCTCTTTTGGTAGGATATAGTTGGATCTTGCTTTTTTTATCAAGTTGGAAAATTTCTGCCTTTTGATTGCAGTGTTTAGACCACTCACATTTAATGCAATTATTGATAAGGTTATATTTATATTTGATTTTACTATTTTCATTATGTCTCTTGTTTCTCTTTTGTTAAATCTTTTGTCTTATGTATTTTTATATACTATTTTAACTTCCTTTCTTAATTTTTTAGCTGTACTTCTTGAGTTATTTCCTTAGTGGCTGTACTAGGGACCACAATACATATCATTAACTAATAACAATGTATTTCAGATTAATACTGGCTTAATTCTGGTAAAATACAGCAACTTTGCTCCAGTATAGCTCCATTTCCACCTTTCTCATTGTTATAACTATTGCTTTAAGAAATCTTTATGTTTTCTTAAAAGAAATTAAGAAATATACATCAAGCTTTTATATATCCTAAGCAATTAGACCATATATTAGGACAGGGATTGGAAAACTGTTTTGATAAAGGGTCAGATAGTAAATATTTTAGGCTCTGCAGGTCACATACAGTATCTGCTGCATATTACTGGGTTTTTTTCCCTCAGTTTCATTGAAAAATAATTGACATACATTAGTGTATAAGTTTAAGGTGTACACTATGATGGTTTGAGTTACATATATGGTAAAAATGATTAGCACAATAGGTCCAACTAACATCCACCTTCTCACATAGGTACAATTTAAAAAAGAAGAAAAGGAAAAGAATTCTACTTGTGTGAGAACTCACAATTTACTCTCTTAGCAACTTACCCATATATTGTACAGCAGTGTCAGTTATAGTCATCATGCTGTACGTTACATCCCTAGTACATATTTAACTTATAAATGGAAGTTTGTATCTTTTGGCCACTTTTCTCCATTTCCCCCTCCCACCACCCTCTGTCTCTGATAAATACAAGTCTGATCTCTGTTTCTATGAGTTTAGAAACATAGATCATACAGTATTTACCTTTCTCTGTCTGACTTACATCATGTAGCATAATGCCTTCAGGTCCATTCATGTTGTTGCAAACGGTAGTATTTCCTTGTATCACAACTTCTTTATCCACTCAACCATCAATGTACACTTAGATTATTTCCATGTCCTGGCTATTGTAAATAATGCTGCTATAAACATGGGGGTACAGACATCTTTTCAAGTTAGTGTTGACATTTCCTTTGGATAGATTGCCAAAAGTGAAACCGCTGAATGCTATGGTAGATCTACTTTTAATTTTTTGAGGAATTTAAATACTGTTTTCAATAGTGGCTGTACTAATTTATAATTATATCAAGAGTGCAGAGGGGTTCCCTTTCCTCTAGATCCATGGCAGCATTTGTTATCCCTTTTCTTTTTCATGATACAGCCATTTTACAGGTGTGAGGTATCTCATTGTGTTTTAACTTGCATTTTCCTGATGACTAACGATGTTGAACATCTTTTCATGTACCTGTTGGTCTTTTACATATCTTCTTTGGAGAAATGTCTATTATGATTCTTTGCCCATTTTTATTTTATTTATTTATTTATTTATTTTTCTTTGCCCATTTTTAAATTGGAATATTTGAATTTTTTGCTATTGAGTTGTATGAGTTCTTTATGTATTTTGGATATTAACCCCTCATCAGATATATGGTTTGAAAATATGTTTCCCCATTCTATAGGTTGTCTTTTCACTTTGTTGATGGTTTCTTTGACTATGCAGAAGCTTCTTAGTTTGCTGTAGTCCCACTTGTGGACTGTTGACTCTGTTGCTTGTGCTTTAGGTGTTATCTCCAAAAAATTATTACCAACACCCATTCAAGGAGCTTTATTCCTATGTTTTTTTCCTAGGAGTTTCATAGTTTCAGGTTCACATCTAAGTCTTTAACCTATTTCAAGTTAATGTTTGTGAGCAGTGTACAATATGAGTCCAGTTTCATTCTTCTACATGTGAATATCCAGTTATCCCAGCACCATTTACTGAAGAGACTGTCTTTATTAATTATTCTTGCTCCATCATCAAATATTAGTTGACCATATATGACTGGGCTTCTTTCTGACCTTGGTATATTTCTCTGATTTCATGCCAGTACACTACTGCTTTGATGACTATAGCTTTATAGTACAGCTTAAAATCAGGAAGGGTAAGGACTCCTACTTTTTTATTCCTCAGGATGTCTTTGACTGTTCGGGGTCTTTTGGGGTTGCATAAATTTTAGGAGTGATTTTCCTACTTCTGTAAAAAAAAATGCCACTGGAATCTTGATAGGTCTTGCACTGAGTCTATTGATGTCTTTTGGTAATACTGACATTTTAACAATATTAAATCTTCCAATCCATGAATTCAAGATAGCTTTCCATTTATATGTGTTTTCCGCAGTGATTTTCATCAAAGGTCTGGTAGTTTTCATTGTAGAGATCTTTTACCTCTTTAGTTAAATTTATTCCTAGGAATATTACTTTTTTTGATGCTATCATAAATGAGATCAATTTCTTCATTTCTCTTCCAGAAATTCTGTTGTTAGTTTATAGAAAGGAACTGGTTTTTGTATGTTAATTTGGTGTCCTGCAACATTACTGAATTCATTGATTATATCTAACAGTTTTCTGGTCAAGTGTTTAGGATTTTCTATATATAAAATTATTTTGTCTGCAAATAGAGACAATTTTACTTTACCCTTTCAAATTCTGATACTTTTCTTTTTCTTGCTTGATTGCTCTAACCAGGATTTCCCATACTATGTGAATGGGTGGTGAGAATGAGCAAACCTGTCTTGTTCCTGATCCTAGAGGAAAAGCTTTCAACATTTCACCATTGGGAATGACGTTAGCTTGAACTTTTATAGTCCTTATTACACTGAAATATGTTTCTTTTATGCCTAATTTGTTAAGAGGCTTTTTTTAAAAAATCATGAATGGGTACTAGAGTTTTCTCAGCTGCTTTTTCTGTGTCTGTTGAGATGATCATATGATTCTTTTCTTTTTTTCTTGATTTAAAAAATTTTTCATTTTATATTAGAGTTGATTAACAATGTGGTATTCGTTTCAGGTGTACAGCAAGCTGATTCAGTTATACGTATCTATTTTTTTTTATTAAGTTCTTTTCCCTTTAGGTTATTACAGAATATTGAGCAGAGTTCCCTGTGCTATACAATAAGTCCTTGTTGTTTTATCTATTTTAAATATAGCACTGTTTATATGTCAATCCCAACCTCCCAGTCTATCCCTCCCCCTCCCCCTTCCCCTGGTAATCATAAGACCATAAGTTCATTCTCTAAGTCTGTAGGTCTGTTTCTGTTTTGTAAATAAGCTCATTTGTATATATTTTTTTAGATTCAGCATATAAGCGGTATCACATGACATTTGTCTTTCTCTGTCTGACTTACTTCACTTAGTATGATAGTCTCCAGGTCCATCCATGTTGCTGCAAATGGCATTAGCTCACTCTTTTTAATGACTGAGTAATATTCCATTATATAATGTACCACATCTTTATCCATTCATCTGTCGATGGACACTTAGGTTGCTTCCGTGTCCTGGCTATTGTAAACAGTGCTGCAATGAACATTGGGGTGCATGTAACTTTTCAAATTATGATTTTCTCCAATATATGCCCAGGAGTGGGATTGCTGGATCATATGGTAGCTCTATTTTTAGTTTTTTAAGGAACCTCCATACTGTTCTCTATAGTGGCTGTGCCAATTTACATACCCACCCACAGTTTAGGAGGGTTCCCTTTTCTCCACACTCTCTCCAGAATTTATTATTTGTAGACGTTTTGATGATGGCCACTCTGACTGGTGTGAGTTGATACTTCATTGTAGTTCTGATTTGCATTTCTCTAATAATTAGTGATGCTGGGCATCTTTTCAAGTGCCTCTTGGCCATCTGTATGCCTTCTTTGGAGAAATGTCTATTTAGGTCTTCTGCCCATTTTCCGATTGGGTTGTTTGTTTTTCTGATATTGAGCTGCATGAGCTGTTTATAAACTTTGGAGATTAATCCCTTGTCTGTCACATCCTTTGCAAATATTTTCTCCCATTCTGTGGGCTGTCTTTTCGGTTTTGTTTATGGTTTCCTTTGCTATGCAAAACCTTTTAAGTTTAATCAGGTCCCATTTGTTTATTTTTGTTTTTATTTCCATCATTCTGGGAGACGTCTTGAAAAAGATATTGCTGTGATTTATGTCAAAGAGTATTCTGCCTATGTTTTCCTCTAACAGTTTTATAGTGTCTGGCCTTACATTTAGGTCTTTAATCCATCTTGAGTTTATTTTTTGTATGGGGTTAAGGAATATTCTAATTTCCATTTTTTATATGTAGCTGGCCAGTTTTCCCAGCACCATTTGTTGAAGAGATTGTCTTTTCTCCATTGTCTTACCTCCTTTGTCATAGATTGACCATAGGTGTAGGGTTTATATCTGGGCTTTCTATCCTGTTCCACTGAGCTATATTTTTGTTTTTGTGACAGTGCCATACTGTTGTGATGACTGTAGCTTCATAGTATAGTCTGAAGTCAGGGAACCTGATTCCTCCAGCTCCATTTTTCTTTCTCAAGATTGCTTTAGCTATTTGGGGTCTTTTGTGTCTCTATACCAATTAATATGTTTTTTGTTCTAGTTCTAGTGAAAAATGCCTTATATATTGAGGTGCTCCTATGTTGGCTGCATTTATGTTTACAATTGTTATAGCTTCTTCTTGGATTGATCTCTTGATCATTATGTAGTGTCCTTCTTTGTCTCTTGTAACAGTCTTTATTTTAAAATCTATTTTGTCTGATATGAGTATTGCTACTCCAGCTTTCTTTGATTTCATTTTCATGGAATACCTTTCTCCATCCCCTCACTTTCAGTCTGTACATATCCCTAGATCTGAAGTGGGTCTCCTGTAGACAGCATATACATGGGTCTTATTTTTGTATCCATTCAGCCAGTCTACGTCTTTTGGTTGTAGCATTTAGTACATTTACATTTAACATTATTATCGATATGTATATTGTTATTGCCCTTTTGTTAATTGTTTTGGATTTGTTTTTGTAGGTCTTTTTTCTTCCCTTCCTCTTTTGTTCTCTTCTCTTGTGATTTGATGACTAACTTGAGTACTGTGTTTGGATTCCTTTTTTTGGTGCATCTATTGTAGATTTTTTTGTTTGTGGTTACCATGAGGTTTTGATATAGCAGTCTATATATAAAAAACATTGTTTTAAGTTGGTGGTTTTTAAATTTCAAATGCATTTCTAATATCCTGCATTTGTACTCTCCTCACAATTGCTGGTTTTGATATCATATTTGTGTGTGCATGATTTCCTACCTTTACTGTATCCTTGCCTTTACTGGTGAGCTTTTCCATTTGTAATTTTCTTGTTTCTAGCTGTGGCCTTTTCTTTTCCACCTAGAGAAGTTCCTTTAGAATTTATTATAAAAGTGGTCTGGTGGTGCTGAATTCTCTTAGTTTTTGCTTGTCCTATAAAATTTTTGATTTCTCTGTGGAATCTGAATGAGAGCCTTGCTGAGTGGAGTATTCTTGGTTGTAGATTCTTCCCTTTAATCACTTTAACTATATTGTGCCACTCCCTTCTGGCCTGCAGAGTTTCTGCAGGGAAATCAGCTGATAACCTTATGGGAATTCTCCCGTATGTTATTTGCTGCTTTTCCCTTGTTGCTTTTGATGTTTTTTTCTTTGTCTTTAATTTTTGTCAATTTGATTACTATGTGTCTCAACATGTTCCTCCTTGGGTTTATCCTGCCTGGGACTCTCTGTGCTTCCTGGACTTGGGTGATTGTTTCCTTTTCCATGTTAGGGAAGTTTTCAGCTCTTATCTCTTCAAATATTTTCTCAGTTCCTTTCTCTTTCTCTTCTCCCTCTGGAACCCCTATAATGTGAATGCTGGTGCATTTAATGTTGTCCCAGATGTCTCTTAGACTGTCCTCATTCTGTTCTGAGGCAGTGATTCCCACCATTCTGTCTTCCAGGGCACTAATTTGTTCTTCTGCCTCAGTTACTCTGCTATTGATTCCTTCTAATGTATTTTTCATTTTAGTTATTATATTGTTCATCTCTGTTCTTTAGTTCTTCTAGGTCTCTGTTAAACTTTTTTTGTATCTTCTCAATCTGTGCCTCCATTCTCTTTCCAAGATCTTGGATCATCTTTACTATCATTACTCTGAATCCCTTTTTTGGGTAGATTGCCTATCTCCACTTCACTTAGTTGTTCGTCTGGCATTTTATCTTGTTTCTTCACCTGAGACATAGTCCTCTGCTGTCTCATTTTGTTGGACTTTCTGTGATGGTGATTTCTGTTCCTCATTCTGCAGGGTTGTAGTTTTTCTTGCCTGTGCTGTCTCCCTCATGGTGGATGAAGCTGTCTAAGAGGCTTGTGCAGGGTTCCTGGTGGCAGGGACTTGTTCCTGCCCACTGGTAGGTAGAAATGGGTCTTGTCCCTCTGGTGGGCAGGCCTGTGTCAAGGGTTGTGTTTACCAGGAAACTGTTTATTCAAAAGACTTTAAGCAGCCTGTATGCTGATGGGTGGGGCTATGTTACTTCCCTGTTGGTGGTCTGGCCTAAATGATTCTTCTATATCACATTGATTGATTTGGATACGTTGAACCATCCTTGCACCCCAGGGAGAAATCACACTTGATCATGGTGAATGATCCTTTTAATGTGTTGCTGAATTTGGTTTGTTAGTATTTTATTGAGAATTTTTGCATCTATATTCATCATGGATATAAGCCGGTAGTATTCTTTTCTAATCGTGTCCTTTTTTGGTTTGGGCATCAAGCAGGATGCTGGCCTTGTAAATCGAGTTTGGGAGTGCTCCCACCCCTTTGATATTTTGGGAGAATCTAAGAAGGACTGGTGTTAATTCTTCTTCACACATTTGGTAAAATTCTCCAGTGATACCATCTAGTCCTGGGCTTTTCTTTGTTGGGAGATTTTTGATTACTGATTCAACCTCCTTACTAGTAATTGGTCCATTTCTAGATTTTCTATTCCTGATTCAATCTTAGAAAGTTGTATGTTTCTTAGACTTTTCCCAAGTCTTCTAGGTTGTCTAGTTTGTTGGCATATAGTTGTTCATAGTAACATCTTATAATCCTTTAAATTTCTGTGGTATCAGTTGTAATGTCTCCTTTTTCATTTATAATATTGTTGATTTGGGTCCTTTCTCTTTTTTCCTTTGTTAGTCTAAGGGTTTGTCAATTTTGTTTATCTTTTCAAAGAACCAAACTCTTTGGTAATCTTTTTTTTTTTTTCTTGCAGTACGCGGGCCTCTCACTGCTGTGTGTGCTCTCCCATTGCGGAGCACAGGCTCTGGACGCACAGGCTCAGCGGCCATGGCTCACGGGCCTAGCCGCTGTGGGATCTTCCCGGACCGGGGCACGAACCCATGTCCCCTGCATCAGCAGGCAGACTCTCAACCACTGCGCCAACAGGGAAGCCCTGGTAATCTTTTCTACTGGTTTTTTGTTCTCTATTTCATTTATATCTGCTCTAATCTTTATTGTTTCCTTTCTTCTGCTAATTTTGGGGTCAGTTTGTTGTTGTTTTACTAGTTCCTTAAGGCATGAAGTTTGGTTGTTTTTAGGGGGATCTTTCCTACTTCTTAATGTAGGCATTTATTTCTATAAACTTCCCTCTTGGAACTGCTTTGGCTACATCTCATAAATTCTGGTATGTTATGTTTCCATTTTCATTTCTCTCAAGAAATTATTTCCCCTTTAATTTTATCTTTGAGTTATTGGTTGTTCAGGAAAGAGTTGTATAATTTCTATGTGTTCATGAATTTTTCAGTTTTCCTCCTGTTATTTTTTTTTTAATTGATGCAGCTCAGTAATTTTTATTGCAACTGGAAGACAATACATCACAGAAACTTTATGGTAGGTCTGGGGAAAAGTGGTATTCAAAATAGACGATGAAACAGTTTGTCTTTGGCAATATGATTACATATGAAGAATGTGAAATGCAAGTACGGATGCCTCCAAAGCAACACTATCAGGTCCCTAAAGTTCAGTGGATTGTGCCTGTTTCCACACTGCTCCTTTAGATAACACAAACACAACTGAACATCGCTTTCTCCTCTATGGTTCTCCCTTTCTATTCATGATATTGGCAGTTTCATACAGAAAAAACATTGAAAAAAATTGGCTTTTGAAAACTTATTACTCTAGTAATTAATTTGGCCATGTAGGACTACTGGCCAGAGGTCAGACAACCCTAAGTATTGAGAGTAAACCTCTTGTCTTCTGATTGCTGTATCACTTCTATTTATTTATTTTTCTGTAAAACAAAAACAGAACTCAGAAATGTTACAGAATCAGAGTATAAAAAAATGTACAAATGGATAATGCTTCCCAGACACACATGGAAACTTATTTCCTCCACATTGTCACAATGACAGTATAAGTAGTGAGTGTGAATGATAGCAGGAAGCTGGTTACTGAATCAGCTGTGAGGGTTGATGGCTCAACATACATACTCAAGAGATGCTGAATGTGTAAATAACTGAAATTGTGCTAAGAGTTTCATCTAAAAACTGGGAGGGGGTTGGGAACTCATGCCACAGTCACGAAAGGATGAAAGACAATTTCTAGGTTTTATATTCACCATATCAAAGTCTTGGAGAATCCAATATGGAATATTAATTCTTTGCAAAAAGTAGGGAAGGCTATTCTCAGCTTTTGCAAATGAAGTACAGTGGAAAACACTGTTGTAGCTATTCCAAATAAATAGTCTTGATCTTAACGCTAACAAAACGACCAGGAAGGGTACTCGTGAGCATGATCATAGTAAGTCAGAAGTGCTCTTTCACCCAGGCCTGATTTCAAAAGTAGGGCAGACAGCATCCTCTTGTTATTGATATCTAGTTTCTTGCCACTGTGGTCAGAGTAGATTATTATTTCATTCTTCTTAAATTTGCTAAGATTGGAGGTTTTGTGGGTAACATGGTGTATCCTAGAAAATGTTCCATGTACAATTGAGAAGAATGTGTATTCTGCTACTGTTGGACAGAATGTTCTGTATATGTTTGTTAGGTCCATTTAGTCTTCAATGTCTATTCAAATCTTCTGTTTCCTTAATGATTCTCTGTCTAGATGATCTATCCTTTGTTGAGAGTGGAACAGTAAAGTACCCAGCTATTGCTGTATTGCTGTTCATTTCTCCTTTTAGTCTGTTAGTTTTTGCTTTATATATTTAGGTGTTCTGCTGTTGGGCACATAAATATTTACAATTGTTATATCTTTTTGATGGCCTAGCACCTTTATCATTATATAACAACCTTCTCTGTCTCTTTAAAATGTAAGTACCCTTTAAAATGTAAAAACCATTGTTACCTTGCAGGTCATTAAAAAAAAATGTCCACAGGCTAAAGTTGGCTTATGGGCTACCGTTTGCCAACCCCTGTGTTAGACTATAAAACAAGTCTTACTAAATTTTTAAAAACACTGAAAACATACAAGAATATTCTCTGAGCATAACAGAATTATATTGGAAATCACCAACAAAGAGAAATTTCAGAAATTCCCAAACATATGGAAATTGAACAACACACGTCTAAATAACTCATGGGTCAAAAAAGAAATAATGAAGAAAATTAGAAAATATCTTGAATCAAATGAAAACAAAAATATAACATAACAAAATTTATAAGAAGCAGCTAAACAGTGCTTTAATAGAGAAATTTATACTTTTAAATGTTTTCACTAGCCAGAAAAATCTAAAACCATATAATATAAGCTTCCACCTCAAGAAGCTAGAATAAGAAGAGCAATAAAACCCTAAGAAAGTACAGGGAAGGAAATAATAAAGATCAGGGCAACAAGCCATAAAATATAAAACAGAAAAATGACGAGAAAGCCAATGAATCCAAAAGTTGGTAGTTTTAAAAGATCAACAAAATTGGCAAACATTTACCTAGACTAACCGAAGAGGGTGAGAGCAAGAGAGATAGAGGGAGAGCAAGAAAGAGAACACACATTACCAAAATTAACACTTATTCTACAGAAATTAAAATAACTGTAATGGAACAGTATGAATAATTTTATGCCCAAAACCAGACAGTGTAGACAAAAATGGACAAATTCCTAAAAAATGATGAAAGGGTCTAAAGAAAAAGGAAACCTCAGTAGAACTAAAACAAGTAAAGAAACTGAATTAGTAACAAAATCTTTATACAATGAGAAAAACAGGTACCATTTATCATAGATAAATTTTATCAAACATTTTAAAATAAAACTATCAATCCTAAAGAAAATTTACAAGCTAATCCTAATATTTATATGGAAATGAAATGACCCAAAATAGACAAAACAATTTTGCAAAGAAGAATAAAGTTGGAAGACTGATACTACCTGATTTCAAGACTTATTATAAATACAAGTACCAAGGCAATGAGGAAAGTTTTCAACAAATGCTGCTAGAATAGTTGGAAAATATGCATATTCAAAAACAAACTTAGATCATAATCCCACATCAAACATAAAAGTCACCTGAAATTTGAGCAGACTAAATATAAGAGATAAAACTATGAAAAATCCACAAAAGAACTTAGGAAAAAATTTACAAACTGGGCTTCATAAAAATTAAACACTTCTGCTCTTTGAAACATACCATTAAGAAAATGAAAAGGGAAGTCACAGACTGGGAGAAAATATCTGCAAAACATACATTTGATAAAGGACTTGTATCTGAAATATATAAAGAACTATAAAAACTCAATAAGAAGATGAACAACACAGTTAAGAAATAAGCACTTCAGCAAAGAATACATATTAATGGAAAGTTTTCATTTGAAAAGATGCTCAGCATCATTAGTGATTAGTGAAATTCAACTTAAAACCACAAAGCGACATCACTACGTAACCCACTAGAAAGACTATAATGAAAAGACTGACAAGGGCTTCCCTGGTGGCGCAGTGGTTGAGAGTCCGCCTGCCGATGCAGGGGACATGGGTTCGTGCCCCGGTCCGGGAAGATCCCACATAACGCCGAGTGGCTGGGC
Source organism: Delphinus delphis (assembly GCF_949987515.2). Lineage (NCBI taxonomy): Eukaryota > Metazoa > Chordata > Mammalia > Artiodactyla > Delphinidae > Delphinus > Delphinus delphis. Next base: position 118,847,590 of record NC_082684.1, on the reverse strand, counting down.
CCGTGAGCCATGGCCGCTGAGCCTGCACGTCTGGAGCCTGTGCTCCACAATGGGAGAGGCCACAACACTGAGAGGCCCGTGTACCGCAAAAAAAAAAAGAAAAAAGACTGACAATACCAAGTGGTGATGAGGATGTGGCAAAAACAGAATTCTCATACACACTGCTGATGGGAATGTGAAATGGTAATGCCACTTCTGAAAAGAGTTTGACAGTTTCTTAAAAAGGTAAACTAACACTTATGATGGACTCAGAGATTCCACTTGTAGTTTATTTATCCAAGAAAAATAAAGACATATGTCCACACAAAGACTTGTACACAAACATCCCTAACAGCACTATTCATACCTGGCAAAAATTGGAAACAGTCCGAATGTCTATCAGCTGGCAAATGGATAAAGAAAATATGGTATACCCATACAATAAAACATAAATCAGCTCTACAAAAAGGAATGAACTACCAAGGCATGCAACTACACAAATTAACCTCAAAAACATTAAGCTAAGTGAAAGTATCCAAACACAAAATTCTACATATGTTATGATTCCATTTATATGAAATCTGTATAAAAAGCAAAACAAGAGAAACAGAAAGAAGGTCAGAAGTTGTGTCACAGAGTGAGAGTGGACTGACTACAATTAAGCATGAGGGAAGTTTCTGTGATGATGGAAGTGTTCTAGAAGTGGATCATGGTGATGGTGGCACAACTGATAAATTCACTAATAATTTAGAAGTTAGAATTGCCATTTGAAACACCTTGAATCTTTATATCATAAATTTATGGTATGTAGTAAGTTATACCTCAATAAACCTGTTATAAAATGTTCACCAAAAGGGATGTGGTACTAATTAGGACCCAGTTTAGACTGAGCTACTAATAACAGACTAAAACAAGGTTACTAGATTAGGATAATCATAATTCATCAAGATTCTAGCATTAAAACCACTGACGTAAAGGTAAAGTATTATAGGTTTCTTCTGTATGGCTCTATCCTGTTAGACACTTTTATCAGTTACTTTTGTAAAGACACAGAGGACTTGCTTTTCAAATGTGTAAGTGATTTAAAAGTGGGAGGGATAGCTAGTTTGACAACTGACAGAATCATAACTGAAAGTGATTTTATATCTATTTATTGACAAATAATTTAAAGTTTCACGGGACTTCCCTGGTGGCGCAGTGGTTAAGATTCCAAGCTCCCAATGCAGCAGGCCCAGGTTCAATTCCTGGTCAGAGAACTAGATCCCCATGCATGCCACAACTGAGAGTTCGCATACCAAAACTAAGGAACCCATGAGCTGCAACTAAGGAGCCCACTGGCCACAACTAATAAGCACATGTGCTGCAACTAAGGAGCCTGCCTGCTGCAACTAAGATCCAGCGCAACCAAAATAAATTTTAAAAATAAATAAATAAAGTTTCACAAAGGTAAGTATTAGGAAAAATGTTACTGGCAAAAATAATAACTCTCTAGGTGGGAGTGTGAATTGCTACAACCACCATGGAGAGTCATATATATTCCCTGTAACTAGCAATTCTACTCTGATGAATGTACCCTAGGTAGGAGCTGCTCTTCTCTTGTGCGCTTCAAGTGGTTCCAGAAGGGTAACCTTTGACTTGAGCAGCTTTACACAGGGCTTCCAATCTCCTCCGGTTTACTTCAACATGCTGGAAAAACACCATTTTCAGCATGTACCATGACATGAAAAGGACTGGGAAGCACTTCCTTACAAAAGCTCTCACACATAAGCACCAAGAAACATGGAGAAACAACATTACATCCACCACTCCCAAATAAAAACCACATCATCAACATCCATCACCTCAGTAGCAGAGAGCACACTTAACACCAGATCTGAGTTTCTAAATACCACTCTCCAACAGAAAATACAAAATGATCCTGGAACTACTTATGACGGCAGCAAACAAGGAAGTGCTTGAAAAAAGATGGGACATGTCAAAAAGACACAGGAGCCAACCAGAAGGAACTCTCAGTGGCTAACACTGGAACAATTTGAGCAACAAAGTAATAACAGCATTGGATTATAACCCATAGAATAAAATAAATATCCAAGAGTTCTTATTGGCATGAATAAATAAAAGAGGGAGAATTCTTTACATAATTCCAACTGATCAACGTAGAAGGAATGAAGGAAATACAAATGGCACAATTAGTAAACATCACAGTAATCACTGCTGCAGCCAAGATCTACCAATGAATGCCAAAATCAGACATGAAAGTCTGAGAAGAAACGGCATAATGATGTAGTTTCAAAGTATCTCCAAACTACTTAACAATTACAAAGGGAAAATAAAAAGTGGAGAAACCCAGTAGCCAACAGCTTAACCAAGAGATTAAGATTAACATCACTAGCAACAAGACACAGCAATACTATGTACCTCACAATATGTCACAATCAGAAGGATACAAGATCACTTCTATGATATTCTTGTCAAAATGTAAAACCTCAATCTAATCACGAGGAAATAGAAAATTCTATATAAGGTCTTTTCCTGTGCTAAAGTTCTAGGATTCCAAAGGTAACAAACCAGCATCAACAGCTTCCTGAAAATTTCATTATGAGAAAAGTACAAAAGATAACAAGAGGTAAGACTACAAGACAGAAAAATTTAATGTCCCAAAGCATTATAAATAATGGGTGTGTTTTAAAATGCATATCATATATCATACACATACATATTTAACAGATGACTTAAACAAGAACATCAAATTCTTATAGCATAATATCTTAGGCTCTACGAAGGATACAGTGTGACAAGTCTCTCTCCCTTGGGAACCCAGATAATTTAGTCCTTTCTCCTTAAACTTTGACTATGGTAAAGAGCAAACATTTTTCTCCATCTTCCATTCCAGATATGTGCCTTTTCCCTCTCACTCTGTTTTCATTCATTCATTATTAATTGAACTACCTATGAGAAAGGCAGGGTACCAAGAACTGTGGGAGATACAAAGATAAATAAGATTAATCACCTCCTGTCCCCAAACAGCTTCCATTTCCTGAGGCTTTTAAAAACAGGAGTTTTGAAACTTACCCACTTTTACCCTGTTTATTACTGTGGAATCACTGGCCTGCCTCAACTAACTACATCCTCCTTGAAAGCTCAAGTTTCTGAGGCTTTTCAATCCTGACTTTCATGAAAATCATCTCTTTGTCTTTTCACTTGTCTTTTCACTCTTACCAGCCAACTAAGCATCCCTATTATTATATTAATTTTTAAATTATATTATATATAATATATAGTATTATACTAAAATAACTTATTTCATTTTGCTTATTTCAGAACTTTATATAATTAGAATCATATAATGTACGTTCTTTTGTGACTGGCTTCTGTTGCTCAACATTATATTAGTGAGGTTCAAACGTATTGTAGAATGTAGCTGCCTGCTCCTTTTTTCATTGTTGTCTAATATTCCAGTTTATGAATTAACCAGTTTCATCCATTCTATTGTTAAAGGACACTTGTGTTGTCTGCAGTTTGGGACAAGTATGAATATTATGAGTTTAATGAACATTATTACATGTCTTTTAGTTCATACGAGAATAAATCTAGGAGAACTGCTTGGTCAGAGTATGCATATCATCAACATTATAGGGTATGAGAGCCCCTGTTGCTCCACAAGCTCATAAATGCTTAGTTTTGTCAGTCTTTAAGTGAGTCTAGTTGCTATTTAATGTAACCTTGTTGTGGTTTCAATTTGCATGTCTCTGATAACTAACAAAGCTTAGCATATTAACATGTTTACTGGATGTTTGGATTTCCTCTTTAGAAAAGTACCTATTCAAGTTCACTGCAAATGTTTTAAACTGGGTTGTTGGTCTTTTTCATATTGATTTGTAGGAGTTCATTATGGATACAAGTCCTTTGTCAGTTATATGTATTGCAAATATCTTCTCCCATGGTGAGAGGTACCTTCTCCTTATTTGATGATCTATGTCAAATAGCCACAAACTATGGTCCACATGCCAATTCTGGCCCACTATCTAATTTTGTATATAAAGTTTCACTTAATATTTATTACACATCATTAAAATATTGTCCTTTGTTCACTTTCATGCTACAAGGGAAGAGGTGAGTAGCTGGGACAAAGACAGTAGTGCCAGAGTAATTGGCCCTTTACAGAAAAAGTTTGCCAATCCTGGATCTAGGTAATGAAAATGCTTTCTAAATTTGTCAAGTCAATCTTTCCCTTTATACCTATGCATTCTGTATCCTGTTTTAAGAAGTCCCTACCCTGAGGACATGAAGAAATTCACCTGCATTATCCAGGGGAATTACTAGTTACGTTATTATATTGATTTCTAGTTTAATTGCACTGTGGTAAAAGAAGAGTAAGATTTCAGACTCAGGTCTTATGATCCAGGGACAACTTCCCCGGGAGAATACATTGCGTGGCTTAGGCTGTTGCAACGTCATGCTGGCCTCTGCTGCCACAGGCTCGCCCCACATACCGTACGAGTCCCTGCCCCCAGCCTAGTGAGCCTGAGTCCCATAATCAGCTGCTAATTTAACCCCGTTCTGTCTGAGTGAAGAACAGAGGCCCTCAGGCGACCTACATGCAGAGGCGGGGCCATAATCCAAAGCTGAACCCAAGGAGCTGTGTGAACAAACAAGAGAAAGGGAAATTTCTCCCAGCAGCCTCAGGAGCAGCAGATTAATCTCCAAATCAACTTGATGTACCCTGCATCTGGGGAATACCTGAATAGACAACGAATCATCCCAAAATTGAGGCAGTGGACTTTGGGAGCAACTGTAGACTTGGGGTTGCCTTTCTGCAACTAACTGGTTTCTGGTTTTACGTTTACTTTAGTTTAGAATTCACAATTTATTAACACTGGTAGATTTCTTTACTGATTTGGTTGCTCTTTTCCTTTTTTTTTAATATATAGATATTTTTTTTCCTTCTTCTCTTTTTGTGAGAGTGTACCTGTATGCTTCTTTGTGTAACTATGTCTGTATAACTTTGCTTTTACCATTTGTCCTACGGCTCTCTCTGTCCCTTTTTTTTTCGTTTTTTTTTTCTTTTAGAATAGTTTTAGTGCTTGTTACCATTGGTTGATTTGTTTATTGGTTTGGATGCTCTCTCCTTTCTTTTTCTTATGGCTTTTATTTCTTTTAATTTTTAATATTTTTTAAATTTTAATAAATTTATTTTATTTATTTATTTTTTCTTTCTTTTTTTCCTCCCTTTTCTTCTGAGCCGCATGGCTGACAGGGTCTTGGTGCACTGGTCGGGTGTCAGGCCTGTGCCTCTGAGGTGGGAGAGCCAAGAACAGGACATCGGCCCACCAGAAACCACACGGCTCCACGTAATATCAAATGATGAAAGCTCTCCCAGAGATCTCCATCTCAATGCTAAGACCGAGCTCCACTCAACGACCAGCAAGAGACAGTGCTGGACACCCTATGCCAAACAAGTAGCAAGATAGGAACACAACCCCACCCATTACCAGAGAAGCTTCCTAAAATCATAATAAGGTCACAGACACCACAAACCACACCACCGGACACGGTCCTGCCCACCAGAAAGACAAGGTCCAGCCTCATTCATCAGAACACAGGCACCAGTCCCCTCAACCAGGAAGCCTACACAACCCAATGAACCAACCTTAGCCACTGGGGGCAGACACCAAAAACGACATGAACTACGAACCTGCAGCCTGCAAAAAGGAGACCCCAAACACAGCAAGTTAAGCAAAATGAGAAGACAGAGAAACACACAGCAGATGAAGAAGCAAGGTAAAAACCCAGCAGACGAAACAACTGAAGAGGAAATAGGCAGTCTACCTAAAAAGAATTCAGAGTAATGATAGTAAAGATGATCCAAAATCTTGGAAACATAATGGAGAAAATAACAAGAAATGTTTAAGAGGGACCTAGAAGAACTAAAAAGCAAACAAACAGTGATGAACAACGCAATAAATGAAATTAAAAATTCTCTAGAAGGAATCAATAGAATAACTGAGGCAGAAGAACAGATAAGTGACCTGGAAGATAAAATAATGGAAATAACTACCACAGAACAGAATAAAGAAAACAGAATGAAAAGAATTGAGGACAGTGTCAGAGAACTCTGGGACAATATTAAACGCAAAAACATATGAATTATAGGGGTCCGAGAAGAAGAAGAGGAAAAGAAGGGACTAAGAAAATATTTGAAGAGATTATAGTTGAAAACTTCCCTAACATGGGAAAGGAAAGAGTCAATCAAGTCCAGGAAGCGCAGAGAGACCCATTCAGGATAAATCCAAGGAGAAACATGCCAAGACACATGTTAATCAAACTGTCAAAACTTACCTACAAAGCAAAAATATTAGAAGCAGCAAGGGAAAAACAACAAATAACACACAAGGGAATTCCCATAAGGTTAACAGCTGATCTTGCAGCAGAAACTCTGCAAGCCAGAAGGGAGTGGCAGGACACAGTTAAAGTGATGAAAGGGGAAAACCTACAACCAAGAATACTCTACCCAGCAAGGATCTCATTCAGATTCGACAGAGAAATTAAAACCTTTACAGACAAGCAAAAGCTAAGAGAATTCAGCACCACCAAACAAGCTTTACAACAAATGCTAAAGGAACTTCTCTAGGCAGGGAACACAAGAGAAGGAAAAGACCTACAATAACAAACCCAAAATAATTAAGAAAATGGTAAAAGGAACATACATATTGATAACTACCTTAAATGTAAATGGATTAAAGGCTCCAACCAAAAGACATAGACTGACTGAATGGATACAAAAACAAGACCCATATATATGCTGTCTACAAGAGACCCACTTCAGACCTAGGGACACATACACACTGAAAGTGAGGGGACGGAAAAAGATATTCCATACAAATGGAAATCAAAAGAAAGCTGGAGTAGCAATTCTCACATCAGACAAAATAGCCTTTAAAATAAACACTATTACAAGAGACAAAGAAGGACACTACATAATGATCAAGGGATCAGTCCAAAAGAAGAAGTAACAATTGTAAATATTTATGCACCCAACAAGGAGCACCTCAATACATAAGGCAAATGCTAACAGCCATAAAAGGGGAAATTGACAGTAACACAATCATAGTAAGGGAATTTAACACCCCACCTTCACTAATGGACAGATCATCCCAAATGAAAATAAATAAGGAAATACAAGCTTTAAATGATACATTAAACAGGATGGACTTACCTGATATTTATAGGACATTCCATCCAAAAACAAAAGAACACACTTTCTTCTCAAGGTCTCATGGAACCTTCTCCAGGATAGATAATATCTTGGGTCACAAATCAAGCCTCAGTAATTTAAGAAAACTGAAATCATATCAAGTATCTTTTCTGACCACAGTGCTATGAGACTAGATATCAGCTACAGGAAAAAATCTGTAAAAAATACAAACACATGGAGGCTAAACAACACACTACTAAATAACCAAGAGATCACTGAAGAAATCAAAGAGGAAATAAAAAAAATACCTAGAAACAAATGACAATGAAAACAAGATGACCCAAAACCTATGGGATGCAGCAAAAGCAGTTCTAAGAGGGAAGTTTATAGCAATACAATCCTAACTCAAGAAATAAGAAACATCTCAAATAAACAACCTAACATTACACCTAAAGCAGAGAAAGAAGAGCAAAAAAACCCCAAAGTTAGCAGAAGGAAAGAAATCATAAAGATCAGATCAGAAATAAATGAAAAAAGAAATGAAGGAAACAGTAGCAAAGATTAATAACACTAAAAGTTGGTTCTTTGAGAAGATAAACAAAAGTGATAAACCATTAGCCAAACTCACCAGGAAAAAAAGGGAGATGACTCAAATCAATAGAATTAGAAATGAGAAAGGAGAAGTAACAAGTGACACTGCAGAAATACAAAGGATCATGAGAGATTACTACAAGCAAATATAGGCCAATGAAATGGACAACCACTAAGAAATGGACAAATTCTTAGAAAACACAACATTCTGAGACTGACCAGGAAGAAACAGAAAATATAAACAGACCAATCACAAGCACTGAAATTGAAACTGTGATTAAAAATCTTCCAACAAACAAAAGCCCCAGACTGGATGGTTTCACAGGTGAATTCTATGAAACATTTAGGGAAGAGCCAACACCTATCCTTCTCAAACTCTCCCAAAATATAGCAGAGAGAAGAACGTTCCCAAACTCATTCTACGAGGCCACCATTACCTGGATACCAAAACCCCACAAAGATGTCACAAAGAAAGAAAACTACAGGCCAATAACTCTGATGAACACAGATGCAAAACTCCATAACAAAACACTAGTAAACAAAATCCAAAAGCACATTAAAAGGGTTATACACTATGATCAAGTGGGTGTTTTCCCAGGAATGCAAGGATTCTTCAATATACACAAATCAATCAATGTGATAAACTGTTTTAACAAGTTGAAGGAGAAAAACCATATGATCATGTCAACAGATGCAGAAAAAGCTTTTGACAAAATTCAACACCCATTTATGATAAAAGCCCTCCAGAAAGTAAGCATGGGGGAACTTACCTCAACATAAGAAAGGGCATATATGACAAACCCACAGCCAACATCATTCTCAATGGTGAAATACTGAAACCATTTCCTCTAAGATCAGGAACAAGACAAAGCTGTCCACTCTCACCACTATTATTCAACATATTTATGGAAGTTTTAGCCACAGCAATCAGAGAAGAAAAAGAAGTAAAAGGAATCCAAATCGGAAAAGAAGTAAAGCTGTCACTGTTTGTGGATGACATGACACTATACATAGAGAATCCTAAAGATGCTACCAGAAAACTACTAGACCTAATCAATGAATTTGATAAAGTAGCAGGATACAAAATTAATGCACAGAAATCTCTTGCATTCTTACACACTAATGATGAAAAATCTGAAAGAGAAATTAAGGAAACACTCCCATTTACCACTGCAACATAAAGAATAAAATACCTAGGAATAAACCTACCTAAGGAGACAAAAAATCTTTATGCAGAAAACTATAATACACTGATGAAAGAAATTAAAGATGATACAAATAGATGGAAAGATATAACATGTTCTTGGATTGGAAGAATCAACATTGTGAAAATGACTATACTACCCAAAGCAATCTACAGATTCAATGCAATCCCTATAAAACTACCACTGGCATTTTTCACAGAACTAGAACAAAAAATTTCCAATTTGTATGGAAACACCAAAGATCCCGAATAGCCATAGCAATCTTGAAAAAGAAAAATGGAGTTGGAGGAATCAGGCTCCCAGAGTTCAGACTATACTACAAAGCTACAGTAATTAAGACAGTTTGGTACTGGCACAAAAACAGAAATATAGATCAATGGAACAGGACAGAAAGCCCAGAGATAAACCCACATACATGTGGTCATCTTATTATTTTTTTTCAAGTGTGATTTTAATTTACCTTAAAGTTGAAAAAACTTCTTTCAGTCTCTTATTCCACCTCCACCCATGAGCTGAACACCCCATGAAAGCACTGTGTTCACTGGGGCTGGGCAGCAGCTGCCCACCAGTCCCAGCCTGGCCCATCCCTCCTCAAGACACAAGCTCCTCAAACCAAGCAGGACGATTTCGAGAGCGGCGTTTCACAGACCTTGTGGGCTTCACATCTGCTGACCTCCTCTCTCCACTTCTGTAAATCCTAAGACTTTTTTTTATGATGAAAAACTTATACCCGAAGGGCCACTTAGTCCATGCCTGTGAGAATGTTGACTTTATTGTCCCAGGTCACCTTATTTTTGATAAAGGAGGCAAGAATATACAATAGAGAAAAGACAGCCTCTTCAGTAAGTGGTGCTGGGAAAACTGGACAGGTACATGTAAAAGAATGAAATCAGAACACTCCCTAACACCGTACACAAAAATAAACTCAAAATGGATTAAAGACCTAAATGTAAGGCAAGACACTATAAAACTCTTACGGGAAAACATAGGCAGAACACTCTATGACATAAATCACAGTAAGATCCTTTTTGACCCGCCTCCTAGGGAAATGGAAATCAAAACAAAAATAAACAAAGGGGACCTAATGAAACTTAAAAGCTTCTGCACAGCAAAGGAAACCATAAACAAGACCAAAAGACAACCCTCAGAATGGGAGAAAATATTTGCAAATGAAGCAACTGACAAAGGATTAATCTCCAAAATTTATAAGCAGCTCATGCAGCTCAATATCAAAAAAACAAACAACCCAATCCAAAAATGGGCAGAAGACCTAAATAGACATTTCTCCTAAGAAGATATACAGATTGCCAACAAACACATGAAAGGATGCTCAACATCACTAATCATTAGAGAAATGCAAATCAAAACTACAATGAGGTATCACCTCACACCAGTCAGAATGGCCATCATCAAAAAATCTATAAACAAGAAATGCTGGAGAGGGTATGGAGAAAAGGGAAACCCCTTGCACTGTTGGTGGGAATGTAAATTGTTATAGCCACTATGGAGAACAGTATGGAGGTTTCTTAAAAAACTAAAAACAGAACTACCATACGACCCAGCAATCCCACTACTGGGCATATACCCTCCGAAAACTATAAATTAAAAAGAGTCATGTACCACAATGCTCATCACAGCTCTATTTACAATAGCGGACATAGAAGCAACCTAAGTGTCCACTGACAGATGAATGGATAAGGAACATGTGGCATATACACAGAATGGAATATTACTCAGCCATAAAAAGAAACAAAATTGAGTTATTTGTAGTGAGGTGGATGGACCTAGAGTGTGTCATACAGAGTGAAGTCAGAAAGAGAAAAACAAATACCATATGCTAACACATATATATGGAATCTAAAAAAAAAAAAAAAAAGGCTCCGAAGAACTTAGGAGCAGGACAGGTATGAAGACGCAGACGTAGAGAACGGACTGGAGGACATGGGGAGGGGGAAGGGTAAACTGGGACAAAATGAGAGAGTGGCATGGACATATATATATACACTACCAAATGTAAAATTGATAGCTAGTGGGAACCAGCCACATAGCACAGGGAGATCAGCTCGGTGCTTTGTGACCGCCTAGAGGGGTGGGATAGGGAGGGTGGGAGGGAGATGCAAGAGGGAGGAGATATGGGAATATATGTATATGTATAGCTGATTCTCTTTGTTATAAAGCAGAAACTAACACACCATTGTAAAGCAATTATACTCCAATAAAGATGTTTAAAAAAACCCACAATACCTTTATTGTACTTAATAAAATCAAGAACTTCTTAAACGTGTCTAATACCCTATCCATGTTCAATTTTCCCAGATAGTCACAAAAATTGTTTTTGTAACCAGTTTATTTGAATCAAAATATAAACAAGGTCCAACAACTTCATTTGGCTGATATGATTCCTAAGTTTTTTAACATTTACAACAGTTCTCCCTCCTTTTCCTTCATGTTTCACTTACTTTAAAAAGTGGATTTTTTTGTAGAATTTCTAACATTCTAAACTTGGTTTATTATGTCTTTATGGTGTCATTTAAAATTTTTATTCACCCCTTGTATTCCCTGTAAACTGGCAGTTAGAAAAGCTTAAATAGATTCAGGTTCAATTTTCTTTGGTAAGATTAGATCTTAAGGGTGGGGCTTTATAGTTCTGATTACATCACACTGGGAAGGATATAATGTCTGTTTCACCCACCTTTAGTGATGTTAAGATTAATCAGTGGATTCAGGTGTCATCAGCCTGATCCATCCAGCACAAAGTTCCTTATCAACTTCTTACCTAATGGTTCAGGAAGCTATGATCTTTGCTGCAATCAATTATTTCATTAGATATTCCAAAATGTTGGTTTTTCTAATTGCATCATTCCTTCTATATTTATTAGGTATCATTATTCCATATGGAAAAACTCTCCTTCATTCAGTTATTTAGTTACCCTGAAATACAACTGGTTTAGAAAAGGCATAATAATGTTTGATTCTTTCCCTTTACCCTATCAACCTGCCATTTACCAACTAGTTTTTTTTAAAGAGTATCATTATGAACTCATAGAAGTTTATATATCTGATGTGTTTTTAATCCATTTCAATCATCATTCTTTTTGATGGTCAAACTGTCCAGTGTTGACTCCTCTATTATTTACACATGACCCCACTAGTCTTTGACTGATTTTCTGTTCTCTGGCACAAGACATCCCAGGTGCATCTTTTACATGCTATGCCTCAACCAAGCAACTTAGATTTGTTTTAGTGTAAAAGTGTGTAACAACTGCAATCTCTTTGGCCTGGGAATTCTTCAGTACGTTGTTAGCTCACAAGTGCCTTCAAAACAGACTTTTTCCCTCCAGTTTTTCTAACTGACCTTAAAGGAGGGTTGGTTTGAATTACCCAGTCTGCCAATTTTGTAAGCAAAAGTCCTAAAGTAAGTAAAGCAGAAAGCACAAAGAAACAGACTAACAGAATAATATATTAGTGGAAGAGAGTACCAAGACCAGCGTTTTAAAGTCTGCTTTCCTCTGCTGTATGTCATAAAATGGAAGACTAGTTCAGAATAATCAACTAAACTGCAGTAAAATTTGGAAAAGCTACAGGACTGGAGATTCAAATCACTGTTCAGTGGTTTTTTTCCCTGAACCCAGAAGTTGGTTCCAAAGTTAATTTTCTTAATTCAGCAGTCAAAGAAGCTACAAAATATCACACTGGCACTGGACTAAGAACAAAAGTAAAAGTGAAATGGAAAATAACCATTAACAGGCCTAATTAGTGTGTTTAGCAGTGGCAGCAAAATGAGGAGCCAGATAACACCCACCAACACACCGTCTGGATACCAAGATTCTTATAGAATGGAATGAACAAGTTTTTAACACTCCAAATGCTAAGCATATACATCTAAAGTTGAAGTAAAAAGGGAGAGATCCTACAGGGAAAAAAGACAAGCGCACCGTTCTTTAATAGAATTCTTTCCTTTGGGCAGCAAAAACAGTCAAAAAATTCCTTTTGTTAGATGGCTGACATACTAAACTTCATTATATGACTTCAACCGTTTTTGTCCCCATCTCACACACCAGAAGCAATATTAAAAGATCTTCACAGTAACTAGCAATCAAGCCTCAGATGAGACCACAGGCCTCAGCCAACCCAACGATGGCTGCAGCCTTGTGAGACCCAAAGCAGATAATCTAGCTAAGCTGTGCCTAGACTCTTGATCCACAGACAATGAGATAATAAATTTGTGTTTTTTAAACTGCTAAGTTTGTGGTCATCTGTTATCCAGCAGTAGATAACTAATATAGTATCACAAGCTAGTACATGCTTTTAATTTAATTTCCTCAATCTTATAAATCTTTGAATTAAACATTTTTTTAAAAAGACTATGTATTTCCGGTAACACGTTAGAAAAAAGCACAGGACTGAGAATCAAAAGACATGGTGAAAGTCATGATTCTACCTTACTAAGTAACCTTGTGTAAGGTTCATAACCTCTCAGAGCCTCAAGATTCCTTATTTGTAAGCAGGGGTAAAACCAGCCCTGAGGATGATAGAAAACAAGTAAAGCACTGTGAGAGTTACAAAGCATGAAATAAACCAAAATCCAACTGCTTCTCATCAACAGTTCTGATACCACTCTAGTGTAAGCCTCCATCCTCTCTCACGTGGCTTATTTCAGTAGATTCCTGACTCATCTCTCAGTTTTTATCCTTGGCTCCTTCTTTACACAGTTGCCTGGGTGATCCTTTTAAACCTAAGTCACATGATATCACTCTTCTGCTCAAAATCTTCCAGTGGCTTTCCATCATATCTGGAATAAAGTCCATAAAGACCAAGTCTTTAATAAGTACAGTCATTCACCCCTTGGTTTATAAGGGGGATTGGTTCCAGGACCCCCACAGATACCAAAATCTTTGGATGCTCAAGTCCCTTATGTAAAATGGAGTAGTATTTGCGTATAACCTACACACATCCTCCCATATACTTTAACTGACTTCCAGATTACTTATAATACCTAATACAAAGTAAATGCTATGTAAATAGTTGCCAGTGCTGCAAATTCAAGTTTTGCTTTTTAGAACTTTCTGGAATTTTTCTTCCCCAAATATTTTCAACCCACCATTGGTTGAATCCACAGATACAGAATCCACAGATACAGAGGTCCAGCTGAGTAGTACAGATGATCCCTGATTTACAATGGTTCAACTTACAATTTTTCAACCTTATGATACTGCAAAAGCAATACACATTCAGTAGAAACTATACTTTGAATTTTGATCTTATAAATCTCTTGTGATGCTGGGCAGTGGCAGTGAGCCACAGCTCCCAGTAAGCCAGATGATCAGGGTAAACAACCGATACACTTACAACCATTCTGCACTCATATGACCAATTCTGTTTTACACTTTTAGTACAGTATTCAATAAATTACATGAGATAGTCAACACTTTATTATAAAACAGGCTTTGTTTTGGATGATTTTGCCCAACTGGAGGCTAATGTAAGTGTTCTGAGCACATTTAAGGTAGGCTGAGCTAAGCCATGGTGTTCAGCAGGCTAGGTCTATTAAATGCATTTTCTACTTAACGGTATTTTCAACTTACAATGGCTTCGTAAGATGTAACCACATTGAGAAAAACCTGTGTACTACACCTTAGCAAAAATCTCAATTGTAGTATCTTTTTTTTTTTTTGCAGTACACGGACCTCTCACTGTTGTGGCCTCTCCTGTTGCGGAGCACAGGCTCCGGATGCGCAGGCTCAGCAGCCATGGCTCACGGGCCCAGCCGCTCTGTGGCATGTGGGATCTTCCCGGACCGGGGCACAAACCCGTGTCCCCTGAATCGGCAGGCGGACTCTCAACCACTGCGCCACCAGGGAAGCCCCTCAATTGTAGTATCTTTAATTTACTTTTAAAACTGAATGGGTGGAGGATTAGGAACCAAGATGGCAGAGTAGAAGGACGTGCTCTCACTCCCTCTTGCGAGAACACCAGAGTCATAACTAGCTGCTGGACAATCATCGACAGGAAGACAATGGAACTCACCAAAAGACATACCCCACACCAAAAGAAAAAGGAAAAGCCACAATGAGATGGTAAGAGGGGCACAATCACAGTAAAATCAAATCCCATAACTGCTGGGTGGGTGACTCACAGACTGGAGAACACTAATACCACAGAAGTCCACCCAATGGAGTGAAGGTTCTGAGCCCCACATCAGATTCTCAACCTGGGGGTCCGGCAATGGGAGAAGGAATTCCTAGAGAATCAGACTTTCAAGGCTGGTGGGATTTGATTGCAGGACTTCAACAGGACTGCAGGAAACAGAGACTCCACTCTTGGAGGGCTCACACAAAGTACTGTATGCATAGGGACCCAGGGAAAGGAGCAGTGACCACAACGGAGACTGAACCAGACCTACCTGCTAGTGTTGGAGGGTCTGCTGCAGACGAGGGGGTGGCTGTGGCTCACCATGGGGACAAGGACACTGGTAGAAATTCTGGGAAGAACTCCTTGGCATGAGCCCTCCCACAGTCTGCCATAGCCCCACCAAAGAGCCCAGGTAGGCTCCAGTGTTGGGTTGCCTCAGCCCAAACAACCAACAGGGAGGGAACCCAGTCCCACCCATCAGCAGTCAAGCCGATTAAAGTTTTACTGAGCTCTGCCCACCAGAGCAACAGTCTGCTCTACCCACCACCAGTCCCTCCCATCAGGGAACTTGCACAAGCCTCTTAGATAGCCTCATCCACCAGAGGGCAGACAGCAGAAGCAAGAACTACATTCCTGCACCCTGTGTAACAAAAACCACATTCACAGAAAGATAGACAAGATGAAAAGGCAGAGGGCTATGTACCAGATGAAGGAACAAGATAAAACCCCAGAAAAACAACAAAATGAAGTGGAGATATGCAACCTTCCAGAAAAAGAAATCAGAATGATAGTGAAGATGATCCAGGACCTCAAAAAAAGAATGGAGGCAAAGATGGAGAAGATGCAAGAAATGTTTAACAAAGACCTAGAAGAATTAAAGAACAAACAAAAAAGAGATGAATAATACAATAACTGAAATGAAAACTACACTAGAAGGAATCAACAGCAGAATAACCGAGGCAGAAGAACGGATAAGTGACCTGGAAGACAGAATGGTGGAATTCACGGCTGCAGAACAAAATAAAGAAAAAGAATGAAAAGAAATGAAGACAGCCTAAAAGACCTCTGGGATAACATTAAACACAACAGCATTCACATTATAGGGGTCCCAGAAGGAGAAGAGAGAGAGAAGGGAAAAATATTTGAAGAGATTATAGTCAAAAACTTCCCTAACATGGGTAAGGAAATAGCCCCCCAAGTCCAGGAAGTGCAGAGAGTCCCATACAGGATAAACCCAACGAGACATATGCTGAGACACATAATAATCAAACTGGCAAAAATTAAACACAAAGAAAATTACTGAAAGCAGCAAAGGAAAAATGACAAATAACATAAAAGGGAACTCCCATAAGGTTAACAGCTGATTTCTCAGTACAAACTCTACAAGTCAGAAGGGAGTGGCATGATATACTTAAAGTGATGAAAGGGAAGAACCTACAACCAAGAGTACACAACGTGGCAAGGATCTTATTCAGATTCGATGGAGAAATCAAAAGCTTTACTGACAAGCAAAAGTTAAGAGAATTCAGCACCACCAAACCAGCTCTACAACAAATGCTAAAGGAACTTCTCTAAGTGGGAAACACAAGAGAAGAAAAGGACCTACAAAAACAAACCCAAAACAATTAAGAAAATGGTCATAGTAACATACAAATTGATAATTACCTTAAACGTGAATGGATTAAATGCTCCAACCAAAAGACACAGGCTTGCTGAATGGATACAAAAACAAGACCCATCTATATGCTGTCTACAACAGACCCACTTCAGACCTAGGGACACATACAGACTGAAGGTGAGGAGATGAAAAAAGATATTCCATGCAAATGGAAATCAAAAGGAAGCTGGAGTAGCAATACCCATATCAGATAAAATAGACTTTAACATAAAGAGTGTTACAAGAGACAAGGAAGGACACTACATAATGATCAAGGGATCAACCCAAGAAGAAGATATAACAATTATAAATATATATGCACCCAACAGAGGAGCACCTCAATACATAAAGCAACTGTTAAGAGCTATAAGAGGAAATCGACAATAACACAATAATAGTGGGGGACTTTAACACCTCACTTACACCAATGGATAGATCATCCAAAATGAAAATAAATAAGGAAACAGAAGCTTTAAATGACACAGTCGACCAGATAGATTTAATTGAAATTTATAGGACATTCCATCCAGAAACAGCAGATTACACTTTCTTCTGAAGTGTACATGGAACATTCTCCAGGATAGATCACATCCTGGGTCACAAATCAAGCCTCAGTAAATTTAAGAAAATTGAAATGATATCAAGCATCTTTTCTGACCACAACGCTATGAGATTGGAAATGAATTACAAGGAAAAAAATGTAAAAAACACAAACACATGGAGGCTAAACAGTACGTTACTAAATAACCAAGAGGTCACTGAAGAAATCAAAGAGGAGATCAAAAAATACTTAGAGACAAATGACAATGAAAACACGATGATCCCAAACCTACGGGATGCAGCAAAAGCAGTTCTAAGAGGGAAGTTTATAGCTATACATGCCTACCTCAAGAAACAAGAAATATCTCAAATAAACAATCTAACGTTACACCTAAAGGAACTAGAGAAAGAAGAACAAACAAAACCGAAAGTTAGAAGAAGGAAAGAAATCATAAAGATCAGAGCAGAAATAAATGAAATAGAAACAAAGAAAACAATAGCAAAGATCAATAAAACTAAAAGCTGGTTCTTTGAGATCAACAAGATTGATAAACCATTAGTCAGACTCATCAAGAAAAAGAGGGAGAGTACTCAAATCAATAAAATTAGAAATGAAAAAGGAGAAGTTACAACAGACACCACAGAAATACAAAGCATCCTAAGAGACTATGACAAGCAACTCTATGCCAATAAAAGGGACAACCTGGAAGAAATGGAGAAATTCTTAGAAAGGTATAACCTTCCAAGACTGAACCAGGAAGAAATAGAAAATATGAACAGACCAATCACAAGTAATGAAATTGAAACTGTGATTAAAAATCTTCCAACAAACAAAATTCCAGGACTAGATGGCTTCACAGGTGAATTCTATCAAACATTTAGAGAAGAGCTAACACCCATCCTTCTCAAACTCTTCCAAAAAGTTGCGGAGGAAGGAACACTCCTAAACTCATTCTATGAGGCCACCATCACCCTGATACCAAAACCAGACAAAGATACTATAAAAAACGAAAATTACAGACCAATATCACTGATGAATATAGATGCAAAAATCCTCAATGAAATACTAGCAAACAGAATCCAACAACACATTAAAAGGATCACACACCATGATCGAGTGGGATTTTTCCCGGGGATGCAAGGATTTTTCAATATACGCAAATCAATCAATGTGATAAACCATACTAACAAATTCAAGAATAAAAACCATATGATCATCTCAATAGATGCAGAAAAAGCTTTTGACAAAATTCAACACCCATTTATGAGAGAAACTCTCCAGAAAGTGGGCATAGAGGGAACCTACCTCAACATAATAAAGGCCATATATGACAAACCCACAGCAAACATCATTCTCAATGGTGAAAAACTGAAAGCATTACCTCTAAGATCAGGAACAAGACAAGGATGTCCACTCTCACCACTACTATTCAACATAGTTTTGGAAGTCCTAGCCACGGGAATCAGAGAAGAAAAACAAATAAAAGGAATACAAATTGGAAAATAAGAAGTAAAACTGTCACTGTTTGCAGATGACATGATACTATACATAGAGAATCCTAAAGATGCCATCAGAAAACTACTAGAGCTAATCAATGAATTTGGTAAAGTTGCAGGATACAAAATTAATGCACAGAAATCTCTTGCATTCCTATACACTAATGATGAAAAATCTGAAAGAGAGATTAAGGAAACACTGCCATTTACCACTGCAATAAAAAGAATAAAATACTAGGAATAAACCTACCTAGGGGGACAAAAGGCCTGTATGCAGAAAACTGTAAGACACTGATGAAAGAAATTAAAGATGATACCAACAGATGGAGAGATATACCATGTTCCTGGATTGGACGAATCAATATTGGGAAAATGACTATACGACACAAAGCAATCTACATATTCAATGCAATCCCTATCAAATTACCAATGGCATTTTTTACGGAACTAGAACAAAAAATCTTAAAATTTGTTTGGAGACACAAAAGACCCCGAATAGCCAAAGCAGTCTTGAACGAAAAAAGCAGAGCTGGAGGAATCAGACTCCCTGACTTCAGACTATACTACAAAGCTACAGTAATCAAGACAATATGGTACTGGCACAAAAACAGAAACATAGATCAATGGAACAAGATAGAAAACCCAGAGATAAACCCCCACACATATGGTCAACTAATCTATGACAAAGGAGGCAAGGATATGCAATGGAGGAAAGACAGTCTCTTCAATAAGTGGTGCTGGGAAAACTGGACAGCTACATGTAAAAGAATGAAATTAGAACACTCCCTAACACCATATACAAAAATAAACTCAAAATGGATTAGAGACCTAAATGTAAGACCAGACACTATAAACTCTTAGAGGAAAACATAGGAAGGACACTCTTTGACATAAATCACAGCAAGATCTTTTTTGATCCACCTCCTAGAGTAATGGAAATAAAAACAAAAATAAACTAATGGGACTTAATGAAACTTCAAAGCTTTTGCACAGCAAAGGAAACCATAAACAGGACGAAAAGACAACCCTCAGAATGGGAGAAAATATTTGCAAACGAATCAATGGACAAAGGATTAATCTCCAAAATATATAAACAGCTCATGGAGCTCAACATTAAAAAAACAAACAACCCGGGCTTCCCTGGTGGCGCAGTGGTTGAGAGCCCCCCTGCCGATGCGGGGAACATGGTTTCGTGCCCTGGTCCAGGAGGATCCCACATGCCGCAGAGCTGCTGGGCCTGTGAGCCATGGCCGCTGAGTCTGCACGTCCGGAGCCTGTGCTCCGCAACGGGATAGGGCACAACAGTGAGAGGCCCGCGTACCAGAAAAACAACAAAAACAACAAACAAACAAAAAAACAACCCAAACAACCCAGTCCAAAAATGGGCAGAAGACCTAAAAAGACACTTCTCCGAAGAAGACATTCAGATGGCCAAGAAGCACATGAAAAGCTGCTCAACATCACTAATTGTTAGAGAAATGCAAATCAAAACTACAATGAGGTATCACCTCACAGCAGTTAGAATGGGCATCATCAGAATATCTACAAACAACAAATGCTGGAGAGGGTGTGGAGAAAAGGGAACCCTCTTGTACTCTTGGTGGGAATGTAAATTGATACAGCCACTATGAAGAACAATATGGAGCTTCCTTAAAAAACTAAAAAGTGAATTATCATATGATCCAGAAATGCCACTACTGGGCATATACCCAGAGAAAACCATAATTCAAAAAGACACATGCACCCCAATGTTCATTGCAGCACTATTTACAATAGCCAGGTCATGGAAGCAACCTACATGCCCATCGACAGACGAATGGATAAAGAAGATGTGGTACATATATACAATGGAATACTACTCAGCCATAGAAAGGAATGAAATTGGGTCATTTGTAGAGACGTGGATGGATCTAGAGACTGTCATACAGAGTGAAGTAAGTCAGAAAGGGTAAAACAAATATCGTGTGTTAGCGCATATATGTGGAACCTAGAAAAATGGTACAGATGAACTGGTTTGCAGGGCAGAAATTGAGACACAGATGTAGAGAACAAACGTAAGGACACCAAGAGGGGAAAGCAGTGGGGAGGTGGGGCTGGTGGTGTGATGAATTGTGCGATTGGGATTGACGTGTATAAAATTGATGACTAATAAGGACCTGCTGTATAAAAAAACAAAATTAAATTAAAAAATTAAAAAAAAAAAACTGAATGGGTGATGGAAGTCAGAATAGTAGTTACCCTAGAAGAGGGGTGAGAGTGTCTGGAAAGAAGTGCAAGCAGGCTTATGGGGTTCTGGTTATAAAAGTGTATTTATTTTGTGAAAATTCATTGAGTATTACTTTAAATCTGTGTACTTTTCCATATGTAACAACTTTTACATTTTTAAAACATGAATGAACTGGATTAGAATCTTTGATCCCCCATTTAATAGCTACACTTCAGGTTCCCCATCTTTAAAAGAAGTGAAAAACAATAATACCTATTCTGTCTGATTATTGTGGCAATTAATAGAGAAAAGAGTTAAGCATTTAACATGACTGGCCTAGTTTAAACACTTAATAAATGTATTAACAACAATAGTAATCTCTTGATTATCTGGAGAGTTACCACTTTTTACAGTAACTGTTAAGATATGATTATTATTACAAGCAATAACAATAGCATGAATATACACATTTAAGAAATCAAAATTACTAAGACAGAGCAAAAATATCTACATACTAGATCTTCACTAATGTTTAGAATTACATAGTAACCAAGAGATGCCACTTTAAGTTTCTGACAGCAGAGACGCCCCCTCCCTTTGTCAGGGAAACCTTGTAAGACCAATTTCTTCTCTCTCTCAGGAAAGCAAAGGAAAGGCCAGTAGCAGAGAAACTATGAACCAGTCTCCACTGGGTGTGAAAGGCAGAGAATGGGGTAAGGAAGGAAGTCAAGAGGGAGGAACCCTGATGCTAGGACTGGGCATCTGCCTTATTCAGATGTTCACAAAAGTCAAGAAATAGGTCATTTAAAAAACTGATTTTTTATAGATTAGTAACCTTCTGACCACTTTCAGTCAAAGTATTTGTGATGTTTAGTATTCTTTATTATATTTTGGATTGCATTCATACAATGGGAAATCATATTGATCCTAAAGTCAATGTAATTTGACTAAAGTTTATATTAAATCCCTTTTGTTCTAATTGTGAACTAATACTGCTTTAAGTATGATTATAATGCACACTGTATCCTCCTCCACACACCACCTATACTATCTCAAGTACTGGAATTAACTGTCCATTCCTATTTGTCAAAAGTCTTATAAGAGGGACTTCCCTCGTGGCGCAGTGGTTAAGAATCTGCCTGCCAATGCAGGGGACACGGGTTTGAGCTCTGGTCTGGGAAGATCCCACATGCCACGGAACAACTAAGCCCGTGCGCCACAACTACTGAGCCTGTGCTCTAGAGCCCAAGAGCCACAACTACTGAGCCCACGTGCCACAACTACTGAAGCCCGCATGCCTAGAGCTGGTGCTCTGCAACAAGAGAAGACACCACAATGAGAAGCCCACACACCACAGCAAAAGTAGCCCTCGCTCACCGCAACTAGAGAAAGCCTGTGCACAGCAACAAAGACCCAACGCAGCCCCCCAAAATTAATTAATTAAAAAAAGAAGTCTTATAAGAAATGATAGAGTCTCATTCATTCATATTCTCTCTCTCTTTCAATGAAATTACACCTCAGAATATGCCTCCAGAGTTTATAAACAGTCTAAAAGAAATTTAAAAAAAAAGATCACCAGGGTGGACAGCTGGCCCTCATCTGACAATGAAAGACAGTGGCCAGAAGAAATACATAAAGGTTTGAAGAAGAAGTGGGTTAATCCTTAGGCCTCAAGGCTCTTCCCCAAATTCAGAGGCAATGGACCTTAAGAAGACTAAGATGAAAAAGAAAGAAAAGAAAAGAAGACCAGGAATATGCCAGATAAAAAGCAGCAGCAAAAAGGAAAAGTGTCAGCAGACAGGAAAGCAGTCTGTGTTCAAACATTCCAAGAAAGCACCCACTGCAAACCCACCCGAGCAGTGTGCGTTGCATGATGCAGAGCACTGACAATGTCTGTGGTGGAGGAAGAGACAGCAGGAATCAAGGCCATCCAGCCAAGCAGGTGCCAGAGGTAGTGTGCAAAACCACGTTTTTAAAAAATTTTTCTTAATTTATCTCTGTCAGAACTTTCTTTCATTTTTCTCACACAGAAACACATTACATATCTATATTATTGACTGTTTTATATTATGCTATCTTGAAAGGTATTACAAACACACAGAATAATTGAATAAACTCATTTTGATGCATTATTTATTAAAAGAGAAAGTGCTTTTTAAAAGTGTACAAAAATATGAAATTAATAGCACAAAGATGAGGGGTAATTTTGGAAAAGGAAACAATACATCATTTAGTGTGTCTGTGTGTTTAAACAAAACTGAGCTTTATTTAGGTGGCAGTGGGTTAGTCGAGTTCCTTTAAATAGCTAGGAATTTGCGAAGTGCAAAGCTCTTGTAACTTAATCTGTGTTTTCCGCAAATCCCCATTGGTCCATTTACTTAAGAAACCCATGCTTCCCAGCTGGGTGCCAGCATACCAAACCTGCCCAGTCCTGCATAGTTTTATTTCTGTTACTAAATTAGGAAACCAAAGCGGGCAATGTCTGGGCCTACAGCAAAGAGAAAAAGGTTCAGCATCTTTAGTCGGCATGTCTTCTTAAAAGCCAGATCATTGTAAGATATTTAAGTTTTAATTAGAGATACCGAAATAATTTAGCCTAATAAGGAGTAATACTAAGAAATAATTAAATGAAGATAAAGGGAGAAATACAAACATTTAACAAAGGCATTCTTCTGAAGAGCCTTAATCATGATGTTGAAAATAAATTAACTACTACCACTCAAGGCTTAATGTCTCAGTGACTGACACTAAAATACTGCCATCTTTTTCTAGGCAGTGAGGAAGAAACGGGAAGTTATTCATCATAATTTTTACAAAGATTTACTAATATACTTTATGTAAAGCACTGTTAAAAGAAAGTAAGTAGAGCATTCAGAGAATGGATGAAACAAAAAGAAGGATTTGAAGAGAACAAAGCCACTGTGTTTACTTCCAAAATAATTTTAAAATGACAAAAATACAGAAGGAAAAATACATAATTTTCCACCTTTATTTGCCTCTAATTAGCACATTAGGGGGTTTAAAAAGACAGTGGTTGATAATTAACATTCTATGAAGTATAAACATACTTTAAACATATCCCAATACTTTGTCAATAGCTGAAGCCTGTATCCTAAAGGTGTTGGGACAATTTTAGTTCTAGCAATAGCTGAACTTTTCTTATAAACATTTTGTTAAATATTGATAAATTTCAAAGTAGTATTTATTTTACTTTAGTTCTATGAAAGAATTTTAAAATTAATTTATTTGCTATAAAATCTGTATTTTTATATGGATGAAGGCTGTTTAAATACCAGAATTTAGAAATTACAGAAAAATTAAATAACAAAGTCTGAGTGCTATGATAGGCCCTGAATGGCTTATCCAAAATGACCAAAAAAAAAAAAAAAAAAGATGTCCACAATATTTACTTTCCCAATCTTTAGCAATACAGAAATTCATTCATATTTATAAAGAAGCCACAGAGAAAAGAACTCTTCCAGTAACCATCCTCACTGTCTGGTATCCTTTCATCTAATCTCTTTATATATATTTATATAATCTTTATAGGACACTGAAAAGCATTTGTGGTGATTAGCTGTGAGCTAAAACTCAGTCTTTACCTTCTTTTGCTCAACTCCCACCACCAAGATCTGGCCATCAGTGAAGAGGAGAAGCAGGTCCACAGTTGGGTGGGGGGACAAGCAGAAACAGTTTCCCTCAGTCTCAAGTCTGTCTGTCCTTCAACCATCCATCCTACTGGAGGCACAATGTAGACAACATCACTGGCCTTGTCTGGCCCTTCACTGTCCCTATGTTATTGATAAGAGGCACACTGTTGTGGGAGGCACAATAAAATTAGAGAAGCAAGCTTAAAGTCATAAGTTACGTAATTAAAAATGAAAGCAAGAAATAGACTGGGTAGTTAGAAATGATACTGAACAGTGTAATGATCCCCATAGGTCATTTTGTTGAAAGGTCCTCCAGACCTTCATCTTTATCTTCTTACTGCTACCCATACATACATACAAATATATATATACAGATGAAACGCTCAAAAAAGAGGAAAAATAATTTTCTTTGGTTTGAAAAATATAAATTAAATTTAATATTTTTAAAAGAAATCTGAAAAAGAAGAAAAATGCTGAGAACTTACATGGCCTCATTTCAAAGCTTCCTATAAAGCTACAGTAATCAAGTTAATGTGGTATTGCCATAAGGATAAACATAAAGACAAAGGGAACAGAACTGAGAGTCTCCAGAAATAAACCCAAATATTTATGGTCAGCTGATTTTTGACAAAGGCACCAAGGTACTTCAACAAAGAAAGGATAGTCTTTTCAACAAATTATGCTAAAACAAGTGAATATCCCACATCTAAAAATATCTCAACCCTTACCTCACATCATACACAATAATTACCTTGAACTGGATCATAGACATAAATGTAACAGATAAAATTTTATATAAACTTATATAAGAAAGCATAAGACAAAAACTTTGTGATCCTACGTTTGGCAAACTGTTTGACAGCACAATTCATAAAACACAAAGCTAATAAATTGGGTTTCATCAAAATGTAAAACTTTTGCTCTTCAAAAGATATGTTTTTAAAAAAATGAAAAGACAAGCCACAGACTAGGAAAAAATATTTATAAATAACATATCTGGTAAAGGACTTTACCCAGGAAAAAGCAGGGATCAGCAACCTTGCTGTAAAAGGTCATTTAGTAAATAATTTAGACTTTGTGAGCCATACAGTCTCGGTCACAACTACTCAACTCTGCCACTGTAGCACAAAAGCAGCCACAGACAATGTGTAAATGAACAGGTATGGGTGTCTTCCAATAAAACTTTATTTACAAAATCAGGTGGTTGGTCAGATTTGACCCACAAGTCAGAGTTGCTGAGCCCTGCTCTATAGCGCTTCGTTCCAGGTGATCTGATTCTCATCCTATGGGGGCTATTTTACAACTCTGTAATTTGTATTGTAGATTACAACCTGATAAAATTTAAAATAATCCTTATTTATAAACACAAAAATAAATTATATCCCACAATGGAGAGACACCCTCTGCCATTGTGGGAAAAAACCTCCTTTGGTTCCATCTGAATGCTCATTTCAAGATTCTTGATCTATAAATGTGTCTGTTCTTTGGATCCTCCTTTGAACTGGTTATAACACCTTACCAGTTTTCTCATTAACAGGTTAAATAAAAACTTTAACACATTAAAAAAGTTTTATATCTATACAGGAGTCATAATCTTAACTTTCTGTGTGAAAATTATCCTTTAACACCAGAATATATAAAGAACTCTTACAACTAAAAATAACACAAACAACTCAGTGTAAAACAGGGCAAAAGATTTCTGAATAGAAACTTCACCAAAGAAATGGCAAATAAGTACATGAAAAAGATGCTATCAGTCTGTTCAGGATGCTATAACAAAACTACCATAAACTGGGTGGCTTTAAAGCAACAGAAACTTATTTCTCACTGTTTTGGAAGATAGGGAATCCAAGATCAAGGTGCTGGCAGATTCAGTGTCTAAAGAGGGCCTGCCCTCTCATTGACTGTGGAATTCTCACTGCAATCTCACCTGGTAGAAGGGGTGAGGAAGCTTATAAAGAGCCTCCTTTATAAGGGCACTAATCTAATTCATGAGGGCTCTGCCCTTATGGCTTACTGATAATTACCTCCCAAAGGCCCCACTTTCTAACACCATCACTTTGGGGGTTAAGATTTTAAATAGGAATTTTATGAGGACACCAACAGATGCTTAGTCTTTAGTTTTGAGGGAAATGCAAAATAAAACAATAATGAGCTGACTATATAGCCACTAGAATAGCCACAATTAGAAGACTGAAAATACCAAATGTTGGCAAGGATATAGAGCAACTGGAACTCTCATACATTGCTGGTGGGAATATAAGTGGTACAGATACTTTGGAAAACAGTTTAGCAGTTTCTTTCAAAGTTAAAAATATGTTTACCATGCAAACCAGCACTTCTACTCATAGGTATTTACCTAAGAGAAAAGAAAACATAAGCCCACAAAAAGCCTGTACACAAAAAAGAAATAAAATCTAAAATTAAAAAAGAAATCCTTGTACACAAATGTTGTTAGCAACATTATTCATAACAGCCCAAACTGAAAACAATCTAAATGGTCAATTAACTGGTGAGTAAACAAAATATGGCATATCCATACAATAAAATATAACTCAATAATAAAAAGAGACAACCTACTAAAACATAAAAGAACATACATGGGGCTTCCCTGGTGGCGCAGTGGTTGAGAGTCTGCCTGCCAAAGCAGGGGACACAGGTTCAAGCCCTGGCCTGGGAAGATCCCACATGCCGCGGAGCAACTAAGCCCATGCGCCACAACTACTGAGCCTGCGCATCTGGAGCTTGTGCTCTGCAACAAGAGAGGCCACAACAGTGAGAGGCTCGCGCACCGCGATGAAGAGTGGCCCCCACTCGCCGCAACTAGAGAAAGCCCTTGCATGGAAAAGAAGACCCAACACAGCCATAAATAAATTAATTAATAAATAAATTAATTAATTAAAAAAACATACATGTAAAAAAATCTATGCTAAGTATAAAATAAGCCAGACAGGAAAGACTGCATACTATTGTACATGATTCCATTTTTATGAAATTTCTAGAAAAGGCAAAGCTACTTATAAAAATAGAAACAAGATTAATAATTGGATGGGGGTGACAACAGGGGCTAGCAACAAACAGGCAACAGAGAATTTTCTGGGATGATGGATATATTCTAAAATTAGACTGTAATAAGGCTTCCTCAACTGTGTACATTTAATAAAATTCAAGAAACTGTACATATAATAAATTTTCTGCTATGCAAATTGTACCTCAATAAAGCTATTTTAAAAGATCAATGGGCAACAGTTTAAATAAATTATTAACTCATGCTAGGAACAAAATTACTGACATTGTCATAAAGTTTAAAAAGATATTGTCTAGAAGACTTTTAAAAGTGATATGGAGGAAAAACGTTATGTATACATCACACTTTGTAAATCAGTTCTAGATACTGCCCTAGAGATAAGGAAATCAAAGTTCTATTCCTTGCTTTACCATTTATGTATCATAACTTTACATGTGTTTCTGATTTAGAAGAAGAAATATAAAATATGTATAGGAAATAAACAGACATAGTATGTAAACCCTCATACCCTAATATGTCATGTCTTTTAGCAGGAGAAGCAAATTTTCAAGACTGTCATTCTATACCTTTTATAAAATTAAATCTTTAGAGTCAGTACAAATTAAGTATGTTGCATATTAGTGAGAGAAGGAATATCAGAACCCATCAAGTTAAAACCTACCTACTATATTGGATAAGAAAATGGAGAAGCAGGGATCAAGTAACATTAATTTTATAGGCTGTTGTTTTATTGAAAGTGATAGTTCATAAAGTTCCATGGCATTCTAGGTATGGGAAACTTGAAATAGCTTTATCTATTAAGTTCAAAAGCAATTTCACAGGACACCATAGGCAAACCAAGAACAGTCAACTAAAATACATATGGTGACTGGCACTTTAGAAAAAAAATTCTTAAGAAGTATAGAATAGGAGACGGCAGGGAAGATGGCGAAAGAGTAAGACACGGAGATCACCTTCCTCCCCACAGATATATCAGAAATACGGCTGCAAGTGGAACAACTCCTACAGAACACCTACTGAACGCTGGCAGAAGACCTCAGACCTCCCAAAAGTAAAGAAACTCCCCACGTACCTGGGTAGGGCAAAAGGAAAAAGAATAAACAGAGACAAAACAATAGGAACGGGACCAGCACCTCTGGGAGGGAGCTGTGAAAGAGGGAAAGTTTCCACACACCAGAAGCCCCTTCGCGGGTGGAGACTGCGGGTGGCGGAGGGTGGAAGCTTCGGCGCCACGGAGGAGAGCACAGCAACAGGGGTGCAGAGGGCAAAGCGGAGAGATTCCCGCACAGAGGATCGGTGCCGACCGGCACTCACTAGCCCGAGAGGCTTGTCTACTCACCCGCCGAGGCGGGCAGGGGCTGGGAGCTGAGGCTCGGGCTTCGGTCGGAGCTTAGGTAGAGGACTGGGGTTGGCGGCGTGAACACAGCTTGCAGGGGGTTAGTGCACCACGGCTAGCCGGGAGGGAGTCCGGGGAAAAGTCTGGACCTGCCGTAGAGGCAAGAGACTTTTTCTTCCCTCTTTGTTTCCTGGTGCGCAAGGAGAGGGGATTAAGAGCGCTGCTTAAAGGAGCTCCAGAGACGGGCGTGAGCCGTGGCTAACAGCGCGGACCCCAGAGACAGGTATGAGACGCTAAGGCTGCTGCTACTGCCACCAAGAGGCCTGTTTGCGAGCACAGGTCACTCTCCACACCTCCCTTCCGGGGAGCCTGTGCAGCCCGCCACTGCCAGGGTCCCAGGATCCAGGGACAACTTCCCCGGGAGAACACACGGCGCGCCTCAGGCTGGTGCAACGTCGTGGCGGCCTCTGCCACCGCAAGCTCGCCCCATATCTGCACCCCTCCCTCCCCCAGGCCTGAGTGAGCCACAGCACCCAAATCAGCTGCTCCTTTAACCCCGTCCTGTCTGAGCGAAGAACAGGCGCCCTCCGGCGACCTACACGCAGAGGCGGGGCCAAATCCAAAGCTGAGCCCTGGGAGCTGTGGGAACAAAGAGGAGAAAAGGAAATCTCTCCCAGCAGCCTCAGGAGCAGCGGATTAAATCTCCACAATCAACTTGATGTACCCTGCATCTGTGGAATACCTGAATAGACAACGAATCATCCCAAATTGAGGAGGTGGACTTTGAGAGCAAGATTTATTATTTTTTCCCCTTTTCCTCTTTTTGTGAGTGTGTATGTGTATGCTTCTGTGTGAGATTTTATCTGTATAGCTTTGCTTTCACAATCTGTCCTAGGGTTCTATCCGTCTGTTTTGGTTTTTTTTTACTTTTTTTAAAATTTTTTTTCTTAATTATTTTTTATTATAATAACTATTTTATCTTACTTTATTTTATATTTTTATCTTCTTTCTTTTCTTTCTTCCTGCCTTCCTTCCTTCCTTAATTCCTTCTTTCCTTCTTTTTCTCCATTTTATTCTGAGCAATGTGGATGAAAGGCTCTTGGTGCTACAGACAGGAGTCAGTTCTGTGCCTCTGAGATAGGAGAGCCAAGTCCACAAGAGACCTCCCAGCTCCACATAATATCAAACGGCAAAAATCTCCCAGGGATCTCCATCTCAACACCAACAGCCAGCTTCACTCAACAACGAGCAAGCTACAGTGCTGGACACCCTATGCCAAACAACTAGCAAGACAGGAACACAATCCCACCCATTAGCAGAGAGGCTGCCTAAAATCATAATAAGTCCACAGACACCGCAAAACACACCACCAGACGTGGTCCTGCCTACCAGAAAGACAAGATCCAGCCTCATCCACCAGAACACAGGCACTAGTTCCCTCCACCAGGAAGCCTACACAACCCACTGAACGAACCTTAGCCACTGGGGACAGACACCAAAAACAACGGGAACTTCGAACCTGCAGCCTGCAAAAAGGAGACCCCAAACACAACAAGTTAAGCAAAATGAGAAGACAGAAAAACACACAGCAGATGAAGGAGCAAGATAAAACCCCACGAGACCTAACAAATGAAGAGGAAATAGGCAGTCTACCTGAAAAAGAATTCAAAATAATGATAGTAAAGATGATCAAAAATCTTGGAAATAGAGAAAATTCAAGAAACATTTAACAAGGACCTAGAAGAACTAAAGATGACACAAGCAACGATGAACAACACAATAAATGAACTTAAAAATACTCTAGAAGGGATCAATAGCAGAATAACTGAGGCAGAAGAACGGTTAAGTGACCTGGAAGATAAAATAGTGGAAATAACTACTGCAGAGCAGAATAAAGAAAAAAGAATGAAAAGAACTGAAGACAGTCTCAGAGACCTCTGGGACAACATTAAACGCACCAACATTCGAATCACAGCAGTTCCAGAAGAAGAAGAGAAAAAGAAAGGGACCGAGAAAATATTTGAAGAGATTATAGTTGAAAACTTCCCTAATATGGAAAAGGAAATAGTTCATCAAGTCCAGGAAGCACAGCAAGTCCCATACAGGGTAAATCCAAGGAGAAACACACCAAGACACATATTAATCAAACTGTCAAAAATTAAATACAAAGAAAACATATTAAAAGCAGCAAGGGAAAAAGAACAAATAACACACAAGGGAATCCCCATAAGGTTAACAGCTGATCTTTCAGAGAAACTCTGCAAGCCAGAAGGGACTGGCAGGACATATTTAAAGTGATGAAGGAGAAAAGCCTACAACCAAGATTACTCTACCCAGCAAGGATCTCATTCAGATTTGATGGAGAAATTAAAATCTTTACAGACAAGCAAAAGCTGAGAGAGTTCAGCACCACCTAACCAGCTTTACAACAAATACTAAAGGACCTTCTCTAGGCAAGAAACACAAGAGAAGGAAAAGACCTAAAATAACAAACCCAAAACAATTAAGAAAATGGGAAGAGGAACACACATATCGATAATTACCTTAAATGTAAATGATTAAATGCTCCCACCAAAAGACACAGACTGGCTGAATGGATACAAAAACTAAACCCACATATATGCTGTCTACAAGAGACCCACTTCAGAACTAGAGACACATACTGACTGAAAGTGAGGGGATGGAAAAAGATATTCCACGCAAATGGCAACCAAAAGAAACCCGGAGTAGCAATTCTCATATCAGACAAAATAGATTTAAAAATAAAGACTATTACAAGAAACAAAGAAGGACACTACCTAATGATCAAGGGATCGATCCAAGAAGAAGATATAACAATTGTAAATATTTATGCACCCAACATAGGAGCACCTCAGTACATAAGGCAAATACTAACAGCCATAAAAGGAGAAATCAACAGTAACACATTCATAGTAGGAGATTGTAACACCCCACTTTCACCAATGAACAGATCATCCAAAATGAAAATAAATAAGGAAACACAAGCTTTAAATGATACATGAAACAAGATGGACTTAATTGATATTTATAGGACATTCCATCCAAAAACAACAGAATACACATTTTTCAGAATACACACATTTTTCTCAAGTGCTCATGGAACATTCTCCAGGATAGATCATATTATGGGTCACAAATCAAGCCTTGGTAAATTTAAGAAAACTGAAATTGTATCAAGCATCTTTTCTGACCACAATGCTGTAAGACTAGATATCAATTACAGGAATAGATCTGTAAAAAATACAAACACATGGAGGCTAAACAATACACTACTTCATAACGAAGTGATCACTGAAGAAATCATAGAGGAAATCAAAAAATACCTAGAAACAAATGACAATGGAGACACGACGACCCAAAACCTATGGGATGCAGCAAAAGCAGTTCTAAGAGGGAAGTTTATAGCAATACATTCCTACCTTAAGAAACAGGAAACATCTCGAATAAACAACCTAACCTTGAACCTAAAGCAATTAGAGAAAGAAGAACAAAAAAATCCCAAAGTTAGCAGAAGTAAAGAAATCATAAAGATCAGATCAGAAATAAATGAAAAAGAAATGAAGGAAATGATAGCAAAGATCAATAAAACTAAAAGCTGGTTCTTTGAGAAGATAAACAAAATAGATAAATCATTAGCCAGACTCATCAAGGAAAAAAAGGGAGAAGACTCAAATCAATAGAACTAGAAATGAAAAAGAAGAAGGAACAACTGACACTGCAGAAATACAAAACATCATGAGAGATTACAACAAGCAACTCTATGCCAAAAAAATGGACAACCTGGAAGAAAAGGACAAATTCTTAGAAATGCACAACCTGTCAAGACTGAATCAGGAAGAAATGGAAAATACGAACAGACCAATCACAAGCACTGAAATTGAAACTCTGATTAAAAATCTTCCAACAAACAAAACCCCAGGACCAGATGGCTTCACAGGTGAATTCTATCAAACATTTAGAGAAGAGCTAACACCTATCCTTCTCAAACTCTTCCAAAATATAGCAGAGGGAGGAACACTCCCAAACTCATTCTACAAGGCCACCATCACCTTGATACCAAAACCAGACAAGGATGTCACAAAGAAAGAACACCCCAGGCCAGTATCACTGATGAACATGGATGCAAAAATCCTCAACAAAATACTAGCAAACTGAATCCAACAGCACATTAAGAGGATCATAGACCATGATCAGGTGGGGTTTATTCCAAGAATGCAAGGATTCTTCAATATATGCAAATCAATCAGTGTGATACACCATATTAACAAATTGAAGGAGATAAATCATATTGTCATCTCAATAGATGCAGAGAAATCTTTTGACAAAATTCAATGCCCATTTATGATAAAAACCCTCCAGAAAGTAGGCATAGAGGGAACTTTCCTCAACATAATAAAGGCCATATATGACAAACCCACAGCCAACATCGTCCTCAATGGTGAAAAACTGAAAGCATTTCCACTAAGATCAGGAACAAGACAAGGTTGCCCACTCTCACCACGCTTATTCAACATTGTTTTGGAAGTTTTAGCCACAGCAATCAGAGAAGAAAAGGAAGTAAAAGGAATCCAAATCGGAAAAGAAGAAGTAAAGCTGTCACTGTTTGCAGATGACATGATACTATACATAGAGAATCCTAAAGATGCTACCAGAAAACTACTAGACCTAATCAATGAATTTGGTAAAGTACCAGGATACAAAAATAAATGCACAGAAATCTCTCACGTTCCTATACACTAATGATAAAAAATATGAAAGTGAAATCAAGAAAACACTCCCATTTACCACTGTATCAAAAAGAATAAAATATCTAGGAATAAACCTACCTAAGGAGACAAAATACCTGTATACAGAAAATTATAAGACACTGATGAAAGAAATTAAAGATGATACAAATAGGTGGAGAGATATACCATGTTCTTGGATAGGAAGAATCAGCATTGTGAAACTGACTCTACTACTCAAAGCAATCTACATATTCAATGCAATCCCTATCAAACTACCACTGGCATTTTTCACAGAACTAGAACAAAAAATTTCACAATTTGTATGGAAACACAAAAGACCCCGAATAGACAAAGCAATATTGAGAATGAAAAACAGAGCTGGAGGAATCAGGCTCCTTGACTTCAGACTGTACTACAAAGCTACAGTAATCAAGACAGTACGGTACTGGCACAAAACCAGACAGATAGATCAATGGAACAGGATAGAAAGCCTAAAGATAAACCCATGCACATATGGTCACCTTATCTTTGATAAAGGAAGGAGGAATGTACAGTGGAGAAAGGACAGCCTCTTCAATAAGTGGTGCTGGGAAAACTGGACAGGTACATGTAAAAGTATGAGATTAGAACACTCTCTAACACCATACACAAAAATAAGCTCAAAATGGATTAAAGACCTAAATGTAAGGCCAGAAACGATCAAACTCTTAGAGGAAAACATAGGCAGAACACTCTATGACATAAATCACAGCAAGATCCTTTTTGACCCACCTCCTAGGGAAATGGAAATAAAAAAATAATAAACAAATGGGACCTAACGAAACTTCAAAGCTTTTGCACAGCAAAGGAAACCATAAATAAGACCAAAAGACAACCCTCAGAATGGGAGAAAATATTTGCAAATGAAGCAACTGAGAAAGGATTAATCTCCAAAACTTATAAGCAACTCATGCAGCTCAATAACAAAAAAACAAACAACCCAATCCAAAAATGGGCAGAAGACCTACATAGACATTTCTCCAAAGAAGATATACAGACTGCCAACAAACACATGAAAGAATGCTCAACATCATTAATCATTAGAGAAATGCAGATCAAAACTACAATGAGATATCATCTCACACCAGTCAGAACGGCCATCATCAAAAAATCTAGAAACAATAAATGCTGGAGAAGGTGTGGAGAAAAGGGAACACTCTTGCACTGCTGGTGGGAATGTGAATTGGTACAGCCACTATGGAGAACAGTATGGAGGTTCCTTAAAAAACTACAAATAGAACTACCATATGACCCAGCAATCCCACTACTGGGCATATACCCTGAGAAAACCATAATTCAAAAAGAGTCATGTACCAAAATGTTCATTGCAGCTCTATTTACAATAGCCAGGAGATGGAAACAGCCTAAGTGTCCATCATCGGATGAATGGATAAAGAAGATGTGGCACATACATACAATGGAATATTACTCAGCCATAATAAGAAACGAAATTGAGTTATTTGTAGTGAGGTGGATGGACCTAGAATCTGTCATACAAAGTGAAGTAAATCAGAAAGAGAAAGACAAATACCGTATGCTAACACATATATACGGAATCTAAGGAAAAAAAATGTCATGAAGAGCCTAGGGGTAAGACGGGAATAAAGACACAGACATACTAGAGAATGGACTTGAGGATATGGGGAGGGGGAAGGGTAAGCTGTGACAAAGTGAGAGAGTGGCATGGACATATATACACTACCAAACGTAAAATAGATAGCTAGTGGGAAGCAGCTGCATAGCACAGGGAGATCAACTCGGTGCTTTGTGACCACATAGAGGGGTGGGATGGGGAGGGTGGGAGGGAGGGAGATGCAAGAGGGAAGAGATATGGGAACATATGTATATGTATAACTGATTCAGTTTGTTAGAAAGCAGAAACTAACACACCATTGTAAAGCAATTATACTCCAATAAAGATGTAAAAAAAAAAAAGAAGTCTAGAATAGGTAAAATTATTACTAATTGTTGATTTATGGATCTGATTTGATCTACTATATTAAGAACCTGAAAAAACAGAAAGATTAAAACTTTCATTTTTCCTGTATTTAAAATTAACAGTATTCTGTAGTCTGTATTTCATATATCACTCCCTAAAAAATATGTAAGTATTTGGTTCTTAAACTGCTAAATAATTTAGGAATTTGCTATGTGTAGAATACATATTCAATTATGCCATTGGATCACTTCACTTTAAGTGAAAAAGTCATGGAAATTTATCCCTGAAGACCCCACTTGTGGGTATAAAGACTGGAAGACAACACTCCATATACACAAGACAGTATGAGTGATTCTTCCTTCACTGGTTATGCACTGATACAGAAAAACTGTCTCACATTTTCAAATGTGTAGTGTTCAGCCTCCTGATGATCTCAGGTTATAGAAGAATTGCACCACAAAAATCATAATTTGGGTTTGAGATATATACAACATGCATAACTGTGCATACTTTAAAAAATACTGTCCAGTGTATATTTGCTCTGCTTTAAGTTAAACATATTTTTCAAAGCATCAAAGAGGGCAGAGTAGAAGGATGTGCACTTACCTCCTCTTGCAAGAGCACTGAATTCACAACTAACTGCTGAACAACCATTGACAGGAAGATGCTGGAACCCACCAAAAATGATACTCCACATCCAAAAACAAAGGAAAAGCCACAGTGAGATGGTAGAAGGGATTCAATCACGATAAAATCAAATCCCATACCCGCCAGGTGGGCAACCCACAAACTGGAGAACAATTACACCACAGAAATTCTTCCACTGTAGTGAAGGTTCTGAGCCCCACATCAGGCTTCCCAGCCTGGGGGTCCAGCAATGGGACTAGGAATCCCCAGGAAATCTGACTTTGAAGGCCAGTGAGATTTGACTGTAGGACTTCCACAGGACTGGGGGAAATAGCGACTCCACTCTTAGAGGGCACACATAAAGTCCTGTGCGCAACAGGACCCAGAGGAAAAGAGCAGTGACCCATAGGAGACTGAACCAAACCTACCTGATAATGTTGGAGGCTTTCTTGCAGAGACGGGGGGCAGCTGTGGCTCACTGTGGGGACAAGGGCACTGACAGCAGCAGAACTGGGATGTACCCATTGGTGTAAGCCCTCCTAGAGGCCGTCATTAGCCCCACCTACAGTTTGTAGGCTCCAGTGCTGGGTTGCCTCAGACCAAACAACTACAAGGTAGGGAACAGAGCCATACCCATCAGCAGACAAGCAGATTAAAGTTTTAGTGAGAAAGGCTCTGCCTACCAGAGCAAGATGCAGTTCTACCCACCACCAGTTCCTCCCATCAGGAAGCTTACACAAGCCTCTCAGATAGCATCATCCACCACAGGGCAGAGAGCAGTAGCAAGAAGAACTACAATCCTGCAGCCTGCAGAACGAAAACCACAATCACAGAAAGTTAGACAAGATGAAAAGGAAGAGGATGATGTCACAGTTGAAGGAATAAGGTAAAACCCCCCAAAAACAACTAAACAAACTGGAGATAGGCAACCTTCCAAAAAAAGAATTGATAATAATGATAGTGAAGATGATCCAAGATCCTGGAAAAAGAATGGAGGCAAAGATTGAGAAGATGCAAGAAATATTTAACAAAGACCTACAAGAACTAAAGAACAAACAAGTAGAGATGAACAATACAATAAATGAAATGAAAAATATACTAGAAGGAATCAATAGCAGAATTACTGAGGCAGAAGAATGGATAAGTGACCTGTAAGACAGAATGGTGGAGATCACTGTCACGGAACAGAATAAAGAAAAAAGAATAAAAACAAATGAAGACAGCCTAAGATACCTCTGGGACAACAATGAATGTACCAACATTCGCATTACAGGGATCCCAAAAGGAGAAGAGAGAGAGAAAGGACCTGAGAAAATATTTGAAGAGATAATAGCTGAAAACTTCCCTAACATGGGAAAGGAAACAGCCAACCAAGCCCAGGAAGTGCAGAGAGTCCCAGGCAGGATAAGCCCAAGCAGAAAAACACTGAGACACATAGTAATCAAATTGACAAAAATTAAAGACAAAGAAAAAATATTAAAAGCAACAAGGGAAAAATGACAAATAACATACAAGGGAACTCCCATAAGGTTATCACCTGATTTCTCAGCAGAAACTCTGCAAGCCAAAAGGTAGTGGCATGATATATTTAAAGTGATGAAAGGGAAGAACCTACAACCAAGAATACTATACCCAGTAAGGCTCTCATTCAGATTTGACAGAGAAATCAAAAGCTTTACAGACAAGCAAAAGCTAAGAGAATTCAGCACCACCAGGCCAGCTTTGCAACAAATGCTAAAGGAACTCCTCTAGGCGGGGAAGAGACTGGCAACTTAACAAAAAAACAAACAAAAAAACCTTGTACATACATAGACTGTTTTATCAAAACTGCATGGGGGGGCTTCCCTGGTGGCGCAGTGGTTGAGAGTCCACCTGCCGTTGCAGGGGACATGGGTTCGTGCCCCAGTCTGGGAGGATTCCACATTCCACGGAGCGGCTAGGCCTGTGAGCCATGGCCACTGAGCCTGTGCGTCCAGAGCCTGTGCTCTGCAACGGGAGAGGCCACAACAGTGAGAGGCCTGCGTACCACAAAAAAAAAAAAAAAAAAAAAAAAAAAAACTGCATGGAAACAGCAAACCCAAAAACTACAATAGATACACACATGCAAAAGAAAAAGCAACCCAAACACAGCACTAAAGAGGGTCATCAAACAAGAGAACAAAATAGGAAGGGAAGAAAAAAGACCTATAAAAACAAATCCAAAACAATTAAGAAAATGGCAACAAGATTAAGAAAATTAAGAAAATGGCACAATTAAGAAATTAAAAAATTAAGAAAATGGCACAATTAAAAACAATTAAGAAAATGGCAACATATCGATAATTACCTTCAATGTAAATGGATTAGAAGCACCACCCAAAAGACACAGACTGGCTTAGTGGATACAAAAACAATACCCACGTATATGCTGTCTACAAGAGGAACATATACAGACTGAAAACATACAGACTGAAAGTGAGGGGATGGAAGAAGGTATCCCATGCAAATGGAAACCAAAAGAAAGCTAGAATAGCAGTACTCATATCAAACAAAATAGACTTTAAAATAAAGACTCTAATAAGAGACAAAGAAGGACACTACATAATGATCAAGGGATCAATCCAAGGAAAAGATATAACAATTGTAAATATATATGTACCCAACATAGGAGCACCTCAATATATAAGGCAAATACTAACAGCCATAAAGGGAGAAATCAACAGTAACACAATAATAGTGGGGGACTTTAACACCCCACTTTCATCAGCAGACAGATCATCCAGACAGAAAATGAATAAGGAAACACAGCCCTACAATAACACACTAGACCAGATGGACTGAATTTATATTTATAGAGCATTCCATCCAAAAGCAGCAGAATACACATTCTTCTCAAGTGCACACAGAACATTTTCTAGGATGGACTACATGCTGGGCCACAAGGAGAGCTTCAGTAAATTTAAGAAAACTGAAATCATATCAAACATCTTTTCTGATCACAATGCTATGAGATTAGAAATAAACTACAAGAAAAAAACTATTAAAAACACAAATGGGCTTCCCTGGTGGTGCAGTGGTTAAGAATCTGCCTGCCAATGCAGGGGACACAGGTTCGAACCCTGTCTGGGAAGATCTGACATGCCGCGGAGCAACTAAGCCCATGCATCACAACTACTGAGCCTGCGCTCTACAGCCCGTGAACAACAAACTGAGCCCACATGCCACAACTACTGAAGCCCGTGCACCTAGAGCCCGTGCTCCGCAACAACAGAAGCCACCGCAATGAGAAGCCCACGCACCGCAACAAAGAGTAGCACACTCTTGCCGCAGCTAGAGAAAAGGCTGCATGCAGCAATGAAGACCCAACACAGCCAAAAATAAATTAATTTATTTTAAAAAAACCCACAAACACGTAGAGGCTAAACAATATAGTACTAAACAACCAATGGATCACTGAAGAAATCACAGAAGAAATCAAAACATACCTACGGACAAAAGAAAATGAAAGCACAATGATCCAAAACCTATGCAATGTAGCAAAAGCAGTTCTAAGAGGGGAGTTTACAGCAATACAATCTTACCTCAGGAAACAAGAGAAACCTCAAATAAACAACCTAACCTTACACCTAAAATAACTGGAGAAAGAAGAACAAACAAAACCTAAAGTTAGTAGAAGGAAAGAAATCATAAAGACCAGAGCAGAAATAAATGAAATAGAGACAAAGAAAACAACAGCAAAGATCAATGAAGCTAAAAGCTGGTTCTCTGAAAAGATAAACAAAATTCATAAACCTTTAGCCAGACTCATCAAGAAAAAAAGGGAGATGGCTCAAATCAAAATTAGAAATGAAAAAGGAGAAGTTGCAACTGACACCACAGAAATACAAAGGGTCATCAGAGACTAATACAAGCAACTGTATGCCAATAAAATGGACAACCTGGAAGAAACAGACAAATTCCTAGAAAGGTAGTCTCCCAAAACTGAACCAGGAAGAAATAGAAAATATGAACAGACCAATCACAAGCACTGAAACTGACACTGTGATTAAAAAACTCCCAGTAAACAAAATTCCAGGGCCTGATGGTCTCATAGGTGAATTCTATCAAACATCTAGAGAAGAGCCAACACCTATCCTTCTGAAACTCTTCCAAAAAGGTGCAGAGGAAGGAAAACTCCCAAACTCATTCCATGAGGCCACCATCACCCTGTTACCAAAACCAGGCAAAGATACTACAAAAAAAGAAAATTACAGGCCAATATCACTGACAAACATAGACGTAAAAATCCTCAACAAAATACTAGCAAACCAAATCCAGCAATACGTTAAAACGATCATACACCATGATCAAGTAGGATTTATCCCAGGGATGCAGGATTTTTCAATATCCGCAAATCAATCAGTGTGATACAATACATCAACAAATTGAAGAATAAAAACCAAATGATCATCTCAATAGATGCGGAAAAAGCTTTTGACAAAATTCAGCACCCATTTATGATAAACACTCTCCAGAAAGTGGGCACAGAGGGAACACACCTCAACCTAATAAAGTTCATAGAGGACAAACTTACAGCTAACGTCATACTCAATGGGGAAAGGCTGGAAGCATTTCCTCTAAGATCAGGAACAAGACAAGGAGGAACAAGACACAACTTTTATTCAACATAGTTTTGGAAGTCCTAGCTATGGCAATCATAGAAGAAAAAGAAATAAAAAGAATCCAAACTGGAAAAGAAGATGAAAACTGTCACTGTTTGCAGATGACATGATACTATATATAGAAGATCCCAAAGACGCTACCAGAAAACTACTAGAACTCATCAATGAATTTGGTAAAGCTGCAGTTTACAAAATTAATACACAGAAATCTGTTGTATTTCTATACACTAACAACGAAAGATCAGAAAGAGAAATTCAAGAAACAATCCCATTTACCATCGCATCAAAATGAATAAAATACCTAGGAATAGCCTATCTAAGGAGACAAAAGACCTGTACTCTGAAAACTGTAAGACACTGATGAAAGAAATCAAAGAAGACACAGACAGATGGAAAGCTATACCATTTCGTGGATTAAAAGAACCAATACTATCAAAATGACTATACTACCCAAGGCAATCTACCAATTCAACGCAGTCCCTATCAAATTACCAATGGCATCTTTCACAGAAGTAGAACAAAAAATCTTAAAATTTATACGGATACACAAAAGACCCCAAACAGCCAAAGAAGTCTTGAGAAAGAAAAATGGAGCTGGAGGAATCAGGCTGTCTGATGTCAGACTATACTACAAAGCTATAGTCATCAAAACAGTATGGTACCGGCACAAAAACAGAAATATAGATCAATGGAACAGGATAGAAAGCCCAGAAATAAACCCACACACCCATGGTCAATTAATCTACAACAAAGGAAGCAAGACTACACAGCGGTGTAAAGACAGTCTCTTCAACAAATGGTGCTGGGAAAACTGGACAGCTACATGTGAAACAAATGAAATTAGATCATTCTTTAACACCATACACAAAAATAAGCTCTCAAAGTGGATTAAAGACTTAAATGTGGACTTCCTTGGTGGCGCAGTGGTTAAGAATCCTCCTGCCAATGCAGGGGACATGGGTTCGAGCCCTGGTCTGGGAAGATCCCATGTGTCACAGAGCAACTAAGCCCATGTGCCACAACTATTGAGCCTGCACTCTAGAGCCCGTGTGCCACAAGTACTGAAGCCCATGTGCCTAGAGCCTGTGCTCCGCAACAACAGAAGCCACCGCAATTAGAAGCCCGTGCACCGCAACGCAGAGTAGCCCCCACTCACCACAACTAGAGAAAGCCCATGTGCATCAACAAAGACCCAATGCAGCCAAAAAAAAAAAAAAAAAAAAAATCCCAGCAATATCTTTTTCGATCCATCTCCCAGAATAATGGAAATAAAAACAAAAATAAACAAATGGGATCTAATTAAACTTAAAAGCTTTTGCACAGCAAAGGAGACCATAAACAAAATGAAAAGACAACCCACAGATTGGGAGAAAATATTTGCAAATGATGTGACTGAGAAGGGATTAGACTCCAAAGTTTACAAATAGCTCATAAGGCTTAATATCATCAAAACAAACAACCCAATCAAAAAATGGGCAGAAGACCTAAATAGACATTTCTCCAAAGAAGACATACAGATGGCCAAGAGGAATATGAAAAGATGTTCAACATCGCTAATTATTAGAGAAATGCAAATCAAAACTACAATGAGATATCACCTCACACCAGTCAAAATGGCTATCATCAAAAAATCCACAAACAATAAATGCTGGAGAGGGTATGGAGAGAAGGGAACCCTCCTAAACTGTTGGTGGGAATGTAAATTGATGGAGAACAGAATGAAGGTTCCTTAAAAAACTAAAAATAGAGCTACCATATGACACTGCAATCCTATTCCTCGGCATATGTCTGGAGAAAAACATGATCCAAAAGGAAACATGCACCCCAGTGTTCACTGCAGCACTCTTTACAATAGCCAAGACATGGAAGCAACCTAAATGTCCATCGACAGAGGAATGTACAAAGAAGATGTGGTACATATATACAATGGAATATTAGCCATTAAAAAGAATGAAATAATGCCATTTGCAGCAACATGGATGTACCTAGAGTGTCACACTGAGTGAAGTAAGTCAGAGAAAGAGAAATATCATATGATATCACTTATATGCAGAATCTAAAAAGAAATGATACAAATGAACTTATTTACAAAACAGAAACAGACTCACAGACTTAGAAAACAAACTTATTGTTACCTGGAGTGGAGGAAGGATGGGGGGGAAGGGATAGTTAGGGAGTTTGGGATCGACATATACACACTGCTATATTTAAAATGGATAACCAACAGGACCTACTGTATAACACAGGGAACTCTGCTCAATGTTATGTGGCAGCCTGGATGGGAGGGGAGTCTGGGGGAGAGTGGATACATGTATCTGTATGGCTGAGTCCCTTTGCTGTGTACCTGAAACTACCGCAACATTGTCAATCAGCTATACCCCAATACAAAATAAAACGTTAAAAAAAAGCATTTTTTAATGCATTTATAAGAATATTTCTTTGGTTACTCGACTGAAGATTTAATAATTAAAATTTTAACCTTATTTTACTCGTAAGAAACTTGTACTTTCCTTCATAAAAATGTACATTTATATTTTAAAA
This sequence comes from Delphinus delphis, assembly GCF_949987515.2. Lineage (NCBI taxonomy): Eukaryota > Metazoa > Chordata > Mammalia > Artiodactyla > Delphinidae > Delphinus > Delphinus delphis. The sequence continues at coordinate 118,804,040 of NC_082684.1, read as the reverse complement.
AGAGGTAAAAATGGATGAAGGAAAGAGAAATTCTGAGATCTATTACTCTAAACATCTATGTATCTTTCAGCTATTTTTTCCAACAAACTTTCGTGTTAGGACCTAAATGTATGTGTAAATAATATGACTCCTACAAAACCTGCTGTTATTCCTTAAAAAAATAAATAATAAGGCACTAATATTGGTACTATAAATTCATACTAAAGTGATGAATACCAAACTTTTTAAATTAAAAGAAAAAAGTCATCAAAACAGACCTGCCAGACTTTGATTCTCTTTCAGAATAAGTCAGGAGCAGGGAAGTCAGCAGATCCAGCTAAGAAGTAGAAGAGACATACAACCAACTAATGGCATTTGTTATAAGCATATAAGGACATTCATTTTTTGAACGCTTTGTCACTTCCATAGCCACAGTTTTTATTTCAAGTTCTCTCACCACCTTATAAATACCCAGTGAAAACTACAACAAATTGCTCAAAAACATCAATGTATCTGCTTAATATGTTGATTTTTTATAAAGAAATTGAAAAAAACCTAAAGAACTGTGATGCCAATTGTGTGGGGTGGGGGCAGGGTGAATTTGGTAGCAAACTAAATTTTGTTTAATTACTTCTCATTACATCAATCCTTGGCAGATCATAATGCTTTTTCTGCACTAAAACAATCATTAACTTTAAAATTACTTGCAGAACAGACAATCTGATTTAAATTAAAACCTTTAACAAGATAAAAGAGATGAAGTAACCAATAAGCATGTTCAAATAACACATGAAGAAACAAAACAAAATATTTTACACATTGAAGACATTATTTTTAAGAAATACATATTTTAGCACATCATCTATATTCTGCCAGTTAATTTTTCTCCACAATTGTATTAACATGAAACTGTAATTTTCTGATGTCACAAAACAACAGTATACTGAAATCAAGGTAGAAAAATCAATTAAAACCATACAACCACCATGAAAATATAACCTTTGTTTATGTATCTATTTAATACTTGCCTTTCCCAAAGATTGTTTAATAAATGCAATATATCAAATCATTCTATTAAGAAAAACATGCTGAATACTTGAAAGCTATGAATGAACTGCGTAAAAATGAACTACAAACCCAAGTTTTGCCATATCAAAAGGTATGATAGAAATTACTCCTTGCCACCTCCAAAATACTGCAAGTTGATTTGAATACAAAAATAAAATCTCTGAATTCCCATTAATATGTTGTGCCTAAGAAAATACATAAGTTCTGAAGAAAGTTTATTCCAAAAGATTAAGAATACTTCTACAGGGCCTCTCCCTGGCAATCCAGTGGTTAAGACTTCACCTTCCAATACAGGGGGTGTGGGTTCGATTCCTGGTCAGGGAGCTAAAATCCCACATGCCTCGTGGCCAAAAAACCAAAACAGAAGCAATATTGTAACAAACTCAATAAAGACTTTAATAATGGTCCACATCAAAAAAGAAATCAAAAAAAGAACACTTCTACAATTATCAGGGGTTTTTTTTTCTTTTAATATTTCTAATTCCTGGTCTTCAAAATAAACAAATGATTACTACCCAACACGGGCTTCTATTCCGGCAACCACATACTTTTAGCAAATTATTTCAATGAAGGACTGAAATAATCCTTGAAGGATTTTAATTGGGGAAGTAGTTTACTAAATCTGTATTTTAGAAGGATGATCCTGGAAGCAGTGTGTATGATAGACTATGAGACAGATACATTTCAAAGACAAAATAATGGAAAATATCCAACTCCAAGTCATTTGCTCTTGCACACCACGTAAACATCAGCTCATTCCCTCACATCATGCCTGACTTCTCTTTAAATTCTCTTCACTGACCTCAGTACTGTCTTCAAGGTTCCCATACAGCACCAAGCTTGTAATAGACCATGGAGTAGAAAACTGTGTACAGAAAGGGAAGAGAAGCAGCACGCGTGTGAAGTGAATTTGGCAGTATTCCCCTTAAAAGATTTTAAATTAGACCACTGCTGTGATGATATTAGCTGCTTTGAAATCTTTTCACAAAGGAATGGGCCACAGAAAGGAATTCAACATGCCTTAGCCAATTGTATGATGGGAGAGGCTTTCCAAGTCTGAGGGACCAACTACTCTCCTTTTGCTTTTTTTTTTGAAGTATCAACAGAATGAACTTTTGTGTTTCTGACATTTGGGAAGTTTTCCAGCACTTCCCTTCACACCTTTCCTAAAAAGGAGTATTTTCTGTATCTATTTGCACTGAGAAGGATGCACAGTCCAGAAAACAATTTTTTTCTTTTAGAAGAATTTTAATGGTCATTTTGATTCTAAGACTTTTGCCGAATTTTCAAAACTTGTAAGTTTTTAAATACAATTTAAAAGTTTTAACTCTATTTGTAAACAGATTTTACAATGTGTAATAGTATTGACAGAATTTTTTTCTGATAAATCTGTTTTATCTAATCTAGTACACCAAAATAATTTTATGTAAAAGTCTGAATTAAAAATCTATATAATACTATAAAGTTACTAATATATGTTTAACTATATAGTATAAAGTTAACTTTACAAATAAAGTACTATATGTGCTACAAAGAGACTAAAAAAGAAGATAGAATTCTATAAGAGACACTGAAAGAACAGGTTATGAATATGAGTTTAGGACTCTGGTAGACAATTTATTCAGTGGTCACCTAGCAAACCGAGGGTAGGTAGATTGCTAGAGTTTTATCCCTCTATCCATTAGTTGCCAAAGTGGATATCTGAACCACTTGCCACACTACCAAGATAATGACCAACTACTCAATACTTCTTTCTCTCTCTTCTCCACCTAGTCTCTTCTTGGAAGTTCACAGTTTAAACTATTTGACAATAAAATATTATAAGCTCCTTGGGCTTCCCTGGTGGCGCAGTGGTTGAGAGTCCGCCTGCCGATGCAGGGGACATGGGTTCGTGCCCCGGTCCGGGAGGATCCCACATGCCGCAGAGCGGCTGGGCCTGTGAGCCATGGCCGCTGAGCCTGCGCGTCCGGAGCCTGTGCTCCACAACGGGAGAGGCCACAGGAGTGAAGGGCCCACGTACCGCAAAAAAATAAATAAATAAAATATTATGAGCTCCTTTGAAACCTGGCTCTGGATTTTGTCCCCCTTCACTGTCCCCAGTTCCTCTAGTACACAGCATGGTATTTTGAACCAACAAATACTCTTCTGTTGAGTAGGTGAAACAGTAAGTGCCCCAGGTCATGTAGATAACCCTGTAAAATAGAGAAAATCTATTTACATATATTGATGACTATACACATATAGCCTGGTAACACCAGATGGGACTCTGCCAGAGATTAATTATTTACATTTTTTTAGTGAGAAAAGTGCTAGCTAGCTATTTTGCTAGTACTGATGTGGAATCAGTGAAAAGCTATCTCACTAGGAGGGTAAATCACCCTGAATTACTATGGTATCCACCCAAGGAGGGTAGTACGGGGGTGAACAACCTTGATTATTTGGCGGTAGTGGCACAGTGAGATCCTTTGTGCTTTGAGGATTCAAAAAGAAAGCTGCTCTCTTCTCCCCTTCAGTTGATCACTAAAGAAGAAAGAGCACAGGCACAGTGAAACTAGGGCTGACCCAGTGTTCCCGGGGCCACCCATCATTCCTAGAAACTGAAACCCACAGAATGCAAACGTGGAGCACCTCTGACCAGGCCTGTACCTACAGGAGCGGGGCCAGCACCTCTGAAGAGTCACAGAAGCCTGCACTACTATCTGTCAGACTATGCCAATGAATTTTCAGCAGGTGGGCAGAAAGCAACAGGGGAAGCTCCAGAGTGATTGGGCTTCCTAGGAAGCCTGTCCTCTGTAGGAAGAAGGCTGACCCCAACCTCCTCATTAGACCAGTGAGCATAAAGATTTCAGAATAATTTGGTGGCAACAGGACAGAGCTAAGAAGAGATACTAAATTTCATTTTAATAAAGCAACAGAGGCTCAACTGGAGGACAAATAAATTTTAAGAAAAAATGATAAACTTGACCATACTTGAAGCCTGAGTTTTAGAACAATTCATGCTAGTTATATGTAGTATGTATTTCTGTTTTTGCATGCTTTTATCCATTTAAGTACAACATAGACTGCTTTTTTTTATAAATTTATTTATTTATTTATTTTTGGCTGCATTAGGTCTTCGCTGCTGCACGCAGGCTTTCTTTAGTTGCGTTGAGTGGAGGCTACTCTTCGTTGCAGTGCAAGGGCTTCTCATTGCGGTGGCTGCTCTTGTTGTGGAGCACAGGCTCTAGGCAAGCAGGCTTCAATAGTTATGGCACGCAGACTCAGTAGTTGTGGCACGTGGGCTCTAGAGCGCAGGCTCAGTTGTTGTGGCGTACGGGCTTAGCTGCTCCGCGGCATGTGGGACCTTCCCAGACCTGGCTCGAACCCATGTCCCCTGCATTGGCAGGCAGATTCTTAACCACTGCGCCACCAGGGAAGCCTCTAGACTGCTTTAATATTTTCAATTTGGGCTAAAAAATCCTTCCCTTCTTGGTATGCAGAACAATTTTTCAAAGATAAAACCATTTAAAAAAAAAACAGGCTGATTTATATTGCAGATGTAAGCAACATCTTTTCTGACTCCTAGTGACATTTTGTTGTCTGTTACCATAATCTTCTCTCATGGGAATTCACAGAGTTTATAGTGAATCACAGCATAAGGATTCTCTTTACTATCAAGGGGCAGCTGGATTTTCTGATTCTTCTAATATCCATTGGCCTTCGTGGCCAATGGTGAATCACAAAGTATTTGGCAAGTTGCTCTGCACCGATGGAAATCTTTCTCCAGTAACCCTTTATTATATCATAATAGATAATGTAATTTTACTTAAGTTAGAAAAAGCCTTTGGAAGAAAATGAGTTTAAATTTATTTTGTAACAAAATAATGTTATAGTTTTGATACTGGAAGTAGGAGAAGGCAACATATAAATGTTTAAATGGCATACAAGTTATATATATATAAGAATGCAGGTAAGCAATAAGATGAGAAATCAAAGAACATCTAATAGGACTTCCACTTCCAGATATGACAGGGACACTGACACCAGACTTCCCTACCACCAAAATATAGCAATAAGACTAGTCAAAAATATATGAGGCAACTGCTTTCAAGCAACAAACAGGAAACAAAGGACTCTGATCTTTGAAATAAGGTAAACACCCCTTGTGTCCCAAGCTGGACAAGGCTTTCTTGCCCACAACACAGGGAAGTGGAACCCAAGTAGAACCTTGCAGTCTCACAGTGCTAAAGAGACAGAGATCACAGTTTGGGAGGCTGAAGCAGCTGGAAAATGCAAGACAAGGTACCAAAGAGGAAAAAGCTGTGAGACAGTGAAGAGGGGCTTAATAAATAACATATGCGAGATCACAAAAGAAGTTACTGGAGTAGAAGACAGATAAACAGATATCATCCAACCTCTAGGTAAGGAGGAAAAAAAAGATTAAAAAAGAAAAAAGCCTCAGTGACCTGTGAAACATTATCAAATGATCTAATGTGTGTAACTGGAGTTCTTGAAAGAAAAAAAAATGTGGGGCAGAAAAATATATAAAGAAATAATAACAGGTAACAGGAAACTTCCCAATTTGGGAATCAAGAAAAGCCCTTGCAGGATAAATATAAAAAATCCTACATCATGGTACATCATAGACAAACTGCTAACACCAAAGATAAAGAGAAAAATTTTAATATAGCCATAGAAGAAGACATATATAGGCTAACAATGATACAAATTACAACTGACTTCTCATCAGAAACAATGGGGTCAGAAGACAATGGAAAGCTGTCTTTTAAAGTGCTAAAAAAAAATTGTCAACCCAGACCCCTATATCCTGAGAAAACATGCTTCAAAGTCAAAGGTGAAATAGACATTTTTGCATTAAGAGAAAGTGACATAGTTCAGTAGAACTATGACAGTAGAACTGCACTACAAGAAATATTAAAGAAAGTATCAATACTTTAGGCTGAGGAGAAATGATACCAAATAAAAAAGAGATCTACAAGAAAGAATGAAGAGTACAGGAAATGGTAAATATATGGGTAAATACAAAGAATATCTTTTTAAAAAATTATTGTGATTTCCTTTAAAGATAACTGACCACTGCAAAATAAGCATTATATTGTGGGGTTCATAACATATATAGATATAAAATACATGATACAATAACACAAAGGAAGGAGGGTAAATGGAAGTATACTATTGGAAGGTTCTTTTTTATTTTACTATTTATTCATTTATTTTTGGCTGCTTCAGGTCTTAGTTGCGGCACATGGGCTCCTCGTTGCAGCATGAAGACTTCTAGTTGTGGCATGCTGGCTCCAGAGCACATGGGCTCTCTAGTTGTGGCACGCAGGCTCAGTAGCCCTACAGCATGTGGGATCTTAGTTCCCCGACCAGGGATCAAACCCGCATCCCCGGCACGGGAAAGTGGATTCTTAACCGTTGGACGACCAGAGAAGTCCCTGGAAGGTTCTTAAAATTTATATTAAGTGGTACAGTATCCTAAGTAAGCTGTAATAAGTTAAGGGTGCATATTGTAAACTGTAAAGAAAAACCAGTAGAGGAAATAAAATGGAACACTAAAACGTACTCAAGTAATCCAAAAGAAGACAGAAAGTAGGTAGAGAAAGAAAAGTAGAGAGGAACAAAAACCAAATTGTGGTAGCCTGTGAGGGAGGAGAACTTAATGCCAGTAAGAAAATAAAAAGTCAAAAGAGTTGTCACTTACACCCTAACCATGAAAAGAAGTTGGATAAGCTACATAATTATAGTTTTTAAAATTTTTCAGAGACTGAGGACACCCAGAAACCAAAATCAACTCCAAAAAGTGATAAGCCCATTTTAAAACAAGAGATTTCCAGTTGCTATCACCCTTGACTGTAATGGGAGGACAAAAAATCTGCCACAGACAAGCACTAAAAAGAAACCAGTCTAACTTTGAAGGGCTATGTGGGGACTGGCATACCAGCATAGAATCCAGAGCAGCCCCAGACACAGAGAGACGCTGTATGAACTACCTGGCCCCCCTTCACACAAACTCTTTTCCACTAGTTTCACCAAAAATGGGGGCAAGAGAAGAGAGCTGAGATCATCTCTCTAAAGTCCTCTAGGCTTTGAGCTAAGGAAGACTTGAGGAATGAAAGATAACAGGAAAGCCAAGAGAAACTTTGCAGAGGCAAGACCCACCTTCAGAGTACAGGGCAGCCATACACAGGCCAACGATGGGGCAGCAGGGCTAAAAGAGCTCTCAAGGCACAGAAAGCAAGGGGCAGAACTAGAGAGCAAAGAGAATTCTTCAGCAACCTAAATCTGGCCACTGGTCTGTAAAGTAGGGAGATACCGCCTACAATTCAAAAAGAAGATTTGGAATAGTCCACGAATACATTAGAAGGTGCTCAATACCATTAGTCAAGAGGGAAAGACACATTCAATTAAATACAAATTAAAACAATGTAATGTAACTTCACATCTATTACTACAGCTAAAATAAACAAAGCCAAAAACAGACAACACTAAATACTAGCAAACATGCAGAGTAACTAGAACTCTCATATATTTCTGTGAGAAGTGTAAAATGGTATAACTATTTTAAAAACTGCTGGGCAATTTCTTATAAACTTAAGCATATACCTATATTATGAATCACATTTCTACTAATAGGTATTTACCCAAGAGAAATAAAAACATATATCCATGAAAAGTCTTATACAAGAATGTTTATATTAGTTTTACTGATAATAGCCCAAAGCTAGAAAAAACTGACATGTCCATTAAGAGGAAAGTAAATTATAAATTGTATGTTTATACAATGGAATTCTACTCTGCAATAAAACAGGATGAACTACTGACACATGCAACAGCATGCATGCATCTTGAAACCATTATTTTGAGTGAAAGAAGTCAAACAGAGAACATACTATATGTTCCCATTTATATTATTTTCAACAACAGACAAAATTAATCTATGGTAAGAGAAATCAGAATAGGGTTTGCCTATAGCAAACTGATTGACTGGAAATGGCGTAAGAGAACATTCTGGGTTAATGGAAATGTTCTGTATCTCAAATAAGATGTTGGTTACATGGGTATATACATTTATCAAAACTCAAGAATTGTACACTTGAGCATTTCACTGTATGTAAATTTTACCCCAATTAAAACAAAGAAAAACCTTGAGAGGACAAAAATATGAAGAACAAAAGTTAAAAGAAAAATAATACAAGAGAGGAGAAAGCCATGGTAATTGTTAAAGTTAGGTATTGGGTATATGGGGGCTTACTATTCTATTCTGTCTACTTTTGATTGTGCTTAAAATTTACCACAATAAAAAGTTTTTTTAAAAGGCAACTGAATAATAGTGTGTTGTTATTTGAAGTTTGCTAAGAGAGTAGATCTTAATTGTTCTCACCACACACTCACACAAAAGGTAACTTTGGGAGGTTAACAAATACATTAATTAGTTCAATTGTAGTAATCATTTCACAATATATATATATGTCAAAACATCACACTGTATACTTTTAAATATGTACAATTTTTACTTGTGAAAAATAAACAAAAATTAAAAATTTTTAAGTATCACAGTAAAAAAAAAGCCAAAATATTCATTTAACCTTTTCCATATGGTATTTAAAATATAAACCCACAATACTCATTGCCAAATAATATACAAAGTTATTGAAAAAAAGGGAGGAGGGACTGGATCTGCTCAGAAAAATAGTACTTCAGGTTCCAAAGTTCTTACACCACAGATTATGATTTCAATAACATTAGCCAGAAGATTTTTTTGGGGGGGGAGGTAATTTGGAACCAAGTTAAACCCAAACTATTAAATTAGTCTTATCTTTCAGGTTGGGGTCTATGGACCAAGTCTGGAAGATTTTGAAAGCAGATGTACCAAGCACCTCTCTCCATCCATGGTTCATGATGTCTGTGAGAGCCTGTCAGAGCTCCACACATATTACCTAGGTGGACCACTTCAGTGTTTTCTGGCCATAGCTCCACTACCAGTATCCATATCACTGTGGCTGAGGACTTTTCTGAAACTGCAGAAGGCTGCTGCTCTGTCCATGTGTGTACATGTGCAGCATGCCAGAAGTAACAGAGAATTAACACCCACCCTCCCACCCAATCAGCTCTCAACCATAATTTTTGGAAGTTGATGTTGAAGTACTGTAGCTCTTTCAGCACTTTAGTGTGATGATTCTGAGAGATATATTTCACACAGAATTAAGCTCTAGTTGCCCACTGTGGTGGCTGGTGTAGGAGTTCAGAGTATGCCACCCCAAAATATGCCATCCTGGTATACTGATGATTTTAAGTTAAAGGCACTGAAAATCAGCAGATGCAAGAAGGGCACTCTAAGCTTCCTTCTTCTTCCTGAAAGGAGATAAAATTCCCATGCAAAAGGTGTAACCCCCATACCAGGAGGAAGGAAGACATTCTTATGACCAGAGACAGGGAGGTGAGGCTAAACGACAAACAAACCTTGTTAAGCCAAACCTTATCTTCCTAGTCACTTTTCTACAAATAACTGCCCTTGCACAAACTCCTTTGTCTTGTCCATTTTCACAATTTATTACTCATTGTCCAACCTAGTATATATGTGTTTGGTTCTAACTACACTTCTTTGGGTCTTCATTTTTCTTATGAAGGCTCCTGTGTACATGTAAAAATTACTAAATAAAATCTGTATACTTTTCTCCTGTTAATCTGTCTTAACGTCAGTTTCTCAGGCCCAGCTATGGGGCCAAAGAGGGCAGTACACTTTCCCTACACTGACTTAACAACATACTCTTTATAGCCTGTCTTCACATTTCTATACCCATCATCACCCCACGCCAATGTTCTCTGTACTTCCTCCAAAATTACTTGAGTTCAGGTTAATATATATATATATATATATATATATATATATATATATATATATATAAAATAGAAAGGGTACAAAGCGTACTACAAAAAGGAAAAAACAGATGACAGAATGAACCACTTCACAGGCATACTACTGATCGTGCTGTTGCTAACCCTGGACTTCCTACTATTAATAAGAGCTTTTGCAATTTCAAAGCATAACAGTTAAGTAAATAGGAGAGTTCAATATACAATTAATCCTATACCCCAAGACAGGCTGTTTTAAGCCTTTGGGGCAGCTATGTTACATGGAGCTCTTTTGTTGACAATTCACAGAAGCCAACTAGAGTTAGCTTAAGCGCAAAGTCTATGGGCCTTAAGAACAGAATCAGTGATTGGGAAATTAAAGAAAACTTAGGAAGTCTCTGCCTCCATCTTTTTTCTAGTTATTTACTTCATCTTTCTCTCCTTGTTTCCCAGTCCACATGGCTACTCCCAGACCTCACAAGATTATACAGTACTGTATAGAAGCCCAGAGAGAAATAGAGCCTGATTTTCTTTCTCAGCCTCCGCTGTTCTCTCTTGTTCTCTTTCCTTCTCCCACATTGTCCTTTTCAAAATGCCCAGGGAGAGAAATGGTCCTGCTTGGGCCAGGTACCTACACCAGGACCAATCAACTGTGGAGAGAAAGCAATGTCACAAGGTAGAAAAACGGCAGTACTCTGCAATCCAATAGAATGGGGGAAAGGGACATTCCCAAAGAATGGGTATTGGCAAACAACCCAAGAGAATCAACTATATGAGTCATGGATCTGTTTGAGAAACTGATAAAAACATTGGATCTTCTTCACAGCAATATGTACACACTCACAAACACCAAACTGTCCATACAATTTGAGGGCATTCATGAAGCCTCTGTAATCCATTCTTAGATCCTAATTTTAAAACTCTCTATTATCCATTTAGATATTTTAAATGCTTAAAAATTTTTCAAATACTGCTCTTAAATTTTCAAATTTTAAATACTGAATGTGAAATTACATTCAACGGTTTTTCAACCACAAAAAAATACACATAATAAAATATTAAGTCTTTCACAGGAATATAACACGTAAGAAGTCTATACTAATAACATGGACTAGGTAGAAGAGGCTAACGATCAGACATCAACTGGAGTCTACTGTCATCAAATGGACACTATATGGCAGTCCCTCACATTTTTTACTGCAGTTAAAATAACCTTTCCATAGTATGTCCCCAAAGACGGTCAAACACTTGGGGGATGTGTACCTAGCCCCTCTCCCATTCAAATCATAACACTTGAAATTACCTCATAAAGAGATACATAAAGTTATTCAAAAAATTAGTAAGATCTAGTGCATTGCTACTTATGATGGCCTAGAAAAAAAAAGTCTATACATAGTTTAATCAAAAGTTTCTACTCAAAATACACAGCTATTACTGTATGCAATTTTACTCAAAACAAGCAAAACCAAACACAAACAAAAGAAATAAGCTAGGGAAATAAAATCAGAAGTAAATGCCTCAAATCTATTATGAAACAGGTGAAATATAAATTTAAAATCATATTAAAGTAGTCAGGAAACCTATACCCTCCACTAGTTACTAGGAAGCAGTCAATGACATTAGTAATATATCCTTAATCTCTGAGAGTATATAATGGAAGGAAATGGCCACATTTTACCACAAAATGTTCTTACATTACAGGAAAAGACAGGAAAACAGAAAACAAAGAATAATGTTTTAACAGAGAGTTGTGTTACTCAGACGTTCTTTAAATGTATCGAAAAAGGGGCTTATGAATACAGTACTATACCTATGCATTTTGATTCTACAACATATCTTGTATAAACTTCATATATGAAAATACTACGAAAATCTAAAATATTCAGTATTATATCCATGCGTTTTGACTCTATAATGTATCTTGTGTAAGTTTCATATATGAAAATACCCTGAAAATCTAAAGTGTTATCTTTGCTGATATATTTTCTAGACAATCTCTGAAAGAGAATCTAATTTCCTGAGTATGTGAATACATAAACTTGATGAAAGCTAGAATGATGAAACACCACTGAGTCTGATTACATACAATAAAATTTAAAGATTATATTCCCACACCATACTGAAAATTTTTGTATTAAGTAGAGTTGGAAAAAGGAAGACTCTCATTATATGAGGTTAAAAAATATTTTTTTAAGCAGAGTCAACTGCTATACTAATTATCATTTTTGTATACAATATTGAACCTATATATGAAAGTCAGCACATAAAGTCTAAAAATTAATCAGCTACTGTGTTTCATTTAGAAATTTCTGTACTTGAAAAACTTTGGAGAAAGTATTTTTTAAATTATAAATTCATTCATGGATTTAACATGAATAGTTTTTAACAGTTTCACATGTCCCTGAAGTTCTGTGACAGGTAGTAATTTGTAATTTTGGTTGAGTCACACATTTCACTCGGATACACTAAAAGACTAGCTGGTATTCCTGAGTTACTAGGAAGAAATAATCCCAGCCAATGTGAGTGACGTCTGTATTTTTTTTGCTCATTTTTGAATGCAGAGTAACTCTTATGTAATACCTGAAGCACAAGATTTTTTTTAAATCATACTTCACTTTTTAAAAAATACGCGAAATGACACAGGACAGAGGAATCTGCAAATGTGTGGGTTCACAAAGGAAGGTCTCTGAATACACCTTGTAAGAAAGGCAAAGGGTTTAATGGTAGCTCAGGAGAATGCAGGATTTTGGTACTATCAATAGGTACATCATAATCTAATAGGATGATCAGAAGGCAGAACTGACAATTCTAGGACTCAAACTTAAATTCTGCTACTAAATTCTAGTATGATTTCACATTAAATCCAAGTTAATGTACATCATTTATCTCACTAGAGAATGAGAGAAAACACTGTATGTATCTGCTTTTGGGACACTAAAATGCAAAGTTCATATAAATTCTCCTATGTGAAATTCAGAACTGAAGTAGCTTTTGGTACAAATATTTCACCAGGACAGTGATTTGAAGGAGCATTGATTCCAATGCACAACTGTAGTAATTGTAGCTGAAAAACATAAATGCCACCTTCTCATACTTGCATCAAGGAAAAGACTCTGAGTCATATTTCATCCACATTCCTTAATGTCATCTTCAAACAAGTAGACAATCAAATACTTACAAATACATCTAAAGCCCACTGCCTAGACACAAAGTAAGAAATATTAATAAAAATAGACTTGTAATATACAAAAAGCTCGTGTGCTACAGACTATGATTACCTGGAGGTAGGAATTGCAGTTGGTTATTAGCTAATCGAAGATGACGTAAAGCTCTCAGATGACCAATTTCTGGGCAAACAATTTCTAAGGCATTGTCACTAAGATCCAAACACTGTAGTTTTACAAGGGACCCAATGGCTTCGAAGAGAAAAGAAGGGTAAAAGCATGATTAATTTGACCCAAGTGTTTTAACACCAAACTTTAATGCAAGTACTCCAAATTTAAATATTTTAATGCTTAATATCCCTGTCTCCAGGGCTGACATAATAGTAAAAACATATATCAAACTAAACTTTTTAAAAATTTTTATTAGAGTATAGTATCAAACTAAATTTTATAAAGTGATAACACTTCTACCTTGATATAAAGTAAGTTTAAAAATAGCACGAATAAAAATGTTAAAACAATGTAAAAATTACTTGAATAAATAATTCATGAAATATATAAAGTCTTTTTTATCTAACCAAAATGCTTAACTGGATTTATTAAACTTAAAAGTTATCATTTTATTATTTACCCAATGACAGTTTATCTGATAATAAATTTTTACCTAACCATTATAACCATTTCAAACTTCTTAAATTTAATTTAATCGTAACAGTTAACTGGATTACTAATTAGAGGAAAAAAAGCTTTGAAACTAATAAAGATGCTCTATAATTAAAATTCCCTAATTTTCCAACCAAAATTGGTTTAAAGAGACAATCTGTTCTATTATTATAAACTATAATAGCACTATACTATCTGTTCTACTATTTAAACTATAGCACCTCCTAACTAAAAACTTGAAGTGCACGTACCTTCCGGAACCACAACTATGTTATTTGAGTGAAGATACCTAGAGGAAAAGAAGGGAAAAACAGCTGTTATCATTCAGTACTTCTGCTAGATAATCACTCTGTAAAATGCTCACTTAGAGATTTATCAAATATAAAGGGACCAGATTTTCTTTCATACCCTACTCTAAATGTGTAACACAAACTATATGGTCATCACGGATAATTAATAATACTTTGAGAATAATATTGTATGCTAGAATTGCAAATATTAAAACTATTTGCTAATTTAGTTGCTATTTTAAAATTAAAACATACACAATAAAGTATTTTTTTAACCTCATAAAACAAATTACTAGTTTCTCTAGTTCATTTTAAATTATTCAGGTTTTCAGAAAAACATCTATTGTGTAGAGAAAAGTCAACACCTATTGTGTAAAGGAAAATGCAACTTTTAGTTTTTAAAGGATAACTTCACAAAATAATCAAAGATATTTCAAGCCAGTATGGAGAACCAAAAATGAAGCAATTAAATACTCATCATTTATGATATCTGTAGAAATATTCAACTGTCAAGGTACATAATATATTTCACAGCAAGAGGAATTTTGTAAATAAGAAATCAAATTCTTTTCTCAGAAAAAAAAAAGTCTACCCGGCTGACAAGTCCAGGCAAGTCTAAGTAAATAACATTCCCCACTGAAGTATCTTTAGCACTCTCTGGTGGAGACTTCATGCAATAGTCGGCAGCCAACTATTCAGAGCAAAACTACAGTGACCAATGAAAATCACATAATAATAATTTTAAAAATAAAATTAGATCATTGATTTTGAGGCTAGAGAACTAGATTTTGATAAAGTATTTTCAAACCTGTTGTCTTATTTATTATACCTCATAATCACTCTTCATATAGTATATCTTACATAGAATTTAAAATATTTCTTCTATATATTTTAGCCTGATATCAAATGTTAAAATGTCAATGACACAGAATAAGAAAGATACAAAATTAATAAATTTAAGAAGATTTTTATATGCTGGATTAAATCAATTCTGTGTAGGTATTAACTTGCTGGGCCTAACATAATTTAAACAATTACACCATTCTATGATTCATTTTATTCCTTGCTTTGTGTATACAGAATGATTCCATATTTTACTTTTTTTAGAATGTTTCCATATTTTAAAATCAATATTCTTTAAACATTACTTTTAGGAAGAAATATCTAACTACTTTAACAGATTACTCTAAAAATTCTTTATGCCGAAAGACTATATATATATATAAGTATACACACACATTTGCCTGTATTACACAAAAGGCAGAGCGCCTAGACACCAAAATAGATAACTGATTTTTCAGTAATCCACAAAATTTTTGCCTCAACTCCAATGCTACCTACAAAAAAGGACCTTAAAATGTCCAAGTCAAAATATGAACTAAAGTACTATTATCATTAAAATCAAAAAGTATATTTTAACATAATAAATTTATCTACATTATAATGAAAAGCAGTAAATGGTAGTTTAGAATGTTCTCAATCCCGACTACACATTAGAATCACCAGTGGTCTTCAAACTATAGATGTCCAAGGCCATCTCAACTCAAGTTGCTCTGATGTGCAGCTGATGAAGAATCATCACTGGTAAAGTGGATCAGAGTAGGTTCTGGAGCCAGACTGCCTGTACCTTAATATCTATGTGACCAGGGGAAAATTACTGACCTTTTCACTTTCTTAATCTACAGAAGTAGAGGATAACAGCACCAACAACATAGGGATGCTGTGAGGATTAAATGAATTAATAAATGTAAAGCCCTTAGAACAGAGTTCCATGAATGCCACTGTTATAATTATTATTGTTATCATAAGTCATTTGTAATCAAAGGCTTAGCAATTTTAAGTCACTTCTGTCTACTTAATTTTTGTAATTTCAAAGTAGTTAAAATGTTGGTGTTTTGACGTAACTGGTTTTCATCATGTTATTTTTCTACTCAAATAATGCAGGAACTCCCATTCACTGCTGGTGGGAATGCATGACTGTACAGCCACTTTGGAAAATGGTTTGGCAGTTTTTTAATAAAATTAAATATAGATATTTACTTAATAGTAATATGGCAATGTCAGTTTCTTAGTCTTGACAAATGTTCAATGAAATTGTAAGATGTTAACAACAGGAGAAACCTGGGCATACTGGAACTCTGTACTTACTATCTTTACAACTTTTCTGTAAATAAAAACTGCTCCAAAATAAAAAAAAAAATTTTTTTTATTAAAGGAACAGGACTTATACTTCCAGCCATGACGAAATAATAAGGACCAGATTTACCTAATTGCTATAAGCAACAAGAAAACCAAATGGAATATATGAAACAATTATTTTCTAATACTGACAAGAGGCAACTAGTACTATGTTCCCTGAGAGAGAAGAAACAAGTGAGGTGAGCCACACAATGTCCACAGATTTATGCCTGGAGGCAAATAGTGCACTGTGGTACAAAAATGGGATCCCAAACAAAGAATGAAGTCTCACTGAGTTATGAAGAAACATATCAGAGTTCAGGGAACCTGAGGCAGCTGGAAGTTGTGGGTACAGTTCTGGAGGAGAGGGCACTACTGAAAAAAAAAACTTCAAGGGATCCTTTGACTCTTAGCTGAATTCTATAATGCACTCCAGTCAAAAAGTAACTGAAAACCTATCAGCTGAACAGTCCACAGAGCTCATACAGGGCTAGAAAGCATTCAAGTTCTGAGCAGCAAGTGTACCAAATCCTTGTTGATCACTTGGTTCATTTAAACGAGATTCTAGAAAGGTCCTGTGTGGGTAATAGGGCTAAACTATCCCTTTAGTAGAAGTTACTCTAGACCTGTCCTAACAAGCATAAAGACAGGCCATGAAAAGATCAAATTAAATTGCAAATAACTGCAGGCCAGAACAAAGCACCACAAAAAGGAAGACAACAAAGTGTAGACACAATAAAGTATTCATAAGGCCCAGCATCTAAGCAAAAAGTGCTAAGAATTAGGAAAATGTGACCAATAACTAGGATAAAAAACAGTTAATACAAACGGAACCAGTATGACACAAATGATGGAATTAGCAAATAAGAACTTTAAAACAAAACAACTATAACAACTATATTCGGGTATTCAAAGAAAAATATAAACATTGTGAGAGAAATGTTAACATATAAAGAAGAACCAAATAGAGCTTCTAGAGATCAAATATACAACAAACTAAGTGAAAATCTCACTAGGTTGGATTAACAACTTACTAGATACTGAAGAAGAAAATACTACCAACCCTGAAGACAGGGAAATATAATATGTCCTAACTGAAGTACATTAAAAAAAAAAAAGACTGAAAAGAATAGAACTGAACAGTGTGTCAGTGATTATGGGACCATATTAAACTAACAAACATGTAAGAGTCCCAGAAGCAGGGACCAGAGATAAGGGTATAGAAATAAATATCTAAAGAAATATATTTTAAAAATCCAAATTTGATGCAAACTATAAAGACACAAACCCAAGAAGCTCAATGAATGTCAAGGATAAAGAAAAAGAAAACCACAACAAAGTACATCAAAATCAAATCCCTGAAAACCAATAGAAGAATCAGACATTCTTCAAAGCAGCCCAAGGAAAAAAGACACATTACATACTGAGGAAGAAATATAGGAATGTCAGCAGATGTCTCTTCAGAAAGTATGCAAGCCAGAAGACAATAAACACCGTGAAAATGTTGAAAGAAAAAAAGTAACTGACAACCAAGAACTCTAATTCCAGAAGGCAAAACATACACATTTCAGAACTATGAAGATGAATGTAAAGCAAAAAACTATAAACTTTTAGAGAAAAAAAGCAGGAGAAAATCTTCAGGGTCTAGGACTAGACAAAGTTCTTAAATTTGACACTAAAAACATGATACATAAAAGCAAAAATTGACAAAGTGGACCTCATCAAAATGTAAAACTTCTGCTCTACAAAAGAACATGAAAATAGAAGTTATACAGAGGGAGAAAATATTTGTAAACAACCTATACAACCAAGGACTGTTTTCTAGAATATGTAAAGAACTCTTAAAACTCTTACAACTAAAGAAAAATATCCAAATAGAAAATGAGCAATAGACATGAACAGACATTTCACTGAAGAAAAGATAAAGATCACAAGTACTTGAAAAGATGTTAAATTAACGTTATAAGCCATTAGAGAAATACAAATTAAAATCATAATTAGATAAAACCACACATCTATCTGAATGACAAAAATTTAAAGTAATGACAACAAAATAATGCAGGTGAGATGTGGAGAAACTGAAACAATCACACATTGCCGGGGGAGAATGTAAAATGGTACAGCCAACCTGGGAAATTATTTGGCAGTTTTTAATGAAACTACAAATTCAGATCAAAAGTGGCAGAATAAAGACCTCCAAAAATTCTCTTTATTTGTAAAATCAACAATAATACTGGCAATAATTATCAGAAGCTACATGTACAGAACTCTGGAAATTAACCAAAGACTTGCAGTAATACAGGGAGGGTTTATGTAAGAAAAATGGCAAAAATCTCAGTAAGAAGACTAAGCTGTGAATTTTGGGGTATTTTTACTTGCCCCAGTCCTATACCCTACTCTCCACCTCTGCAGAAGCCTGGAAAATCACTTTGCTTTTCACTTCAATTGCAGTAGCCTGGCTAGTACCTAAAGGGGCAGAACCAAGTTGGAGTTCGTTTCCAGAGAACTGTCATTTGACTGTCTCATGGATCTCTGAAAGACCCCACTTGCAAGGCTGTTTTTAACTTGATCTGACTAGAAGCTTGCCCGGTACAAAAACCCTTTCTCCAATTGAGATAAATTACAGGCAATTGTTTAACTTCGCTGGTGCCTGAGGCACTAGATAACAGCTGGAGCAAACAATAGACAACCAAAAACCTTAAATGAAAACGTTGGGGAGTTCCTTCCAGAGAACTTTGAAAAACTCTGACATATTTCTAGAAATCTAGGTCACATGCATGCCCGGAGCTGCACATATGCTCAGGAAAGACCCGAGAAGACCCTAAGCTCTCACCTCTGCTGGACTTGAAGTTCTACATAAGAAGTGAAGTCTAAGGCAAAGTTGTCAAGTGCCTAGATGAGAGGGGAAAGCATGCCACAATACATATACAGAGACCCTCAGCAAGGACTGGGAGACTTAGCAGATTCAGGTAGGTAAGGAAATCTCTGCTTGATCATTAGCTGACCACTAAGGTAACTGAGCACAAGAACAACACAAAGATGTCTTGTCTCATCACTTCTATTCAACATTCTATGTTCTAGCCAGGGCAACTAAGCAAGAAAAAGAAATAAAAGGCATACAGATCAGAAAAGAAGAAATACAACTCTTTACTGGTAGATGACTTGATCTTATATATAGAAAACCCCAAGGAATTCAACAACAAAAAAGAGCTAATGAATGAAGTTGGCAAGGTTGGAGGATATAATATCAATATACAAAAATCAACTGTATTTTTATATACTAGGTACTGAACAATTCTAAAGTGAAATTAAGAATATAGTTTTTGGGCTTCCCTGGTGGCGCAGTGGTTGAGAGTCCACCTGCCAATGCAGGGGACACAGGTTCGTGCCCCAGTCTGGGAAGATCCCACATGCCGCGGAGCGGCTGGGCCCGTGAGCCATGGCCACTGAGTCTGCGCATCTGGAGCCTGTGCTCTGCAACGGGAGAGGCCACAACAGTGAGAGGCCCGTGGGGGAAAAAAAAAAAAAGAAGAATATAGTTCTATGTACAATAGCATCAAAAAGAAAAAATCTAAGAGAAGAAATTCAGCATTTTTACGCTGAAAAGTGTTCAATGTTCAAATTTTAAAACTGTTGAAGGAAACTGAAGACCTAAATAAATAGAAAGATATCCCACATTCAAAAATTAGAAGACATAATACTGTTAAGATGGCAATAATCCACAAACTGATCTAAAGATTCAGTGTAGTCGTTATCAACAATCACATTTGGCGTTTTTTTTTTTTTTTGCATGAATTGACAAGTGGATCTTAAAATTCACATGGAAATGCAAGGGATTTAGAATAGCTAAAACAATTTTGAAAAATAAGGATAATGTTGGAGGATCCATACTTCTCAATTTCAAAACTCACTACAAAGCTAGAGTAATCAAGTCTGCATGGTACTGGCAAAAAGATAAAACATACAGATCAATGGAACAGAAGTGAAAATCCAGAAACATGCCCATGTGTCTATGGTCAACTGATTTTTAACAAACATGCCAAGACAATTCAATGGGGAAAAGAGTAGCCTTCTCAATAAATGGTGGTGAGATAACTGGTTATCCCATGCAAAAACAGAACATAGACTTCTACATCATATCATATGCAAAAATTAATTCAAAATGGATCAAAGACCTAAATGTAAGAGCTAAAATTATACAACTCAAATAAGAAAAGAGGAATAAATCTTCATGACATTGGATTAGAAAGTTTCTCAGACATGACAACAAAACACAAGCAACCAAATAAAAATTTATCAAGAAAGTGAAAGATAAACCACAGAATGGGAGAAAATATTTGCAAATCATATATATCAGGGGTCCCCAACCCCCAGGTCGCAGACTGGTACTTGTCCGTGCCCTATTAGGAACCAGGCCGCACAGCAGGAGGTAAGCGACAGGCGAGCAAGAGAAGCTTCATCTGCCACTCCCCACTGCTCCCCATCGCTTGCATTACCACCTGAACCACCTGCCCCCACCCCGTCCGTAGAAAAATTGTCTTCCCCAAAACCAGTCCTTGGTGCCAAAAAGGTTGGGGACTGCTGATATATGTGATAAGGGTCTGGTATTCCAAATACATAAAACACTCTTAGATAATAATTTTTAAATGGACAGCAGATTTGAATAGATTTCCCCAAGGAAAATATACAAATGCCCAATAAGCACAGGAAAAGACATCATTAGTCATTAGAAAAATACAAATGAAAACTACAAGATACCAGTTCACACCTATTAGGGAGTTACAAGGAATTGGGGGAGGGGAATGACTATTGATGGGTTTCTTTTGGGGTGATGAAAATGTTCTGGATTAGACAGTGATAATGGTTGCTCAACCTTGTTTATATACCAAAACCACTGAACCATACACTTTAAAAGTGTATGATTAAAATTTTATGGTACGTAAATTATATCTCAATTTAAAAAATGAAACATGCAATTTCCATGTGACTCAGCAATTACATTCTTAAGCATTTATTGCAGAGAAATGAAAACTTATTCACACACAAAAAAACATGTACATGAATGTTCATAGCAGCTAAAATTTCATAATAGCTAAAAACTGGAAACAACCAATATGTCCTTCAATAAGTGAGTGGATGAACAAACTCCATTACATCCACACTGTGAAATATAACCCAACAACATAAAGGAACTATTGGTACATGCAACAACTTAAATAGATCTCAAGGAAATTATGCTCAATGAAAAAAAAAGCCAGTCCTGAAAGGTTATATACTATATGATTTATATAACATAACAAATTAAAATGACAAAATCACAGAGATGGAGAACAGAGTAGTAGTTGCCAGGGTTTGGGGGACAGGGAGAATGTGATTATAAAAGGGTAGAAAATGATGAAAACTGAATAATATCAGTGGATTGTAGCAATGTCAGTTTCCTGGTGGTGATCTTATACTGTAGTTATACAAGACATGAACACCGGCAGAACCTCAAAGAGTACCCAAGGATGTTTACATATTATTTCTTAAGATTACGTGTGACTACCATTATCTCAAAGTAAAAAGTTTAATTTTTAAAAAAGGAGAAATAAAGACATTTTTCAGGCAAACCAAATCTGAGAGAATATAGGAATTAATATTAAAGACTTTTTTTTCTCATTTTAAAATTTCTTTAATTGACAACTTAAATTCAAAATTATAATAGTGTATTTTGCCAGTTATCAATTTTGTCTCTCAGCTCCAAATCTACCTGCTATGCCATATTGGAGCTGGACCCTGTCAAAATTTCTCCTTTGCCAACTGATCTAATGTTAGGCCTAATGTTATCAAAAGAGGGTACTGGAGTGACTCTGCAAGATGAGAGTAGCAGGAGGGCATTTCCTTTCTGGGTCCAGTCCCCTTTCAATTTTTTAATCCAGCACACAGCCAAGGCCCAGTAGTCCTCTTGGACAACCTTAAACTACATTCTCAAAGTGACCATGAAGTCACTTTTGTGGCATCTCAGGCTATTATCCTCAGGCCACACTCTCCCCATCCAACAATGCATTTCTATAAAGAACTTCAGTTGGCCTCAAGCAACTGTCTTCCCACCCTGTGGCTACTTCTGCGTTAGCTCTGCCATGCTCTCAGGCAATTGCCTCCTTCCTACCAGTCAGACTGTTTCTAATAGATCAGCTCTACATTACCAACACCGTCCTGAAACAGTGAGCTGATATTACAGATCTGCTCTGGCCTAACCAGATGGCAAGGTTCTTCACCACCAGAGCACTGTATGTTTTGTGGCAGCCACATCTTATTTGAAGAAGTCTAATCTCAGCCTAGGTTTGGGGCTCTCCTAAGTCTTTAGTTCCTTCATTGTCTACTTTCTCTTGGTCCAGATCTACTTTTTTGTACTTACTAATTAATTATGAATACCATGGAGTCCTCTTTTACCTCTTTTAGTAGTTAATAACATTTTACTAGTTAACAATTCTTTATATTACTTCTCCCTGCTTAAACAGGGGTATGGTTTCTATCTCCTAACTGGACCCTGACTGATATATACATGGTTTATACATACATAGATCTATCTCTCTCACAACACTCACACACATGTAAAACACAGGACAGTAGCACAAAGGATAGGAGCGATGAACTGAAAGTATTGATCTAAGGTTCTTATATTAAATGTGAAGTAGTATATTATGTGAAGGTAGATTATAATAGGTTAAAGAAACATAATATGAACCTTTCAACATTGAAATGAAGTAGAGTTAATAAATCAATAATAGTAAAATTTAATCCTAAATAACACAAAAATAATTTAAAAGAAGAAAAGTAAAGAGGGAAAAAATAACAAAGAACAACTGGGACAAACAGAAGACAAACTGTTAAGTTGGTGAACTTAAATTCAATCATATCAGTAATCATATTAAACATAAACAGTCTAAACACTCCAGTTAAATGAGCCAGATTGTTAGACTGGTCAAAATCAAAGAACCAACTAATGTTGACCTCAAGAAACCCACTTGAGTTATAGAGGCAGAAACAGATTAAAATAAAAGAATGCAAGCTCTAATTCCAGTACAGCAGAATAAACTCCTACTGGACCAATCCTCTGGCAACTAAAACACTGAACAACACACACAGACAAAATGAACCTAAGGCACTGCAAGAGTAAACAAATAAGCCAATTCTGAAGGAGAGTCAAAACTTATAAGAAAGAACGGCACTGGGTGATTCTGGGTTTCATTTAAAAAAAAAAAAGCATTTAGTCTAAGGAAGGATACAGTTATCACAAAAAATGGCTAAAATTCCAACAGAAAACTGCAGTGTTGCTAGCCTAAAGGAGGACAGAGTTCAGGGCAACCATGGCCCCTGACAAATAAAGGGAGAATACCAGAAAAAAAAATAAAAGCCAGGGAGGGGAAACCCCAAATCCTATGTATAAACTTTGCCTAAATCAGTGGCTGACTGCAAAACCATTCACATGTGGAAGAAACTACAACTAAAGATAAAAGAACCAGACTGAGATTTCAGCTGCCTTCCAAGAGGCTGTTTACTGCTTGAGTCAAACCAGGTAAATTAATCACTGAAATATTGGGCTGGCCGGAAAGTTCGTTCGGGTTTTTCCATAAGATGTTATGGAAAAACCCGAACGAACTTTCCGGCCAGCCCAATAAAGACATCAACACTCTTTGATGAAATATAACAGATTCCAGTCTCCAAAACATATGTCTTCATTTGTCAGAATATAATCTAAAATTACTCAATATATGAAAACCCAGAAAAATGTCAACAACAACAATGGATAGCAATCTCAAGAAAAGACAGCAACCTCAGGAGACAAATACTTTTAAAGGGCTCAAAGAGGGCTTCCCTGGTGGCGCAGTGGTTGAGAGTCCGCCTGCTGATGCAGGGGACACAGGTTCGTGCCCCAGTCCGGGAGGATCCCACATGCCGCGGAGCGGCTGGGCCCGTGAGCCATGGGCACTGAGCCTGCGCGTCCGGGGCCTGTGCTCCGCAATGGGAGAGGCCACAACAGTGAGAGGCCTGCGTACTGCAAAAAAAAAAAAAAGGGGGGGGGGGCTCAAAGAAATAAAAACCGTCAAGTTAGAATTCAACAGCCATTGTATAGATAATTCAGTGTGGAGTCTTATGGTGCAAACTTCTTCATCTTCATGATTGTTTCACCTTTTTGCCTGAAACCCCCAAGAATTTTTCCTTTAGCTTTAAAGTCTGAAAAAACCTTTGAAAAAATTTCACGCCCATTACTAACAAAAAAATCTTGAGAAAATAGGAATTAATAGTGTGGTAAGTAGCCCCTAGGATGGTCCCCAATGATCTCTGCTACCTGGCATTCAGGACCTTGTGTAATAGCCTCTCCTTGAGTGTTCATTAGATCTAGTGGCTCCCTTCTAAAGGACAGATATAGTAACAGTGACAGGATGCCACTTCCAAGATTAGGTCAGAAAGAGACTATGGCTCTTGTCTTGTATACCCTTTCTTGCTCTTCTGCTTGCTCACTCTGATGGAAATCAGCTGCCATGTTGTGAGCAACATAACAGAGGCCAAGTGGCAAGGAACTAAAGGAGTTCTCTGCCCAACAGCCAGCTAGGAACTGAGGCCCTCAGTCCAACGAACTGCAAGAAATTGGTTGAATCCTGCCAACAACCACATGAGTGAACACAGAAGAGGATCTTTCTTCAGTTGAGCTTTCAGGTAAGTCAGCAGCCCTAGGCAACAATCTTGATTAGAGACTTGAAAGAGACATTGAAGCAAAGGTACCCAGCTAAGCCAAGCCCAGATTCTGGACCTTCAGAAAATATCAGAGAATAAGTGTTTATTCTTTTAAGCACACCTACATTTTAAGCAAGTACATTTTGGGTAATCTGTTAAGCAGCAATAGATTACTAACACAGATGGATATTTACTGAACACAAAAGAATTGTGTTAACTGTAAAGCCAGCATCTTTCTTAGTGGGGAAAACCTGGAGGTATTCCCACTAAGGTCAGAAAGATGACAAGGATGTCCACTACCTCAAGTACAATTTCACACTGCCCTGGAGAGGGACTAGCCAATGCAATCAGAATAGAGAAGATAATTAAAGATTTGGAAAAGAAGAAATAACACTGTCTGTATTTTCAGACATGAGAGTATACCTGGAAAACTCTGGAGAATCAATGATAAAACTAACTCAAACAATAAAAGATTTCAGGAAGGAGCAAGATATAAAGTTAACATGCAAAAACCCATAGTGCTCCTATATACAAAAAATAGCCAGTTAGAAGATATAACAGATAAGAAAAATCATTTACACAGCAAAAAAAATAAATATTTAGGAACAAACTATTAGAAATGTTCAAAATCTATATGAAGAAAAATATAAAGCACCTATTAAGGACAGAAAAGTAGACCTAAAAAAATGTTAAGTCATCCTTGTTCTTGGAAATACACACTGAAGTATTTAAGGGTAAAGAACCACAATGTACGTAACTTTTTCTCAAAAGCTTCAGAAAAAAAATAAATACACATATAATATGTATAAAGAGAATGAAAGCAAAAACTTGATAAAGCAAATGGGGTAGAACATCACCAAAGATGTTTAAACTGAACCTAATCCAGAGGAAACAATCAGACAAATCCAGACATCTACTTCAAAAAGATATTTTTTGGGGAAAATTGGGATAATTTAAATACGAACTATATATTAGATGATATTATTGAAATAATATTACTTTTCTTAGGCCTAAAAACAATACAATTACGTGCAAAAACGTCTTTATTCTTAGGAGATATATACTAATGTATTTAGGGGTAAAGTATCATAATGTGTGTGAGAGAGGGAGAGAAGGAAGGCGGAGGGAGAGAGCGAGAGTAAAGAGAGGGTAGGAAAGGCAAAGAGAGAAAGGAAATGTGGCAAAATGTTAAGTGGTTAAATTTAGGTGAAGACTGAACAGTTGATCCTTGAACAACATGGGTCTGAACTACACAAGTCCATTTATACTCTGATTTTTTTTTTCAACAAGTACCTACTACAGTTCTACACCATCTGAGGTTGGGTGAGTCCACAGATGTGGAACTGTGGATATGGAGAGCCGACTATAAAGTTATACTTGGATTTTCAACTATGAGGGAGTGGCACCTCTAACCCCCATGTTGTTCAAGAATCAATTGTATGGATGCTCATTGTACTATGCTTTCAACTTTTTTGTTGGTTTGAAATTTTTTTAAATAAAAGGATGGATAAAAAAGAAAACGACAGAGACTCCCGGCTTATAGAGGAAGGTGTAAAGTTAGCTTTCCCTACTTTACCTCCTGAAAATCATACCAAATAATAAAAGGAACAAGGAAAGGTGATGCAAATTCCTCCTTCAACGGAATTAGACGGGTAGAAAGAAAGGGAAATACAAGATATTGAAATTTCTTATCTTCTTTAGTGAACAGATACTTGAAGTTGATGTACTAAAAAACAAAGGTGTAAACATTATTTAGTATTATGGAGGTAAATCATCAACAGAACTAAAACAAATGTAGGATGTTAAGGAAGGGGTCTTTTACTCTATATTTTAAATCTTTTATACCATCAGACTGTTTATATCAGTATCACATGTAGTAGTAGTAACAATAATAATAATAAATATTCCCAATTACATGGAGTATCCAGAAGGATTCTGTGACAAAGATGCTGCCCCCAGAAAAAAATGTATCTTTCATCACCTTCACTACCCTGAAGTAAGATATTTAAAACACAAATTTAAATGGTAAAATACTTTAAAATACTATTGGGTTTAGCAGAACCACAGGTCTACCTACATGAGCACCATGATCATAATACCAAAAAATAATAAATTAATACATTAAAATTGTATTTCCCATTATTTCAAATAACTTAAAATTATGTTCATTCTTGTCTTTTAAAAAAATTTGAATAAGCAGACTCACAGTTCCACAAGGTTTGGAAGCTTCTGAGCAAGGTTTTCTGGCTGAAAATTAAAAACTCAGAATTAAATTTTATTTTTGAAAAATGTATAAACATTTCTAAATAGCTTAAACACAAAGTACTATCTTTTGAAGGGCGGTGAATTTTCAGAAAAGGTGAAAATAATAAATCAGCAGGTCTGGGTTTATACTTACATAGACCATACTACAATTTAAATTTATACATTTGAACAGAAACCAGATCTCATACTCCACAATCATGGAAGAAATGAAAATGTTTTTAACAGACAAAGACAGAGGGAATAACACTATGTGACGTCGGAGCCAGAGATTGGAGTGATGCAGCTGCAAAGTCAAGGAACACCGCTGGCAACCTCCAGAAGCTCAGAGAAAGGAACAGATTCTTCCTCAGAGCCACGAGAAGAAACCAACCCAGCCAACACCTTGATTTTGAACTTCTGCCCTCCAGAACTGTGAGACAATCAATTTCTGTTATTTTAAGTCACATAGCCTGTGTAATTTGTTATAGCAGCCATAAGAAAATAACACCTACCCCCCGCCAAACCAAAATCCCAAATTGCACCTCAGGAGGAAGAAACTAAAATCCCAGGGGGCTGACATTAAAACCTAACCAAACTCAGGATAAAAAGAGTAAGCTGGAGCTCAGGTGGTCTAAGGGAGTGTCACATCTGGCCCAAGTTCTAAGTTCGGAGTAGAAGTGTGATATGGCAGGGATAGGAAACTGGCCATTGGGAGGAGAGGAAGGGAGATGGGTCTAGGTCTCTTACACAGAGTCATAGCTCTGGAAGGACTGGCTATTCCATGAAAAGAATCCTAGAAAAATTCCAGTCGTAGACTGAAAGCAGACTTCTCTCTGCTGGAGGCCCTGGGTAGAAGGAAAAGCCTCCTGTAAGTAACTGAAAGTCAGCCTGCATCTCTCACACATGCACATGCACACAGATACACATAAACACAAAGACAGGAGTTGTTAAAGCTAAAGGAGCACACTGAGTTAGGAGTAATTTTTTTTTATTCTACATTAAAACATACTGTAGAGTTAAACTAAATATCAGTAACAAAGAATCAGGAATGACTTTTTAAAAGAAATTATGTCTAACCTGAGGCTTGAAAGACAAATATAAATTATCAGAGGTTGCCATGGAGCGGGGAGGAGAAAGTTCTGGTTAGCTTTGTAGGCACATGGAGCAACATATGAAAAGACAAAAAGAGAGGTATGTTTGGGAAATCAAAAATATAATTTTTTCTGCTGTAACTCCCCAACAGTACTCATGACAAAAATCTTATATTTTCAAACACTTGTTATAAAAACAATTGTGTCAACAGAAAAACAAAAGTTTGGGGGACTATAAAGTTTTAGATTTGTAACAAATAATTTTTCTGAGAGAAATTTATAAACAGTGATTATCATTAGGAAAAGGACCAGTGTTGCTATTCTCCATCTACTTTTTTATCATCTGAATCTTTAACAATGAGCATGTATGTCTTTTAAATTAAAAAAAAATTAAATTTTAAAATGTAGTATTTAAATTGCTACATAATTGAGTAACCAATCATATGATATGCAATTTAGGTTCTAAACACTCAATAAGAGAAATGCCATTAGTTTGGTATTTCTGGGCCATCAGGTATGAAGGTATATGATTTTGCAGAGAGTACCAAGGAACAGATCACTAAAGGCTTATATTTTATATTGAGGAAAAACTATTTTTAAAAATCTTGAACACAATGGAAATCCACTAGTTTATTTTAATCAAGGAAATAAAACTATTAATTTCATATAGGTATATTGATGTATTTAAATACTTAGCAACAGTATCCCAAGCTACTTACACATATAATATCCTCGCCCTTTTACAATAAAATAGCACTGAATATGAATACTGTTTATGAAGTCAGTGAAACATTTATTGAGTTCCCACTTTTGATAAAACCACATTTTGTTTTCAAATGCTGAATGCTGTGATTCCCTTTCCCCCATGTTTTGACATCAATTATCTGCAATGAGGTCCTTCATGAATGGTCTTTCCTTGAATGTTGCTCTTGGATCTGTCCAAGTCCCCAAAATGTTTCTTCTAGTACTGGTATCTCGCCTAGTAAGAGGAATATACACTTCCACTTATGGGCATACTTACAAAGCATCCCAGGCAAACTAAAGCACTCTGTGGGTGGTGGAGGGGAGATAAGAGGCTTAATAGTTGTTCCTCTAAAAAGGAAAGGCTTGTCCAGAAAAGCAGTGGTATTAGACCCTCATCTAGTTTGATCTGCTACAATATCAGTATCATATCTGGCTAACTAAAGGACCCATGGTCATTCTTTCCAGATGCCTACTTGTCTCCATCAGACAGAATCGCAATTTTTCCATGACAAACTAGTTACCTCTTTGAGCTATTTAGCTACACACACAATTAAGCACTGAATAATGTTCCTGCTGCCATTAGTGCATCACTATGTCTTTATTAGTAAGTATCCTGAGTTTTAATTTAAAAATAAGCACACCAACCTTGAGAAAACTGCAGTTCATCAGAATACTGGGTTTTAAAAAACCCCAAAAGCCTGGTAAATAATCAGCCTGCTGCAAAGGCTGTGGCTGACACCTACTGGTGTTCTATAATACATTCTCTGCTATATAGTGGCACATTTTAGCAATGTAACTGAATAATATAAGAGAAATATTATACATTTTAATTTTTCTATTTCCATAGTTTATGAAAAGTGGGTAAGAGACTGGACAACTATATGTTAACATCAACATTTTTGTTACTCTGCGGGTAACTAAGCTCTAATGCTGGATTACAGATGCCACACAAACTAGTTTATCTTGATTTATAGGATTTAGTCTATTAAGTTTTAAAATGTTTTTAAATTTTAAAATCCTGATAGACAAAAGTAATAACCTTAGGGCTTCCCTGGTGGCGCAGTGGTTGAGAGTCCGCCTGCCGATGCAGGGGACACGGGTTCGCGCCCCGGTCCGGGAAGATCCCACATGCCGCGGAGTGGCTGGGCCCGTGAGCCATGGCCGCTGAGCCTGCGCGTCCGGAGCCTGTGCTCCGTGACGGGAGAGGCCACAACAGTGAGAGGCCTGCGTACCGCAAAAAAAAAAAAAAAAAAAAAAAAAAAAAAAAAAGTAATAACCTTAAAGTGCCTTGCAAAACTGTTATTACTAATATTTCCTTCTTTTTCACAATTTTGACATACAGAAGTTTTAATAAACAATCTGTACCCAAATTCCTTGAGTATGAATACTTCCTACTAAACTACTTAAAAATTGTTTTATAAATTAAGACAAAATTATCTTCATTAAATCTCATACTATCACTTAACTGAACAATTTTTTCTTTACAAATAATGTAAAGGTAAACTTCAGCAAGCACAGTTAGTATAAAATTTACCTCAAATTTTGAATCAATTATGCTTTACCATGTCCTTTTATGGAGAACTTTCAACCCCCTTAAATGGGAATGTTTTAAAATTGCGTATCTTGGAACAAATATTTCA
Organism: Delphinus delphis; assembly: GCF_949987515.2. Lineage (NCBI taxonomy): Eukaryota > Metazoa > Chordata > Mammalia > Artiodactyla > Delphinidae > Delphinus > Delphinus delphis. The sequence continues at coordinate 118,773,405 of NC_082684.1, read as the reverse complement.
AATATGTTGCAAACACATGTTCAATCCTGTCCTCTTGTAGTGACTGTGCACTACTTACTTTCTTTTCTTCTCCTTCTGGGCAGCTGGTAGGATTACACTTCTCTCTTCAAGCTCGACGTGACTAAGTGACTTGCTTCGGTCAATGGAATTATGTCAAAGTAGAGGCCTTAGAGAGCTTGAGCACGAAAGGTCCACAGTGACCTTTATCAGCTTTCATCCCTGAGTAAAGATACCATGAACCAAAGTCCCCGAGAGATCTGAGAGAGTAGTGCAGCATGAATGAGAAATCATTGTGCTGTTACAAACCACTAGGATTCAGGGTTCTGCAAAACCTGCCATCCAGCCTCTAACAACACATTTTAAAGAAGTCATGAATTAAGTGCATAGTTTTTACAGCAGTTATAAAAAGTAGAATAAAGTCAGACTTCTACCTCACACCATATACAAAAGTTAACTAAAAATTAACTAAAAACGGATCAATGACTTATATCTAAGAGCTAAAACCATAAAACTCATAGAAGAAAACATGGGTAAATCTTCACGATCATGGATTTGGCAATGGATTCATAGATATGAAACCCAAAGCAGGAGCAACAATAGAAAAAATGGATAAACTGGACTTCATCAAAATTTAAAATTTTTGTGCATAAAAGGACATTTCAAGAAAGTGAAAAGGCAATATATAGAAGAAAATATCTGCAAATCATATAACCAATGGGGTCTAGCATTCAGAATATATAAAGAACACTTACAACTCAACCACAAAAAAACAAACAACCCAATTGGAAACAGGCAAAGGATTTGAAAAGACATTCTTTAAAGAAGATATGCAAATGGTCAAAAAGCACACGAAAAGACACCCAAATTCATTAGCATTAGGGAAATGCAAATCAAAGCCACAATGAGGTACCACTTCAAAACCACCAGGATAGCCATAATTTGTTAAAAATGTAAAATAACAACTATTGACAAGGATGTGGAGAAACTGGAACCCTTGTACATTGCTGGCAGTAATGTAAAATGGTTCAGCCACCGTAGAAAACAGTTTGGCTGTTCCTCAAAAAGTTAAACATAGAATTGCCATAAGACTCCATAATTCTACTCCTAAATATATACCCAAAATAATTAAAAACAGGTACTTAAACATGTACATGTACACCCATGCTCATAGCAGCACTGTTCATAATAACCATAAGGTGGGAACAGCCCAAATGTCCATCAATGGATTAACAGATAAACAAATTATAGTATACTCATACAGTGGAATCTAATTAAGTCATAAGAAGGAATGAAGGAATGATACATGCTACCACTTGGATGAACCTTGAGAACATTTTGCTAAGTGAAAAGAAGCCCTACACAAAAGGTGACATACTGAATGATCCCATTTATACGAAATATCCAAAATAGATAAATCCAGGGAGATAGAACACAGATTGCTGGTTGCAGAGCTGGGGTGTGGAGGAGAGTGGGGAGAAACTGCTTAATGGATAAGGGGTTTTCCTTTGGAGTCATGGATATGTTTGGAGCTAGAAAGAGGTGGTGGTTGTGCAACACTGTGAATATACTAAATGTTATTTAATTTTTCACTTTAAAATGGTTAATTTTACATTATGTCAATTTCACCTCAATAAATTATTTTTAATTTTAATAAAGTTAATAAAGTTTTGGTACTGAAGGCAAAAAGTACTTCATTCAAAAACCACCACAACATACTCAACAAGCTTTCTAGTTGGATTAATAATTTGGTGTCACTGCTTCTGGGCAAGCATACAGCAAGGGTTAAATACCATGTGGCTATATGAAAACAACTAAGGTAAACCTCTTTTACTACCAGGAATATTATTTCATTCCTCCTCCAGTATTTCTCCCTCTTTTATATATGCTATAGAGGAGGATCTCTCAGCAGGAAAGTCAGAAGCTCCGGCAGGCTAATGGGAACAGAGAGAAATTAGCAGCACCACCTTTCCTTGTCCACAATAGCAGAAAGGCCCTCCACAGTCCTACTCACCATTTGCTCCCCAATGTCCCTTACCATTTACCCTCTTGTCTCTTGGCTCACTTCCCATTAACTACTCATTTTCCTCTTTTAAAATTTCTCTCCAAATAAACATTAAGCAGACCAAAAAAGCATGAGCCTGTCTTAAACACTTGTCATATTTCCTTGGTGTTTCCGGGAGATAGAAAAACACATCAGATTCTCAATATCTGCATCTACCATCATCAAAATCTCTGATGGTTAAATTCCTTTCTTCTGAAACGAGTGACACAAAGGAATGTTATTAAGTATCGTTTTCATTTGAATTATCCTAGAAAGCCTGACACACATTTTGGGAGGAGAGGGATGAGGGGAGGTGCCAGGGAGAGGGAGAAGAGGCAATAAGAAACGTGCTTAAGAGCATTAACAGCTCGCTAACCCCTCCTAACAAGGGCTGTGCAATCACTGTTAGGTCAAGGACCACTAGAAGTTACCACTGACATCCTGTTTCCCAGCAAAAATGTAATGACTACACTGGGCAAATAATGAGTAATCTAGTCATAAGCAATACAAAAAGATAATCCCAAACATATGTCAGTGTTTTATGGGAAAGTGCAAATTTTGATTATTTGGATATGAAAGCATAGCATCTTTAGGGTTTTTTGTTTATTTTCTTGGTTCTAAAAGAAAAACAATGAAAAACCATGGCAAATACCCAAATTTCTTGGAATGCATCCATCAAAATAATCACAGATATTTTATGTCCCAAGTTCATTAAAACAAAAATTTCATTGGAAATTCATTGAATACAAGCATTACAAATATTAAAATAAAGCCATTTCAAAAGGGAAGGAAAGGGGAGGAAATTGAGGAAAGGAAAATTTTTCAAAATGTGGACAAGTTCTTTTGTTTCTAAAGTTGTCTTTGAGGTGTCTAAAAAGAATTCTGGGGAAGTTTTTCTTTACAATTCTGTAGCATTAACACAGTGGCAGTTTGACTTTCATGATAAAAATGAGTTGCTACTACCAATTTTAAGGTATTCTTTTTTTTTTCAGTCACTCACACCACTGGTCCAACAGAATTTCTACAATGATGGAAATATTCTCTAGCTACATGACCAATATAGTGGCCACTAGCCACATGTGGCCATTAAGCACTTAAAATGTAGTTACTGTGACTATGGAATTGAATTTTCAGTATTATTTTGTTATATCAATAATTTAAACATTAGTACCACACATAACTAGTAGCTATAATGTTAGTGCAAATTTTATATCATTACACTCACTACCAATTTTTCACTTAAAATCAGCTCTTTTAGATATAAAACATAAAAGAACTACTTAAATAACTGCATGAATGATAAAATTTTTAGATTTTTTTCTTCGAAATGATGAAATATTTGTTTGACATTTATAGAGGCTAAAATTATCACCTTAAAAAATATAAATAAATAAATGTTAAGTATCTGCAAAACACGCCACAACTAGAGAAGCCCATACACCGCAACTAGAGAAGCCTGCACACCACAACGAAAAGATCCCGTGTGCCACAATGAAGATCCCGGGTGCCACAACTAAGACCCAACATAGCCAAATAAATAAATATTTTTTTAAAATTTTCTGTAAAGTATTAATATTAAAAATATTTGTTTAAAAAGGAAAGCTATATAGATATCATAAACAAGGGTTGAAGATCAGATCATCATATGCCCCCTACTTTTTATTTTTAAAAAAACCTATTTAATATGCATTCAGTAAGTATGATTTTATAAATGGAATTTTCAAAGCAACAAAAATAGACACAAAAAAAGAATACTAAACATTTTTTCCATAAGGCCAGATCAACCATTTAAAAATATACCTACCCTTTATAATTCTATATGCGTATAACATAATTGTTTATTTTAGGAGGGAACAGTGTTCCAAGCTCAATGTATGATATTTTAAGCACATTACATACATTTTATCTATTTATCTATCTATCTAGAGAGGGAGAGGGAGACACAGAGACTGATTCGATGGGGCTAACATTTAAAAACTGGTATCTCACTCAGTGCACAGGTACCTCATTTTTAGTATAGTGAATGCTTGAAAATGAATTTAAACTTGTGGAAACATATATAAAGTAATGGCTTCTGAGTCTTCTGCTTGTACACAGAATCCCTCAAGTGGACAAGGATATGGTCTAGTGTTAGATAAAGATCTGTATCCCTGCCCCCTCCTTCTAAACCCTCCCTCCTAATTCCCCAGGCAAAAACTACAAATCACAAAGAGTGGGTTAAATCATGTTCCCCATATTTCTTTAAGAAAGTATAGAATGATGCATGTTGTAAAAGTATTTCTATCAAAACAGTTAGACTCACAGTAAAACTCAGAGGTAAACTTCAAAGAGGTAACTAGGAAAACTCACCTAACATGGAACACCTCATTGCTCCACAGTGGCTAAATGTGGCTAAATTTTAACTACATGGTGCTAGGCTAGAAACAGGTCATCAATAAATACCTGCAGAATTAAAAAAGCAATACTGACTGGACTACAAATTAGAAGACCTGCTTTTTTGCTCTAACTGGCCATAAAAATGACTTTAGACCCATCTACTAACCTCTTCTAAGCTTACTTACCTCAAAAAAGAAAAACTGCCTAAATCATCTATAAAGTTCCATATAGCTTTGAAATTCTATGATTCAACAGAATAAATTATAGGTCAGACATTCATTTTCCAAGCTATTTCAAATAGTTTGTTAAGTATTTGACAAGGAGCTACTGTCAACCAACCAGTAACAATGAGGAAAAGTTACTTAAATCTGAAAATTCAGTAGGAAAAACAGCTTTGATTTATAACAAAACCCACACTTTTCAGGCACAGGTATATTACTGAGACGGGGTACATTTGTAATGAATGTTTTGCAGGACTATAAGCATTAAAACATAAACAGAGCATCAGAATGCTTTACCATTTGACATAAGTCGTTTCCACACATTCAATTTAAGAAACAACTAAGATGTTTTTATACAGAGCTAACTCAAGAACAGAGTATTCACAGTGATTATGGAGGCCCTACATCCTAGCAGCAATGGAAGCTGCAGGGGTCCGACAGATTAGGGAAAAACAAGAAGCCCTTGTGTTGGAATTCAAAATGAACCAATCAAACAGAAACAAAACCATTCCCTCTCCCTACTTCTTCTGGCACACTTGATTGCATGGTGCTCTTTTTTTTTTTTTTTACCATCTCTTTAACTTATTGTTTTTCCCTTCAGGGTGTTCTGATGTTCATTTGATCCAGATCCTACTCCTACCAATTTCAAAGTGGGTAGAGCGTGTAGCTGTGTGACTTCTCAGTCATCAACCCCTTTCACCCTCAACCCAGCCACCAGCTGCAAGGAGCATAAACGCAGGCATCACCATCATTGTAAATCAAAACGTTTAGACTCACTGATTAATAAAATTTGAGAGCTGGATAAGATCTTAGTGGCACTAAATTCCAACAATCTTATTTTGATTTTTAATTATAAAAATCATATACTGAAAAGAATATAAAACAAATTTAGTAGTAGGAACTTTCCCTTTTACAATAAACACTTAAATGTAAGGCTCTGTTTATTCCAGCTCCTACCCCCCTTCTTGTGCCCTCCCCTCTTCCACAGCTATAATCACTATTGTTTGATGTATTCTTTTTTTATGCCTTAGTTTATTTGTCTATAAAGTAGGAATAATAGTGCCTACCTCATAGGACTGTCTTGCAGATTAATTAGATTAATACATATAAATCACTTAAAACAGTGCTTGGCACTTAGTAAAGACTCAAACGAAATCTGCTACCAGATTTCAACCCACCCCATATTGATGAACACTTAGGTTTTCACAATTTTTCATCATATACAATGTTGTGATGAGTATCCTTGTCCACTTGACTATTTTTTCTGTTGGGTAAATTCCTGCAAGTGAAAATGCTGGTTCAAACATATGCACATGTAAAATTCTGCTAGATATGGTCTAACCACCCACCAAAGTAATGAGTCAATTTCTACTCCTTCCAATAGTGTATGAGAGCATCTTCTCCCCATTGTCTTCAACATAGGGCACTGATAATCTTCAACACCAGGTATTAAATCTTTTCTAATTACTAGGTAAGGATGATCAATGTTTTATCACTTCTATTGAAAGTTAAACATTTTTTTGTTTTGACTATCTGTATTCTTTTATGATTTGCCTGTTTATATTTGATGGGGGGAGGTCAGGAAAATTTTCTCCTGGGTCAACAGGAAAGAAATAACATCCTCATCCCCCACCTCATCTCCCCACCCCAATTCAGGATTGTGATGGACATACCTCTTCTTCCCTTGAATCTCAGAAGGATATCATTTTTAAGTTCTCTCCTGTTACGTAGATTAACTGCTTAATCAGGATCCATCCACTCTTATTGCTCTTAGCCATAAGCCAAACTCCCTTCTTTCACTAAAATTTAGATGCCTCTTTCTTATCCATTCATATTTATAAATAAAATTGTCAACAGGTGAGATGAGAGCTCTATCAGTATTTGGGGAGGTCACTCTTCCACATCCCCAGGAAGGCCTGCTGCCTACTACACTCATTAAGAGAAGCTGGCAGATCCATTAAGTGATTTTGCTTCCAAGTTGAGTTTTTTTCTTTTCCCCTCCAAGTCGCTTGTGGCCTTTTATTTTATAAATGAAGGAACTGAGATCCAAAGAGGTTAAGCACATAGGATCTTGGTCTATTACTTCCTAGTACTAAGTTGTGCTACCAAACAATGAAACACTCTCTTGCTGGGACTGCAGAACTCAAATGCTTCCACTGCTAATTCCTGCTTCCATGTTTCATTCCTTCTCTAACTCTTACAAAGACCCCAGCTACTTGCAGGGAGGGGGTGTGGGGATTAGGCTGCAAGGGGACAAGGTAGGCTCTACCTCAGCCCCCTCCAGCCTGCACACTCATATCCTGTCATCATCTGAAACTTCTCCATGACTGATGTTTCTCTCCACAACTACAATATCCCATCCTCCCAGATGGCTTACTCAATCATGCCCAGTATAATAAGTCTTCAACATCAATGGATCCTTTGGACCCTCTCCATTTTCCCTATTCACTCACTCCTTTCTTTCTTTGCCTCCAATCCACCTCAGACTCCATGTCCCATCATTTTAATCACTCTTGCCAAAATCCTAAACCTCCTTAGTCCCTCTATACCTGGCAAAAACCTAAGCCTGCATAAATGCGACATCCCAACTTCTTCATACCTCAGACATCTGAGAACTGCAGGAGAAAACTCCCTAAACAAGCAGATGGTTCCCCAGCATAAGTCTAGCCATCAACTGCTTGCTGAATGATTCTACTACCTTTCTCTAACCAAACTGCTATGACTCTTCGCAACAATAATTTCAAACCTGCAATCTCCACAAATCTTCACTCCCTAAGCAGCTGGCCTTGCCTGGTAGTCACCAGACAAGAACTCTCTCCCCCACAATCTGAATCTTCCTTTGCACCTATCCTTCCTTTCTCTTGTTAAAGGCGGAAGAGATACTATTTCTTTTTTTTTTTTTCTCCCCCTGTAACTTACGAGGGTGCTGCGATGTCTTCCCAGATGTGGTCCCCATGTAAGGTCTTTTTTTTTTTTACATCTTTATTGGAGTATAATTGCTTTACAATGGTGTGTTAGTTTCTGCTTTATAACAAAGGGAATTAGTTATACATATACATATGTTCCCATATCTCTTCCCTCTTGCGTCTCCCTCCCTCCCACCCTCCCTATCCCACCCCTCCAGGCGGTCACAAAGCACCGAGCTGATCTCCCTGTGCTATGCGGCTGCTTCCCACTAGCTACCTACCTTGTGTTTGGTAGTGTATATATGCCCATGCCTCTCTCTCGCTTTGTCACAGCTTAAGTCCTTCCCTCCAATTGTGCTCTGGAGCCCATCCTTTCCTACCTTCTTAGGAATCTTGAACTTTTAATTGTTCCTTATTTTTGAATCTTCAACTCCTTTCTAATGGAGATTTCCCATCAGCATTTACACAGGCTCAACTCTTTCCTCTTAGAAAAGAGGGGTGAAGAGGAAAGAGAAAAGGAGAAAGAAGAAAAAATTCTCCTTTTTCGTCAAGACCCCTCCAGCTATGACCGCTTTTCCACATCAAAACCAAACCTGAAGACCCATCTACCTTGTTATCTATTTTTTCATCTCCTTCTCACCAATTAACCCCTCAAACTTGCATTCTACTCTCCAGAGCTTCTAACATAGTCACCATCATAGTCACCATCACTTTGTCACTAAAGTCTTTGGACAAATATTGATCCTAATCTTCTGCCACTGAATCTCAGATCGTTATTTTTTTTCTTCAGCTTGGGATGTCAAGAAACAAAAATTCCATGAGAGTAAGAATTTGTTCCATGATGTATCTATGTCAGTGCCTTGTAGAGTACTGGATACACAGAAAGTACTCAATAAATAAATGAATAAATGATAGTTTTCCTCCCAGGCTCCTGACAAAGTCATTCTTCAGGGTCAATGCAAATAGCACCTTCCTTAAAAAATCTTTTACAATCCTGCTACACAGAATTAGATTATGTGTCCTACCAATGTTAGACAGTAGCCAGGCACTGGGGATACAGAATTTAAGACAGACTCCCTGCCCTCAAAGACTCTCAATCTGCATCTGTTATACCTGTACTATAGACATTATGCTCTTCTACTTTATATTCATTTATTTATTCATTCAACAACTATGTGGATGCCTATCAAATACAGAACCTGTCTCTCCTATTCTCTTATTAACTTCAAACTACCACAAAGATCAGAGACTTAATAATTCTTGAACTGCATTTAAAATAATTATAGAAAAATTCTTTAAATCACTTTCTAAGATAAATGTTAGGAACCAAAATCATGTTTCCTAACTACTTCTTATTCACCTATTAATTATATAACTGGATTCTTATATAAATTGACTCATTATATTTTAAACAGTTTTAAGACTTTTCAGTTATACAAATAAGTGGTAATATTGTAAAATGAAATACTGCTAAAAAGTACTTTAAAATATAAAATGTTCCTACCCTTTGACCCAGCAATCCTACTTTTGAGACCTGATCCTAAATACAAGGATGTATATATATTTCTTGGCCTAGAATTTAGTGGAATGAGAATGAAGTGAAGAGAGAAATCTGCAGAGAAATATGTAGAGTATGATTCCCTTTTGTTGTTTAAAAAGGGAAAAAAATACAGAGTACATAATTACATAAACACAAGCAAAGGAGTGGAAGGACACAACCAAACTATTAACACTGGTTATTCCAAAGCACAGAATTGGAGGAATAGAAAGAGAAACTACTACTTTCCATATATTTCTTATGTTGGTTGCTATAAGGGCACATATTTTTATATGTAAAATATGAACAGTTTATTCTTTTGTATATAAAAACGGCTTTTCCCTGTGCTTTAATTTTAATATGGGCATTTCCCAAGTTCTAAGCATCTGACATACAACACAATCATCCTACAAATATAAACCATAATGCAATACTGAGCAGCTTGAAGGGAAAAAGGAAGGACAGAAGTTGGGCATTAGTGACTCCTCACCAAGAGGCTTCATACGAAGAGGGGAGAAGGGGAATGCTGAGGAGAAGACATTTAAACACAATAAAACAATGTTAATAAGAAATAATAAAACAATGTGGAAATGGAAATGATTGGCAGGTTCCCAAGCTTTTCTAAAAAAAAAAAAAAAGGCCAATTAACTCATAATGTGTTTGAGATAGTATAATGCTTCCAATAATGTGTTTTTTTCCTTTGGACAGTATTGCAGTTTAAGTCAAATTTTACATACTAAATCTCTATTATTTCTATAGGAAATATACTTTATCAATAACACCAGCAAACATTCTAAAAGCCTGCAGTCACTAGTTTGGAACACTCAAGGGCAAGTACTGTTTCATCAGCTTTGAAAACCTGTGCAGTATGCCATTCTCAGACTACGCTGGATATAAGTAAGCTGTCCTATACTCAGTATAGTCACGGAATGGTATGGTTGCTACCATTCCCACCATCCCGATATCTGTATGGTACTTCAGTTTAAAAAGCTCTTTGATACAAAGGAATGAAATGTTCCAGCTAAGACAAAGCATTAAAATAAAATATATACACCTACCATTATAAACATATGCAACAATTTAATCTTCAGTGACTACAAAGGTGGCAAAGCATGAACTTGAAATGTATGCTTGGGAGCCATTATATCAGTTAAAATTGTATAGTAGATACTTAAATATTTTCATAAATAGAAAACTGCAGCCAAGAAATGGCCACAAAACCAAAAGTTTATTGTAACATTTATAAGCAAAGGTCAATTTCTTCTACCCGTGGACTATAACTGATGGTTGAGAAGTAATCCACTCACAACTTTTTCTTTGTACATCAACAATAAACATGAGAAAATGTGGGCTGTAATCCTTGACAAATTATTTCTTACACCACTTCTCCAAAGGGCAGAAAAACACTAGGTAAATACGGTTTCGCTTCATGCAATGATGATCTCGCAAAAAGGGTCAATATAACTATATACAGATTATTAAAGTTTGGAAAGTGAAAAATCTAATTTAAAAAAATCTAATTAGGCATGCAAAATAATATATACAAATATGTCAAACACTAAAAATGAAAGATATACTTGCACTTACTTTCAGACACAACAAAGATAAACAAATTTTATAATGCTTTCTACACATTGTAGGTATTTTGCACAGATTAACTAAAACTTTTCCAGAAAAACACTCCATATATATGAAGCCAGTAAGGCATATTTTCAGATACTCAGATACTTTCAGAGAAGGGAATGAAAAATGGGTCTGTTCACAAAGAAACAACAAGAATTCATAAATCATCTAAAGTGAAAAAGAACTAGAATTCAAAGTGTAAGACTTAAATGAAGTTCAGTGATAATGAGAAAAGGCCACATAAAGCAAAATCCATTTAAAACAGAGACCAAATATCATGATACAGTGGGAATAAAAAGTTTGACATGCACACTCTCTTGAAAAATATTTTAGTTTGTTTAATCTCATATGTAATAAAATTTAGGTTATAACGATAACTATGTGCTTATTCTTAGAACATAAAAAGAGTGAATCAAATGTTGGCTTTTGTGGCAAAAATTTTTCCAACAAATTGGATGACAGCCCAATTCAAAGTCATCTGATTGTCACAGTGCAATCATAAAGAAGGTTTTTTGGTTTTGGGGTTTTTTCAAAACACTCAAAGGCTACATCAAGCCTCCTAATGCCTGTCTTAATATTTTAATCTTCAAATCATTCCCTTTTTAAATACGTCTAAATCAAAGTCATCCTTGTTGGTCTTTCTCTTCTTTACTTTTTAACTGATCTGTTGGGTACTGTAACATCCATAAATCATCTAAGAATCTTAACACACAAAAAAAGCACAGGCCCAGAGAGATGCACAGGCTAAGTGAAGAGGGGTTTCTGAATAGGGACTAATTTTTTTTTAAATTTTATTGGAGTATAGTTGATTTACAATGTTGTGTTAGTTTCAGGTGTATAGCAAAGTGATTCAGTTGTACATATATTGATACATGTATTCATTCTTCTTCAGATTCTTTTCTTAGATAGCTTATCACAGAATATTGAGTAGAATTCCCTGTGCTATACAGTAGGTCCTTGCTGGTTATCTATCTTATATGTAGTAGTGTGTGGGACTAATTTTATAAGTGGTATATTAGTGAATATTTTGCTTTCCTACACGACTCTTGAAACTTCATAACTGCAAGAACTTGGATAATGAATTCTCAAGTAATGAGAACCCCCTGTATGTGTACTTCTATTACCTGTTTATACAACAAGAGGGGATACAAATCTTGGTCTGAATATCTTAAGATATATAAAATATATCTTGGTCAGAACCACATTATAAATGACTTTTTTTTTTAATGCAACATAATACTGTACCAAGGTTGTAAGGGAGTTCCTTTTCATGTAGAGTCTCTCCAAGTACTGTAGTCCCTCATCTTTTAGTAACTCCAATGGGAAATGTTGCAGATTCCTATAATTTAAGAACAAATTCTTGTGCTTTTCCAGCCTTGCCACAGAGATCGTCTTACAAAGTTCGGATGCCATGACTGAACATATCCCATCAGGCACACTGCAGCACTACATCTTGTCAAAATTGGTCCATTTCTAAAGAAAACAAAAAAATGGAAAATTATGATACTGCTAACAAACGTTGCCAAATAAACCAGTTAGCATATATAGCTATTTGCAGACATTAAAAAGAGTTATACATCAATTCCTATATTTTTCTAACAACTAAATTTTCACACATATTTAGAAGGAGATTAAAATGAATAACTATTTAATAAAAATACTCTCACTATTTAAGCAATATTTACTACTTAGCAGAAATAGTCCTATTTGAAAAAAATAGTTCTTGAACTTGAGATAGGAATCCCTATCTAAGAGAACAGAGACCAGTTTCATAATATGCAACCAAAGAAAGAGCTTAAAAAATTAGACACAGCAAACCCATTTCCTTCTTGAACTACTTCATTTTGTCTTTAGCTTAAAACATTTTAAAAATATTTAAATGTATATAATATATAATATAACTAGATCACTTACAACTTCATTTTCTTCACTTCTTACTACCTAAATATTGTCCTATATGCGAATATTTTCTTTCTTTTATCTCTTTATTCTCTTTTCTTTCTTTCTTCTTAGCTTTGCAGATGATCAGAAGTAGCAAAGAAACAGGCCTGGGAACATAGAGTTTTACTTAATTATTTCAATGAAAGAAGAAATACTGCACTAGGAAATAAGAATCCTGTACTTTTCTATTACAATCTTTCTGGGCCTTAGTTGCCTTACATAAAATGGAGACAGCAATTTATTGGTAAGGGCCAGAACCTAGAACAGATTAAATACCTTTCTAGCTCCAAATTGACAAGGATAGGAAGAGAAATAACATTTCCCATCTTACCAACTAGGCACAGGGCAGAAACAAACTTCACATCACTTACCACAAGAAGAAACAAACTCAGAGATTCAATAATTTGTCCAAGGTCAAACAGTTCATAAGGGAACAAGGATTTTTTTTTCTTGGGCTGGGGAAGGGTGTCCAGTGGATTTCAAAGCCTGAAGTCTTTATACACACAGACTGACAGGATTCCACAGGATACTAAGAAAATGCTAAAACACTAAAAACAAGTTGAGCTTTGTTCAAAGATTCTACTCTGGTTTTCCTGGGCACCCTTTCTCAAACTCTCCAAAGAGAAGTACCTTTCAAAGAAAATGTTTTTTCTTAAGAAAAACTATTTTCACAGGGAATTAATACCAAGTTAGTACAAAATTCAGTAACATAAGCTTTCAATAAGCAGAGTTTTCTAACTTTTTGGTTATTTTCTATTATTTCCAAACTCTTAATTCCCAACTAATAAGAAAGTATTTGCTATTTTATATAAAAGGTCAGAGAATATGGAGTATTCAATTATATCCCTAATGCAACATGAGAGTCCAGTACCTTCCCATATTTATACTAGCTACTCACTTACCTATTTTTATGAGACATATTACTTGACTTTGAACAAGATACTCAACCTTTCCACATCTTAGTTCTCTCCCTGTAAAGCAAGGGTAACTAGGCTACAAATAACATCGTTGATTGTATTTAGAAAGGGAAGCTTTCTGGGTAATTATTCACTGAAATAGTAAACTAGAAGCCGTTTAGATGTCTCACAAGCATCTCAAACTTAACACATTCAAAAACAGTTTTTGATATTCATCACCAATCCAAATCTTCCCCAGTCTTTCCAACCACCAGGAAAGCCGGAAGTCATGAACGATTCCTCCACCACCTCCAATCTATCACAAGGCGTATGGTTTCCATCTCCAAAATACACCTCAAATCTATCCACATCTCTCCATCTGCCCAGATGGAAAGCCACTGTCATCTCCTGCCCTGCCATATGTATTACTGGTCTCCCTGTGTCCACTCGAGTCACTTTGCAATACATTAATCACTTAGCTGGGAGCCTTTAAAAAAGAAATCCAACTATGTCTGCCTCTCTTTCTCAGGTAAACTTGCTCCCTAGTCACATGCATTCTAAATAAACCCTTCAAAAGTTTATTAAGAAAAATCAAACTTACCAAGTATTGAGGGCTCTTCACAATCTGGCCCCACCCACTTCTCCAGACTGGCAGCACCCTCCCTGGCTTCTCATCAAACTCCTGGGCTTTTCTAGTGCTTCGAAGTGCTAAACTCTTCACACCACTTCCTGCTCTCCTTTAGCCTTTGAAAGCACTGTCCCAACGCCCTTCAGGTTTCAATGTAAAAATCACTTCCCCATCCCAAGCTAAAGTCTTCTCTCTTACTCTTTCTTTGTAGGACTCTTCACAATTTGTAATCTATATTTATCGGTGCACCTATCTATCGTCAATCTAGCCAAGAGACTGTACCGTAAGCTCCTGAGGGCAGAGACCTTGCTGTTTTCTTTACATTTGTATACCTGCCTCTAGCACAAAGCAGGCCCTCAAACAGCTGATAAACAACTGACAGTAGGACATGTGAGTAATATTGTAAGGTAGATTTTTTTTCACCTCTGATCTAAAGTCAGCTTGCAGATACTATATGCTGAGTGCATGCTATGTGCAATAAAGATCTCTCAATCCTTAAAACTCTGCACTGCAATAGACATTATTTAGCCTATTTTATAGATGAGGAAACTGAGTTTCTCAGAGGATAACTTGCCAGAATACCAACCCAGGTGTTCAACTCCAAAGCCTGTGCATTGCTCTACAAGGCAGACTTCCATGAACTTCAGTGGGGCCTGTGCTTCTTCCTATTATTATTTAAGTGGTAGGCAAAGCTTATGCAAATCTAAGACTACAAAGCAAAACCCACACTCCCTGATGGGAAGATCCAATAAGAGAATACAGTGTAACCTGATGGCTTTCCTTCTAATCCTGCTGAATCCTGATGGGTGGGATTGGTTGCCCTTAAAACGTCATTACACTCTGTTAAAATGCATTTTGCTAGGAAGGCAGTTTGGGAGATGAAATCTACACAAATGAAATCTGAAAGCTTTCAATAATAAATAATGGTAATGGTTTTCCGTATGCATTCACTGGCAATGCACAGCCTTTACCAGCATAATTTTCTTACACATATTCCCTTCACTACCTCTTATCTACGATTAAAAGCAAATGGTATACTTAATATTAGCTGTATACAACTGCACCTGCATAACAGTTTTCTGACAGGTAAACACCAATCCACTCTATTATTATTTAAAGCAAACTAACCTTTCCATCTTAAGAAAATTCCACACATTTTAAAACAGGTGTGTTTTAAGGGAAAGGAGTCCCTTAGATTGACTTCCGTACTTAAGTCAGTGGAATACCCACTCCAATTTCCTAATATTGTAGATTAATGAATTAAAACCCGCACATTAAAAGCATTTATTAAAGGTTATGTTCTCAGTACTGAAAAGAAGGCTGTCAGAAGTCTTAGTTAAAACACATGCCGTTTTGCCCGAGTTAACGAAACACTCTGGTTGTTAGAGTTTGGAAGCAGTGAAGCCAGTGGCAGGGATTTCACAGACCCGGTATCGGGATTCTCCGACCACCGAGGGCGAGGAGGGCCCGGCAGCTGTGGCGACCCGAGGCCCGGGCGGGCCCGCTCGGGCCGGGGTCCACTCGCTGCAGCCCGGACGCTTCTGCCAGACCCGGCCTCAGGGCCGGGGGTCGGGCCAGAGGGCCTTGCTTCGTGAGCCACCCGAAACGGCGAAGTGCCACACTCACCTCGACCAGCGGAGCCAGCGCTCCCGGGCACAGGGACGCTGGACGGCAAGCCGGGTCTCGGCGGGCGGGGCGGGGCGCCGGGAGGGGACGGGGCGGGGCGCGGACGACGCGGGGCGGGACGGGGCGGAACCCTCACTTCAGAGGGTTGGGGGAAGACAGAGCGGAGGAGAGGAAGACGAAACCTCGCGATAATGCTCCACCGTTCTCGCGGTTTTTACGATAGATCGCACTAGAGGCTTGTTTTCCAAGCGATATGCCTATTGGCCAACAATGTGGCTTCTCCATGACTTGGCCCCGCCCTTGGCCCTGTCTTTGCTTCCGGCTCCGGCTTCCGGGTTTGTTGTTGAGATCAGCTCTTTGCTCAGAATTTTGAGGGGGTAGTTTAGCCGGCTGCAGCTTCAGGGACCGTCAGTAACTGATCAGTTCTTTCATTCATGCATTCACTGACGCACTCGTCCTCTCGTTCAATGCATACGTTGAGAAATTACAACAGTAATAACACCCAGTCGCTTTACTGTATACCAGGCAGCGTTCTAAGATCTGTGCATAGGTTATCTCAACCCTCACAACAATCCTATGACACAGGTACTATTACTATACTCGTTTGACGGATGAAAAACTTAGGTCAGGTAGGTTTATGTAATATGGCCAAGGTTAGTAATCAAGTAGTGAGCTTAAGCCCAGTATAAAAGAAGTGACTGCACGCTGGCAGGTTCGTTCCAAGAGTGAGGCAGTAACCTAGTCTCTGCTCTTGAAATGCCGTAGGTCTGCTGTGAGAAACAATCGTTAAAACGACAATAACAGCTGTGAGAAACAATCGTTAAAACAACAATAACAACTTTGTAAGTTAAATATTCTGGCAGTTCCTAGCATGACTGAGTAGGCCATCAATAAATATTTCTTCAGGACGGAATTTCCTATGTCAGCAGAAGGAGTCGTCAAAGGAAGAGACCTTTATGATGGTAAAAAGAAAAAAAAAAGCATTGTTAAGGAACAGCAAAAAAATATTTTTTTAAGTACCTTGCTTGTTAACGTGACAACTTTTCTTCTGAAATGAAGTTTTTTAAAAATTTCCTCTCATGAAACTACTGTTATTTATTGTTCTTTGGCAAGCTTGATGTTGATTATAATGTAGCAGTTCATTGTCAAGATATCCTGACTTTATAGATACTGTTATTTATTGTTCTTTGGCAAGCTTGATGTTGATTATAATGTAGCAGTTCATTGTCAAGATATCCTGACTTTATAGATTTACGTTGGTTTATTTAATTACTGTTAGAGGTAAATAACCTAGAAAGCTGAGTTATATTAAATAAAAATAAGACCTATCTCAAAACAAAGTATGAGTTATAATGAAATACTTACGAATTATCTATTTAGTAAACCTGGTCTTCAGAAGTTACTGAAGTATATGGATGGTATATGTCATGTACTTCTAAGACCTTTTATAGAGGTTTCCAAATACTTAAAAATTTGTAGTACTTAGAACTTTTTTGCTAGACTTAAAATGAGGAAATCCTCAGTTTATGTAAAAACAAAAATCTTTCGGTTATTAAAGATCAACCCAAATAATATATATTTGCTCCTAATATTGAAGAGTCACACATACAAAAAGGCAACTATAGATAGAACAATTTTTAAAAAGTAATCAATGTTAGTCTCTTAGTTTTCATTTCTTAAAAAACGAAATATTTTAATGCATTAATTTGACATCTGATATTTGATCATGAAAAATGAATCATCTTAAAACAACTTCTGCCCTCTGAAACTGACACAAAAGTAGCCATGTGATTCTTCGTATTAGTATGTTATCCTATGGCCACTCTTTAAAGTTCTCTAAATTTGTCAAGTGTCAGTTTCACAATTTGCCTCCCTCAGAACAAGGGGGAGGGACTTCCCTGGCAGACCAGTGGTTAAGACTTCCCTTTCCAGTGCAGGGGGTGTGGGTTCTATCCCTGGTGGGGGAGCTGAGATACCACAGGCCTCCTGGCCAAAAAACCAAAATATAAAACAGAAGCAATATTATAACAAATTCAACAAAGACTTTAAAAAAAGAAAAAAGTCCACATCAAAAAGGTCTTTAAAAAAAAGGGGGGGGAATCCTCTAATACAAACTAGTGATTGGACAATCTTTGGCAAACTTTAACATCATCAGGCAGCGATACCACTTTAAGAAAATTCCAAGGAAAGGACAGCCCCATTTTAAAATTCCCACCTCTGGCTCCCAAGGATTGGGTTGCAAACTTAGATAAAACACTCTTCTCCACTCCCTATTGGTGCATGCTCTATCATTCATTCTCCCTGGAATTTTGTGAGATACTACGTTGCTTTATGGGAAAAGGCTGCGCCAATTTAGTCTGGAATTGCCCTACTTTAGACTTTTTCTGGTTATCAATCTGTACAAAGAATCACCAAACTGATACAGCGTGGACCAAACTGATAAATCAGGCTGCCGGGACATTGTGTAATTCGATCGAAAAAGAAACGGACAACCTCTCAAGCACATCGAGTATTTGACAAAGGATTTTACAACCCAGTGAGAGATGTAAGAGTTAAACTTTTCTGATTTTTTTTTTTTGCTAGTTTTAAAGGAGTAAGTGTCAAAGGAAAAGCAGATAAAATGCTGGCATAATGTAAGAGTGGCATGAAGAGAGTTTCAGAGGGTGTTTTTAGAAAGAACATTATTCGCAGATCAGTAATGGATTTTTGAATGGTAAAGGGAAAAAGGTAGTAAGATTAATAATAGATTATTTTATACTCCAAGAAGCTGTGGGTTTTTGTTGCTTTAATATGGATTTAAAGGAACACAGTAATATTATTGTAATTATCAGAGGAAATGAATATTTTTGTATGTATATTGTCTTACCTAGCATAATAGACAATCCAGCTGTTAAAAGATATAAGAGAAAATTATCATCATCTTTGGACCCAAGTTTTGTGTATATTTGTAGATTCGGAGATCCAGGGACAGATCTGCTAACAACAAAGGAAAACATAATATTGGTGTATGAAACAGAATCAGTAGGTAATGAATGTAAGGATAAATTCTCAAAAATGAAATCCAGCATTTATACTTTCAAAAATGATATTTTCACTAAAACTAAAATATAAAAGTTCAGGAAATACTGATAAATGAGGATAATGTATATTAAAACATATTTGAAATAGCAACATTTTAAAAAAATCCAGCCCAATAAAAAATTCCAAAATATAGCATCTTAAAGATTCTTCAAACATTAATTCAGCTAGTAAATATAATACCTAGTAGCACATCTATACCTCTACAAGGCCTAACTCAGAGTAGGTATGCAATAAATATTTCTTGAGGGTCCTCTGTTAATCCATATATGGGGATATAAAGTAATAAAATACAGTCTCTCAAGAAGCTCATACTCTAGCTGGGAGAAAGAGACGCAAAAAGTTTAAATGAAGACTTCTGGATAGTTTTTGGTGCATAGATGACTGCTGTAGACCCTAGATGCTTCAGGTGCTCAGATCAGTGTGAGCAGAAATATTCAGGGAGAGTTTCACAGTAGGGTTAAGACACATTTTGAGCTTCAGCAATGAGCAAACTTTCAGTAGATAGAAAAGAAAAGAAATGGCATCCCGGGTAGTGGGAGAGTTGTTAGCAAATATGTGCAGCCTAAAGAATAGAGAATAATTAGCTCTGACGCAGCAAAAGCTTCACTTGGGGACCTTGGTATAATAAAAATTTTTTAAAAAGCATGAAAAGTTACACGAAAAGTCAAAATTGCCAGAATTAAGGAGTTTGGTCTTGTGTTTTAAAGTAATATTTGTAAAAGATAAAACTGACATTGCAAGAACAGAGACCAGAAGCTAAGGGGCTAAATACTATAAATAATGGAGTGCAGATTGGTAACAGCCTCATAAGACATTTTCTCCAAATACCTTCATATGGTTGAATAATATAAATCTTGATGCATTTCTTTCTACTCTTCTGAAGCATTGAGCTTATTTTTTGTTAAACACTACAAATATAAATTTTATTAGATGAGGTGTTAGTTGTGGTGTAATAAAACAGTAAAAGTAATTGTTTACATTGCATCAGTTCTTGCTCCTTTGCCCTCAGAATTTAACGGTTTCTTGTTTCTATTTAACGAATTGAAGGAATTTCAACCAAAAAAAAAAAAGTTGTGACTGAAGAACACCATGGGAAGATGGGAGGTATTTGTACTCAGACTGTAGGCTTTCACCTGATCTGTTTCTCTGAGACAAAACTCAGTTCCATACCTCAGTGAGCTGCTACCATGTACCAGATGATATCCTCAGTGTTGGGCAAAAAAAGGTGAATCAAGAACCATCTCCTCCCAAAAAAGCTTCAGGGATACCAAGCAGGGTATTTGTCTCCTGAATCAAAATTTGCTTCAAAGAACCTGAAGTTCATCTATTTAAAATTTTTTTTTAATTGGAGTATAATTGCTTTACAATGTTGTGTTAGTTTCTGCTGTACAACAAAGTGACTCAGCTATATATATACATATATCCTCTCCCTCTTGGACCTCCCACCCACACCCCCCACCCCCGCATCCCACCCATCTAGGTCATCACAGAGCACCAAGCTGAGCTCCCTGTGCTATACAGCAGGTTCCCACTAGCTATCTGTCTTACTATTCTAAATTCTTGATCAGTGGTTCCTAATCGGATAGATGGAGAAGGAGGTTATCTCTAGCTGTGGAAAAGAATCCTGAGACAAAGTCCCCTGATGACAAATGTGGCAGACTGCATTGCTCGCCAAATATTCCATTTACTCCCCTGGATATCTAGCCCTCTTTGGAATTAGGGAGCAAATGAAATATTAGCAGAAGTGAGGTGGGTCACTTAAGGGCAATGGTAGTGAAAAGCCCATACACAGTTTTTCAATCTCTGTTAGTCTACCATGACTCCTGTTGATGTACAGTTAAACCTTGGTCAGCCTGGATCTCTGAAAGACTGTGGATCAGACATTCCCACTCCCCACCTCCATCTCCACCCCTACTAAATCAAGTGAGTCTGTAGCATGTAGGAGTTAGTGTCTTACCTCATTATAGCCTAACTGATGCTGACTACCTAAGCTCTTATCAGCTTTTCCCCTGAGGATATCGGCATTTCATTTATTTCAGTTTTCTTAAGAAAAAATGCCCTAATCAACTGAGTTTCATCTATCGGGTAGATGATACATTTGGGGGGAAATCACACTATAAAGATGGTTTAATTGTTCATCCAGTAAACATTTATTGAGGCCTATTAGGTGTCAGGCAATAATACCATGTGACCCATCTATTCGTAGAGCCAGAATGTTAGGATTGATTTTCAAAATTTTTGGAGCCTGTGCCATATTGTCTTTGGGAATCAGTGCTGCCCTATCTTATGAAAGTCTTGTAGTTATAAGATGTATAAAAGTCAGAATTACATATAAAACTGCATGGTGGTTTCATAGCTATTTTTTAACAGCTTTAGTAAGGTATAATTTACATACTATAAAATTCACTCACTTTAAGAATATAACTCAATGATTTTTTTAGAAAATTTACAGAGCTGTGTAACTATCACCACATTCCAATTTTAGAAAATGTCCATCACTATAAAAAGATACCTCATGCCCATTTGCAAGCACTTCTCATTCCTACCCCCAGCCCTGGCAATCAATAATAAAATTTCTGTCTCTATAGATTTGCCTTTTCTGGACATTTAATACATTAATGCAAATGGAATCATACAATATGTGGTATTTCACATCTGGCTTCTTTCACTCAGCATAATGTTATTGAGGTTTATCCATGTTGTAGTATGTGTCAGTCCTTCATTCCTTTTGTTTTTTTATTGAAGTATAGTTGATTTAGAATATTATACTAGTTTCAACTATACAACATAGTGATTCAATATTTTTACAGATTATATACTCCATTTAAAGTTATTACAAAATAATGGCTATATTTCTCTGTGCTGTACAATATAACCTTGTTGCTTATTTGTTCGATACATAGTAGTTTGCATCTCTTAACCCCATACCCCTATCTCACTCCTCCCCTCTTCCCTCTCCCCACTGGTAACCATTAGTTTGTTCTCTATATCTCTGAGTCTGATTCCATTTTGTTATATTCATTCAATTCTTTTATTTTTTTAGATTCCACATGTAAGTTATAACAAGTATTTGTCTTTGTCTGACTTATTTCACTAGGCATAATACCCTCTAGGTCCATCCATGTTATTGCAAATGGCAGAATTTTATTATTTTTTATGGCTGAGTAATAATCCATTGTATGTGTGTGTGTGTGTGTGTGTGTGTATATATATATATATATATATTATATATATATATCTCACATATTCTTTATACATTCATCTGTTGATGGTTGCTTCCAAATCTTGGCTGTTGTAAATAATGCTGCTATGAACATTGGGTGAATGTATATTTTGTTTTATTTGCTTCAGATATATGAGTGGAATTATTGCTGGATCATATGGTAGTTCTATTTTTAGTTTTTTGAGGAACCTCCATACTGCTTTTCATAGTGGCTGCACAAATTTATTCTCGCCAATAATGTATAAGGATTCCCTTTTCTCTGCATCCCTGCAACATTTGTTATTTGTGGTCTTTCTGATGATAGCCATTCTGACAGGTGTGAGGTGATATTTCATGTGTATTTGATATGCATTTTTCTGATGATTAGTAATGTGCATCTTTTCATGTGCCTGTTGGCCATCTGTATGTCTTCTTTGGAAAAATGTCTATTCAGGTCTTCTCACCATTTTTTAGTTGGGTTGTTTGTTTTTGTTATTGAGTTACGTGAGCTGGTTATATATTTTGGATAGTAACCCCTTATTGATCATAGCATGTGCAAATATTTTCTCCCATTCAATAGGTTGTCTTTCATTTTGTCAATGGTTGTCTTTGCTGTGCAAAAGCTTTTAAGTTTAATTAGGTCCCATTTGTTTATTTTTGCTTTTACTTCTTTTTCTTGAGGAGACAGATCCAAAAACAATATTGCTACAATTTATGTCAAAGAATGTTCTGCCTATGTTCTCTTTTAGGAGTTTTATGATTTCAGGTCTTACATTTAGGTCTTTAATCCACTTTATTTTTGTGTATGGTGTGAGGAAATGTTCTTGTCTCATTTTTTTACATGTAGCTGTACAGTTTTGCCAGCACCACTTACTGAAAAGACTGTCTTTTCTCCATTGTATATTCTTGCCTCCTTTGTCTTAGATTAATTGACCATAAGTGTGTGGGTTTATTTCTGGGCTCTCTATTCTGTTCCATTAATCTATGTGTCTGTGCCAGTATCATGCTGTTTTTATTCCTGTAGCTTTGTAGTAGTCTGAAGTCAGGAAGTGTGATAACTCCAGTTTGTTCTCCAGTTTGTTCAAGATTACTTTGGCAATTTAGGGTCTTTTGTTGTTCCACATAATTTTTAGGATTATTTGTTCTAGTTCTATAAAAATTTCATGGGTATTTTGATAGAAATTACATTGACTGTGGAGATTGCTTTGGGTAATATGGACATTTTAACAATACCAATTCTTTGAATCCAGGAACACGAGATATCTTTCCATTTCCTTCATCAAGGTTTTATAATTTTCAGAATTTAAGTCTTTTACCTTTTTGGTTATGTTTATTCCTATGTATTTTATTCTTTTTGATGCAATTTTAAATGGGATTGTTTTCTTGCTTTCTCTCTCTGATTATTAGTATATAGAAAAGCAACAGATTTCTGTATATTAATCTTGTGTCATGCAACTTTGCTCAATTCACTTATTAGTTCTAATAGTTTTTTCAGTGGAGACTGTAGGGTTTTCTATGTATAGTATCATGTCATCTGAAAATAGTGACAGTTTTGCTTCTTCCCTTCCAGTTTAGATGCCTTTTATTTCTTGTTCCTCTCTGATTGCTATGCCTAGGGCTTCTGATACTATGTTAAATAAAAGTGGTGAGAGTGGACATCTTTGTCTTGTTGCTGATTTTAGAGGAAATACTTTCAGCTTTTCACCAATGAGTATGATGTTAGCTGTGGGTTTGTCATAAATGGCCTTTATTATGTTGAGATATGATACCTCTATAACAATCTTGATGAGAGTTTTTATCATGAATGGATGTTGAATTTTGTCAAATGCTTTTTCTGTGTGTATTGAGATTATCATGTGATTTTTATTCTTTCTTTTATTAATGTGGTATATCAGATTGATTGATTTATAAATATTGAACCATCCTTACATCCCTGGAACAAATTCCACTTGGTCATGGTGTATGATCCTTTTTATATATTGTTGAATTTGGTTTCCTACTATTTTATTGAGGATTTTTGCATGTATATTCATCAGATATATTAGCCTGTAATTTTCCTTTTTTGTACTATCCTTGTCTGGTTTTGGTATCAGGGTAGTGGGAGACTCAAGGAATGAATTTGGGAGTGTTCTTTCCTCTTCAATTTTTGGAATAATTTAAGAAGGATGGGTATTAGCTTTTCTTTATATGTTTGGCAGAATACCCCTGTGAAGCCGTTCAGTCCTGGACTTTGGTTTGTTGGGAGGTTTTTTTAATTATTATTACAAATTCAATATCTCTACTAGTGATCAGTCTGTGTAGATTGTCTATTTCTTCCTGTTTCAGTTTTAGCAGGAGGTGTGTTTCTAGAAATTAGTACATTTCTTCTAGATTGTCCAATTTTTTGGCATATAACTGTTCATACTAGTGTCATAAATTTTTTTGTATCTCTTTGATAGCAGTTGTTCTTTTCTTTCATTTCTTGCTTTGTTTATTGGGGGCCTTTCTCTTTTCTTCTTGATGACCATGGCTAAAGGTTTATCAATTTTATTTATCTTTTTTTAAAAAATAGTTCTTGGTTTCATTGATCTTTTCTATTTTTGTCTCTATTTTATTTCCTCTCTGATCTTTATTATTTTCATGTTCCTGCTGACTTCGGGCTTCATTTTTTTTTTCTAATTCCTTTAGATGAGAAATTAGATGCTTTGAGATTTTTCTTGTTCCTTGAGGTAAGCTTGTATCACTATAAACTTCACTCTTAGAACTGCTTTTGTTGCATCCCGTAGATTTTGGGAAGTTTTGTTTCCATTTTCATTTGTCTCAAGGTATTTTCTGATTTCCTTTTTGACTTCTTCATTGATCCATTGGATTTTTAGTAGTACATTGTTTAGTCTCCATATGCTTGTGCTTTTCCCATTGTTCTTCTTGTAGTTGATTTATAGTTTCATACCATTGTGATTGGGAAAATGCTTGAGATAATTTCTGTCCTCTTAAATTTGTCGAAACTTGTTTTGTGGCCTAGCATATGGTCTATCCTGGAGAACATTTCCTGCACACTTGAAAAGAATGTGTATTCTGCTGTTTTGGGATGGAATGTCCTGTAGATATCTCTAAAGACCAACTTGTCTGTGGTGTCATTTAAGACCACTGCTGCCTTATTGATTTTCTGTCTGGA
Organism: Delphinus delphis; assembly: GCF_949987515.2. Taxonomy (NCBI): domain Eukaryota; kingdom Metazoa; phylum Chordata; class Mammalia; order Artiodactyla; family Delphinidae; genus Delphinus; species Delphinus delphis. The sequence continues at coordinate 118,748,173 of NC_082684.1, read as the reverse complement.
TGATCTGTCCATTGATGTAAGGGGGTGTTAAAATCCCCTCTTATTATTGTATTATTGTCAATTTCTCCCTTTATGTCTGTTAATATTTGCTTTGTATATTTAGGTGCTCCTATATTGGGTGCATATGTGTTAACAAGTGTAATATTCTCTTCTTGTATTTTTCCCTTTATCATTATATAATACCCTTCTTTGTCTTTTGTCATAGACTTTGTTTTTAAATCTATTTTGTCTGATACGAGTTTTTCTGTCTCCACTTTCTTGTTTCCATTTGCATGAAATATCTTTTTCCATTTGCTCTCTTTAAGTCTATGTGTGTCTTTAGCTCTGAAGTGAGTCTCTTATAAGCAGCATATAGATGGATCTTGCTTTATTATCATCAGCCGCTCTATGTCTTTTGATTGGAGCATTTAGTCCATTGACATTTAAAGTAATCATTGATAGGTATGTACTTATTTCCACTTTATTAATTGTTTTCCAGTTGTGTTTGTAGTTCTCTGTTTATTTCTTCTTTTTTTGTTTCTTCCCTTGTGGTTTGATGATATTCTTTATTGGTAGGCTTGTATTCCTTTCTCTCTAGTTTTTGTGTATCTACTATAGGTTTTTGATTTGTGGTTACCTATATATATGTTGACCTATAACTATATCTACTTGTTTTAAAAAGGTAGTCCTTTAAGTTCAAATGTATTCTACAAGATCTACAGTTTTTTCTCTCCCTCCACCCCAACATTTTGGGTTTTGATGTCATAGTTTACATCTTCATTTTTATCCCTTTACTGATTATTGTCATTATAGTTGATTTTACAATTTCTTTGTCTCTTGATCTTCATACTACCTTATTTAAGTGGTTGATCCTCAGTCTTCACTATACATTTGCCTTTACTAGTGGTATTTTTCCTTTCCTTTAGATTCTTGCTTCTTGTTATAACCTTTTCTTTTCCATTTAGAGAAGACCTTTTAACATTTCTTTTAGGGTAGGTTTAGTATTGATAAACTCTTTCAGTTTTTGCTTGTCTGAGAAGTTCTTTATCTCTCCTTCAATTCTAAATGATAATCTTACTGGGTAGAGTATCCTAGGGTGCAGATTTTTCCCTTTCAGCACTTTGAGTATGTCACACCACTCATACATCACACCACTCCCTTCTGGCATGCAAAGTTTCTTCAGAAAAATGAACTGATTAGTCTTATGGGGGTTCCATTGTATATGACTCTTTGTTTTTCTCCTGCTGCTTTAGAATTCTCTCTTTAAACTTTGCCATTTTAATTATGATATGTCTTGGTATAGGTCTGTTTGGGTTCATCTTGTTTGGGACCCTCTGTGCTTCCTGTACTTGAATATCTGTTTACTTCTTCAGGTTTGGAAAGTTTTCAGCTATAATTTCATGAAATAAATTTCAACCCCCTTCACTCTCTCTTCTCCTTCTGGGAACCCTGTAATGCAAACATTGGTAACATTAATGTTATCCCAAAAGTCCCTTAAACTGTTCTCATTTTATGAATTTGTTTTTCTTTTAGCTGTTTGATTGGGTGATTTACATTATTCTATTCTATTTACATTATTCTATCTTAAATTGTTCTATCTTCCACTTATGCATTCTTCTGTATCACCTAGTCTCCTATTAATTCCTTCTAGTGTGTGTTTCATTTGTTATTTTACTCTTCAGTTCTGACAGGTTCTTTTTTATATTTTTCTAGTTCTGTGTTAAAATTCTTACTGTGTTCATCTATTCTTTATTCAGTTAGCATTCTTATTACCAATGCTTTGAATTCTTTATCTGGTGAATTGTTTATATCTATTTCTTTCTTTTTTATTTTTTGACTGTGTTGGGTCTTCATTGCTGCATGCAGGCTTTCTCTAGTTGTGGTGAGTGGGGGCTACTCTTAGTTGCAGTGCACAGGCTTATCATTGATGTGGCTTCTCTTGTTGCAGAGCACAGGCTCTAGGCATGCAGGCTTCAATAGTTGCAGCATGCAGGCTCAGTAGTTGCAGCCTGTGGGCCCTAGGGCACGCGGGCTTCAGTAGTTGCAGCACATGGACTCAGTAGTTGCAGTGCGCAGGCTCTAGGGTACGCAGGCTTCAGTAGTTGTGATGCACAGGCTCAGTAGTTGTGGCTCGCGGGCTCCAGGCTCAGTAGTTGTGGTGCACAGGCTTAGTTGCTCCACAGCATGTGGAATCTTCCTGGACCAGAGATCGAACCCACATCCCCTGCATTTGCAGGCAGATTGTTAACCACTGCACACCAGATAAGTCCCCCATATCTGTTTCTTTAGTTGTTTTTTCAAGAGTTTTCTCTTGCTCTTTCAATTATGACAAATTCCTGTGTCCTCTCATTTTGCTTAACTTTCTCTGTTTCTATGAAATTAGGTGAAATAGTAACCTATTGCAGTCTTGAAGGGGTGTCCTTATGTGGAAGCATCCCTATACAGTCTGCATGTCCCCAGTAGCCTTGGTGGGAGAGCGGGATTTGGCGTGAACACAAGTCATGTCTTTCCTCAAGGTGAACTGGCAGCTATCACCTTGGTAAAAGGTGAGGCTGGAGATGGAGGGGCTAGAGCCAGAGCCAGGTGTGAGCCAAGGCTTCCCCTCTGCTCAGTGGCTTTTACCACCATATTGGGGTTGGGGGTGGGTGTCAATTCCTGAAGCAGAAACCCTGAGGCTCGGGCCCAAGCTGCCTCAGTTCTCTTCAAGGGTGTGCTCTCCTCCCTCCCAGCACTGGCACCACTGCCCCAGAGGGGAGCTGTACTTGAGCAAGAGGGGCTGGTGTGGTCACTCGACATGTGTCAGGGCGCAGGCTGTGAGTCCAGCTGGGGTCAGAGATCTGGACTACTTTTGATGTGTTGCCTGTGTAAGCAGCTAGGATGGCTGCCCCTGCCCTGTTCAGATGCCACCTCAGGCCCAAGACTCCTTTGTCTCTCACAGCTGGGCTCTCCCCATAACCTCAGCCACCCCTGCCCTAGTATGGAGATAGATGCACCACAGAGCAGGCAGGGCCTGCGTGGGGTCTCAGCATGTGTCGGAGTGTGAACTGTGGTGGTCCAGCCACAGTCAGAGACACGGCTTTTCTGATGAGCTATGTTTAGCACCAGCAGTGGCTACCCCTGCCCTCTAGATGCTGCTTCAGGTCTGAGCCAAGTCTGTGTCTCACAGCTAAGCTCCCAAGCAGGACTTCAATATTCACTCGGCTCAGGCTGTGGCACACACCATAGTAATCATGGGAAACCAACCAGTCACTTGCACAGCCCTCAGTCTGCTCCCTCTGCCCTGCCTTGGGAGCAATCAAGTGGGCACATGATACTTGTGAGTGGAATTCAGGCTTCCCACAGCCTTCCCGTTAGTCCCACTGGCATTCCAACCAGTCATGGGGACTTGTCTTCCCTGTGTCAGACCCCAAGGCCGGGGCACCCAATATGTTGCTCAAACCACTCACTCCCCAGGGAGGATCTCTACTTGTGTAATCTCCCTTTTCCTCTGAACCTCCTCCCAGGGGCACAGGTACTGACCTGATCTCATCTCTTCTCTTCTTGCCTGATTCCGTGTGGATCTTTCTTACAGCCATGGTTGTACAGGAGTCTTTTTGCCAGTCTGCAGTTAGTTTTCAGTGAGAGTTGTCCACATTTAGATGTATTTTTGATGTATTTGTGGGGGGAGGTGAGTTCTGTGTCCTCCTACTCCACCATCTTGATCAGTTCCCTCCTCATTCCTTTTTATTGCAAAATAATATTCCATTATATGGATACTACCACATTTGTTTTATCCACTCACCAGTTAATGAGCATTTGGATTGCTTTCAGTTTTTAGCTATTGTAAATAATAGTGCTATGAAGATATTCACAAGGTTTTGTGTGAATGTGCTTTTTAGTTCTCTTGGGTATATACCTAGGAGTGGAATTGCTGAGTCATATAGTAACTCTGTGTTTAACTTTTTGAAGAATCATGCAACTGCTTTCTAAAGTGAATGCATAATTTTACATTCCACCAGTGTTGAATGAGGGTTCCAACTTCTCCAGATCTTCACCAACACCTCTAAATGTCTGTCTTTTTGTTTATAGTCACTCTGGTTGTTGTAAAGTGGTTCTCATTATAGTTTTGATTTGTATTTTCCTAATGACTTATAATGGTACCTTTTCATGTGCTTATTGGCCATTCATGTATCATCTTTGTAAAATATCTTTTGCCTATTTTTTAATTGGGTTATGTGTTGTCTTATTATTGAGTTGTAAGTGTATTCTAGATAAAAGTCCTTTATCAGGTATATGATATATTTGCAAATATTTTGTCCCATTTTGTGGGTTTTCTTTTAGAGCAACGATAGTTTTTAATTTGATAGAGTCCTATTTCTCTATTTTTTTCCTTTTATCCCTTGTGCCTTTGGTGTTGTATCTAAGAATATTTGCCTAACCCAAGTTCATGCATAGTTTTATGTTTTCTGAAAGTTTTATTGTTTTAGCTCTTACTTTTATGTCTGTGATCCAGTTGGAGTCAATTTTTGTATATGGTGTGATGTAAGGCTCTAACTTCATTCTTTTGCATCTGCCTATCCAATTGTTTCAACACCATTTATTAAAAGGACTATTTTTTCCTAATTGATTTATCTTGGCATGCTAGTCAAAAAATAATTGACAGTAAATGTAAGTGTTTATTACTGGATTCTCAATTCTATCCCATTGAACTCTATGTCAGTTCTTATGTCAGCACCACACTCTTTTGACTGTTGTAGCTTTGTAGTTTTTTAAAATGGGAAGTGTGATTCCTCCAAGTTTGTTCTTCTTTTTCAATATCATTTTAGCTATTCTAGGTCTCTTACATTACCATATGAATTTAAGGTCAAATTCTGGTGGGGAAAAGGCAGCTGGAATTTTGATAGAGATTACATTAAATCTATAAATCAATATTTAGGGAGTATTGCTGTTTTAATATTATTAAGGCTTCTAGTCCATGAACATGGAATGTCTCTCCATTTATTTAGATCTTCTTTGACTTCTTTCAGTAATGTTTTCCAGAGTGAAAGTCTTGTACTTTTTTGTTAAATTTATCCTAAGTATTTTATTCTTTTTGATGCTATTGTGAATGAAAATTTTTCTTAATTTCATTTTCAGATTGACAGAAATACAATTTTTGTTTCTTTTGTATCCTACAAACTTGCTGAAATTGGTAGTTCTAATAGGGTTTTACTGTTGTTTTTGTTTTGTATTTTATTTTTTTTCTGTGTGGATCCCTTAGGATTTTCTACACAGAAGATCATGTCATCTAATAATAAAGTTTTATTTCTTCCTTTCTGATCTGCATACCTTTTATTTCTTTTCCTTGCCTTATTGCACTGGCTAGAACATCTGTTAAAACCTTGAATACAAGTGGTGAGAGTAAACATCTTTGCCTTGTTTCCAACCTTAGGAAGAAAGCATGCAAACATTCAGTGTTAAGTGTGAGGTTAGCCTTAAATTTTTAAAATTAAGACTTTTATCAGGTTGAAGAAGTTTTTATCATAAGTGGGTGTTGGATTTTTCCAAATAATTTTTTTGCAGCTATCAAGATGATCATGCAGTTTTTGTCCACTATTCTATTAATATGGTGTAGTACATGAATGATTTCAGATGTTAAAAAAAATTTGCATTCCCGGGATGAATCTCCCTCAGTCATAGGGTATAATCCTTTTTATATGTCACTAGATTTCATTTGCTAATATTTTGTTGAGGATTATTTTGTGCCCATATTTATCAAGGGTATTGGTTTGTTGTTTTCATGGGTTATCTTTGTCTGGCTTTGGTATCAGGATAACATGGGCTTCAGTATCAGGATAATACTGGCTTAGTAGAATAAGTTGGAAAGGGTTCCTCCTCTTTTTTCTGATAGAGTTTGCAAAAGGTACACATTATTCTTTTCTTGAAAGGTTTAGTAGAATTCACAAATGAAGCTATCTGGGCCTGGGTTTAACTTTGTATGAATATTTTCAGTTACTAATTTATTTGTTATAATTCTATTCTGATTTTTTATTTCCTTTTCATTCAGTTTTGGTATTTTGTATCTTTATAGGGTGTTTTTCAATTTCACAGCTTTTTGATGCCTCAGCTTACATATTGGTAAAGTTGGTGTTTAACTAGTACACTCTCATACAGTCATAATGGTTGTTATTTCCTAGGAGCCAGTAACCTCCTCAAGCCTCCCCACAGCTCCCCACAAGTCAGCACCCAAAGGTTAACACCTGGAACAGCAGGGGACATTCAGAACCCAGCTCCAGCATAGTTGCCATCTATATGGATTAGTTGGTCCTCCTGCTATACCAGTTATTAAATTTTTGAATATCACCTCTTGGAAATGGAAGACTGAGACCCTGCTTCAGACCTCTACTTCCTCCCACTTTGATCTGGTGCTGATCATGTGCTTCAGCATTCTACTGGGCAGGTCTGGCAGAAGAAATAGTATCAATTGATTGGGTATGTCTGACTGGCAGTTGTGGGCCAGTGGATTGAGAGGCCTGGGAAGCCCAGCCCAAGAGGGTAATGTGTGGGCCTGGGCTGATTTCTACTGAAAATTTAAATCCCAGCTATGGCTATTACAAAGAAAAGAAAAGTGACTGATGATAAGCGGGTAGCTCAAAGTAAGTGAACTGAAAAGTCTGTCTTTGTGCTAAAGGTGTTCCTATATGGTGCCACACACATTGAAACAGACACATATTTAAAGAAAGGTCACTGATTCAAATGCTTCCAGAAGCCAGGCAGGTATTGATAACATTCCTCATTTCATTGATTCAGAGATGCACATTTCTTTTGGCATCTAAACATCTCTGAAACTGGAATTCATGTTACAACCGATGGTAAGTCATAGTTTAATGGCAGTGTTGTTTCTGTCTTAGTGTTATAAAATACTAGTGTATCATAATCAGATGTTTTAGATTAAATTCAGTTCAGGAAATGAGTGGCTAGTGGCATGGGCCAGGAAAATCACATCCTTTTATGTCAGCCTTGCACTTTGAAAGAGAGGTATGGATACAGAGACCTATTCTTCTACAATGAGAAAAACAACAACACAGGAGGGATGACAAATGGCAACTACTTTGTTGCTTCTGTGTCCAGGAATAAATAGCAGTGGCAACTGGCAAACTAGAGAGTGCATCCTACCTCCAGGGGCAGCTGCCTCTCACCTCCTCCCCCACCTAATTGTTGCCTGTGGTGACATAGGCCCAGTGTTGACAAGTGTTAGGTGTCTTCAAAGGAAGCCAGAAATCTAGAAATCTAGATCTTTATGTGAAACTTCTAATTTTTAAATAATGGCTCAACTTTTTAACTGGCCAAAAGGAAAAAAAAGGGAAGTAAAGGGATTAGATCCAACATGTGAGTGCTCAGATTATAACCTCTGTTTTAAGGATTCACTATTAAGAGAGACCATGAAACAAACCAAAAGTTGAGCAAAGAAAATGAAAAAGAAAAAGAAAAATCAATTTCAAAGTTTAACACTAAGTTCAGAGGCCCAGAATAGCAGATACTGCAGGACATATTACTTATGTAGCTTTTAAAATTTCACCTCTGCTTCCCCTAAACAGAAGATAAGAAAGTGTGGTAAAATCTGGTAAAGATATTGCATTTTCTGATTGTTAAAATGTGATTACTTTAAAATTGCATTCTTAGGTTTACAAAGCAAAAGCATTCGATTCCTACTACTATAGATTGTGGTCAGTGAAAGGGTGAATGATGTGATGGGAAACCACCAAATTATTAGAAGACCAGGGTCCTGATTCTGGCCATGCAACATAGGGCAAGTAATTGAACATCTCTCAGCTTCATTGTCCTCATTTATAAAATAGGGATAATCATACCTGCCTCTGTACCTCACATGGCTATGGTAAGGGCCACATGAGATAAAATATGTGAAAGTATAAAGTGTTATGTAAATATCTGTTCTGGGTATTTCCCACATTACATGAGTAGTTGGGACAGCACAGGTTCTGGAATCTCAGATTCCCCATCCCAAGCTACTGCTGTTTCTCTAGACCACAGCACCTACTGCATTGTTTGTCTCATCTTGCCAATAGGGCAAGAGCTTATTATAAAAAAAAAAGTCATCCAAAAGTCATGTTAGAATTGGAGCTGCTGTACCGTGCGGCTTAGGCAAAGCTTAGATGTTGAACCTGAAAGATTCGCTTTTCACATTTTGAAGGGCTACCCAGGAATGAGGGGTTTGCCCGGATTATAGTTCAGGCTCTGTATCTTTCTCATAGTTTGACCTTAGGCTTGTTCCTTCCTGCTATGTTTGATATTTTCATTCTATATTGCTTTATGAAGAAAAGAAAAGCTCCTACTTCCTTCCTGGTGAAAATGTAAAGCTCTATTTTGGATTATTAAGGAGAGGGCACACTTCAACACTTGCCTGTAGCCATCTCAAATCTTATTTGGAAATAGGCATGGAATAATTTATAATTTTTTTAAAGAAAAGGAAAAATTATTAACTTTAAAGGTGTCATTCAGAACTAGTGATCTGTTTCTAACTACTAAATTAGACATTATATATAAACTTTCTTCCATAACCTCAAATTCAATCTGGCTGAGACCAAATTGATTGTCTAATCAATAGGACAATTGCTCTCTATCTCGCTACTTCTGTTCATGACATCACCATTTTTAAGGGTTGGTAAACATTTTCTGTGAAGAGACAGATAGTAAATATTTTAGGCCATGAGGGCCATAGGGTTTTTGTTACAACTCTTCACCTCTGCTGTTGTATTGTGAAAGCAGCCATAGACAGCATGTAAGTGAATGAACAGGGCTGTGTTCCAATAAAGTTTTAGTTATAAAAACAGACTGGGCAGGATTTGTCCCATTGCCAAAATGTGCCAAGCCCTATTCCAGAGTCTCAGATTGAAAATATCAAGAGTCCATCTTGATTGTCCCCCTTCTTTAATTTTTACATCCAAATAGCTCTCAAATTACAATAATTATTCCTTTCCGTAATCCCCCTCATCCCTCCCTTCCCTGCACTTTCCTTCCCCCTGCTACTATGCACCTGAATTCATTCTCTACAATTGCAGTAACATACTCACCCAGTGATTTTTTTCAACTTGTGGTAAGAAGATGGCTTCAGGACCACATTCATTTACTGAAGAAGTATCAGAATTTCTTGGGGGAAGTTTTAAGAACCATATAGAATATTCTCATTTTATTTTTAGGGAAAATGCCTACTTTGTCAGAATATAAACTATAGAAAGTAAAACTTGATGAAATCTTCTTGAGTGATGGATCATGGTTAAAAATGGTCGTGAAACATTGCTCAAATTTAGAAATTCCTGAAGTGTGTATGCTTACATTTCGTGATGCTTAATGTGATGTTAGGTGGAGCACAAACACTTTAAATATTAATATGTATGTTTTTATTTTAAAGTGTATTAGGAGAAAATATAACATCAAACTCATAATGTCACTTATTGTTTATTAGGATGAAGCTGAAGCAAGTATTTAAGGTTTTAAAAACTGTGCAGATTCAAAGAAAAAGTTAACAATATTGCAGGCAGAATACAGATATGTTAAGGTACTAGAATATCTGAAGTTTGAAAATCACTTTCCCTCCAGTGGTTTCCATTATAATATATTTGTCTACTAATTACAGATTAGTCTCATAGGAGCATTTTCATTTCTCTTTCCTGACGAAAACCTTCAGGGGCTCACCACTACCTGCCAAATAGTCAAACTATTAGCCTGAGATCAATGTCTTCTAAACATCGCTTCACCCTTCTATTTTTCCTCTACCTCAAGGGTCTCCCAAACAATGCTCAAAATATGCTTGCATAAGATTTAATAGATTCTCTAGAAAAAGAAGATTTCATGGTCAAAAAAGTTAGGGAAAGTGCTACATACTATACCCCTCTGCAGTATATTCACAAGGAATTACACCACATTAAAGCCTTTGAGAAAATGTGAAGAAACCTGTTCATGTTTATCTATTTATTTGATCCTAGAACCCTTCTTTTGTGGAACCAATATTTGTGTTTCCCAGCTTATTTGGTCATCTTTGGCAGTAACCTTCCCTCATAGATTGTGCATTAATGTCTTGTGACTCTAGTGAACTATAGAAATTGGTTTGGAAAATGCTATTCTACATCCATGGCCCCTAGCCCCCAAACATACCAGCCAAACTGAACCACCAGCAGTCATATACCCATTTCACTTAACACCCCTGAGCCTTTGCTAATTATTCACTCTACTTGGGATGCTTTCTCTTCTCTGCCCTTGTTCTCTGAAATCTTTTCAATCAAACTAGCTGAGTTGCAGCAACAGAAAATGTTCACATTTCTGGGTTCTTACCACTACCCACTCTTCTAGCATTGCTTATAATAGGAATCCAATAAATATTTGTTGAATGAATAAATAAATGAATGACAATAAGGTGAAATTTTAAATAAGTTATCCATAGTAAATTATAGAATTGGAGTTTGAAGTATCCACATGGGGAGTAGTGTTAATGGGGAGGGATCTCTGAAAGGCTGATACATATATATGGTTTTTTAAAACAGCTTTATTAATTGACATAAAAGTGCACAATCTGAAAAACACACATGAATGTATATACACACATGAAACTACCACCACAATCAAGAAAATGAACATATCCATCACCCCCCAAAATATCCTCATGCCTCTTTGTAATCTCTCCATCCCACTCCTCCCCACATCTCCTCCTTGCCCCACCACTCCACCATCTCACGCCTTTCAGGTTGAGACAACCACTGACCTAGTCACTAAACACTGATGTTCATTTCCTAGAATTTTATATAAATAGACTCATACGGTATGTACTCTCTTTGGTCTGGCTTCTTGGACTTAGCATGACTTTTTTTTTTTTTTTTTTTTTGCGGTACGCGGGCCTCTCACTGTTGTGGCCTCTCCCATCGCGGAGCACAGGCTCCAGACGCGCAGGCTCAGTGGCCATGGCTCACGGGCCCAGCCGCTCCGCTGCATGTGGGATCTTCCCAGACCGGGGCACGAACCCGCGTTCCCTGCATCGGCAGGCGGACTCTCAACCACTGCGCCACCAGGGAAGCCCAGCATAACTATTTTGAGATTCATTCATGTTGTAGCATATCTGTTCCTTTATATTGCTGAGTAATATTTCATTATATAGCTATACCAGTTTGTTTATCCATTTAACTATTGATGGACATTTGGGTTGTTTCTAGTTTTGGGCTATTAGAAAGAAAATCCCTATGAACATTTGTACATAAGTCTTTGTATGGATATATGCTTTCATTTCTTTTGTGTAAATTCCTAGGAGTGAAATGGACAGATCATAACTTACTAAGAAACTACCAAGCTGTTTACCATAGTGGTTGTACCATTTTACATTCCTACCAACACGTATGAGAGTTCTAGTTGTTCCACCTCCACACCAGCACTTAATACAGACTTTTAAATTTTAGTTATTTTAATTGTTATGAGTAGTATCTCACTGCATTTCCCTAATGACAAGTGATGTTGAGCATCTTTTCATGTGCCTATTTGTTACTGATATATCTTCTTTGATGAAATATGTGTTAAAATGTTTTGCCTATTTTATAGTGAGCTGTTTCTTTTCTTATTATTGAATTTTGAGAATTCTTTATATATTTAAGATACAAGTCCTTTATTAGATACATATTTTGTAAATATTTTCTCCCAGCCCATGACTTGTCTTTTTATCCTCTTCACAGTTTCTATGAAGAGCAGACATTTTTAATTTTTGAAGTCCAATTTGTCATTTTATTCTTTTTATGAATTTTTTTATGTCATATATATGTAATCTTTGCCTAGTCCAAGGTCACAAAGATTTTCTTATAGAGGTCTATGTTTCATTTTGAGTTAATTCTTGTACATGCTGCGAGGTATGGATCAAAGATTTTTATTTTGTTTTGTTTTGATTTTACACGTGAACATCCAGTTGTTATAGCACCATTTGTTGAACAGACTATGAATTGCCTTCGCAACTTTGTCAACAATCAATTGTTTATGTATGCAGGCATCCATTTTTGGACTCTCCATTCTGTTCCATTCATCTATTTGTCTATCTTGACAGCAATACCAAACTGCCTTGGTTACTGTAGCTTTATAATAAATCTTGATAAAAAGTTGTGTTTGTCCTCTGACTTTGTTCTTTTACAAAGTTGTTTTGGGAGTTCTAGGTCCTTTGAATTTTCATATGAACTTTAGAAACAGTTTGTTGATTTCTATTTTAAAAAAGAAATGCAAGGACTTGGATTGGGAAGGCTTTCAATCTATAGATCAACTTGTAGAAAATTGACATCTTAATAATATTGAGTGTTCCAACCCATGGACATGGTAAATGTTTAAGTCTTCTTTAATTTCTCTCAGCTATGTTTTGAAGTTTTAGTTGTGCAAGTCATATTCATCTTTAAATAAATAATGCAGCTTTATCCCTTATTTCATATTTTGATGCTATTGCATGTAGTATTGTATTTTAATTTCAATTTGAAGGTCCATTGCTAATGTATAGGAATATAATTTTTGTATAGTGCTCTTATATTCTATAACCTTGTTCAACTCACTTATTCTAGGAGATTTTCTTCATATTCCATCAGATTTTCTACACAGATGATAATAGAGGTATACTGTCTGTGACTTAAGACAATTTTACTTTTTCCTTTCTGATTTGGTTACCTTTTATTTCTTTTTCTTGATTGATTGCACTGGCTAGAACCTCCAGTACAATGTTAAATAGAAGTGTTGAGAGTGAACCTCCTTGTCTTGTTTCAGACCTTAGGGGAAGAGCCTTCAATTTTTCACTAATTTAGCTGTAGGTTTTTCACAGGTGCCCTTTATCAGGTTGAGAAAGTACAATTCTATTACTACTTTGTAAGGATTTTTTAAAATCAGAAATGGATATTAGATTTTGTCATGTTCTTTTTGTGTGCTTATCAAGATGATCGTACAGTTTTTCTTTTTTAGTTTATTAATGTTATGAATTACATTGACTGCTTTTTGAATGTTAAACCAATCTTACATTTCTGAGATAAATTCTACTTGGTCATGATGTATTTTCCTTTTTATCTATTACTGGGTTTAATTTGCTAAAATTTTACTTTAAATTTTTGCATCTATGTTCCTGAGGCATATTGATCTGAAATTTTCTTTTCTTGTAATATATTTGTCTTGTTTTGATATGAGGGTCTCATAGAATGAGTTAGGAAATATTCTCATTTTCAATTTTCTGAAAGAGGTTGTATGGAATTGGTATTATATCTTCCTTAAATATCTGGTAGAATTTACTATTGAAGCCATTTAGGCCTAGAGGTTTTTATTTGTTTCTTTTGTTTTGTTTTTTATAAGGTTTTTAAAATACAAATTCAGTTTCTTTAATAGACATAGGGCTAGTCAGGTATATATATTTTTCTTCAGTGAGCTTTAGTATTTTGTGTCTTTAAAGGAATTTTTCCATTCATCTAAGTTGTCAAATTTATTGGCATACATGTTCATAACATTCCCATATTAATCTTTTAACATTTGTAGAATCTGCAGTGATGGTATCTCTCTCATTCCTGATACTGGTGATTTGTGTCTTCTTTCCTTTTTTTCTGATTAGTCAGGTTAGAGATTTATCAGCATTATTGGTCTCAGAAAAGCAGGTTTTGGTTTCATTGGTTTTTCTCTATTTTTCTACTGTAATTTGTGAATTTAGCTTTATTATTTATTTTATTAATTCTTTTCTTATGCCTACTTTGAGTTTAATTTGATCTTCCTTTTCTAGTCATTGAAGGTAAAGGTTAAGACCATGATTTTGAGATTTTTTTACTTTACTTTTCTAATACAGGCATTTAATGCTATAAAGTTCCCCATAATGACTGCTTTAGCAGCATTGTCAAATTCTTGTATGTTGTCTTTTTATATTCATTCAGTTTAAACTACTTTCAAATATCCTTTTTGATGTCTTCTTTGACCCATGGGGCTTTTTATTTTTTTAGAAAAATGTTATTTAGTTTCTAAATATTTGGACATTTTCCAGATATCTTTCTGTTACTGATTTATAACTTAATCCCTTTGTGGTCATAGAATGTACTTTGTATGACTTGAATCCTTATAAATTTACTGAAACTTGTTTCATGACCCAGGATAGAATCTGTCTTAGTTAATGTCCATATGCACTTGAAAAGAATGGATATTCTGTGCTTTTTGGTAAAGTGTTATAGTAAATGCCAAATCAAGTTGGTTGATGATGTAGTTCAAGTCTTCAGTATCCTTTACTGATTTTCTGCCTACTTGGTGTACCAATTATTGACAACAAGGTATTTAAATCTCTGACTATAATTGAGGATTTGATCATTCTCCTTGCAGTTTCATCAGTTTGGGGTCTTATATATTGAAACTGTTATTAGGTATATTAACACTTGGGATGGTTATGTCCTCTTGAATAATTGACCCTTTATCATAATGAAATGACCTTCCTTATGGTAATATTCTTTGCTGTAAAATCTACTTTGATATTAATATAGATACTCCAAATTTGTTTCTGACTAATTTTAGAATATTATTTTCCATTCTTTTACTTCTAATCTTAGTGTCTTTGAATTTCTTATAGGCAACATATTGTTGGGTTTTGCATTTTTATCCAATCTGTCAATGTCTTTCTCTTAACTGGGTTGTTTAGATCATTTACATTTAATGTTGTTATTGTTATAGTTAGATTTAAGTCTATCACCTTGCTATTTATTGGCTATTTGTCCCAGCTGTTCTTTGTTCCCTTTTCCCTCTTTTTTCTATTGGATTATTTTTATGACTATATTTTTATCTCCTTTGTTGGCTTGCTACCTGTAACTCTTTTTATTTTAATACTTGCTGTAGGGTTTATACTATACATTTTTAACTTATCTCAGTCTACCTTCAAGTAATATTATACCATTACACATACAGTATAAGAACTTCACAGTTCCATCCGCCCCTCTTAGTCTTTATACAACTTTGGTCATACATTTCATATATATATATATATATATATATATATATACACACACACACATATATACATATATATGTTATAAGCCCCACAGTACATTTTTTTGGTTTAAATAGTTGATTATCTTTTTATTTTATTTTTTCATTAACATCTTTATTGGAGTATAATTGCTTTACAATGGTGTGTTAGTTTCTGCTTTATAACAAAGTGAATCAGCTATACATATAAATATATCCCCATATCTCCTCCCTCTTGCGTCTCCCTCTCACACTCCCTATCCTACCCCTCTAGGTGGTCACAAAACATTGAGCTGATATCCCTGTGCTATGCAGCTGTTTCCCACTAGCTATCTATTTTATATTTGGTAGTGTATATATGTCCATGCCACTTTATCACTTGGTCCCAGATTACCCTTCACACTCTCCATGTCCTCAAATCCATTCTCTACATCTGTGTCTTTATTCCTGTCCTGCCCCCTAGGTACTTCAGAACCACTTATTTTTTTAAGATTCCATATATATGTGTTAGCATACGGTATTTGTCTTTCTCTTTCTGACTTACTTCACTCTGTATGACAGACTCTAGGTCCATCCACCTCACTACAAATAACTCAATTTTGTTTCTTTTTATGGCTGAGTAATATTCCATTGTATATATGTACCACATGTTCTTTATCCATTCATCTGTGGATGGACACTTAGGTTGCTTCCATGTCCTGGCTATTGTAAATAGAGCTGCAATGAACATTGTGGTACATGACTCTCTTTGAATTATAGTTTTCGGAGGGTATATGCCCAGTAGTGGGTTTGCTGGGTCATATGGTAGTTCTACTTTTAGTTTTTTGAGGAACTTCCATACTGTTCTCCATAGTGACTGTATCAATTTACATTCCCACCAACAGTGCAAGAGGGTTCCCTTTTCTCCACACCCTCTCCAGCATTTATTGTTTGTAGATATTTTTGATGATGGCCATTCTGACTGGTGTGAGATGATACCTCATTGTACTTTTGATTTTCATTTCTCTAATGATTAGTGATGTTGAGCATCCTTTCATGTGTTTGTTGGCAATCTGTATATCTTCTTTGGAGAAATATCTATTTAGGTCTTCTGCCCATTTTTAGATTGGGTTGCTTAATTTTTTTATATTGAGCTGCATGAGCTGCATGTAAAT